>NC_054383.1:71522072-72184572 GCF_017654675.1 Xenopus laevis
ATGCTGTTTCACGAAGCTCCTAGGAGAGGTAGGGGGAGGTAGGTCTGTCTCTGTGTGTGTGTGTCTCTGTCTTTGTGTGTGTGTCTCTGTGTGTGTGTCTCTGTCTTTGTGTGTGTCTATGTGTGTGTCTCTGTGTGTGTGTGTGTTTGTCTGTTTACATGTGGGCTGGTTTGTTTTTGTTTTTGCCCGGGCTGCTTTTTGCTCCCAGTCCGGCTTTGCTGGCCACTTTAGACACCCAGATACTTCCAAGGGTAATTTCCGACCACTCACCCATACTAACCAAACTACATCTTGCCCCAAAGGCAAAAGATAGAACATTGTGACTAAACCAATACTGGGTAAATCACACTAAACTTGAAGAACCCATAATCGAGAGTATCCAAGAATGTATCAAGATAAATGACAACAGCTCATCACCCCCGGTAGTCTGGGATGCCCTAAAGGCCTGTAAGGGGGGGAGTACATGTCCCGCATCAAACAACTGAACTCCCAATTTCATATCGAAATAAGAGTCCCCACAGGAAGCCACCTGTATTGCAGGAAAAAAACGATGTCCTTAACCCCAATCCTCAAACACCGGCTGACTGGCAAAAGGAACAATCTCATTTATTGGTGGCCCAAACAGAACAGGTTAAGAAATCCAACCTGTACCACAAGGCATATATTCCAGAATGGGGGTAACAAGTGCTCAATTTAGTTAAGACAGAACACAAACTGCAGCCATCCCAAGTATCAGGCAAGTATCAGGCAACCAGATGGCACTACAACAACGCACCCTCTACAGGTCAATGCAATTTTCACTCAATACTACTCAACCCTACATGTCATGATACAGGCCTGAGTTAATAAAACAGGCCACGGTACCATGAGAAATATTTCTGCCAGTACCTAAATCAGACACATAACAGGCCTCTCTTCACTAAGGTCTGGAGTCAACTATTTGTAACAGGGTCACAAGCTATTATGCCCTTCTCCAAGCCCTGACTGATAAGAGCCATTCCATGTGGCGGGGAAAAGCCCAAGGAGGGAGAGCTTAAAGTTCCCATCAAGGCCCCTCACATGTGAAGTGAAGGTCATACATAACATATACTCAAACATATTCATCCTCATAGAACCCATATCTGATGTACCAACAGTATAAAAAACTGGTGATGGGTTCAAGGTAATTTCAGCTTTGAGATGAGTCCAAACATGACTAGGTTTGTTACTCCGTATTTCAAATGTGGACAGGTCATACAGTATTGATGTTTGGTATCTATGGAATCGCCTAGAACAATGGTGAAGAGACATCCCCATGCTGATAGAAGAAGCCTGGGTAGACACATTGAACTCACTATTTGATAACCTAGTCTTGGCCACGGACAGGTTAATCCAATTTAATTCAATCTCTAAACTGACCCAATTATGGTCCTCTGTAACTGAATTAATATCCTTAATAATGGACCTCCCAATACCACTAGATCCCCAGAAAGCTCAACCAAGTGCAAGACTCAGCTCCAACAAGAGCAGAAAGAACTCTAATCTCTATATTACTAGACTATGCCAAAAAATGTATCACTACCAAATGGAAAGACCCAAATCCACCCAAGAGCCCCCTACAGAAATCACTAGTCAACCAAGCCCTACCTCTCTACAAACTAATCTACACCAAACAAGGATGCCCAGACAATTACTCAAAAGTATGGTCACCCTGGCTAGACCTGATAGACTAAACCCCCAGCCTCTAATTAACACCACCGCAACTGAGCATGAGCACTCATAGCAAAGATTCCCCCCATCAAATAATCCGCTCCCCTTCTCAGAACATAAACAATCCTCAAAAATGACCCAGACACCATAAAGCATATGGGGATAATTTACTTTATTCTCACAGAAATGTCATATTTTGTTGTTATTGTTTATTAAGATGTTAATAGTTATTATAGCTATTGGTAAAGATACAATGAGTGAAATTATTTCTAAATACGTCAAATATAAATGTGAAGGTAAATTGTCTATATGCTAACTCTGTCCATTATCAACAACTGTACGTACATTCAAGAGAATATAATCTATCAAAATGCTAATGTTATAACGTGTATCATTGCAACTCAATAAAAACAAAAAAAAGTTACACTAAATCAAAAACTCTGCATAAGGAATAGCATCAGGATGTTGTAAACATTCTACCATTTTCAGATTTCAGATTGGTTCTAGACTCACAACCACCACAGTCCTGCCCACTGTGGGTAAGGATCTTGTTTTCTCATTGAAGGTAACAGACAATAACAACTATCACTCATTGTAAACAGTCCCAACCTGGCGGTTCCACTATTTAGCAATATATTAAGGACATTTTGTGCCTTAAGCTACTAAAAAACAGGGATTGTTTTTCCATATATTGCAATATATTTAAGATGGCCAACTACGTCAAAGTCATTCCCGGTATAGCCAGTTCCAACACTCAACTGTTATCTGATCCTAAGAATTCTGCTGCTTTATTATACATTTTGCACAGTGACTAAGTTTTATCTGCAACTTACTTGCTGCTTTCAAAGTAAAACTCCCAAATAAACTTAGTTTCTCTTTTATTGACCACCAGTGAGATCACCTGACAATAGATGGAAAGGGTGGAAATTACAACATGGAGCTAGTCCTGCTGTATAAACTATAACAAACAAGGAAATGTCCTTAATATATTTATAATGAGTTGAATGCAGAGGACCGCTTTCATTTATCTATGTGAATTTTGTTATCAAATCCTCATTGCACCCACGCTTAATGTTTTTAAAAATAATTGGTGAGCACAACTTTCCCTTGGCATGAGAGGCTTAGCATGTGTCTCCTATATGCTTCAAAAATGCTTGGACATGTCTAATGGGGGGCAAAGTTGAGGGTATGGTTGTGCTAAAGTTGACACAAGTGTTGCACTACTAATGCTAGTTGAAGATGCATGGATAGCTTTTATTTATACAGTATATATATATATATATATAGAAATATCAATATTTACATCATACTTCATGAAGGATCCACACTCTCAGGACTTATAAAATAAAATAATCATTCATTAATGGGGTCAAATAAAAATTAGTGCCGAGTCGCTTGTTGCTATACACCCATGAGGGTAGCAACAGAGCTCCAGCAAGAAAGATTTTTCCATAATGAATTTAACAGATTTGACGGCGGGGTTCTTATTTAATGGACATTCATAACATTTGAACTTTTATTTTTTTATTAAATTTTTTGTCTTTTTTTGTCTTTTATTAATTTTTATGTCTTTTATCTTTTATCATTATTGATTTAAACATTTTAAGTGGAGACACTAAAGTGTAGATTTAAGGCATACTTACAATGTTTCAGCACTTTGAGAAAGGCCTTGGATAGGGCTGAAACGTCAGATTAAAGTTCTGTTAATAAATTATTATTTTATTTTATAAGTCCTGAGAGTGCGGATCCTTCGTGAAGTGTGACACACACATATATATATATATATATATATATATATATATATATATATATATATATATATATATATATATGAGAAAGATAGATTTTATTAGAAAGGTATACTATATGTTCCTCAAGTATACCTTTCTCATAAAACCAGAACTGATAACTATTTTAAACATTTTTTAATAGTGAAACACTACATTGAACATGATGCACCTGAGGCACCGGAATAGTTCATTTAATTTGTACATTCAATCATTTGCCCTTTTTTTAAAAAAACATTTAAGAAAAATCTGAATTGTATGAAAAAGCATATTGTAAAAATTACTCATTGCCTGAAAATGGAGAAATTAAATAAAGCACTCCAATGTTAAAATTAAACTTCTCTTTATACATTATCTTCATATAAATTAACTGTCAGTAACTAAACTATTGTGCTTCTAGGAGGGAACCTATTAACATTTCAGACTGACAGAAGAGAAAGTAGGAAAGGTGCATATACAGTATATGTTCAGTTCATATAAAATAAATGTTTCTTTCACACTGCTCTTAGTGACCTCTTTGAATAGATAAAACTACTGGGGTGACTCTAAAAGAGGTGAATCTTGACATGCAGAGATGTGCGCACAATAAAGTATGATTTTTGCAAAGGTATTTCTATTGCAAAGTGGTATATCTAGAGATGTGTTGATTTCCTAAGACAAAGATATTCTGAACTTGATTATTCAATATGGTTAAGAATTCTTGCTGCCTGAACCGACCCTTGCCTGGACTTGACTATGCTAACTTCTTAAAGCCTTGGATACCACAAACTGTGTTTGCTGCCTGCTCTTTCTCCTTGGTCCGTATATCCCAACCAGAGCCTTTGGGCCCTGACAAAAACACATTGGGGCATATAAAAATAATATGAGCCAATATTCAAGCCTACCTGACATTTCTCATGTTAATCAGTAAAGCACACAGAGGTCAGGATCAGGAAATCGGTTATAAGCAATAAAAAGAACAGCCAGGAACACACAAAGTAGAACCTATAATCAGGCAAGGTTAGGGAGTCTTTGGCATCTATTTAAAGGGACTTTTCATGGTTTGAAACAAGCTGCTGAGGTTTGAAACAAGCTGCTGACTGGATAAAGCAACTAAAAGCAAACAAACCAACTGAAAAGGATAAGTATTTGCTATTAACTGCTATTTTATAATAAGGTTTTACATTTAAATACTGTGGTTTCGTTTTTTATAGTTTTTTTCTGTCTTGGGTGCTAAATAGCAAAGTTTGGTGTGCTAGTGTGTTTACAGCAAGTTTTGCCACAACCTGCTTTACTTTGCAGTTAGTTTTCCCTCAGTTTGAGGGGGTGGGGTTTGATTAGTTGCACCTGAACAGACTGTATAAATAGAACCCCTGGGACTCCAGTGGAGCTTGCTCTAGTGTTTAGCTGCTCTTAAGTGGGGGATCTGTAAGTGGGGGATCTGTAAGTGGAGTTACAAACACAGGAGTTAAGTGGGGGATCTGTAAGTGGAGTTACAAACACCGGAGTTAAGTGGGGGATCTGTAAGTGGAGTTACAAACACCGGAGTTCCAAACTAAAGGAGGTTCAAACTAGGTCAAAAGTTTGTTCTAACCCCTAATCTTTTTTTTTTCTTATTCTTGTTTTGATCTGTAACTGGGATAATGAGTGCTAGCAGGATAGAAGGTCTGACTCAGTGCACACTCTGTCATATGTATACAGATTTGGAACAAGAGATCCAAAATACTTACCTCTGTGGTGGTTGTGAGCAAATTGCCACTTTGGAGGCTCAAGTTAGAGCACTAGAGCAACAAATTGCAACACTTTGGTCAATTGACAATCTTGAAAGGAGGATCTTGCTTACTGAGCAGGACTTAGCGGGCTCAGATAGTTTGGGGGGAACAGAACGGTAGCAGGATATTGAGGCAGCTAGCTGGGTGACAGAAAATCTAAGGTGAGCAACAGGAAAATGGAGGCTGATCCGGATCTTATACATCGCAACAAATTTGCCAGATTGTGTGATGATGATGGGAGTATGAACTCCGGATTGGCAATTCTAGATGGGGCTGATCTCTCTAACAGCCGGGAGACCAGTTTCTCTAGTAGTGGTGGGGAGGAGAGCAGAGACAGGCCTAAGCAGATTGTGGTTGTAGGGGACTCAATTATTAGGAAGGTGGATAGGGTAATCTGTCATTTGGATTGCTACAACCAAACAGTTTGCTGTCTACCTGGTGCCAGGGTTCGGCATGTGGTTGATCAGGTAGACAAATTATTGGGTGGGGCTGGGCACGACCCAACTGTCTTAGTGCATATCAGTACTAATGACAAAATAAATGGTAGATGGAAGACCTTAAAGAGTGATTTCAGGGATCTAAGCTCTACGATCAGCAAAGGTCTTCCAATGTCATCTCTTTTGAAATCTTGCCCATGCCACGTGCACGTTTAGGAAGACAGCGGGAGCAAAAAAGCTATAATTAATAGTAAACAAATAGTAAAAAAAAATAAAGCAGGAAGGGGTGGGCCCTCTAGTTTCGGGGGGATCAGCTGGTTGTTGAAAAAAAATAAAAGCGCAGATTCTGAATTCATATTTTTTGTCTGTCTACACAAATGAGGAACCCGTTATTGAAGGTTTCCTTCTTAATAGTCCCAATTCTAGTAATACAATTAATGATGCATGGTTCACACATGAGGAAATTCAAAAGAGACTAGAACATGTTAAGATAAACTAAGGTCCGGGGGCCAGATGGTATTCATTCCAGGGTACTTTGCGAGCTTAGCTCTGTGATTGCCAAACCTCTTTACTTAATTTTTCAGGATTCATTGAGGTCTGGCATAGTGCCGAGATACTGGCGAATTGCTAATGTGGTGCCTCTATTCAAAAAAGGATCCCGCTCTCAGCCTCAAAATTATAGGGCAGTTAGTCTGACGTCAGTAGTAGAAAAGCTTTTTGAAGGGTTATTTAAGGATAAGATACTGGACTCTATAGCAAATCATAATACTATGAGTGTATGCCAGCATGGTTTTATGCGTAATAGATCTTGCCAGACTAACTTAATTTCTTTTTATGAGAAGGTAAGCAGGGACCTCGATTCTGGGATGGCAGTGGATGTGATTTACTTAGACTTTGCTAAAGCATTTGATACAGTGCCACACAAAAGGTTACTGGTTAAATTAAGGAATATTTATGCCTGGAACATAGTATTTGTACCTGGATAGACGACTGGCTAAAAGATAGACTACAAAGAGTGGTGGTAAATGGAACAATTTCTAATTGGACCAGTGTTGATACTGGAGTACCACAGGGCTCTGTACTAGGTACCTTGCTTTTCAACTTGTTTATTAATGACCTGGAGGTTGGCATTGAAAGTACTGTTTCTATTTTTGCAGATGATACTAAATTGTGCAGAACTATAGATTCCATGCCGGATGCTGCCACTTTGCAGAGTGATCTGTCTAAGTTGGAAAACTGGGCAGCAAACTGGAAAATGAGGTTCAATGTTGATAAATGCAAGGTTATGCACTTTGGCAAAAATAATATAAATGCAAGTTATACACTAAATGGCAGTGTGTTGGGAGTTTCCTTAAATGAGAAGGATCTAGGGGTTTTTGTAGATAACAAGTTGTCTAATTCTGCGTAGTGTCAGTCTGTGGCTACTAAAGCAAAAGTTCTGTCTTGCATTAACTCAAGGGATAAAAACATAATTATGCCTCTTTATAGGTCCCTGGTGAGGCCTCATCTGGAGTATGCAGTGCAGTTTTGGAATCCAGTCCTTAAGAGGGATATAAATGAGCTGGAGAGAGTGCAGAGACGTGCAACTAAACTGGTTAGAGGGATGGAAGACTTAAATTATGAGGGTAGACTGTCAAGGTTGGGGTTGTTTACATGATTACAATTTACAAGTACATTAGAGGACATTATAGACAAATAGCAGGGGACCTTTTTACCCATAAAGAGGATTACTGTACCAGAGGCCACCCCTTTAGACTAGAAGAAAAGAACTTTCATTTGAAGCAACGTAGGGGGTTCTTCACAGTCAGGACAGTAAGGTTGTGGAATGCACTGCCGGGTGATGTTGTGATGGCTGATTCAGTTAATGCCTTTAAGAATGGCTTGGAAGTTTTTTTGGACAGACAGAATATCAAAGGCTATTGTGATACTAAACTCTATTGTTAGTATAGGTATGGGTATATATAATTTGTGTGAAAGTAGAGAGGGGTGTGTGTATGGATGCTGGGTTTTCATTTGGAGGGGTTGGACTTGATGGACTTTGTCTTTTTTCAACAGATTTAACTATGTACTGTAACTATGTAACTATGTCAAAATGGGCGCGTTGACGCCATACTTTTTGACATGCGTCAGTCATGACGCCACGCACGTTTAAACGCATCAAAACATCACGACGTGGCACTCATTTCCTCTGGGCGCCGCCATCTTGCCTGCGGTGCCAAAGGGGAAAGGAGCACCATCAGGCATTCCTTACAGTTTTAAGCCTAGATGGCTCTTTGTCAAATGTTTGTTGGATGTGCTGTTTGGATTTTTTTTGTAGTGATATATATAGGTGTCGCCTATATAAAGCATACTTTGTGTGTCCTTAACCTCATTTGTGCCAATGGTTTTCACTCAGAAAAATTTATAACACTACTCTCCACACCTAATTTGAATAATAAATGTACTGATGTCTGATTTTTGCATGATCTTCACCTTTCTGCTTGATGCTAGTTCTGACTATTGCCTGAATTCTGAAACACTTTTTACGCCACTATACGTGCAGCTAAGTAACAAAGAAAAAATTGTATGGCCATTTCACTTTCAAAAGACTGTGGTGATCACTAACTTCACCCTTTGATAAATATACCCCCACTGAGAGCTGGAGATGAATTAGCGAAAAAGAATCACTAAGATCTGCTTTTGAACTCTAATGGGATTCCAAAAATAAAAGGTGCAATGTTTGGTACAAGTCTAGTCACCTATTGCACCCATAGTTCTCATCAAGGCAGTACTTCTGTCAGGAAAATGGTTGCTCTGAACACAGTATGGTGTCAAGGGGCCCAGGCCAGCCCTGTTCCAACAGCCAACCATAGGGTAGACCAAAGGGGGCAGATTTATCAAAGGTCGAAGTGAATTTTCGAATGAAAAAACTTTGAATCTCTAAGTAATTTTTGGGTACTTCGACCATCGAATAGGCCAAATTCGACTTTGATTCGAATTGAAAAACCTTCGAAAATTCGACCATTCGAAAATCGAAGTACTGTCTCTTTAAAAAATTCGACTGCGACACTTCGCCACCTTAAACCTGCTGAATTGCTGTTTAGCCTATGGGGGACCTCCTAGAACATACTGTATCTGAGGCATCCATTATCTGTATAAAGCATTTGAAAACATAATATACAGGAAATATAACATGTAACAAGGTCTTTAAAGGAGAAGGAAAGGCTAAAATTAAGTAAGCTTTATCAGAAAGGTCCAAATAAATACACTGAGTCCTCTGTCAAAAGAAACACAGCTTTTCTTTCCTTCTATTGTGTACACATGGGCTTCTGTATCAGACTTCCTGTTTTCAGCATAAACCTCCAGGACTAGGGCTTGAGCATGCTCAGTTTGCTCCTCTCCTCCTCCCTTCTCCCCCTCCATCCTCCCCTCCCTACTGTAATCTGAGCCCAGAGCTTTGAGTGAGCAGGGAGAGACTCAGGCAGGAAGTGATGTCACAATAAGCTAATATGGCAGCTGCTATCCTAAACAAACAGAGAAGGCTTCTAGAGCTTTTAATTAGGTATGGTAAAGCCTTCTGCAGAATAAATATAGTGTTATAGCTTGCACTATTGTGACTAATCTATTGGCAATAAACTGCTTTGGTAGCTTTCTCCTTCCATTCTGGAATGATGTTTATGGTATACTTATTATCTCTAAATCTCTCTGGTTACACTGCAAATAATTCACTTTACCATATAAAGGTTTATTTCTGAACCAGCAAGTTGTAAAATTGATGCCAGCACTTCATGGTGGGACTGCTTTCAGATAAGATAATGTTTCTCCTACTTAATGTAACTTAATGAGTCACAGTGGAACTGCTCTAATATCTACCAGGGAGCCGTTATCTTTTGTGAGGGAGCTGTTGTCTGGTTACCTTCTCATTGTTTTGTTGATGGAATGCTGGTGGGAAGGGGGAGGGGGTGATATCACTCCAACTTGCAGTGCAGCAATAAAGAGTGACTAAAGTTTATCAGAGCACAAGTCACATGACTAAAGTCACATGGGAAACTGAAAACATGTCTAGCCCCATGTCAGATTGCAAAATTAAATCTAAAAAAAATCTGTTTGCTCTTTTGAAAAAGATTTCAGTGCAGAATTCTGCTGGAGCAGCACTTTTAATGTGTTTTGAAAAAAAAATGTTTTTACCATGACAGAATCCCTTCAATCAAATAAAGACCCAAGACCACCAAAAAAAATCTTCATATCTTATAGAGTGCAGAGGACCTCTTGTATTTGTCTATGTGAAGTTTGTGTTCACAGCCTCATTGCAACACCGCTTAATGTTTTTAAAAATTAGTGGTGAGCACAACTTTCCCTTGTTTGTCTAGTTTATACAGGAGAAGTGGTCAGCTCCATGTTATAGCACTCACCCTTTCCAGCTAAAGTCAGGTGATCCCAGTGATGGCCAATAAAGGGGCAACCAAGTTTGGGAGTTTTACTTTGAAAGTAGCAAGTAAGTTGCAGGTTAAATGTAATCCCTTTATAAAATGTATAATGAAGCAATAGAATTTTTGATGGATCAGAGGCAAGTTGAGTGAAGGAACTGGCCACACCGGGGATGACTTTGACTTAGTTGGCCCGCTTAAATATATATATTAAATATATATATATGTACAAACAATCCCTGTTTTGCTTAAATGGTAAGGCATTTTCAGTAGCTTAAGGCACAAAATGTTTTAATGTCCTTAATATATTGATAATGGGTTGAGTGCAGAGGACCTCTTGTATTTGTCTATGTGAATTTTGTGGTCAAAGCGTCATTGCACCCCCGCTTAATGTTTTTAAAAATTTGTGGTGAGCACAACTTTCCCTTGTGTGTTTTAATACAGAAGTGCTTTACTCAAAGAAAACAAGTAATTTGTATAAGATGATAATTAAATGAGCAATAAGAATTATCTTATAAAAATTGATAATGGGTTGAGTGCAGAGGACCAGGCAACTTTTCGCTCTGTCGAATGGTCGCTCCGCAAATTCATTATAGTGCAGATTTTACTGAACTTTACCTCTTTCACAGAGTTGACTTTGCCACCTCAGACAAGGCAAACTGCTAAAATATAGCTAGATCTTCCTCAACCTTATGTCACTTACATCATATCCTGTCTGCTGAAAATTTATTGAAGTTGACAAAATGCTGGGGACTTTTTCTTTTTTTAAGCGGGATTGCCTGAAAAACTGTTTTTGGTTAAGATTTTTCCCCAGACATTTGAGGGTCAAGGAATATTCATTTTACAGTGGGCTCATGTCTAGGGCATTATATGATCTGTTTTGTCTTTATTGAGGTTCCTTGGACATTTGTAATAAAAAGTGGCCACTTCAAGCATTTGCACCAACATCTCTAATAAAGACGTCAATACAATTTTAATACCCAAATTGACCTACGTGTAAGATCACTAGCGACTTTTTGCTAGGCAAAAATGAACGCTAGCGAATCTTCGCTATGAAATGCTGGCACTGAAGAAGTATCGTTAGTGAAAAGTCGCCAGCGTTTGGCGCCCAGGATGCAATTTTAGTGAATTAGCCTAGTATTAAAGTCTGAATGCTAAAAACTTAAAAAATTTTGTTTTTTTACGATAAAATCTGAGTTTTTGGTGGAAATTTTTTTTAGATTTATTATACCCGAGGCTGCAAAAAGTCAGAATCCGAAAATCCGCCATCTCAGAACTGCCGAGGTTGTACTGTATACAAGTCAATGGGAGAGGCCCCTATCCTATTTGGAAGTTTCTGTGGTCTGACTTTTCAGGCAAAAATCAAAACATTTCTGACTTTTCTGGAAAATGCCCCAAAAAATTGAGCGATTCAGAAAAAAGAAAAAATCATACGATTTGGGTTTCTGCTCAGTTTTTCCCAATCTGATTAGAGCTTTTTTAATAATAAATAGGATCAAATAATGAATTCTAGTTTGTTCGAACTTTTTTAAATAATCAGAAAATTCGTTATTTGATAAATAAAGCCTTATATATATGATATTACATCACTAAGCAGAAAATGCTAAGATTTTCTACTTAGAGGTACAATTATATTTGGATTTGGCCAAATACCAAATTATCTACAAAAGATTCAGATGATTAGTGAAATTAATCTGAATCCTAATTTGAATATGTAATTGTAAGCAAAATACCCCAAACTGTATAAACTGAAAAGTCTGCAGTTTCACTCATCCAGTGTTTCAAAGTCACAACTTTTCAATTAGCACTAAGGATTCAGCTAAACTTCTGTGCATCCCTAATATTTATATAATATTTTGTAAAGAATAGTTTATTTACATTGAGTGTGTATCACATAATGATCAAAGCATGCCTCAAAAGCATTCATATCCAGGTTTACTTTAAATTGCAAGTGGATTTAGGACAAAGATCTTAGTGGGCACCACAACCTCCTGAAGAATTTGTGGCAGTACTTCCTCAACTATATAAATTATATAAATTTCAATAAGTCATAAGTGCATGCAACGTCCAGATGCACTCCATTTCCAGCTCTTCCAGTTGATTAAAATGAAGGGCTGCCATATGTGGGTTACTTCAGACAAAAATTCTTACAGATGAAAGGTCTGATGGTGGTCTCCCTGTTCAGGTGGGCCCAAGGCAATAGCCTCCTTTGTCCATTTTTTTTAAACCAGTCTTCTTTCTAACCATATACTTTCCACAACAATATTGATCTGAAGAGTTCATAAAACAATGTAGATAACACAGGGTTAATATTGACCTACCTGCTTTTTAATAAGTTGCTTTAGTGGATATTTGAAAACAGTTTTAGTGAGGTACTGGAAAGGCACGTACAAAGTCAGCCACCAGTCAGCCTTTGGTTCTATGTTCTTTTTAGCGTAATTAATAAAATATAGGTTTTATTGATTGGGACACTGGAGATTTTATCGGTAGAGGTATTCGGAGTCTGTTACAGCGATTCACTCTGACATTTTTGTTTTATAATTAAATGAGACTCACTAGGTTTGGCACTTGCAAACTCCTCTCTCAAATAAATAAATAATGTAAGACCAGGCATTCAAATTGCATATGTCTAACACTCCAGTATCACACAGATTAAATTACCGACAGAAAAATAAGAAGAGAAAAGAGGGAAAACATGAGTATAGCAAATAATAAACTATTGTTATGGAGTATAAATAATTGCTCAAAACAGCTATAATCCATGGTTAGTCAGACAGCAAAGCATGTCTAAATATGTCCTAAAACTTTAATTAAACAATACAGATGATGACAGGTAAATAAATATCTAAGTTATTGCTGGCATTTCAGGTTTAAATGGCAAACAAAATCCTATTTTATGAAGTATCTTTATGATAATCAATGGTTATGAACCCTGTTTAAATAGTACAGCTACACAAATAAGAAAGCAGGTTATTAGGGCATCCCAGTCTTCTAACAACATATTGTATGCCTGGATAAAAAACCCAAAATGTTTTCTATAATGTATTAATATAATCATGTGATGATAGACAGTGCTGCCATCAGGGGGGCACAGGGGGTTAATTGATACTGGGCTCGGGCCTGAAGGGGGGCCTGGCTGTGCTGCACTTTTCGAATTAGCTATGGGATATAGCCTCTGCTGTCTTACATGGGATGGAATCATGTCCTGCTCTTTCCATTGGCAAGAGACTACTGTTCCTCACTATATTCAGAATAGCGGTCAAGCTTCCTCTTCCTACTGCAGATTTACCTTTCTGCAAGAAGCGTTATTTGCTCCACTCAATAAGAACAAACAAGTGTAGGGTCCAAATGGTTTACAGTCTCTAAAGCTAGAAATGCCATAGTTGCTAAGTCCCAGTACCTTTATCTAAGGTACTGGGACTGACCTAAAGTGAAAGGACCGCAGTGTTTTAAGAATTCAGACATAGTGCTCTTGATCCCCTCAAGAGAATACTATCTAGTTCCTGAAATGTGTTTTTTAAATCTACCAAGCATCTCCACAGTGGTGCAAGAGTTAACCTCTGCCTTTAATATATCTAGCAACATATCTCTAACCCTTTCATATATCTAAAAATCTGGGAGTATGACCCTCTGGTGTTTGACAATAAACCTTTCATTCATGTTTGAATAACAACCTATCAACCTTAATGCAACACCATCTCATTTCCTCCTTCACTTAGTGAAGGCATACAGGTAGCTGGAAACAATGTAACTGATGTTCTATCATCCTAAGATAGACATTTCCATTGTGGGCCAAAATAGGTTTACAAACATGCAAAGCATTAAAGTTTGCTTCCATGGCTTACTTTGCAAGTTTAACCCAAGAAGGCTTTCCAGTTCAAGGTTCATGGTAGCTGGAGCAGAGAAATTGGATTTTAGATTATATTAGTATTTCATAAACAGTTTACTAGGTTTAGAACAAAATGAAATGAATATAGCTGTCAGGATCATTCCTGGACTTGAACTCTTGTTGTGCTGTTCTGGACACTTGCAGCATTTACCTTGTGAGCCACTGGGGGCTCTTGGGGCTGATCCTGAACTCTTGTGTTGGATGTTTCTGTTTATCTGCCTGTTCACAGTATGTTTCCTCCCTGTTTTCCACCCACCTTGTTTACCCTCATGTGTCTCCCATTCCTAATCACCTTCCCTTTATAAACCCCGGCCTGAGCTTTGCTCATTGAATGTGATTTGTTTGTTAATGACCTGCAGACCTGAATTCTGTTACCAGTTACCTGAATCCTGTTACCTGAATCCTGTTACCTGAATCCTGTTACCTGAATCCTGTTACCTGAATCCTGTTACCTGAATCCTGAATCCTGTTACCTGAATACCTTGTTATCTGAAACCTGGAAACCTTCATTCTTGGAAACTTTGTCTTTTTATACCTTGTACTTTGTTCCTGAGTGAGTATCTTTTGTTCCGGTGTTCCCCATTTTTTCCCTCACCTTGTGTATACCCTGATTAGCCTTTTTTGCCTGTTCCTGCCTTTTTGTTTTCTGTTCTGGCTGCCATTAAATCTACAATTTACTTTCATCAAGTCTTTGCCTCCAATCACCTATGGCTACACCCCTGGGCTTCCACCATATTTACACCCCATGGAGTGGCTATCCTCGGTTACAGCGTTTCCCCGTTGTAACCCTTACAATAGCTCATAGAAGAGTGTCCTGAGAAATGTTGCATTAATTTTTTAATGTTTACATATCCTTTAACTATTATTACATTATATTTAAATGACATAGTTACATAGTTAAGTTGTTATGAATATGCCCATCAAGTTCAACACTTCTAAATGAACCCAAATTGATGTGGTCTCATAAAACGTGTGCTTACCTTTATATGCTATAGAAACTTCAGGTAGCAATTCAACATTTCTCTGCCTATAGTATAAAGAGTTAAACATTAAGGGGTAGAATTATGAACCTTCGAGGCTCAGATAAAACATCATGCGGCATTTGCCAAATATTAAAAGTTCACGCGGTTTTAGGAGGGAACATTTTTTTTTGGGGGGGGGGCAAAAATCTACTTTTTATTTGAAAACTGTTTTGAAAAAAACCAACACAAAAGCAACTGACTGCAGAACGGGGGTTATTAATAAACACTGGGCAAATTTGTACCTGGGCAGTAACGTATGGTAACCAGATGATTGTGTGCAAATGTATTGCACAAACCCAAGCCTTGAGAGTTCGTAAATCAGCTCCCTAGAGTATTAAATAAAGTAACATTATAACATTATATTTGTTCAAGGGAAACTGTAGATCACCTAGTTTTTGTTGTTGTGATGAATGGAAGAGGACATGTCACTTTTTATGAGGCCCAATAATCACATTTCCCACGTCATAAGCTTTTTGCATACATGTCAGATATTTTTTCAATCTAGAGGATGCAGATGGATTTTCTTGTTCAGTATGCAGTCAGTAGGGCTGTACTGAAGTCTATGCAGTCAGAAAAATTTAATTAATGGAAGACTATGCACAACTTGCAAATGTACTATTAATTAGCTGAGTTAGTTTAACTAGAGATACTGAGCTCTGAACATACAACTCCCTCCCTTCACACTTTGGTGTGATGGTTTTGTTTTACATATAAGCAGAAGTCCATTATGAAGATGGATTACCTATGCACTGGCAATCTAACTATATACAGCAGAAGGACTGAACATGGAGTATCTTCACATTTCCTGGTTGCCCTGTTTAGTTTAAGACATAATAAAAAACATATTTTTGGCTTAAACAACAAGCAAGAACTATGTTTAGGACAGGTTATACTGCACCTTTGTCATGATGCTGAAAGCCATTATCCATCATCTCACATACTGACCTATGGGTAATAGGAGTACATAAGGGATTGCAAATAGACAGTTATCTGTATTAAGCTGTTGTATGCCTCATTCATTCTGTATTGTGCCATCTCTGTAGTCTGAGTAACGGGCACATCTTACAGTAATTCTGTTGCATTGGCTTGCTATCCATCTGCACTAAATGTTACATTCTGTGTTGTGTTCAACTTAAAGTTTGCATTTTCAAACAAATCTGTTTCATAATAAAGAACTTACTTGATAGAGCTATTATATGTTGCCTGCCACATTGCTTCGTAGTCTTGTTGAGTCTTATATTAACTTGACACTCTTTAACAGGAAGGAAAATGTGTTCTGTTAAAAAGTAATATAACTATAGTAGGCTAGTTGTGTTGTCTCAGTTTGTTTCATGAATATGACATTCTTTTTACCAAATATTGTGACAAATCATAAAAAGGTTATAAACTCCAATCTGATTAATTTATAATACATACCTCTCCTGATACAAGAGCACTGCTTCAAGAATTGTTGGCTTTCGGGGATTCTCAGAATAAAACTATATGAAAGACCATTAAGGTTGTAGCTTATTTTTTTTAATGTCAGTGTTGGTATTTTATGATAGATTTACTGACAGCTCTTGATGTATTGTTCCAACATGACCAAGTGAAGTGGTGATCTACTTCCAAAGTGGAAGAAGAATGAAAAATTGTGTTGTGTTAAAAATGAGCAGATGGAGGAAATATTACATGATGACTCATGGGAATCATATTTGAAAAAAGAAGAAACATCAGATAAATGGACCTTATGTTAGTTAATACATTAAGAATAGGAAGTCTAATGCAAAAATGCCAGAACCCTCAAATAAACATCTATGCAATTTCTCCTTTTATAGATTAAAAGTAGGCTCTGATGCTTTTATCATCACAAAGCTTTCATAATTTGTCAAACTTGTGCATCAGGAAATCTGAAATGGTGCATCGCAAAGGTTTTTTTTTATATATATCTTTTATTTTTCAAAAACATATGCATTAACAAATGGTAAAGCATTTATTATTTTCAATACAAAATTCTTAAAGGGAAAGGGAATATTAGTACAGGATAACATCTGTTATATTTGGTATTATATTTGTTATTACTGTCTATCTCTCATGATTATATAAACATATTCCATGGTGCCCAGATTTGCATATGTTTCTCTACCGTGTCTGCCAATAAAGCTGTTAAATACAATAGATTCTGGGTATTTTTTTCCACTATACCTTGAGTGTCTGTGGTCTTTTTTTAGCCAGTGTTTCGCTAAGTTGATTCTTGCTGCAGCTAAAATTTGCCCCATTAATGTATTCTGCACTATTGGCCTCAGGAATAAAACGTTTATTAAAAACCTTTCCAAGTATTTGAAAAAATTCTTCCCAATCAGGACTACTATGGGACATGTCCACCAGATATGTATATAATCTCCAATCTCTGTGCATCCCCGGAAGCAAGAATTAGGAGTAGAATGATCATATTTATGTTTTCTAGCTGGGGTAAAATACTAGCGCATCATGACCTTAAATGCAGATTCTTTGATAGCAGTATTTGGAGAGATTTTAGAGACAGTGTTCCAGATTAAGTTCCACTCATGCTGAGATATTGAATGTCCCATATCTTTCTCCCAATCTACCATATATTTCAGGGGATCCCCAGTATTTGCCGATACCAAATATTAAATATCAGGGAGATAGTACCTTTTCTTTTCGCAGCTTGTTGAGAACATGTTTCTAGTAAAGTTGGTGGTCGGGTTTTAAAGGAAGCATCTATGGATTTAATAAAGTGAAGTAATTGTGAATATCGATATGTTTCCTTCTCTGGCATAGTTTTAGCAAACTGCAAATACTGTATTGATTTAATCCCCGTGGATAACAGCATATCCTGTATTCTATTAATACAATTTGCTTTCCACCATTGAAATGCAGAGGTAGCATAGTTAGGGAAAAAGAGTGGGTTATTATGTAGTGGAGTGAGAATGCTATGATTCTCTGCTAACTGAAATTTCTGCAAACAATCATGCTACGTTTTGATGGTATGCTTCAATACTGATCCAGTTATTGGGATGGACTTAATTTGTGGCTTATCATCCATAAATAAAATGTCAGGTCAGTGGGATGTGCCAAGAGCGCCTCTATTTGCACACATCTACTCTCGCTCTGCGGCAAATGCCACTGTGTGGTCTGGGAGATCCTCGCAGCTTCATAATATATCAGCAGATTAGGTAATCCCAGTCCCCTCTTTATGGGAAGCCTGTACATAGTGCGCTTATTTATGCGTGGTGGTTTATGTTCCCAAATACATTTATTAATTTTGCTTTGAATGTTAGTAATATCCTTTATTTTAATTGTTACTGGTAACGTACGAAATCTATATAATATTCTGGGTACTAGGGTCATTTGGAAGTGGATTCTCCCAAACCATGATATAGCATATCGGGACCACTCTTCAAGATCTTTAATAAATTTCTTAATTAATTTGGGGTAATTATGTTTGTAAAGTGTTGCATAAGCTGGTGTAACATTAACTCCCAGGGATTTAGAGATATTCACCTTTAGAATCTGTCTAATAACGCAAACAAGTTAGGGAGAGAGGTTTGAGGTTTAATAATTGTGAGGCAAATATCATCAGCATAAAGGCTCACTTTAAATTCAGTACCTTTGAGTCTAATTAACTGGGCCAAGGGCTCTACTTCCAATGCAAATATTAGTGGGGAAAGAGGACAGCCTTGGCGTGTACCTTGTAATATTGGAAAATTAGGACAAAGAAGGCCCATAAATTTAATTTTTGCAGGGGGAGTTGAATAGAGTACCCATATCATATTAATAAAATTGCCTTTGATTCTGAATCGGAAAACATGATAAATGTGTGACCAATTCACCGAACCGAAGACCTTTTTTAGATCCAATTTTAAAATTATGTACTTTGTAAGGCATGTGCGTTAGCGTAATCTATTGTGCTGATGAGTCTCCTAATATTATCCGAGGTCTGTCTCTGCAGAATAAAGCCGGATTGGTCCAGGTGGACTACACTGTCAAATGTGGTATAAGTAGCGTAGTAAATTTTTTATAACATGCCAGAGAAAAACCGTCAGGTCCTGGACTTGATTTGGCTTTCTTATGTTTGATGGCCCACTCTACTTCATCTGTTGTGATTTCTGCCTTTAAGGCTTCCAATTCTTGTTGGTTTAATTTAGGGATTTTAACGTAGCTAAAAAAGCCTCTGAATCTATTTTGTGTTTTCCCCTATCTTGTGCCTTGCCATATAAGTTACTGTAAAAGTCATGGAAATGTTTGCAGAATCTCCTGGGGAATAGAGGATAACTGACCCTGACTATTTTGCATTACGCTAATTGTGAATAGTTGTTCAATATACTGGCGAGCAATGTGTCCAGTTTATCCCTATGAATAAAAAGTTTTTGCTTGGTCCACCGAATAGTCTTTTCAGCCTAATCCAATAAATGTTTAGTAAGAACTGATTGGGTAGCCTGTAACTTTTTAAAAACGTACAGGTTTGGGTTTTGTTTATTCAGACTTTCCAGTCGACTCAACTCAGTAGTAAGATCTGTGATAGTTTGTTGACGGATGTTTTTCTGTATGGACCCACGTTTTATAAAGGAGCCTCTGATGGTTGCTTTAAGAGCAGCCCATATAATACCCATTGACAAAGCTGGGTCCAGGTTATTAAGGAAATAATGTTCTAGGTCATTAGCTATATTTTCACTAATAGTTGGATTAGACAACAGTGCTTCATGTAAGCGCCAACTGATTCTAGGGCCTAAAGGAGGTTGGTACACCATAGTTATCCCTATTGTTGCATGATCTGACCATGTAATAGGCTGTATAACAGCATCCATAATTTGTGAAAGTATTTGAATTGGGGTGAAAAAGTAGTCTATGCAGGAATAAACCTGGTGTGGATAAGAAAAGAAGGTATAATTCCTTGTAGGAGTGTAAAGAGTGCCAGGCATCTACAAGAGCTAAGAATTTAAGAAATTTAGTGAGTGATGCAGGGGGTTTATGGGTATACAGTCTGGACTATGGAGTTTTGTCCAAGTTGGTAGACATTACCATGCTAAAGTCTCCCATCAATATAGTAATGCCCTGAGTGAGTTTGGTCATCCGAGTAAAGGGATTGAAAATAAGCTCTTTGGCCTTCAGAAGGAGCGTAGCACATTAACCAGCGTATACAATTTATCTAATAATGTACCCTGTAATATAATATATTGGCTATTAGGGTCCTTAATGACATTAGTTATCTGAAACCCTAAAGCAGATCTTATATAAAAAGCAACCCCTCTACGTTTGGAATGGAAAGTGGTATAGTAAATTTGAGAATATTGTTTATGTAAATATGGGAATGGGGAACCATCTGCAAGGTGTGTTTCCTGAAGTGAGATAATGTCTTAATGTAGACCTTTTGGTAGGGGAATTTAATCCTCTAACATTATGAGAAATTATAGTTAGTTCAGCCATTTAAACTGTAAAAGGAGAATCATAGCAATATTAATAAAACACCTTGTGTTGGGTCCATGCATATTATACATTGAAAACCAAAACAATAGCCATATATGCTGAAATCCAAATTCAAGATATAGAAATAGTGAAACATGCCTTATAACCGCCTTAATCATGATACATAATGAAAAAGCAACATCACCGAAAAATTTAAACCAATGCAGCAATAAAATAACATGTATAGGGCATACCATCTGAGCCAGATGAGATATAAGGTCTCGTAGTACTGGGAGAACATCTCTAGTAAAAACAAGGGTTAGTATAGTAAAAAAGCTAATTAAATCTGAAAAGAAATTTGTCCGTCCGTACTCGGACAGATGGCCTCAATTTTGTGAGGCATTGGAATATAGCTGTGGATCTCAGGCCTCTGGGGCAAGCTAGCCCTGTAAAGTTGCAGAATCAAAATAGGTAAGTAAAGATAGTCAACTCTTAGGCGATCCCCTGACATTAGAGTTAGGCTTGGTTGTCATGGACCATTGAGGTGAAGATGATCAGTTGGGGGACCTTTGTGTCTCATCATAATTTTGTAGACATAATTTGGCCAATAACTATGACCCATCAGATGGTTTAGTAATGGAGCAGGTTTGTCCTTTATATTGAGCTGATAGGCGGAATGGGAATCCCCATCTGTACTGTACCTCACTCCGGCTTGCCGTAATATAGCAGTAACTTGACGAAGTTCCCTTCGTTTTTGTAGTGTAATTGGAGCAAGATCTTGAAATATGGAGATCATTGAGCCCTCTAGTGTGATTGCACCATGATCCCTAGCAGAGCGAAGCAAGTCTTCTTTGGTCTCAAAATAATGCAGACAAGCTAAAATATCTCTTGGAGGTTCTTCCGCAAGAGGTTTGGGGTGCAGTGCCCGATGTGCTCGGTCCATGAGTAGAAGGTCCAGATTATATTCTGGTAGAAGTTTAGAAAATATGATGGTGAAAACCTCCTGAATATCTGTGTAAGATTCCGGCACATTGCGTTTTCGCACATTGTTAAGCCGGGATCGATTTTCTAAATCTCCAATGTGTGAATCCATAGATTCTATGGTGTGGTGCAGAGCAAGGATGTCAAACTTTAAGGAGCCTTGTTCCATTATCAAGGCATCATGGTCAGCTTCCAAATCATTAACCCTTGTGCCAATGGAAGTAATTTTCTTCGTCAAATCAGTGATAGTCTTTTGTATCGCAAAGGTTTTTATAACATTTAATTTGCTGCTTCCAAGTTCATACAGCAAGGAAACAAATTCAACTGCTTATACTCACAAAGGAAGGCAAAATAATAGAAACACAATAAAAATAATTCTATAGACATTTCATAGTAAATACAGTTCTATTGCTTTAGCTCACAGTGTATTGAAAAGAATATTTCTCTCTTCAGCTTATAAGTGGCCAATGCCATATACTGTAAGCTGAAGAGAGCAGGGCTACACAGACTGAATTCTAGGGATGTGCTACTTTGTATAGTGCATACAATAAAGATAAAACTATTCAGACTATGGTTTATTATTGCATAGCATCGCTCTGTAGCTGACAATAAACATGTTCAGTGAAAGTGAAGTTTTACTGCTATTATAAGCAATGCACACACTTACTGGTTCTTTGCTGTAGGTACAATTTAAGTTTCTTGAACATAACCATATCCAGTTAGAGAACTTACTCAAATACCTGTTATGTTATATACACAATGTATTTTATGAGAATACCATTATATATAGAGAAAGTGATACATCTCGGAGAGGACTGAAGCAAACTCACAGCATGAGAAAAAAACTTGCACTAAGAAGAGTATTCCTAGTTATTACCACCCTTCTATATTACTATGAAGACATTTGTTATATTTGGTATGATAGAAATTGCATGGAACCCATAGCAAGTAGGTAACACATTTACCATCTTCATAAAAGACAGCTTTGCAGATGTCTGAGAGGCAGTATGAGAGATAATTAAAGCCAACTAAAAAAATGCAATACTTCCAAGATTGGGCTTTTCTTTTAGAACCCTCCACCTCTTTGTTTGCAGCTTACAATATAATACTTTTCCATTTTATTGCTGTAGCAAATCTCTGCTTGGCTTGCATAGCCTTTCACTTGCATGAATGATGGCGTCCTCTCTAGGACTGCCCCCACTGCATTATTCTTCATTAAAACATGTTGTAACTGAAGCATTTCCAATTTGCTCTGTTAAAGAATCATTACAAGCTGCATTCTCTCTATCATTTAAATCTAATAAAAGGCACCCCAAAGCCATGTTGGTTGATGTATGAGTAACAGACAAATAAGCATATGGATGAATACTGTACTAGCCACAACAGCAGAAGCACATGTAGTCTATTTCTTTTTTCAATCCCATTTTTTGTATCTGAAGGAGATATTTTGTATCTACATGTAAATATAGATGAATGGATTGCAGAGAATAATTTCTGCTTTACTTGACAGGCTTAAATTGACAAAGTACTAGCAGGTACTTGCCTTTTTTCAAAGGAACAGGTAAAGAGCTGCATAATTTTCTAGCACTTTATAAAGAAATGGTAGAGATTAGAGATTTTCTGTTTAGGATAGGATATTTGGATAAAACAAAGGTTATGGTATGATACTGGCTTTAGTGGCTTTTTGGTAGCCTGCTAACAAACTGGTTAGGTTAGGTTTGGTTGCTGTGTAATAGTTAAAAGCTATATTATGTGAGTGAATATTGGTATATGAAGATGTTTTTTCTTGACTTAAAAGCTGCAGCCTTTCACCACTGAGCTACTCTTGTGTCTGAGTAGACTTTATGCATTTGTTGGCTGGTCCAGCTTATGCTGCTTGGAGACAGTTGCAGTAAAAGCCATACTTGTTATTGTCTTACTATAGGTACTGTTATGCTAGTAAAAAATAGTTAGAGCTCTGACCTTTATCTTTAAATGTATTTTATTTGTCATGTGATTCCTTATACATTTTGTAGCATCTAGATATCATTGAAGCATAATATTTATAATGGATTCAAAATTCTTTGTGTAGAATCATCTTATTTGTGAAGGAATATAATTACCCGTCCCTCTGCATAATCTGTGAAGCAGCTGAAGCATGCTTGATTGTTAATAAACATAGTTATTAACCTTTAGGTTTACTATATGTGCCTGTGTGGGTTGGGTTGGTCTATATATTGATCAGGATTCTTTGTCCATATAATGCAGTATATTCAAGCTGGCTAAGTCAAAGTCATCCCTGGTCTGTTCAGTCCATCATTCATTTTAATTCAGTTTATTAAAATGCAACTATTCCTTAGGTATTCCTATAGGAACTAAGTTTTACCTGCAACTTGCTTCCTGAGGATAAAACACCCAATTGATTACCCTTTTTATTAGACAGCTATGACATCCTTGATGTAAGAAATTCTATTAAATACTTACAACTATCTTATACCAGAAAGAGGTGCATAGACACCGCTTCCTCTACACTAATGGTTTTTATAATAGCAATGAATTACATGTATTCCTAAAGGACATTTTTATAGACCAAATAAATGTACCAGATGAAAAGGGATACAAGGTAACAGAAGATACATCAAGTTTAAGGAAAATGACTATTACCACAATGAGCCCCACTACAGGGCTCATTTAAGAAACCATTCAAGGACTTACCAATGCAGATTTTCCCTAATTGCGGCTTTTTTTCTTAGAATTACAGTATAAAGTATAACTATCAAATGAGCACCCCATTCATTTTCATGAATTGCAAGGACCCTTACTTGGCACACTTTTGCAGAATAGGATCACTTATTTTACAATGGGTGCTGATCTGCTTACAGAGAGAGACCAAGAAACTGGGATTTCCCAGCACTAGGGATTTACTCATGGAATCCCACTAGCAAATAAAACACACAGGGGTCATTTATCAACACTGGGCAAATTTGCCTGTGGACAGTAACTCATGGCAACCAATCAAATTGTTGCATTCATGGTTCTACCTGCAGCTGCCTGAAAAAAGTCAGTCACTGATAGGTTGCTATAGGTTACTGTAACAGAAATAAACATTCTATTGAAATATAAACAATTAAACTCTCTTGCAATAGGGACACATGGATGTCTGTCTGTCTTGCAAATAAAATACAGTCTGACTGACTAATTAACATAGTAATGAAACAGTTCCATAGTTTAACTCTGGATGTGGATAATAAATGTACAGTTTCTGGCACAAAGTCCCTCCCAAGTAATACCATGGGTTAGCACTAACATCCCCAATGTACCTCTTTTTGGAAAAGAAAGTAGGCACATACAGTATACAAGATGTGTCCTCATACAGGGGCCAAACACTTGGAGCTCTGCCTTGGTGTTATACTCACTGAGTGCTCAAAGAGGTTGGCACACTGGAGTTTACAGGCAGCTCTGCGACGCTGAAACTCTTCACAATGGAATGATAATTTTTTTTAATATCTTGCAGCAGTTTGTGGGTGGGTGGGAAAATGCAGATAAAAAGGTAAGAGTGGAAGTTCAGATGTACATATGATGGACCAGATTAAGATGTTTTGAGTTATGATCCACTAAACCATTAAGTATGATCAGTCTTGTTTTGCAGAAAATGGATGTCATTTATTGCATATGTATAAAAATACTTTTTTTTTTTACTGTCCCTGAATAGGACACATGACTCCAGGATCAATATTGTGGCCTTGGTTCAGAATAAATGAGTCAATACTTTCTTCAATCAAACGACTCTTAGTTCATAATGGTGCATTTTCCACATCTATTGCTTTACACATGAATAACTATTTATATTGATTTTTTTAAACTGACAAATGTGGCTGTGTTACATATTGACAAAAAGAAAAACTTACACTCGCACACCCTGGCCGTCCGAAATCACATGAGTTCCAGGTGCTAGATGTGTAGAGGAATTGGACAACCTCGAAAGCAGCATAGACACAAGACACACCAGCACAGCATGGTTACTTCTAGCAGGATTAGACCTTGCTCGTTTATTTGCGGATGCAACGTTTCGGGGCTTGAGAAAGGGGTCACGCCCCGAAACGTTACATCCGCAAATAAACGAGCAAGGTCTAATCCTGCTAGAAGTATCCATGCTGTGCTGGTGTGTCTTGTGTCTGTGTTACATATTCACAAGTTATCTTCTTAGTAGATACGGATGTTAATCTGTCCCTCAGGAATATATGTATTATAGCATTCTTGGTTTTATTTGCCAAAATTTCTGGCACAAAAAAGTATATATATAGTTTATATATACATATCTAGACCAGGCCAAGCACTCCCACATCGAAAATAACTAATAATGCAGGTGCTGTCTTATACCAATTACATAATAGTTCATTCGAGACACCATTCTCCTTATAAAACCAACACACACTGGCCAATCAGCGGGCAGCCTCACTCTAAGGTGTGACATCACACAATATATTACAACTTATATACTTAGTTACTGTCAAGACCGCCGGGAGCGCGAGGAGTCGCGTCCGCTCCCGGCGGCGAAGAAACCAAGATGGCGGCGCCCAGGGAACCCACGTGGGTTCCGACGCCGGCGTTGTGACGCCAGCACGGCGCGACGGTCGCAGACGCGCTGACGCTGGCGCAAGGGCGCCAAATTCAAAGATAAAAGGATGCCTGAGGCGCCAAGATGGCGCCCGAAAATAGGATCCTGTTCCCTGAGAGATTCCTGGGTTCCCTTGCTGTTTCCCCTGCTTATATCTGCCTGATTCCTTGTTGTGACCCCTTGCCTGGACTTGGACTTCGCTGATACTCTGCCTGCCATTTGACCTGTGCTTGGACTTTGTTTATTCTCCTGTCTTACCCTTGGATACCACGACCCTGATCCCTCCTGAGGGGCTTCCTCCTAGATCCGGACTACTCCCCAGAGGGGGCTCCCGGCTCCCTGACAGTTACATTACTTAGTGTTGAGTCTCTTATCTCTGATTGAGGGAACATAAAAAGGAAGGACAGGTCACTAAATAAATCATGTGTATAGTGGAACAGGTAATTTGATGTCTTATTGCAAATCTTTTCCCAGTATGTGGATAAAAAGTTGTCACCCAGGGTCTTGAATCTACATGAAGTGCAATTAGGACACCAGTAGTAACCTAGTTGCTCACTTTTCAACCAAGAGCATGTCACCTTCTGCTAACATTTTATATGAGCATTCTTAACCAAAATGTCCTTTAAATTAGTGCCCCTTTTAATGCTCACCAAAGGTTGTTCAGGAATCCTTGAAACTAAACAATATAATCCTTTATGATGTTCCAATTTTTGGTAATACTCTTACAGGCGTTATTATTTACCGAACTAAAAATAATGTTAGACTTCTTTTTAGGGGTCTTCACCTTCCCACTCACTCTCTACCTGGCTAACTTAAGGCCCATGTAGTACCCTGCTGGGATATCATCATCATCATCATCATCATCATTTATAGGATATCCTCTCTTTTTAAAGGAACAGTAACACCAAAAAAATGAAATTATCATTTACTGTTGCCTTGCACAGGTAAAACTGATCTGTATGCTTCAAAAACACTATTATAACTTATAACAAGCTGTGGTGTAGCAATGGCGAAAATCGAAAAACAGCTATATGGTACAGGTTAAATAGTGGATAACAGATAACACCATTATGTTCTACAGAGCTTATCTCCTATCTGCTGTGCAACCTGAGCCTTTTCTCCTTTGAAGTCTGATGGCAGGGTTTATCAATGGTGGTGTATAAATACTTTTCAATTTCAAAGAAAACAGTTCTCCATAGTCACCAGCCGTCGGATCAAAATGATCCTTTTAGACTAATAGTCCACCATAATTGAAAGAGCTCTATTTCACTCTCCAATGGGTTAGGTTTTATTAAACATAGGGACAAAAGACAACTATTTGCCCAGCAGGCGTTAAAGTATCATTAGAGAGATTAAAAACCGGGACTTCTATACTTTGCTCTTGTAGCCCTTTCACATTGGATACCTTCTATGCAGCTTTTCCAGAAAGGGGGACGATTGCTTATAATCTCCTCTAAAAAAAGATGACCCTCCATGTCCTGCCACTACTGTTTGTTCTGTGTTGGTGTCACTTTAATCTGGGTCTCATCACCATCTGAATCCCCAAAGATGATACCTATCGAATTCAATGGTTTTGTTAATTTCCACCTTGGAAGTCTCCTCATGCAGTTAAGTGGAGTTCACGTTCACCATCTATAAACGTTGAAGTTGGTGTAATACTCTTTCGCCTTTCAGAACTAATCATACTTATCAATCTGCAACAATTTATCCACTTGCATTTTTATTTGCATTAGTATTTCATTAGCAGCATCCATTCATTGTTCTGTCTCAGGTGTTGCTTTTGATTTTCGGGCACTTATCAGTTCACCAGATACTTCCTTAATCACCAAAATCATCAAAAGCGCAGTGGTTCAGCACCCCAATCCATTTCTTGACTTCCAGATTGGATCTCCCTATAATTGGCACATTATGAATCCAGAAACCACAAGGTATCTTCTTCGGCTGATAATAATCTCATAAAAATAAACCATGTAAATCCAGATCCACTTTTTTCTTTTTAAGTCTTTGCCATTCATGGGCCATTTCCTCATTGGCATTCTTAAAAGGAAGATCTTTCTGGCTTTGTTGCCAGAGTACCCAGTCTGCATCTGCCTCAGTAATATGCCATGTTTCACCATTATCATTAGGGATACAACAATCCACATAGTTCTCCATGCTGCATACAGATGTTGCCTGTTAATCATGTCTCCTATGTAATCCAAAAGTGTCCAAGGTAGGTGCAGACGAAAAAACAGCTGCCTAGGTGCTGTGGTACTGGATATCACATAATAATACAAAGTCCAGCACTCTCTGGTCTTAATGAAAGATAAAAAAGAATTTATTGTTTAATGTTTCGGCTCACATTATTTACTTCCTGCAGATATACAGTATATATATATAGAGGTGACGTGGGTGCAATGCTCAACTTCCAATCATAAGGATGAAAAACAAGATTGTCAACACGCCAATGGAATATAAAATAATGTTTGTATTTAAGCAGGAAAGTAATTAAACATTTCACGTTAAATCATAAGTTATTAAATTTAGTTACTCTATTCTCATACTCATCATAAGCAGTCTGATATATATATATAGATAGATAGATAGATAGATAGATAGATAGATAGATAGATAGATAGATAGATAGATCACACTCATATGGAAACTCATTTCCTATGATGTTTTTTGACTGATTTGCTTTTTCTCTGTAATATTAAGACAGTATCTTCTTCTTGAATTTACCTGAGCTATTACAAATCCATGTTGATGCCAAAACAAACCTATAGGGTTTTTCAGCATGTAAAAGGATTTTAGTAGCTTTAATGCATGGTAAAGAATTTCCCTTAAGCCCATAACTCTCTCTGTGTGTCTGTGTGTGTGTGTGTGTGTGTGTTGTGTGTATATTTCACCAGTGGTAGACTGGTGAAATGAAAACTCCAGGGAAAAGTGTGTGTTTCTGCAGCAAGCATGGCTGTAGTTGCGGCTCAGGAAAAGTTGGATAATGGGTCCCTAGAGTGAATGGAAGAGAGCAGGGTGAGCTCTCCAGTAAGGGTTTTCAGCTGCCAAGCTAGAGTCAGTTAGGTAATTAAACTACAGGTGAGCATAAAAGGAGGTGTGAGCAACACCTCAGGGCTTCCCCCTAGAAACCTCGACTGGCGGAGGTGAGGGGTCACGTGAGAACCTCTTTGAGTGGAGGGAAGGAGAGGAGTCGGAGAGAGCTCCAAAAGGACTGGAGAGTAAAAAAAAATAACATCCCAGGAGACAAGTCAAGTTTATTGAGTGAGAAACCCAGAGGATTCTGGGATGTGTGTCCAGTAAAAGCAGTGGGGGATGGAAACATGAGTTAATATGTACACCAGTGAGGGTTAATGAGGGACTGTTATTGTGAAGCAAGTGTGCTGAACCTGCTCATTGTTTGTTGCAAATAAACGCCAGCCAAGCTGCATTTGAACTATTTAAGGTGGTCAGTATCCTTTTCTGTGCTGAAAATTGAGCCATGGCTGTGGTTTTCACCAACGGAAGCTCACATATGGTGGAGGATGCTCTGGCACAGAAAGTAGTAAGCACAGAGGCTTAAAGGAGCTGATCAGTCAGGGAGACTATGCCTTTAAGAGACTGTGAAACAATGGCAGGTGTAACTGCTTCTAATGTGTGTGCTACAGCTGTGGGCTATAAAAGCTTGTAGGAGGCTATACAAGCTATGATAAAGCAACAGTGAGAGGACTACTGGTGGATGCAGTTCCACAGAGACTGGGAGAGGCTGCACAGCGAGTGTGGTAAAGATGCCAGAAGTGAGAGAGACTTTGTGGATGGCAAAGGAGACCGATGTGGCTAGAGGCAAGCATTGAAACTGGTGCCCTGAGGTTGGAGACCCAGCTGGTGGCTGAGGAGAGAGAGGCTATGCTGATTTCAAACTCTAGTCTGGCATATTTGGCCACAGTTCATCCCCAGCGGTTCGACACAGGATGCCCTACAGGCACGGTGAGACTATTCTTAAAGGGGTGGTGGTAAAGGAACGGCAGGATGGTGGTGTGAAAGGCTGGGATGCTTTGTTTAACGGCACGGTCTGGAAAAGCATTGCAGCTTAAGAGTTGAGTGCCCAGCTAGAGCGCACTGGGTCAAGTGACTGGAATGGAGACATTGTTCAGGAAAAAGACTTTCCCTTATTCTGGGATTTATTGAAAAGTCACAAAATATTGCATGTGGGGCAGTTTAAACAGTCGAAAAATGCTTATTATATGCAAAATGTGATGTGTAATTTTGCTAGAAAATGTTTAGAGGTGAATTCTGAAAGTGTGACTGTGGGGTGTGGGGGGTGTGGGGTCATTGTTTTGTTGTAAATAAACGCCAGCCAAGCTGCATTTGAATTATTTAAGGTGGTCAGTATCCTTTTCTGTGCTGAAAATTGTCTGTATACATGGAGATCGGACCTGTGCTAAAAGGGGGGCAAATGGGGAAAAACTGTACTGGTCCCTGCCTATATTTTGGCCCCCACAGAGCACCAGTTGTAGGTACTGTAGAAGCTGAGCTATTAGCTTGAATAGCCAAGCACAATGATGACAGTAATACTTTAAATGTCTTTTCCCCAAGACTCTCTCTTCACAGGACCCAATTTAATGGAGAATTCCACTCAAATCATATAAATACAAGAACACATTATTCTAAGCTTCTTTTTTAATGTGGCTCAGACATAACTGTGCTGTATTTGGATCGCTGACAAACTTTACCCAACCACAACTGCAGTCTACATAAATTAGCCCTATAGTATTTTAAATGTTTACAAATTGCTTTAAAACCTTTGAAAATCTTTACATTTTCTTTTTTATGCAAAACTTTTTTTTGTAATACTTGGGTGGAAGTTTCTTTTAACTAAAGATGGCATTGAATCTGATAACAAAGCGAAGAGAGAAGGAGATTCATTAAATTATTGGATGTTCTGTGCCTTCCAAAGTTGAATGATATATTGAAAACAATGTTTTTTGCAACTTCTTTCTGTGTTTTATTGCAGTTAAATAAAGGGGGGACACTGATGTCTGTGTATATAATATCAGCAAATCTTCAATTAGTTCTTCCTTGGATTTATGAGCTGCAGACTCTGCAACAGTAAGAGCAATACACTCCTATAGTGACAATTGGGGGGGCATTTACACCCAGTAAAGGCCCATGTGGTCTGAAACATGTTCATTATAAAAGAACAAAAACATTTTAGATAATAATTGGTGTCTTATTTTAAAGATTATTTGGCACTTTATTAAATGGACAAAGAGGGAAATTGTTTTTTTTAGAAAAAGTTACATATCACTTTTTCAATTACACTGAAAAAGTAATATATTCTTTAAGTGGTGCATTTTTTACAGTATTTTACACCACTATATGGTGTAAAAAATTTACACACAGCATTAAAGCAACTGTTATTTTTAGACACATTTTCAATGAAAATTTACTCAGAAAATGTATACATAACATGATAAATACACTTTTTACACAGCAATGCCTGTTAATAAGATGGTGCTATTTTTTCTTTTATTAAACAGTATGATAAATAGGCCCCTTAATGTATTATTAAAGTAAGAAAAGGCGTAATGGTTCTCTAGAAAAATGTTACTTGAATTTCAAAGTAATTTTTGGGTACTCCGACCACTGAATAGGCCAAATTCGACTTCGATTCGGAGTGAAAATACTTCACAAATTCGACCATTCAAAAATCAAAGTACTGTCTCTTTAAAAAACTTTGACTTCGACACTTGGCCACCTTAAACCTGCCGAATTGCTATGTTAGCCTATGGGGACCTCCTGGAACCTATAGCCAGTCTTTTGCTAAGTTTTGACAAGTCAAAGGATTCTTTTTGTAAAATCGTACGATTAAATTGTATGATTTGAAGTACGAAATCCTTCGACTATGAAAGTCGGACTACCCTATTCGATGGTCGAATTTCCAATTTTTTTTTCAGTTCGAAAGTCGACCCTTGATAAATCTGCCCCTAACTGTTGCTGGACTACAAATCACAAGAATAATTTAATATATTAACAAGGGTTAAAGTTTGCTGAAAGCTATAGTCCAGCAACATCATGGTTATGTTTTTTTTATTAATCTTAATATTGTTCTTTAATGCTCGATAAAACTAAACTCTCCAGGATCATCAACACCATTAAAATGCAAAATAATCCTCCAGTATAAATGTCAATTTGTCTGTGTACATCTGGCTCCATATTCTTCATACCTGCATATAAAGCATTCTGACTGGAGTTTTTGGTCTCTTCTTTAAAGAACTCAGGGCACCCCTCTAGAGGGCTTTCCCTCTAACACATACCTACCACATTGAGTCTCACCACCAGGTTCAGGAAAGTACTGCACCATCTTTCAGCTACTCTACAGACTCTCCTTTCATCATCTTGCACTGACTCTCCTTTCATCATCTTGCACTGACTCTGAGCTTGCTGCTACACATTACATCAACACAATCATACAAAATGGTAAGTTAAAGTGCAATATTGTAACCAATAACTTGGAACATACTGTACATGTAAAAACCCCACTGGAATTCTTGTCAAATAAGAAACTACCAACCATGGTTGCCTGCAATGCCAGCCACTTTGCGCAGCAGAATGTTTCGATTACTTTGTATAGAAGAATAGATACAATTACCATAATAAAAAATGGACAGAGCTAAGGCATTCTACAAGAAAGCAAATGATCAATATAGTAGATAAAGAGATTCTGACAATTTGTAAAAATAATTGCGTATTACAAAGGAGTGAGCTAGCTACTTCATGGCAAAGAAGATTTGCTGACATTTCCAAGAGGAGTTCACTTTGCTTCTTCTATTGAAGAATAAACTACAATCTTCATTGCTTATCTGACTTTTATAGTTTACAAGTAGAATAAACTAATGAAAAAATGGATATAAATGTCTGATAAACACAGTAGACAGACAAGAGAAACAAACTCAGAGGGTAAACATTCAGTATAAGCAATTAAATTTCATACAGCGGCAATATTATAAAGCCAAAAGCCACTGCATGAAAGTGCCTTATGGCATATCAGCAAAATTTACTGTACATATGATAGATCTGACGTCATTACAGATCCTCAGCCACAGTACAGGAGATCAAACCAGGTGTGTTACATTAGAGAGCTTCTCAAAGCTAATTCATGCTCTTTCCTACCAACACTGCTTCACCTGCTGCCCTCTCCTATGGAGGCTTCTCATTTAGGGGCAAAGGCTCCGCCAAACTTCACGCCGCCTTGCCAGGTGTAAATTTGTTGCTGCTAGTTTCTCTATTGTTAATTCGTTAGCATGAGCATTTCAAAGAAAACTTTCACTAGAGTACATTTCTGCCTAGCGAAACTTTGTTAGTACTCTTGCTTAGGTCAATTTGAATAGGGGGGGACATATAGGTTGTATGGATGTCTTTATTAGAGATGTTTGTGCAAATGCTTGAAGCGGCCACTTATTACAAATGTCCAAGAAACCAAAATAAAGACAAAAGACAAGTTTAAAGACACATGATTCTCCTAGTCCTGATTATCTAACCGAACATCAGTAATTAAGCAATAAATTAGGACTGAGCCAGATGTGGTAATAAAATGGACATACCGACCCTTCAGTCAAACAAATAGAAAAGTTGCTAGATTAATTTAATAGCAATATAACACATTGCACATACCCCACAGTTGAATAATGGACAAATGTATTAACATGTTTAGCAGCTTACTTGAATGGTGAGTTGCAGAAATCAAGGAGTAGTAGAGCCTGATTTAGCAGGAATAGCACATATCCCACAATTGAATTGTCAATGGTATTAAAATGTTTAGCAGATGACTTGAATCAGATACTCATTAGATAATGATCCCTACAAACAACCATGTACCTCTAAACCATCTCCTTTTTGTTTTGGTTATTGAAAGGGAAGATCCTTCACTTACTGTATTGCACATTCAAACATGACATTTGTGCCTTTGAAGATGAATACACCGTCAGGTTGCATAAAACAATAAAAAGTATTAAAGGGGACCTGTCACCCAAAAGAAAATATTCAAATCTTATTTTGTCCCATTAAAATAAGTAGTAGTAGTATCAATGTCTCTGGTTGGCCTGTTTAGCTTTTAAGAAATAACAAAAAATAAAATAGCTAGCACATGAGGGGGCAGATTTATTAAGGGTCGAATAGTGAATTCAAATTTTAAGAATTTTAATCCTCCTATTCGAATGTAAATTAGAATGTGAGATTTATCAAATCTCGACCATGGAAACAGTCCTTTTTCAAATATTCACCACCTAAAACCTGTTGAGTTCATTTACAAGTCAATGGCTGAGGTCTGTTGAGTCATTTGGAGGTGTTAATTGCCTTCCTGACATTCAAGGTTTTTTGGAGAAAAATTTGATTTGTACGATTCAAATACGATGCGAATTTTCGGGTCAAAAAATTAGACATTCAAATTTTTTCTTAAATAACTTCCCAGTCAAATTGTTAGTATATTTGAATTTATTAGAGAAAAAAATAGCATGGGCCTTGAGGTGTTCTCCCTGTCAGCATAATTTAGCAATTGGGAATGAGTGAATGATTGGGAAACATCTGACATGGCTAGTCCTGGATGTATTGCCCTAAAGTGTTTTTAAACTAAGGAGAATCATTGTTGTCACTATGAGGCATTTTCCATTTAATTAAATGGGTAATGCCAGAGGAGGTTTTGGGCACCAGGCAGCTGTTATCTTGTGTTAGGGAGCAGTTATCTGGATACCTTCCCATTGTTCTGTTGTTAGGCTGCTGAGGGGGTATGGGTAGGGGTTGATATCACTCCAACTTGCAGTACAGCAGTAAAGAGTGGCTGACGTTTATCAGAGAAAAAGTCACATGACTAGGGCAGCTGGACACAGTATGTCTAGCCCCATGTCAGATTTCAAAATTAAATATAAAAAAATCTGTTTGCTCTTTTGAGACATAGATTTCAATGCAGAATTCTGCTGGAGCATTTAACTGATGTGTTTAAAAAAACAAAAAAATTTTCCCATGACAGTATCCTTTAAGCCCACTTAATTCAATTGGATCCTCTGGTGATAATCCAGCATGCTCTATGTATAAGTTTTCTAATTTTTTTGTGCAAAGCACAGTGTCTTTGCCAAAACTACATATTAATCTTGCAAAGTAAAATAGCAGTAATACGATCGATACTGATGGTATGCATCTGTAATTAACATTGTATGCCTATTTTGGCAAGCTAATTGGAGAGTTTTATGGTAGTTGTTTTTTTTTTTTTTTTGCTATTTTAAACCATTTATCTCCCTTCTCTTGTAATATATTTTTCTTAATTTTATTCTGCTTGCTCTAGTGAGCAAATTGGCAAAAGTTTGGCAGAATGAACTATTGAATATTATCCTCATTCTCATGAAATGGAAAAATTAAAACTGAATTTTTATTATCTAATTATTATTAATTATAATTAATAGCTACACTGAAATATGCCTATTTTTATACCTCCAGCTGCAGGTTACAGATATTTCAGTTAATACAGTAAATACACTATATCAGACAGATTAAAATTCAACAGACTTTTAATAAAATCTCAATACAAATATGATTTAATTGCAAATGAGTCTTATTCTAGGAAAATGTCACTTTTATGAAATGCATATCTTGAAGAAATTATTATTATAGTTATTAATCATTTTGTAGTTTACCAGTAACCCACATATCATTGTTCTAATTAATAATTACATGGGACACTCAAATACATATATAATACTGAAATGGTCCTGTCTTTATACATAATAAATAATGATAAACAAATAGGTGCTACTTTTCAAGACTTTTTGTTATATAGATAAAGCAAGCCCAACTGGTGGTTTAAAATACGTTTAACGCATATATCCAAAGGGGCTCTCCATAGAGAAAATAATACTTCTAAATTTAACGTAGCAAAGGAAAGTCACTAGCATACCAGGTTAAGATACAGGTATCCCGAAACTTGTTATCCAGAAAGCTTCAAATTATGGGATGCCAATCTCCCATAGACTCCATGTTACTAAAATAATTCACATTTACAAAAATGTATTTCATTTTTTTCTGTAGTTATAAAACAGTACCTTGCACTTGATCCAAATGAAGATGTAATTAATCCTTATTGGGAGTAAAAGAATCCTATAGAATTTATTTAATGTTAAAAAAATTTTTTTATCAGATTTAAAATGCCAGATTATAAAAAAGACCCCTAATCCAGAAAACTCCAGGTCCCAAGCAGTCTGAATAATGGGTCCCATACCTGTATGCAGAGCTTTGCAAAATCCTCTGTTAAATCATTTCCAGGGCCTTGAAATAGCAGTGTAGAATTATTCAAATTAATTAAGACAAAATACTACATGGAAGATGTTTTTATCTAAATTAGCTTTCTTTGAACTGGGAGAATGGCCTGAAATTCTAAACTGATAGATTCAAACTGTCTGTATTAAATGCATCCAGAGGCAATAGCCTCACTTCTAACTAAAGGTGGCCATACACGCGCAGATAAAAGCTGCCGACAGACCGAGTTGGCAGTTTATTGGCCCGTGTATGGGGCCCTCTGATGTGTGTCCCCGATAGATATCTGGCTGAAAGTCGGGCAGATGTAGATCGGACGGGACTATAAATCCCGTCAGATCGCGGCCGCATCTGTTCGTTCCCTAGGGCCACGATCGGATCAGGCCAATATTGCCCACCTCAAGGTGGGCATATCGGGGAGAGATCCGCTCGTTTGGCGACATTGCCAAACGAGCGGATCTCTCTGTGTATGGCCACCTTTAGTTCTATATAGATCTTTATGATTTTAAACCTATAGTTTCTAATCTGAGATGGGATACATCTTCTTATTAAATTATACATATGTCTTCCTCTGGAGGCGTGCGTGAAAGGGGGCTTGAGGCAGAGGATTCTGTGAGGAGGTTTCTTGGAGCAGTCAATTAACTCTCCTGTATCATTCTTCTAAGGCCTTCATATTTGCAAATGAGAAAAAAACACTACAGTGCTCCTATTGAAAAGATGTACCAGACAAGGGTGCCCTTTGTCCCCATTGCCTTAGAAATGGAACCATTTCATAACCAACATTCTAGGGATGGGAAATAGGGACAGAGAGGAACATATATTAGCTATATGCTGATGATACTTATATATCACTCCAACTTGCATTAAAGAGTGACTGAAGTTCATTAGAGGACATGCTACATGGTTGGGGGCAACTGGAAAATGGAAATCATGTCTAACTCCATGCCAAATTTCAAAGTTAAATATAAAAGTTTTAAAAAACTGAAGTGTAGAATTATGCTGGAGCAGCACTATTAACTGATGCCTTTTGAAAAAAAAAAACATATTTTCCCACAACAGTAGTTGTGGTAGGCAATTTTAATGCTGATTTTAATGTTCATAATAAAGAATTATATACTATATTATTCAAAATTGCCTGTTCCTCTTGTACCACACACAATGGATATTTGTCAAGGACGACTTCTTACCATGGCAAAAACGAGAGTTCGCATTTCACATTGCCATTGCTCAGTTTTTTACGTTGCAAAAGGTATTTGTACAATGAGTACATTTTAGACACTTAATTCCTCTGACTACACACGTGGCAAATTTAAAATTGCACAATATTTTTTTCTATTGTCTTTTAAATCACAATGTTCTCACAAGGCATATTAACAGTGTGGCAGAGTGAGATGCTATAGGCTGGCCAGCTTGGTCTGATTAGCCTCAGGTGTCTTTAAAACCTGGGCTGGTCAAGGGCTCTGACTGAGATAAACACAGAGAGGTCTGTGAACACAACACAGAGTAACCGTTTTACCATTTTCCCAAAATTTTAGTTTAAAATGTTCCTGTCTTTGGTGTTGATGTCTGGAAGTTCAGTAATCCAGGTGCAGATTCTGAACTGTTACAGTTTGCTACACTTCTAGTTGATACATTTCTCAGCAGGACCTTTAAAATATCAGCTTTAATGAAAATCAGGTATTCTGCTCAGCAGGGCAAAAAAATAAAAAAGTATTAATTTAGAATAGTTTACAGAGTTGGCGGTACTCCTCCCCCACCCCCATAGCTGCTTCGGAAAGACATCAAAAGGTGAAAGATGAAACTTTAAACTTCAATTAGAAAATCACCCACAAATAGCAAAGAAAGTAATTAGAAAAGTTTTTTATTTCTGGTAAATTATCTGAAACCAATTGAAATAGAAAAAGGTTTTGGAAGGTGAACCCCTTTAAATGAATGAGCTCTTATGTGTTTTATGACATATGAAGAAATAGGAGAAATCCATATGACATTAATATGAATAAAAAAAATTAACACACACAGACATGTGAAATGACAATCCCTGTTTTAGAGCATTATGTAATAAAAGGTGCAAAGTTTGCTAGATGTCTAGTCACCTATAGCAACCAATCAAAATATAGCAATATGCAATGCATTTACTCTTGAACAGTCTAGTTTGGGTTTGTTCTTTTTCGCTTCATCGATAAATTTGGGAAACTATGGGAAAATTTGCTAAACTGGTGTCAAAATTTGCCAAATTGCATTGGAATCAATAGGAGGGCAAAATCACATGCAATACAGCGCTGCTAAATATGCTGGCACTATATAAATCAATGTTAATAATAATGATTTGCTCAGTATACCGCTATACGTGTGCCCTTCATTGTTCGTGGGTCTCCTATCCACTAGACAAGTAAAAAAAAAAAAAAGGCTCCCATGCTGCATTTCTTAAAAACATATATATGATTTTTGCATTTACCTCTGGTTGACTGGTAATGGTATCAGCTACTACACTTTGGAACAGATTTACTGAGGAGTGAAGTGGCCTTCGCTAGCAAAAATTAGACAGAAATCCCATCCGCAGGGACATCGCCAATTTACTAACAGGCGTAGAGGACAATTCGCTAGCGAAAGAGACCATCGCTAACACACTTTCATGCCATTTTGCCAGGCTCATTTTCACTCAGACGAACAACCGTTGTTCACTAAAGTGCAAATTTTACAGAACGTTATATTTCACCAGAGATTTCTTCACTAGCATAGAAATGGCAAACTGACATGCTGAAACTACATCTTCCTCAATCTTATTTCTTAGTGACATCATGTATCATCTTGTATGCCGAATAGTCATAAAAATTATTTAAAAATTCTGGCGTTTTTTCATATTTTAAAGCAATATTGTCTTTAAAAGTTATAACTATTAAAAATGTTTGTTGTAAACAACTATTTGAGGGGCATGCCGCATTTGTTTTAGGCTGGGCTCATGTTTAGGGTATTGAGGATCTCTTTTGTCTTTATTTTGCTTCCTTTAACATTTTTAATAATAGGTGGCCATTTCAAGCATTTGCACCAACATCTCTACTAAAGTCATATATTAGACCTATATGAACCCGCCCTATTCAAATTCACCTAAGTGTATGAGTAGAAACAAATTTTTTCGCTAGGCAGAAATGAACTTTTCCCACAGTTTGATATGAAATGCTTGTGCTGATGAATTAACGCTAGCGAAACTTCACCAGCGTTCGTCTGCAGAGACGCGCTCTCGTATTTCAGTGAATTAGCATAGTGGTAGCGAATTTGCACCTGGCGAAGTGTGGCAAAGCCTTCACAGGTGAAAATTCGCCCTAGTGATTTTGTCCCTTATCTCTGTTGCTGTGAAAGCAAAAAGTACCATCTATAGCATATATATTACCACTAGCATACAAACACAGACAAAACTAATAAATCCGACTACCAACAGATAATATCTGGGTGCTCCAATGCCATCCAAATTCATTGTCAATATGTATTAACTTTGGTCATTTAACATTTCATTTGTTCAGTCCTAATTGTAGAAAAAAATTAATGCTTTGGAAATAGTTCCAAAGAGAAATTCTGTACCTAGATTTTTTTAGAAATCTCCCAATCCTAGGACACCTGTATGCAGTATATTTCCAGCTGTTTTCAGATAAACCTGTGCAGATTTAACCATGTGCCTCGCAGATTGCTAAAGAATGTCTCATACTTGTCAAGCATGCTTCCCATGTTTAATGCAGACACTAACGAACAGAAAAGTAAATCACTGACAAGCAGCATGACATTAATCGAGCTAGTCTGATGCATAGCTTTCTTTAATTCAGCATATATATATAAAGTAGTGTGTGCCACTTCAGTTTATGTCTTCCCTAATGGCAAGTACATGGAGAGATGTAATTTCCAAGCAATATTTCTATACAGTGAATCCATCAACAAAGATAAGCAAAATATTTTTTCCGGCAGTCTGTTTTAAGAGTTTTGAATAAATCTCTAGTCTAGTGCATTAAGAAGGTAAGAAGAGAATTAGTGATGGGCGAATTTGGGGCATTTCGGTTTGCCGAAAAATTCTCGAATTTCCCGCAAAATTTGCGAAACTGCAAAAAATTCGCAAAACGGCACCGGTGTCTCATTTTTGACGCCGACGTGTGTTTTTGATTGACACTGGCATCCATTTTTTTGACGCCGGCACACATTCGTGCCAAGCGAATAAATTCACCCATCACTATTAATAATAAAATGTAGTATCAAATTAACCACTATACCATGAAACAAAAAAAGATGCAGACTTAGAGGAGGGGAAAGGGAGGTTGTACTATTTGAGGGAATGATTAACACAAGAAATGTTTTCAAACCTTCATTTCGTCAAAATAAATGGAGGAAAGGAAATATAAATGGAGGAAAGGAGTATATTAAATACTAACCTATCATTTTAATTAAAAACAATGTTACTTTGGTAAATGGATATGACGTAATATTATAGATTATGGAAATAAGGTATACATAAAATTATATACAGGTATGGGATCCATTATCCGTAAACTGTCTATCCAGGAAGCATCGATTTACAGAAAGGCTGTCTCCCATAGACTCAATTATAATAAAATAATCCAATTTTTTTAAAACTATTTCCTTTTTCTCTGAAATAATAAAACAGTAGCTTGTACTTGATTCCAACTAAGATGTAAGTATTCCTTATTGGAAGCAGAACCAGCCTATTGGGTTTATTTAGGGGCTGATTCACTAAGCTCGAGTGAAGGATTCGAATGAAAAATACTTCGAATTTCGAAGTATTTTTTGGGTACTTCGACCATCGAATTGGTTAAATTCGTTCGAATTCGAACGAAATCGAACGAATCGAACGAAAAATCGTTCGACTATTCGACCATTCGATAGTCGAAGTACTTCCCCTTTAAAAAAAACTTCGACCCCCTACTTCGGCAGCTAAAAGCTACCGAAGTCAATGTTAGCCTATGGGGAAGGTCCCCATAGGCTTGCCTGTGATTTTTTGATCGAAGGATTTTCCTTCGATCGTTGGATTAAAATCCTTCGAATCGTTCGATTCGAAGGATTTAATCGTTCGAGCGAACGGAAAATCCTTCGATCGATCGATCGCAGGATTAGCGCTAAATCCTTCGACTTCGATATTCGAAGTCGAAGGATTTCAATCCGAGGGTCGAATTTCGAAGTATTTTTAACTTCGAAATTCGACCCTTAGTGAATCGGCCCCTTAATGTTTAAATGTTTTTCTAGTAGACTTAAGGTATGCATTCTGGATAACCGGTCCCATACCTGTACAAAGATTAACAAATTAAGCATGCATTTAAATTAAGCATGCATTTTAACAGTAAAAAGATTTGTGCAGGATATTTATGAATAAAACAGATGATAGGTGGCAGTAGAAAGCAACAATAATACCTGAATACATCAATTATAAAGATTACTTTGAAGATAACCGCTCATTTGTTATACAGGCTCATAAAACAGGCCAATGAAAATTACCTATTAAAAGATTACTATAAAGATTAATACTGTATAATTAGTGCATTTGCTTTTAAGTTTAAGCAATCTGGTCTTTTAACATCATCCAGTTCCTTGAGCAGCATAATTAGTAGTTCCTTCTGTAGCAAAACCTTCAACATCTATGAGGCATTCATACAATTTTTTGGCTAGAGAATAAATGGGGTGATGCATGGTGACAAGTCATGCTAATTAAAATAACTTCCTATGTTTTTTTGGAACATGCTGTCTACCTCTATATCATTGGGCTATAGCATTGTCCCAGACATTGCTTACATGTAAGAAGTCAACATTTTTAAAGTAAGCAACTGGAAATGAAATATTACAAATAAATGTGTCTATTTCCAGACCTTGTCCTATGTTTTTTTTTCTATTTGTCAGTATCTGTAATGTTGTTGTAGCTCTTGCATGAGTAGTTAGAAGCTCAGAAGGAAGTTTTGTGATGAGAGGGCCAAGTTGTCATAGTATCTCCCCTCTCGTCCCAAAACCAGAAACTGTGAGAGATGCCAGCACTAGTTGAACAATGACAGCCTGTGTCTTCTGGGGAAGAAGCAGGCCACAAAACTTTCATTTTTCACACAGGTCATATCTCCATGGAGACAACTCTTGACAACATCTGACAATGTTGAGACATCATGAAATATAAAACGGGGTGCCAATTCTGTTGGCGTAACTGCAGAACTTTGGCACCATGCAATTCCTCGTTCAATAAAGGGGTTAAAGGTTCATTCACACATTTGTCAATGTCAGACAGTTGCAACAGATTAGAAACTGTGAACAACAACACAGTAAGGATATGTTATTTAGTCACTCAATTACTGCAGAATAATAATGTTTAGATCACTAATATTTTAAAGTAAGTTTTTTGTTGTATGTTGTTGCCTTGTGAAAACTTCAGACTTCAGATCAGACTTCATTCTTATTAATAAACCTTTTCATTAGTTCTGCTTTTTTTAGGTAAAAATAAAATGTTCTAGAAAAATATACCTATTGTATGAACAATGTCATTTCTAACATTTCCAGCTTTGACAATGCTATTAGCTTTACAAATGGAAAAATTTACATTTTGTCAGAGCAATCCAGATTGTGCAAATATTGAATTATTTCAGCGCCAGAAATGTGTACTCCTTGTGTATGTTTTAAGGTTTAAAATTGATTGTAGATCAGTGTTTTGTTCAGTATGAAGTGGCTTCTTAGAAATATTCAGTTTAATTTTTTGGCAACATCTTAAAAATGTATGTTTTAAAAAGAAAGCTTAAAGGATAAATAAACATTTTAAATAAGTGAATGTAAAATTGATGAGGGTGCTATTCTAAGAACTTTTGCAATGTGCATTCATTATTTATTTATTTTATTTCCAAGGATAAATGTACTGGTGACATGAATGAATTTTGTTACAACAGTTCCACCTCTGTTGAGTTTCTGACCATTCTGACCACTAAGTAGTCAAGAAAGAGGGCTGCTCTGATGTTTGTCTCGTTAGGAAAGATTTGAGAAAGGATTCTAATCTTTTTTCCTAACCAGAAAAACATCACAGCAGCCCTCTTTCTTTCTCCTGACAACTTCCTTGACTACTTAGTGGACAGAATGGTCGGAAACTGACCAGCAGGTGGCCCCATTATAACAAAATTCATTCATGTTAACAGTGTATGTATCCTTTAATATCATGGAATTAAAAATAAAGACTGTACAATGCAAGTGATAAAAGGTCTTAAAATAGCACTCTCATCAATTTAGCATTCACTTATTTTAATTGTTTATTTATCCTTTAAAAAAAAGCACATTTTACATTTTATTTCATTACCACTTTGTGTAAAGTGCATTCTCTAATACATATCTGACAGTTTTATAATTTGTATTAGATAATTTGATTTCCTCCCAAAACATGTCTGGAGAGATCTGGTGAGTGGCAAAAATTAATTTTGGAAATATGCTGGGCCAGTTGTAAAATGTTCTGTATGGGAAAGACAATATACAGGTAAAGTTTTAATAGCTTTTAAAAGTGTACTTATACAGTATTATAAATAGTCCCTAGTAATGTCATCAGTTGTAAAAAAGTGCTTAAGAATTCTTATAATACATATATTTTAATAACAATCCCTGCATTAAAGCATTAGAATATTAGAAGTGGCATCAGAGTTCTATGACTGTATTAATATAAATCTTCATTGCATAAAAATGCAATGTGAACAGTTTAGTTACAGTTTTATTAAAGAAAAGTTATTTTTTTAACATAATAAGTATTTTATGAATATATCAGTGCTTCTGTTCCTTCTCTAAGAAGATCATTGATTATCTTTCTCCAAGGGGATGAGCAACACATTAGCAGCAAAGGAAAAATAATCCATCCGTGTTTTTAGCTTCTAAGAAATCGAAAATGGCAGAACCCTGAAACCCATAAAAAGGTCACTACTTTGCAAGAATTAACCAGTCTAAATGCTATGGCCTAATTACTTTTCATATTGATGTAAATCTAGAGTTTACAGGAGCAGTAAAAAGTTTCTGCCAAACCTGTCACTGGATTATTAATGTTTCTTGGTCTTCAGGGGAAAACAATACACTAGTTTATCTTGGCATACATTACATGTAACTGTACTTGTAACTATCACCTAATATCCCATCAGATATAAATTAATGATCATGAATTTAAGGGACTCCTGTCAATCCTACTAATGGCAGTACACTTGATCGGGTTGACCGCCAAATACAGCACAATTCCTATTGACTGGCAGAATGATTAAAGGGGCTGTTCACCTTTAAGGTAACTTTCAGTATGCAGTAGAATGGCGAATTCTTAGCAATTTAGCAGCTGGTTTTCATTTTTTATAGTTTTTCTTCTTCTGATCCTTTCCAGTTTTCCAATGGGAGTCACTGACCCCCAACATCTATAAAACAAATGTAAGGCTAGCAGACACGGGTACAGATTTGTAGTGCAGATAGCCTTTCTCTTATATACATACAACTCTACACTAGAAGTGTATCTATGGGAGCAAATATACAGTTCTATCAAATCTTACCCTAGCTGGAACTCAGACTGAGCCTCACTGCCATTGCTCCAAGCCCCCCCCCCAGGGGTGGCCAGCCCCACGATTTCGGAACCAGTGGGGTCAGAACCCCCTTCTTCAGAGGGCTGGCCTAAACATGCTGATCAGTTAAGTGTTTGTGTATATATATTATATTTACACACTGTATATTCCCTACTGGTTTTGCATATGGAAAACACATAAGCCGACACCCCATTGTTCTGAGAGACAGAGATGCACATCAAGATTTCTGCTTTTATATTGCCAGGGATATCAAAAATGAAAGGGCATGCCTGCATAAATAGTTAAACAGACACTTTGAGTTACTGTGGAAACTGTATTATTGATAAAATACTGTTTTTATTATTCTCTGTGGTTATTGATTTCATATTAGGGTTATGTTTAACCTCACAGATTCACATCCTTTATGTAGGTCAGCATGCTGCAGGCCGCAGAGACGTAGCTGAAAGATTTGTTTTTATGATTTTATGTCACTTTGAAATGAGTGATTAAAGCTGTTACACCAGCATACTGTATGAGTTCACTCAAAACTTCTGTGTAATACAGTTTAAGTTGCAGAAAGTAAAGCAGACTGACAGCTATCTCAGTGCTTATTATATCAAGCCTCATATTACATGGATTGAACTTTGCACACAGCATTGTATGTAAATGCCCCATATTGCGTTTAAAACAATGAGATTTCATCTGAAGAAAATTGCGCAAGCTCACTGTTAGTGATGGGTGAATTTGGTGCGTTTCGCTTCCCCGAAAAAATAGCGAATTTCCCACGAAATTCGCGAAATGGCAAAAAATTTGTGAAACAGTACCGGTGTCTCGTTTTTGATGCCGGCATCCATTTTTTTGACTCCAGCGTCCATCTTCTTTTGACGCCGGTGAATTTTCTCGTCGGTTTTGCGAATTTATTCACCGGCGGCGAATCGCGGGAATTCACCGCAAATTTGCGCCTGCCGAATAAATTTGCTCATCACTACTCACTGTACTTTACAACATAAGGAAACTGGGTTTTTATAAAATCACATTTAACCAATTTTCCTGTTATTCTAATGTTGGGATTGTCTAGGAAAGCTAGTCTTTGAGGCGAAAGATAAGCAGGAGTACTGTTGCCATCTGCTTAAGAGATGGGACGAAGCCTTTCCTTCTCCTTTAACTCAAAATCAATAGTACCTTTCACAACATATCTAGCTTTGTATGTTTCAGATCCACTGCATTTTTGCATTCTGGTAGAGTGGTCAGTGTGAACGTATCATTCTCTTTTAGTGAATCATTTCATCTTTTATTGCATCTTTCATTGCTTCTCTAAAAGTTTGTGGTACATCAAGTGCTCTGTAACAGTAGTCAATGTTTGTTAGTGTCTGATCATTACAATCTGACTTTAGTACATAGTCATATAAGTACTGAGGGGCTTTTCTGTCCCTTTTGGGGTATCTTGTACAATGCCAGTCCTGTATTTGGCCATTATCATTGCCCTCTGCACTCTCAACTTCAGATACTGGGACCTCCCCTGGATTTGGGTTTAACATAGGGCATACATAACCTTTCCCTATAAATGTAATCATCTAACCATCTGGGCGCTGGCACAGGTACATAAATACTTGGGGGCAATATGATGTGATCAGATTTATTTTTGGCTGCTGCTGGCACAGGTAAAGATTGTGGGCAATATGATGGCTGCAGGAGGGCTGTATGGTGGATGGCTGCTGGCACAGGTATGGGGGGCAGTATAATGGATGGCTACTTGCACAGGTACAGGGGGCAGTATTATGGATGGCTGCTGGCACATGTAAAGGTGGGGCTGTATTATGGATGGATGCTGGGCTTGCTGGTACAGGTACAGGGGGCAGTAATATAAATAAAAAAGTGTTGTACATGTTCTTGCTTTCTTTATTTAAAAACCATCATGGCTGTTTGAAGCTCTTGCCTAGGGTGCCAAACTACCTTGGCCCGGCACCAGCAGGGATGCCACTCATATGTGAAAAAATTTAAGTCATATTAAGACATATGCCTCCTCCTCCCCGTGTATAATACAGTACCCCAGCATATGATTAAACACCTTAGGGGCCCCTAACAATAATTTTCACATGCTAACAAACCCCCAGAACAAATACCAGGCTTATGTTCCATTGGGATCACAGGTCAGGCAGAGTATGGCAAACACAGGGTGCAAAGAGCAGGCAAAGTATGACACACACAGGGGGCATAGGTAAAACAGAACAGAGCAGGAGACAGGAAAATCAGGACCACTCTAATATGTACTATATACAGTGACACAGTGTTGGTGCTCCATTAGCATTTTGTATAATGTGTGAACAGGTGAACAATGTGGGCAGTTTCAGTCTGGGTCTCAGGTGTGAACAGTACAGGGCTTTAGGGTGTGAACAATAGAGGTGTCACATGTGTGAACAATACAGGGGATCACAGGTATGAACAGTACAGGGGATTACAGTGTGAATTTGAGGTTTAAACTATGCAGGGGCCAGTTCATCTCTGTAGTGATACCTTTTAAGGTTTACAAATGGTAAACTGACACAGCAGGCAGACTTTGTGGAGGGCCACATAAGGGGGGGGGGGTCGCGGGCCGCCAGTTGGACAGCCCTGATCTAACACATCAGTTTGAGTTTGTCTCTCAGTTACGCTCTTTGTAATGAACTTTACTAGCCTGTGTTTCAATACATTTCCAGTGCTTGAGTAATACACTAGGTATGAGGGACTGTTGTCATATCCCACAAAAATTCCCTTTTACACTTTGAGTCTAGTTTCTTTCTGTCATACTGGTATGCAAATCATTCTGACCCAAAAGTTTTCATCTTTGATAGATTAAGTTTTCTCTCAGTTGCTGTTGCGAATCATAGTAGCAGTCATTACTGCATATGACCTTGCCAACTCAAATAGTGTTTTCCAATTTCTACCATCAGTCCCATTTGATGGGGTGATTAAGGTGCTGAGGTCCTGTGTCTTATGCTCTTTTCACTGAGCAGTAACTGAACGTTATTTGCCAGAAATTCTGTGCCATTTTCAGAACGTATACATTTGATAGTCCCATAGGGGGCAGTATCAGCTAATACTGTATCACTCTTATTTTTCAGAAAGTACACAAATACTGCACCAGAGTAATCATCATTAAATGCAATGGCATATCTAAAACCATATTTTTCTATTGGCTCTATGGGGCCTGCTAAATCAGTGTGTACTCGTTTAAGTGATTGTTTGGCATGGTGTCAGACTCTCTTTTTCTATTCTGAACAAATTTTCCCTGGGTACAAATTTTACAATTTAGGTTAGACTTATCAACCTTACCCTTAATCTTCATTCCATCAACTACACTTTGTAGTTTTAAAATATGATCATAATTAAAGTGACCAAGGATTTCGTGCCAGGTTGAATATCATAACAACCATTGCAACTGTCACCAGTCTCATCAAAAGTGTTCAGATTATAGTTGATTATATTTCTTGATGGTGAATTTGGTACCATTGTTTTGGATCAGTTCACTCTCACCTTGCAGATATTTAACAGATGCGCCATTGATTGTTGCTACTTCAACAGAGAAAATATCTTAAATGTGGGCATATAGAGTGCATTTAGTAATGTTGTCTTTACTCTGTTCCCCTTCCTGTCAGTCAGGCACACTTTTGCATCACCTCACCTCAGCACTACACCAGAAGTCTTTTTACCTTTCTGCCAACTCCGTGTAGTGGTTCTCTGGCTTGAATGTCTCATCAAAATCTTTTAAACGTTTTAATGTTTGTAATAATATGTGATGTTGCTCCTGTATCCAACATTAGTCTCTTTGGTGTTAAACTGTTTGACTGCCTCTCACCTATTTTAAAGGCATATGTGTTTTACATTGTCCCAATCCTTGCGTCTGTAAAATGGCTCTGTATGTGTCAGGCTCTTGCAATAGTTACACCACTTTTTTATTCAGTTTGCTTGGGCATGCGTTAGCTTTGTGGTCCTTTTGATCGCAATTGTAGCAGACAGGGTTAATGTTGCCTATCTTCCTTACTGTTGTAACAGGGGTGCTGACCTGCATCACATGATCAGTGTTTGGGCTGACACAGTATTTCTCAGGGTCCTCAATACTTCTTAACTGTGTTTAAAACTCAATAAAAGTCACTTTTCCATCATCCATCTTGTGTGATATGGATAGCAAAGGGTTTAAATAATTCAGGTAGGCCCTTAAGAATGATTGCAATCAACAATCCATCACTTATTGTTTCTCCAGCATTTCTCAGTGCTATAATCTTTATGCACATATTATATAGTCTGTGACGCTTTCATTTGCAGCTCTCTGAAAAGATGTGTATATAAGCTAATTATTTGTGGCTTACCTTTAGTGGTTTCTCAGGATTTGAAGTGCTTTCCTTCCATCATCAGCTGCTTCTCTCATAATTAGAGACATACTTTTATCATTCAAAAATTTAATTAACTCAGCATAAGCCTCCTCTTTCCTACTTCTGTCCTCATCCAAGTCTGTGTCCTCTGTGGGTTCATGCAGGATGATTTTTTAAGATTCATCAGGTGCATGTGGCCTAGAAACTTTGTCTCAAATAGTTCATAGTTCTTTTCATCTCCATCAAATATCAGCCTACTCCATTGCTTTCCTCCCTCTCTTATGGGCCATGCTTCTCTTGCTTCAAGAAGACATAACTTTATTAACACTTCTTCCTTAGCAGACAAGGATCATGACTCTGTTCAGTATCAGATTATTATGAGATCTGTATGAGAACACACACATTAATACATATCTTAACAAGCACCCAGCCATTGCAGTGTATGTAGCAATAGCTCTGTAAAATCTTGGTTTGAGAAAGACACTGTAAAGCTTGTAAGTTCTAGCTATGAATGCCAATCCCTTTAAGGTTAAAGGGATACTGTCATGGGAAAAAAATGTTTTTTTTCAAAATGAATCAGTTAATAGTGCTGCTCCAGCAGAATTCTGCACTGAAATCCATTTCTTAAAAGAGCAAACATATTTTTTTATATTCAATTTTGAAATCTGACATGGGGCTAGACATATTGTCAATTTCCCAGCTGCCCCAAGTCATGTGACTTGTACTCTGATAAACTTCAATCACTCTTTACTGCTGTACTGCAAGTTGGAGTGATATCACCCCCCTCCCTTCCCCCCCCCCAGCAGCCAAACAAAAGAACAATGTCAAGGTAACCAGATAGCAGCTCCCTAACACAAGATAACAGCTGCCTGGTAGATCTAAGAACAACACTCAATAGTAAAAACCCATGTCCCACTGAGACACATTCAGTTACATTGAGAAGCAGCCTGCCAGAAAGCATTTTTCTCCTAAAGTGCAGGCACAAGTCAAATGACCAGGGGCAGCTGGGAAATTGACAAAATGTCTAGCCCCATATCAGATTTCAAAATTGAATATAAAAAAATATTTTTGCGCTTTTGAGAAACGGATTTCAGTGCAGAATTCTGCTGGAGTAGCACTGTTAACTGATGCATTTTGAAAAAAACATGTTTTCTGATGACAGAATCCCTTTAATATAACTTTGAGACAGGTGGGGAATGAGTGTTGTCAAATGATAACCCATGATCTCCCTGACCCAAGCTACACTAAGAGGTGAAGGATCATAGAGGGGGAATTGTATTTCACCCTTTCTCATTATACAGTTTCTGTGTAATATTGAACTTCATTGAAGGCAGAATTTCTGGGTAATGGACTTCTTACTTTAAAATAGTGAAGCCTCACTACTACATATTTTAACTGGTTGGAAGTATTACCTAAAGATGTGTACTCTATCTATCGGATGAGTAGTGAAACGTCTTCATTGATTACTCAGCAAGTCCAGTTGTTTTTAGATTGACCTATACTAGATATACTATGACCTGGATGAATGAAAATCTTCATAGTCTATCTATCCAGGTTTGATGGTAGAGAAAAAGCCTAGGTATGGATGAAATTCAGAAGCTGTCACTGTATCAGGGTTGTCCTTATCTAGGATATCACTTCCACTATTTTTCAGATAATCTTTAGATGCTTCAATTACTCTTTAAGAATTGAATCTTCGTCATCTTAGTAAGCTTGTGGCTGAAGGAGGTCATACTTGGTGGTCTACATTTTGTCTGTGCAGTCAACTTCACCCTTGAACTCCATAATAGATGACTTCTGGGATATAGAGCTGCTCCCTGATGCAGTTGGCCACTTACCCTCTTCAAGTTCTGTGTTCATATGTTGCTGTAGAGTGTGCAAAAAAATTGTAGAGAAAGGCACATGTAAGTTACACTGGGAGAGTAGTGCACTCTCCTTCCTCTCAGCATGCTTTTTGCCACTGTGCATGCATGTCCCTTGTCATTACACAGAATCATGGCATTAGGACATATGCATTATGGCACCAGTATGTATTTTAACACTGTTGTGCAATTCCAATGCAATTTGCCACCATCTTTGGTTTAAATTCCCATTCTTTGCATAGTTGACTTCCCAAGCCCACTTGGCTTCTGATTACTCAGTTCCTGGCCAGGTCTGTTGCAGTGGGGCTCTTTCATCAACACTGTACTTATTTGCCCATGGGTAGTAACTAGTGATGGGCGAATTTGCACCGTTTCGCTTTGCAGAAAAATTTGCGAAAGTCGCGAAATGGCGAAAAATTCGCAAAACGGCGCCGGCGCCCGTTTTTTGACGCCAGCACCCGTTTTTTGCGCCGGCACCCGTTTTTGACGCCAGCGTCCGTCTTTTCGAAAAAAGATTTTGACGCCGGCGAATTTTTGCCGCAAATTTCCGCGGGCGTTTCGCGAATTTAATCGCTGGCGGTTGAATCGCGCAAATTCGCGCCTGGCGAATAAATTCGCCCATCACTAGTAGTAACCAATCAGTGACTGGCTTTTTTTTCAGCCAGCTGCAATTAGAACAATGAATACTAACATTTAATTGGTTCCCATGGGAATTTTTCTGGATTTGACATTTGCCAGTTTTGAAGAGCATGATCCTTACTGCTTGCCCTGACCTTTTGACCTGTTCTTTGACTACTTTCATCCTTGCTTGTACCACTTTCATTGGCTCTGGTTCCAATAAAGAGTTTGCTCCATTACACCTATTTCTGTGGACCTTAAAGGATGTTGGTGAAGACAGTGCTAGCAGAGCTTTCCCAGTTTCATTGATGAGTAAGGCCACTACATCTGTCTTCTCATGTTTCTTTAATAAAAATATTAGCTTTGGTCAGAAAATAGAACTTCTTAGTTGTAGATAATCTTGGAGGCTTTTCTTTCAAGCCTTAAAATTCACCCTCCAGCATGTTTTTGTTCTACTTACCAATCACCTCCTTCTGTCTGTCCCACAGGATGGACGATTCTGACCCGTTTTGCTTTGTCAAAAATTTTGATTTGCCAAACACATTGAAGTCAATCAGCATTTTCCGCACAACAATTTTTCAAAGCCTGTCACTTTTACTATTATTATTGCCTATTTCAAATGCTCTATAAAGACCTACTTGCTTAGGGAAGCTTATTCAATGTATCTTAATTAATCGGTCATAAAGGTATTATTCATCACAAATGTGTTTCTAAGATCTCTATGTCTCAATTGCACCCTAACCCTTTAGTTTGTAACCTCTTGTGAGTAGGGACCTCCAATCCTATTGTACTCTGTAAACCCTTGTTTGTTATTTATCGTTCCCTGTTTGCTATCTAATGTAAAGCTCTGCATAACTTGTTGGTCCTATATAAATAAATGATGATGTGACTAAATATAACATCTGGCTTGCTCTTGCTTTCATTAAACATCATTACCCCTTTTCCTCAGTTGTTAAAAGGGGCTATGTTTTTTCCAAATTAGACAGTTGAGAAGCCTACAATCAAATTTATATCTGGAACAGCGATTAATTGAAGACAACCAAAAGATGGACAGAGAAAGCAAAGAATAGTTTAATATAACCAGCAGTCCCCCCCCCAGAAAAAAAAAATGTTCACGAACATTGCTGCATTATGACAATATTATGTCCATTAAGAAGTCTCCATGCACATTGCAGCATAATGGCATATGTGTGCCAAAGACCACCGCAACAGACCTGCTGGATGTCTTTTTCTCCTTATATGCACCGTTCGGCGGGTCTGTTCCTGTGATCTTTGTCAGAAATTTTACAGTACCTTCAGAAAATTAATTGTTACTATAAATTTTTAATAATGATTATATGCAGTGTAAGTTTCAAAAAAAGTGTGTCCTTGTTCATTAGAATAGTATATCAAGTGGACAAAGAGAAAAAACAATCACATATCCATCAGAAGTAAATTGAGCTCTGCTCAAATCTCAATTAAATTTAAGTAATTAAAGGGGTTGTTTGCCTTTGCATTAACTTTTAGTATGATGTAGAGAGTGATATGTCAAGACAATTTGCAATTGGTTTTCATTCTTTGTTATTTGTGGTTTTTGAGTTAGCTTTTTATTCAGCAGCTTTCTAGTTTGCAGTTTCAGCAATCTGGTTGCTAGCAACCGTATTACCCTAGCAACTATGCATTGATCTGAATAACAACTATGCATTGATCTGAATAGCAACTATGCATTGATCTGAATAGCAACTATGCATTGATCTGAATAAAAGAATTAGAATATAAGAATAGAAGAGGCCTGAATAGAAAGATGGGTAATAAAAAGCAATAACAATAAATGGGTAGCCTTACAGAGAGTTTGTTTTTTAGATGGTGTCAGTGACCCCCATTAGAAAGATGGAAAGAGTCAGAAGAAGGTGTTAAATAATTCAAAAACTATAAAACAGAAAAAATGAAGGCCAGTTGAAAAATTGCTTAGACTTATCTATTCTAACATACTAAAAGTTAACTTAAAAGTGATATAAGTGAGCCGCCTAGAATTTTCAAATCAGCTTTAAAACACAAGTAAGATTCCTTACATGTCAATGTGACATATTAAAAATATACCTTGTAGTAGGATCAACCTACACAGTCACAAATATGGAGCGCTCATCTCCCAGAATAAAACACTGTTGTTGTGTCAGGTGCTGAACCGAAAGAATCCAGCGTTTCGAGCCTACCAGGCCCTTTATCAAGCTTGATAAAGGGCCTGGTAGGCTCAAAACTTTGCCTTTATGTATGCTATGGGCTAAATAAACTCTGCATTTGAGCACTTTTGCAAATTCAACAGTGTGCTGCTGGATTCTTTCGTTGTAGTAGGATCAAAGCATTTTTATTCAAAGTATTACATAAATGTCTAAACATAAACTGACACAAGTGAAAATGGTAATAGATTTCAGTTTATTTTTCAACATAAATGCCAGCAAATAGTTTTGACAAGGTAATAAGGAGGACTATATCCAGATAGTCTTTGAACATATAATTACAATAATGCAATGGACATTTTTCTTTGGTGTGTTTATCATTATGGTTCTCACAGAGGACTCCCCCCCCACCATGCTGTATTTAGGTCCGGGTGTCACCAGCATCCCTAGGTTGGCACCTGGGTGCTTATATATATATATATATATATATATATATATATATATATATATATATATATATATATATATATATATATATATATATATATATATATATATATATATATATATATATATAAGTTTGTTGTATATATATATATATGTATGTTGTAAGCTGCGGGATCCACGACAGACACTTTTCTTCTCTTTAAGACGTTTTATTTACATACAGGGGTGACCATTTCAGGATACAAAACAAATCATAAAAATAAATCCTGCCCACTGGGCACTACCTTCATACATGAAGAGTTCCCTTACTAAACTGGGCCCCTTGTGGACTACCAGTAAGCAAACACATAAGTAGGGGTCACCCCTGTACTCACAAATCTTCTGGGGGATTGCTCAGCCTCCTGGCTTTCCTCAGTCAGACAGACAGACAGACCCTCTGTCACTTGGTCTCCTCTCTCTGCACCTTGCAGTAGCAAATGGCACCCCCAGCCCCTCTGGGAGTTCTTCACACATGCAGGTGTCCTTCCTGCTCTGTGTCCTGCTCTGAGAGACATTCCTAACAGGCCCACTAGAACTAAATACCTTTCCACAGGACAGCCTTCCTGTGGAAGGTGAGCGCTAATCCATGAGCTGGACTACTGGAATGGAGTACCTGTCTTGCCTGTTCTTTCCAGAATACTCCAGCTTCCAGGACCCAGCCACCAAAGCCTTTAAACAGAGAACCTATTCTCTCTTTATGGACACCCTTCCTGGTGCCTACCTCTCCCACTAAGGAGAACTTAAAGGGAAAAACACACCTTTTCCCACATTGTTTTGGTCACTCTACCACAATATATATATATATATATATATATATATATATATATATATATATATATATATATATATATATATATATATATATATATATATATATATATATATATATATATATATATATATATACATATATATATATATATATACATATATATATATATATATACATATATATATATATACATATATATATATATACATATATATATATATATATATATATATATATATATATATATATATATATATATATATATATATATATATATATATATATATATATATACTGTATGGCCTTGGCCCCTTCCTTTTTATAACTCACCTAGCTGCAAGAATATGTAACACTGTACAATTTTACAATGTAGAAAAGTACACACAGGGAGGACTTAATTAAGTATACAGAGATCACGTGGGGAGGCTTGAATCTGAATAAGGTTAGCAATATGGGAGGGTTCATACACAATATTTTACACCCAAATATTGTTTGTTGTACTAGCTCCCTTGAAAATCCTTTTTTACCTTGGGCAATGGAGCAAATTGTTCTTCAATGGCCGTGTGATCAGTGGGAGTGGGAATATCAACTAGTTTTGTTGCAATGCAGTATAGACCTGAATGTTATTTAGGGGTATACCAACTGGGACACTTCTGTCTTTCTGACATTCTTCCTCTAAAACACATCTGTACTTGAATAATTGTCTTCTTTTTCCGTAGTTCTGCAGTATATCCAGATAAAATGATGCAGTTGGGATAGAAGCAGCAATTACTCTGGCAGAGGAAAGCTTAATGTATCAGAACCTCAGATTGTCTGTGCCCTAAGGGTTTTAATGAGAGCTGCGTCTCAAATGCTTGCTCTAATATATTTATGTATCTCCACAGGTACTAACAATCAGTTAGCCTGCATAGAACTCCTGCTGAGTGAACAACAATTTATTTTGGGGTACATTACAGAAGATAATTTAGATGTTGTGAACATGGTCACTAGTTTCTTAAATGTTTTTGAATAAACATTGCTTAATTAAGTTTATTTTGCACTTAAGACAGACTTAACTCAGCATCCCCCTGATGTTTGTCAGGTTACAAGTTATCAGTGCTTCAAATAATAACAGCAAGGACTGTACTTGAAATCAATAACATCAGAGCTTATAACCAGGTCACAGTACCTCTGTATGTATGTGAATTCAGGTGCAACAGAAAAAGAGTATAATATGCATTTTTCATCAGTAAATCATGCTCTTGTTTAACTGACTTTTAATTAGAAAGTTGCACAGTGTAGTACAGAGCTGGATGTAAAAGCAATTATAGAGACAATGCTTTTCTGTTTGTGCTGCTTACTGCAGGTACTGTACCTGAGAAGTGATTTGGCATAGTTGTGTCAAGCACCTTTCCTTCCAGCCGTCCTCTTCTTCTGAATCATGAGTAAATGAAGCTATTGGTGACCACTGGAGCTACCACCACCCTAAACGTGGTGGATATTCTAGTGTCCTCCACACGGGTTGCGTCAATAGGCATAGCAGACTTGCGCTAAAATAATCACAAATTCAAGAGCTGAAGTAACGTTAACTTGATTCTGAAAGCCACAAATTACATCCAATTTAAGACCACACACACAGCGGACTCAACATCCCATCACACTTATGCTTGATTTAGGAGGAGAAAACTGATAATTATGGGAATTATGGGTAAAAAAATTGATTTGTATCCAGAATTGCATCCAGAATTGAAACTACTCTACGGGGCACATTTACTAAAGTGCCAATTGTGATTTTTTTTTTTTGTGAAAATTTGCCAAAATGAGAACTCCCAGCAAATTCCAGTTTAATAAAATGCGACATTTTCTAGCGACGTCTCTCCAGCGAAAATCCGTTAATTTATCAAAGTGCGAATGGTACCCTTTTTGCCAAAAACTTTTAAATTACAATCTACATTGCCCTTTCCATGCTACCTTTCTCCATGGTGAAAATTCTCTGGCAAAAATTCTCTAGTGAAAATTCTCTAGATATTGTATGAGAAATTATACCGGCAAATTTTCACAGAGAATTTACTTAAGAAAATTCACCACATTTCTCTTGAAAAAGTGAACTTATGATTTTTAGTAAATATGTTGATGTGGGGGCAGATTTACTAAAGGGCAAAGTGGCCATCCGCAGGGACATCAGCAAATTACTAACAGGCATAGAGGACAATTCGCTAGTGAGACACAGTGGCTAGCACACACGTGCCTTTTCACCAAGCAAATTTTTTGCTCAGGTGAATGATCATTACACTACAAATTTACTCAAGTGCAAATTATACTGAATGTCACCCCTTGTGCCAGAGTTTCCTTTGCCAGCTTTAACCAGGTGAACTGAAAAGACGAAGCTACATCCTCCTCAATCTTATGTCAGTGACATCATGTCCTGTATGCCAAAAAGTCATAAAAGTTCTAAAAAACGATGGCTTCTTTTCATAGTTTAAAGCGGGATTGCCTTCAAAAGTCCTAACTATTAAAGATTTTTGTGTTAACTTTGTTTCCAACCATTTGAGGGGTATGGCACATCTTTTTTAGGATGGGCTCATGTCTAGGGCTTTAGAGGATCTCTTTTGTCTTTATTATGTTTCCTTGGACATTTTTAATAATAAGTGGCCACTTCAAGCATTTGCACCAACAACTTTAATAAAGACGTCTATATGACCTACTGTATATGTACCTTCCCCAATTCAAACTGACCTAAGCGTAAGAGTACTAACAAAGTTTCACTAGGCAGAAATTAACGTTATCAATAGTTCGCTATGAAATGCTCACGCTGACGAATTAACGCTAGGTAAACTTCACCAGCGTTCGGCTATAGAGATGCAATTTCTCATTTTAGTGAAATAGCTTAGTGGTAATGAATTTCCGCCTGGTGAAGTGTGGTGGATCCTTTGCTGACGAAAATTTACCCCTGGCAAAGTGACGCGAACTTTGGTGAAGTTAGGTGAAGAAATATTTCACACTCAAGTAAATGTGCCCTATGTTTGGTCCTTGCAAGGTAGATAGCAGTGATAGGGTGTTTACTAGTGGACAGAAAATCAATCTGCATAATGGATTCCTGTAAGCCAAAACATTCACAGCAAAGTGCAAAGACCGGGTTGTATCTCTAGTTAAACTGAGTCAGATAATTAATTGTAATAAAGTAAGTGGGTTATTTACTAAAACTCAAATTAATCTCAGTCGACCAAATGCCCTTCAACCCATTTATCAATAATTTTTCTAGAAAAAATTGAAGTTTAATAAGTGTGAATGCAAAATAATAATTGTGAGTAGATAGAATGTATTTTTAGCATAAACTTTTTGTGCACTTTGAAAAACTGTATATAGCCATATACTGTCCCTTTATTGTTACTATTTCAATGTTTCTTCTGGTATGCACAGAAAAAATACTGTGTACACTTATACAATATGAATGATTCTACATTTTAAGTGTACAATTATAAAGGCATTTAAGAGGCCCAAAAGTTCATTTTTTTGTAACAGTACTTAGAGAACAGGTATGGGATCTGTTGTCCAGAAAGCCCTGAATTATGTGGTGGATGTCTCCCATAAAATTCATTTTATTTAAATAATCCACATTTTTTAACAAATATTTCCTTTTTCACTGTAATATATATAATTAATCCTTATTGGAAGCAAAAGCTGTTGGGTTTATTTAATTTTTAAATTATTTTCTAGTAGACTTAAGGAATGAAGATCCTAATTATGGAAAGATCTGTTATCTGGAAAACCCCAGGTTCCAACGATTCTGGATAACAGGTACCTGTATTAAGTTTTGTTATATCATATTCCAGCAGTTGTTCATGTTCTTTTACTGAATCCGTTATGGTCCATTGCTTCTTCCTGTGTTTTATGGATTACAGGTTTCATTCTAGTTCCTGCCCTAGAAGTTTTGTGAAGAATACCGTGAATCATTGTGTTAAAGAGACATACTGCAGTATAAAGAAGGACTTTGTATAAAGAAAATATGTGGATATAAATGCTATCTCAATACTAAATATAGTTTTACACAATGAAGGTACTGCACATATGATATTTCAGTTTTTGATCAGCGGAGTTCATGGTAAAATGTTACACCTAGAACCGTTTACTAATTGCCTATCTACTGCTGTCTTGGTAACGTGGTTATGAAAGTAAAGGGAACACCCTACAGACTCCACCATTGAAATCGTGACTAACCCCAATTTACAAACGAACAGTAGTTAAAATTCCATTATAAGATAGTGGAATGCACACATTATAAGACCCCAGCCCTAGCCCATCCTGTCTTACTCAGGCCCCTCCATTATTATAACAATAATGTACTTAATTATTTTGTGCAAAAAGTAATTTATTCTGATTGTAGAGACCCCAGCTTCCCTTAAAGAAATTGTTCAGTGTAAAAATAAAAACTGGGTAAATAGATAGACTGTGCAAAATAAAAAAAATATTTCTAATATAGTTAGTTAGCTAAAAATGTAATCTATAAAGGCTGGAGTGACTGGATGTCTAAAATATTAGCCAGAACACTACTTCCTGCTCTCTTGGTTCCCACTGGTCGGTTACCAAGCAGTAACCAGAGACTTGAGGGGGGGCTACATGGGTCATAACTGTTGCTTTTGAATCTGTTAACTCGCTGACCAGTTATGTCCCATGTGCCCCTCTCTTAAAGTCACTAACTCAGAGTTAGAGAGCTGAAAAGCAGGATGCTGGGTTCTGATTGTTTTGTTATACATAACTATATTAAAAACATTTTTATTTTGCACAGCCTATATATTTTGGCAGTTTTTTTTTATTTTTACACTGAACTGTTCCTTTAATTAGATGATTGGAACTAGTACACATTATCTCACTTGGAGTTCTAGTACAGAACAATCCTCTATGTTGGGTTAAACTGAAAAAGTGACAGGTGACAATCATAAGATTAAGTAAATATTAAAGGGTTATAAGTAGCTAAGTTTAAAGGGGTTGTTCACCTTTAAATTCACTTTTAGTATGATGTAGAGCGGTGATCCCCAACCAGTAGCTCGTGAGCAGCATGTTGATTTCCAACCCCTTGGATGTTGCTCCCAATGGCCTTAAAGCAGGTGCTTATTTTTGAATTCCAGGCTTGGAGGCAAATTTTAGTTGCATAAAAACCAGGTGTAATGCCAAACAGAGCCTCAATGTAGGTTGACAAAGCCACATAGGGACTACTAAATGGCTGATCACAGCCCTTATTTGGCACCCCAGGAACATTTTTCATGCTAGTGTTGCTCCCCAACTCCTTTTACTTCTGAACGTTGCTCACGGGTTCTAAAGGTTGGGGATCCCTGATTTAGAGGGTGCTATTCTGAGACATTTTTGTATTATTTGTGGTTTTTGAGTTAGCTTTTTATTCAGCAGCTCTCCAGTTGTCATCAGTCTGGTGGTTAGAGTCCAACTTATAGCAACCATGCTTTGATTTAAAGAGACTGGAATATCAATAGGGGGTGGTCTGAATAGAAAGATGAGTAATAAAAAATAGAAAAAATATAATACATGTGTAGCCTTACATTTTTTTTAGATGGGTCAGAAATCCCATTTGAAAGCTGGAAAAAAGTTGGCAAATAATTCAAAAACAGTAACAAAGAAAAAAATGAAGGCCAAGTTGAAAGGAGTCACGTTGGATATACTGAATCTAAGGTAAGTGTTATGTTTTGGGTAGCCGAGGATGAGTAGAGTATAACAGTGCTTATTAGCAAAGTCAGACAGCCATTACACAACAGTAACTTTCACTTTTTAAGCTATCCAGGAAATATGCACATTATGTCTGAGCACAGTGACATCTACAGGCCACTTGTATAAACACCACATATTCCCCCTATAGTAGGAAAGCATTTGGACAACTATAATAAACAGCAACAATTAAACAGTATGCATTTTAAAACCATATTATACATTCTTCACATCACAAAGTCCTTGGTCCATGCAGGTAATTTTCTGATTCTCTCAGTACCCCTTATAGGTTCACTTTCTTCAGGCCTATTGCAGTTGACATCAGGAGTAGGAAAATGTCCTTCATCAAATTGAGCTTCTCCAAAGTCATATCTAACAGGAGCAAGACGACTTGCATTCCATATGCATCCATCAGACAGTTTATATGTGTATGGTCCTCCCTGGCGTCTCACAAGTGGTGTAGTAAATTTAGATTGTCTTTGTTTCAGTATTCCTGGTTTCTTAATTCTGACTAAAGATCCAGGTTGAAAGTGTACTTCTCTGGCACCACGTTTTCTGTCAGTATAAGCCTTGCATTTGGCTTGTTGACATTGCACAATGTCAGCAGTAGATGATTTTGTAGGCACAGTATTTTGTGGAAGTTTGATGTCTGCAACATGTAACTTAGTGCGCATCTGTCTGCCATGTAATAATTCAGCTGGAGATGATTGGGTTGCTCTGTAGTTATGTAGGAACTCTGTTGTAAATACTTTCCAATATTTCCCAGTAAGATTTGCGGTCTGTAGTGTTTCTTTCAGACTTCTGTTGAATCGCTCGATTTCTCCATTTGCTTGTGGGTAATACACTGAAGATGCACAATATTCCTCTCTCTCAGAAAGGATTCAAACTCAGATGAGACAAACTGTGGTCCGTTGTCTGATATTAACTCCTTTGGATTACCTTCTCTGCTGAAGATTATAGACAGAAATGTTATTACTGTAGCTGAGAATATGAGAAACAAATGCAATGTCATGCCATTTACTGTAATAGTCTATCAAGGTTATAGCAAATCTACAATATATAGGAGCACCTGTAAAAGGACCGACAGTATCAATAGCAAGTTTTTCCCATGCTGAATCAGGGTATGGTACTGGTTTTACATCTGGTCTCAACTTAACTTTGTGCACAACCCAGTGAAGTGTTTTTTTCTGTGGTGAAATTATAGACACTGGTTGTATGGCAGGCACTGGTGCTGTAGTAATGAGACCATCAACTAATTGTAGGTTTAATGCAGCAAAGAGATCCCTTCCAAGTATAGCAGTACCCTTATTCACAATGATTCAAATTGTAGAGTCACTGGCAAGCAACCAAGTACAGGGATTCGATCCTTTAAGTAACTGAACAGTTTCAGGGCAGGTGCAACAAGTGGATCTTATGCAAAGTATTTCAAGAAATCATCCTTTAGTAGTATAGAAATAGCTGAACTTGTATCAAGCATCTGGTCAATGGAGTATCCCTTGTCAGCAGAAGCAGTACTGACACTGTCTGGAATAAATGTGTCAGCTTTATCCACACTTATTACTGACATTTGTAGTAGTGACTTCATGAAAATTTTTAGCAGAACTACGGCAGATCTTAAAGGGATACTGTCATGGGAAAAACTTTTTTTTTCAAAATTAATCAGTTTATAGTGCTGCTCCAGCAGAATTCTGCACTGAAATCCATTTCTCAAAAGAGCAAACAGATTATTTATATTCAATTTTGAAATCTGACATGTTGGGGGACCTTTTCTCCCCCAACAGCCAAACAAAAGAACAATGGGAAGGTAACCAGATAACAGCTCCCTAACACAAGATAGCTGCCTGGTAGATCTAAGAACAGCACTCAATTGTAAAAACCCATGTCCCACTGAGACACATTCAGTTACATTGAGAAGGAAAAAACAGCAACCTGCCAGAAAGCATTTCTCTCCTAAAGTGCAGGCACAAGACCAGGGGCAGCTGGGAAATTGACAAAATATCTAGCCCCATGTAAGATTTCAAAATTGAATATAAAAAAATCTGTTTGCTCTTTTGAGAAATGGATTTCAGTGCAGAAGTCTGCTGGAGTAGCACTATTAACTGAGCGTTTTGAAAAAAACATGTTTTCTGATGACAGGATCCCTTTAACAAAATGTCCTACTATTGTGCATTTGCGGCACTGTACCTCTTTTGAATGACATGTAACATAATTTGCAGTGTGTTGTGTTGAACCACAGTGAAAGCAGTATTTTCTATTTGTATTTGCTGCACGGTTTTGCAGTGTAGGTGAATCCCTTTCCTTAGCACTGTATTTTGCCTGTGACTGTGCATTATTAGGCAACAGTGTTGAATTCACAATCTGTACATTCCCAGCAGTTCCCTGACTGAGAGTTTTATCCTCTGCCACTGCTGTTTCAATTTGGCTAGCAACTGTAATAACCTTTGCAAGGGTTAAATCCTGCTCTAGGAGCAGTCTCTCTAACTCACTCGAGGTGAGTTAGTTTTTTCCACTATTTGGTCTCTTAGCATTTTATCTGTTAGGGCTCTTACTGACGAGCGGTTGAAGCTGCGCTCCCCTGCGTTCCGTTTTTCTGCGTTCAGCCGCAGGCGAACGCAGGAATAGACGCATTAAGCTTTTTTCAATGGGGCTGTACTCACACAGGCGTTTGTAGGCGCCGAAAGCAGGAAAAATGCAGCATGTTGCATCTCAACCTGCGTTCGGCGCCTACACGCTCCTGTGTGAGTACAGCCCCATTGAAAAAGCTTAATGTGTCTATTCCTGCGCTCCCCTGCGGCTGAACACAGAAAAACGGAACGCAGGGGAGCTCAGCTTCAACGGCTCGTCAGAAAGAGCCCTTAGAGTCCCAAACTCACAGGTAACAACCAGCTCTCTCAAAGCTGCTACAAATTGATCTGTGGATTCAACCATTATGTTGGCGGTATTTATATCTTTCAGCAACCACATTTACTCTTGGCACGAAAAAGTTCTTTATAGCAGTAAGAGCAGTTTCATAAGTCTGATCAGGTAATGGTAATGTGTAGAATATATGCTGTCCCTCTGCTCCCAAGCAGTGAATAAGTAAAGCACACTTTCTAGCAGCAGAAATCTCCCCTTGGTCAGCAGTAATAATGTAATTTTCAAACATACTGATCCAAGCAGTAAAAGGTATGGTAGGCCTGCCAGGGTTTGGAAGAAATGGTGCAGGCTGCTGCAGAGGTAGAAGAGCCATCTCGTCGTCAATTTGTCATGTTTTGGTAGCTGAGGATGAGTAGAGTTTAACAGTGCTTTATTAGCAGAGTCAGACAGCCAGTAACTTTCACTTACACGTTTTAAGCTGTCCAGGAAGTATGCACATTATGTCTGAGCAACAGTGACATCTACAGACCATTTGTATACAGCACCGATCCGCGCCTTTATGCCGCCTGAGGCGGCCTTCCGTTGCCGCCCCGACCCCTCCTCACGGCGCTCACATTTTCTGCGCAGGAGGGGGTCGGGGCGCTGCACGACGCTAGTGCAGAGAGCGCAATTGCGCTCTCTGCACTAGAAGAGCCGAATTTCCGGGTTGAAAACCGGAAATTCGGCTCTTAGTTACCAGGAGCGGCATTTTTGCCGCCCCTGGTAACCAGGGGGGCGCTGCTGCCTGAGGCGAGTGTCTCAACTCGCCTCATTGGTGGAGCGCCCCTGTTTGTATAAACACCACAGTAAGTGATAGGAATGTCGGACGTTTTCGCTGCGTGCATACGACTTGATTGGCTGTCGGATGGGACGCTGCATGTTGCGTCTTCATCCAACAGTCGTGTCGTGTCAGATGCACGCAGCGAAAACGTCCTATTACCTTAGATTCAGCACATCCGACATGACTTCTGTGATTCATCTCAAAGTGTTGAAATGGATGCAATCACAGATAAAAGTGCTCGGGTACTTCTACCCTCAGACATCAGTATGTAGGGAAAAAGAAACTGATGACAGGTAAGCCAGCACCTGTGTGATCATGGATAGTTGAGAAAACACATGCAGGGTCTTTTGAAGGGAATATTAAAGACATAATAGACAACATATAATGGGGTTTTTTTTTGCTGGTGCAAATTTACTTTGTTGTAATTGTTGTAATATGTGTAAGGGGATTAATTATCAAAGACCGATTTTATCTCAACATTTTCTGCTACAAACTTTGCTCTGGTTTTTTACGCTTATTTATTATTACATTTTCCGGAATATTTGCTTTGCGTGAAAAAAAATCAGATTTTTTACCCGAAAACTCAAGATTTGTTATGCTTTTTGCCCGAAAACTTTTTTGCGCACATATATCATAATAATATAACATAATAATTGGGACTTCTACCATTGATTTATATGCGTCCACAACCTCGACAGGTCTGAGATGCCGGATTTTTTGATTCTGACTTTTCCATCCTCAGGGTTTAATAAATTCTGAAAAATGTGTGATTTGTATAAAAAAATAATCACAAATTTTTGGGGATTTTGCATTAGTAAATAACCACCTAAGAGTAAACTGCAACAGTGTCAGTTTCCTAATCATATGTAGGTACTGTATAAAGCATTTACTTTTGGAAGTAGAAGTCTTCAGTAAAAACAGATACTACAAGTGAATGTGCATTTCTTAGTGCTTGTGCCAGCTGTATGTGCTCAGAGCAGGCTGCTTTCAGACAGTGAGGGCTAAATAATTAACCCATGAGTCAGAGGCAGAGGAGACAGCTCAGTATTCTTCCGGCTTCCACATCCTCTGCAAGCCTGAGGGATTGTGCACAACTTTAGAATAGAAATTAACTAACACATTTGCTGCTGGGGAGGTCTTCCCCTTGTGACATTACAGCCCTCTCTTAGCTGAGCAGTGTCAGTTCACAGACCCCTTTTTTTAGTGCCACAGCTGTGCTGTCTAGCAATTTAACAAGGACCCTTACTTCCTTGCAATCACAGTCCGATGTCATCAGTGTCAGTTATAACCTAGCATATTTCTGGGCTTTATCAAAAGATTAAGTGAACCATACAACAGGGGTCGAAAATTCAGGTCAGTTAGTATCCCCTCTAAGGCTGGATTCCTATATTTGTACTTTTGTCTTTTGTGTTATGAAATGTTATTGTTTTATTTTTCAAAACAAAATCTAATCTCCATGAATATCCATATTGGATGTTCATTTAATGTAATTAAGTGCTCACTACAGTGGCAAACATTAGCCAAGTTTTTTTGTTCCAGTTAATGATAAATAGGTGCATGGAGAATGATAAAAAGTTCCATTTACTGTACCTAATTTCCAGTTGGTTGGTTGAGAACTACATTATGGGGCATATTTATCAAGGGTCGAATTTCAAATTGAAAAAACTTTGAATTCAAATTTTTGGAATTTTTTTCAAATTCAATTGAATTTGGACTATTCCTTAGTAAAAGTACACAAAAAATAGCTTGAAATTCAGGTTTTTTTTCATTTGAAAATTTGCCTCAACCTCTGATAAATCTGCCCATATATGTAAATCTTAAAGCAATTTTCCATTATTATTTAAAATGTTTTCAGAAACCTTGAATAATTCTAATTAAATAATTTAGTATATGAAAATATTCACCTGTACTTTCTATTTCTCTTATTTTTCTAAAATATTTTACTGCACACAGCTTCAGTACCTTAAACAAAAGTGTTTCTACTGCCTGGCAGTAGAAGACAAATAAAGGAACAATTCAAAACAGTATAGGCGTAAGAGTATTAAATAGCATTGTCACCACAACAGGGACTGTGCTATAATAGGGCAAATATTTAAATATCTATTTAGACATATTTGTTGCCCCCAAAAGATTGGCATAAAATAAATAAAAAAAAAAATTTGCATTCCTTTTGTGTTTTTTTCACCAGGGTTTTAAGGTCTTAATGGGCCCTGGGCAAAGAGTCACTTGGCGGGTCCCACCACTTTGCTGGGCCCATCACGGAATTTTTTTTAAACCACACCCACTTTGTTGCCATGCCCCTAAATACAACACCCATTTCACTACCAACACAACACAGATAAGCCAGTATAATTACTATACAAAATTACTAATTAGGATATTAACCCCAGATGTGCCAAGTAAAATGGATAACGGGCAAACAGTATTAAAGAGATATTGACACCAGAAATTAAACCTTTTTACATCATAGCATTTTGTTTGAATGCTATCTCTAATTTTGCCATAAAAGTATTTGCAGATGTTTTTACATTACCCATCTGATCCCCCTTGTTCCTCTATGAGGAGGCTGCCATATTTGAGCTTCAGCAGTCTGTTAGCATTAGAAATTCTAACTGACATGTTGAGAAGGGACAGTCAGGTTTGCAAAACAGTCAGGTTTAGGAACTTCAAGTAACAATTAATTATAAAAACAGACCTATAAATGAAAAATTATCAACATGAGCTATAGGTAAAGTAACTTGTATATGTACATTAATATTTTGAAGAATTATTTTGTTAGTGTCAGTATCTTTTTAACCCCAGGTAGTAATGGCCAATACACAATCCATCAATCCCAGTAAGATCACTGAAAAAAGTTTAATAAACACTCCATTAACTCCACACATGCCAGTAAAATCGCTAAAAACATCAATTTTAAGCAGATCCCTTACATAAATTATTGTTATCATAAAGCGCCAACATATTCCACATCATTGTACAATAAATTGAAGGATACCTTAAACATGTCGGAAAGCACACAAAAACCACCAATAACCAATACAAGAGATATAGAGGGTGCTGGACAAAAGAGCTTACATCCACTTTTTAATTTTTTTTCTCAGAAATGTGGTGTATTTGTGAGTAGTGGCAAAGTATCCTGACTAATATTTTGCATATGATTTACTAATTCAGTTGTAAGCTATGTGTTCAGTTTATTTGCATTGTTTCCAGCAGTACAGTGTGCGCTGCACCAGAGTTGAACTTTCCATGTGATTGATTACTTGCCATTCAGAAGATGCAACATGGAAAGGGAGTCCTGGAAGTAACCCCTCAAGGCAGGTGTTAACCGAAAGAATATTTGAGTCCATGCAGTCTGTACTATTTGACTTTCATGCAATATATCAAAACAAACTGAACCAGTGAATGGCCACTAGATGCACATATCAAATATAGAAGCAAGTATCAAGTATAGATGCAAGTGCTTATGTAAATAGAATTCTGATGGATGCAAATTTATGTCAATTTTTGCAATTTGCATTTGCAATCATATATAATCTCTTAGAATAACAGTAGTAGACAAGGTTGAGTTGTGCCAAATAATTAAATCCCTGACAGCTTCTATACTATACTGTCTTTATAAATGCCTCATATTATTTATTCTAATGGAAGCCATCTGTAGGTACACAACCTAGCCACTGCACCCCTCTTCCCATAACAGGTTAACACATGAACTGTAGAAAGTGTACATTTTGATTTTATTATTGAAAAAGACATTGGGTCTTAATGAGGTAGCCATAGAAAAGTGTAATTTGCTCAGGTTTCCTAGCAGAGATGGCAGACTTTATTTGTTTGAGGTTAACAAATGATTCATATGTACATTGGAAATCAATTTATTTGACCTTGCTTTGCATCAATTTGGAATATTAGAAAACGATTCCACAGTAATGGGGCTTGTGCTCTCCAAAACACATCTACAATGGACCTTTACATTGACCCAATTAAAATGTCACTTCTGCTGTAAAACAGAAAATATCATGCTACAATCAAGATAGAGGGGAAAAAAATGTCTGAAATGAATTGGAAAAATTATAGTTGTTAGAGTAGTAAAGGTGATGCTTATCTGACCATGGCAATCAACATCACATATTCCAAAGCTGTAATCATGCTGCGGAGGCACACTCAAACAGACATTAAATATGCCATAGTTTGGCTTATTAATATCCAAATGTTTATATCTATACAAACATGTCTTGGGATTAATTGATGAAATTGTACTAATATGTAGGTCATATTTAAACAATACAGAAGATAACAGTATTTTATTATCCAGTTAATAAGGGCAAAGTTAAAGGGCTAACTAAATGAACAGAAATGGGGATTTCTTCTGCTAGTGTCGTTTGCTCTCACTGGTGGTACAAATGATTGTTTTCTACACATCTCACATTGGCAAATGTTCTTCTGCTATATAATTAACAACCACAAGGATATACCCCCTTTTAAAAAAACTTTAAAAGCTGTTGAGTCCCTATTAAAAATAGGAGGGTGATTTTTTTTTGTTTAGGGAAGGTATTAATAGGAGTGCTTTTAACTATATATTGTATATAATTGGCCTCATCTCATTTTGGGGAGGTTTGGCATCCCTAATCCTTCATTATTATCTGCCTCTATGCCCTATTTACCCACAATGCCAAAGTTATTAAAATAGAACTATTATGAAAATTTTAAATACACTTCATTTTATGAAATTGGAAACTTTAATATCTAATACATTGCCTGTGCAAGGGGAATACACGCCAATGGATTTGACCTAACTGTCAATGAAAATGTGATCCTGACTCCTGCACAAAGAGAGACAGATTGCTGAGATGGGGGTACCAAAGAATAACTTAATTATTTTAAGAATGGTACAGAATGTTTAAATGATTATATTTAGAAAGTTTCTTATTTTCATGAATCTCATTGTCGTGATTTTTACAAGAGCTCCCTTTTAATAGGGAACAAAGAAACCACACATAAGAAGGCCAATACTGCAAACTATATTACATATCAGGAAATGTAAAAAAAAAGAGAAAGAGAGTGCTCAAGGGAAAACTCCCAAACTCTGTTGTGCTCTCTCTTTCTTTTTTCAAGCATTTCCTGATTGGTGTGTGTGTAAAGCTGAGGATTCTACATTACGGAGAGCTGCCTTCATTTGGATTTGAGTTCAGAGCAAACCATTATTCTTTTGTTTTGTTTTTTTCACATCACATATGTCCATCTGTCCTCTTTTTTTTTAACTCTTTATTTCGTTGGTTTTATCACAAATGATCATAAAAAAAAGAGAAAGCAAAGAGAAATAAAAGGTAAAACAAATACAAAGAAAACATGTGGAAAAGGTTAAAGTGCTGTGAATTACACAAGGTGCAGTAGTACAAAACTTTGCCTCGTGGAATGGGGGTACAAGGCGGCATTACCGAATGGACTTTATCAGTGTAACGTAATTAGGGACTGTAAAAGTTGGGGTCTTAATCAGGTAATCTGGTGTCCAGTCTTCCATTCTCTTTTTCTTTAGAGCTACATATTGAAAATAGAGTTCCAGGTCATTGGGTCTTTATGTCATTCAACTGCTCTGGGGATGTTGGGGTAAATTATACACCAAATTTGCCCATATTTTGTCATAAGTGTGCATTTCGTTGTTGTGTATTGCTGACATATATTCCATTATCCTCGCCTCTTCTACTTTATCTTGGACTTCATAGTAGGGATCCCTCTCCTTTTCCATGTTCAGCATATAAGTCTTCTTGTTGCTGTGAGTATACGGTTCATTAATCTTTGCTCTGCTTTGTGTTATTAGTTTGGGGTTTGCCCAAAACGAAGTGCTGATATGCTTTCCCAATATGGAGGGATTTTTGGGCAGTACCACATCACATGTGCCAGTGTGTCTCGCTGCTTACATCTTCTCCAACGTCTGTCGTGTTCGGGAATATTGCATGGAGTTTATCTAGAGTACTGCACCAGTTAAGTAGGATCTTGTAAATGTTTTCTTTATATCTCAAGCATGTGGAGGACTTTTTGGCATTTTCCCATATTTTTTCCCATTCTTCATAGGATAGGGTTGCTGAGAAATACTTGTCTCACTGTTGCATGTATGGATGTTTCGGGAAGGACTCTGTGGGTAGAGCATCCAGTATCTGATAAATGTTAGTTATTAATTTTCTTTGTGTGGGACCCGCTTTAACAATGGGTTGGAGTATCAAATTAATCCGTTCCTTAGTTGTAGTTCTGATGTAGTTGGATATTGGGACATATTGGTAATATGGTATTGTCTTAGTTTGCGTCTGTCCTCTTTAATTGTTTTTCCCTCACCAGAAAGTGAAAAAGAAGAGGCACCACTAGTCACTGTAAATGCTCCTTTAAAGTTACTTCTTACTGTCTTAAAAGATCACCCATGTTTGTAGAAGATTACTGGTCTCAGCAGTCTTGTAAACATCCTATAATCTTAACCCAGTACTTCTGGGGGTTATTCCATATGCTAATATACAAATTCAAGTATGCCTCTTCACCTACATACAGCTGTATACAGCACATATTTTTTGCCTTTCAAACTCCATTCTTAAACCAGTTGTGTAGACAACCCAACCCATCTAGCTGTATGCGTTATGGAAAATAACACATCCCAATCTTTAATTTACATTCACTTATATTCTATGCCATGTAACCATGTATTTTAGACTCCCACACTGCAGATTGAATTTGTAATACATTTTTCTCTCCCCACCTAAATACTTGCCTTTCGCCACATCCACATCTGATCTTGCCAACTCCGGCACCTTGTGTCTCAGCTCCATTCCCTTTTAGATTGCACAGGGCCTTCTTCACCTTTTGTATTGATTGCTGGTCACTATATATGTAATTCTGTATGTTCTTTGTAAAAAAAACAAAACAATTATTTTACAGTGCTGAATATGTTGGCACTCTAAAAAATACACGATAAGAACAATAATATTGCCCAGTTCAGGGAACAGCATGTATTTTAATGAATGGTGTTACTTTTGTTTCATAGGATGTTACATACTGTAAGCACTGAGGAACAGGATGATGCAGTGTATGTTTCCCCCTAGATTCCTTTGAAACAATTGATATCCTATATCTCCCAGCCTCTCATGAAAGGACACCTGGTGCTGGTTAGTGAGTTCGGCACCTCTCCCAATGTAATAGGAAACGTTGTACTAAGCACTCAAAAGGCTGTTTAAGAGGGGTATTTTTATTCAAGTCAAGTGTAAAGTTTTGGGGGCTGGCCCCTTCGTCAGACATAGCTTAAGTAAAAGCTGGATTATGGGGTCCCTGGAGTCAAAGGACAAAAGTGGATGTCATCCATTCCAGTTTCGCTCCAGGTGAATTGGGTTCCCAGGCAGGTAGATTCATGGTGATTAGGCTGCAGCTGTGCAGGGGTTTGCTGCCTAAGAAAAGGAGCTGGGGTTTTCAGTGTAAGAGAGAGAGAATCTTGGTGAAAGCCGGAGCTGCTGTTTTGTGGAATCTTACTGCCTTGTAAGTCTGAAAAACCTATTTGTACATTTAGCTTGTATGGAATTGTCCTGGGTTAGTAAGGGAAAAACAAATGTGTATTAGTCAGAGCTGGACAAGCTTAGGATTTCTTGTTTTCTATATTTTGCTTTTTTTTTTTTCCTCTCTGGAAAATCCTCAAATAAACTGGCCAAGCACCAGTTATATCGAACTGAACTGTCCCTCTGTTTTGAAGTATCTGGGAGTGCATACTAAGGTCTATTCCACAGTGAGACCACGTACCAACTATAATCAATACATACATATAGATTGCCATGTCTGTCTGTGGCTGCTGTTTATGGTTCAAGCACCCTGAACAACCTGCCAGCTGATACAAGGCAGAATAATGGATTATAAACTACATTTATTTGAAAGGTTCCCATTCAATCAAACATTTAAATTAAATAAACATGTTGCATTGCTGATTTTCAATTTGCATTGCTGCTTGATACGTAATAACTTGGTATCTAAAACAAGCATAAGAATAAATTCAACAAGATCATTTAACAAATGCAATTGTTTTTGGTGACCAGACAGTATTTCATAGGCTGTGGTTGCATAAGCTAGGTAAGTCTAATTGTATGCATGTACTGTACGTCTTTTATGGTTATGTTGAATTTCTACAGAACCAGCTCTGAGGACATTTGTTGCATAACAATAGTGATGGGCGAATAAATTCGCCAGGCATGGATTCGCAGCAAATTTCCGAATCCAGCGAATACATTTACAGTGAAAAATTTAGTGCTGCAAAAATCAGAATAGTCAAGTCCATAAAATTGTCGCACGTCAAAATTATTCAGACGCCCATTGACTTTAATGCATTTGAACAAAATAGTCGTGCACATAGAAATTGTTGCTTGTGTCAATTATTTTGACGCCAACTGACTTCAATGTGTTTCGCAATTTTTTTTTTTACTGTTTTGCAAAATTTTCACCGAAGCAAAACAGGACAGATTCGCCCATCGCTACACAACAATAAAGAGAGTTTAGTTGCAGCATTACTGTATGAGGTACATGGTGGTTATGAGGAGTTTGATACTTGTCTGTTATAGGTTCTCTAGCAAAACCGTTCATGCAGGCCCGGACTTCCTTGTCTGATGTCCCTAGGCTGCCAGGTCCCAGAGCCCGCAGGCTTTGTCATGCACCGCCCTCATCCCTGTGTGAACGTTCGTGCTCAGGCATGCGTGAGCCAGATCGCTTGGGAGCTGCGGCTCTTTGGTGCTCATTACGATGTGGCTTGGCGGCATGCTGCCCCTGAAGATTTGTCGCCCTAGGCCGGGCCTGCATTTATGTATCAATGACAAGAACTTGAGATATTGGATGGAGTCCTTTGCAGACTTTGTTTAAATACCCCAAACCACTTGTGATGCAGTGAACAAAAAAAACATGCTTTCCAGGGCCATATGATTCACGTGTACTTCAACTTTAGATTTTTACACATTGAGCCTGTTGAAGGGAAGCAAAAGTAACTTACTCCATTCTTTTCCATATTATAATAGCAAGTGCTTTCTGTTTGGGCACATTGATAGAATTATATGTAACGCTAATCTGGGCTATCCAGATCACAAAGAGTTAAGTGTCCAGCTAGTGATCTGAGCATGGGTTACATTGCGACTTGCACATCAGGATCAGGGCCTTCGCTAAGTGGAAGTTTCCCATAAAGTGAAGTGGAAATACAACACTCAGACTACTGTATAGGAAAATGATGGATGCCAGGAGGTTCTTTTGGTAAAATTACAGAATGGTAGTTTATTGTTACAAGAACAATGTCTCCAGGTTTACTCACCGTTGTTAAGAGGTATAGGTAGATGAAACATCACATGCTAGAATAGGTTGGAATGACACAACTGAGGAATGTGACTCCCATAAGGCATTGTAGTCAAGTAATAATCAGGAATCCCAGGCAGATGTACCTTGAAGTGGTCCGGATCCCACCTAGCGTAGTGGTCAGGGAGAAGAAGTCTAGCCTGACACCCTATCCACTGTGGTCCCTTCACTGAAGGCAATCACGAAGCCTTTGGGAAGTCACTCCCTGCTGCAGATCCTCGCTGGAGCACAAAGCTGCTCTTGCTATATAATCTCTCTATTGGTGATGGGCGAATTTGCGCCGTTTTGCTTCACTGAAAAATGTGCGAAATTTGCGAAACAACGAATAATTAACGAAACAGCACCGGCATTCCGTTTTTGGCGAAAATGTGCAAATGTATTCGCCAGCGGCGAATCGTGCAAATTCGCAGCGAAATCGTGACTGGCGAATAAATTTGCCCATCACTACTCTCTATCTCACTCTTGACACTTAAACAATGATTTATTGGAGTAAGAGGATAGACTGCCTGTAGTCATGGCCTTTGGGTCACAACTGATGATTTTGCTGTCAAGTAAGTCCAAAGTTATGTGTAAATTCTGAACAGATATCGGCAACAACCATGTGACAGGGCTTAGATAGGAAAAGCAAATAAGAAAACTACAGCACTAAACAAAATGAAACCGCTGCTTGAAAAGCATTTTATGAATGTTTCCCTTGGTTATTAAAGTACACCATGTACAGCATACAATATAGAGTCATTATGCTACCATTTATGCCGCATTGTTCTTATTGCCTGGGAAAACTGTCACTTGAATAAGGTGCAGTTTTTTTTTTCTGTTATTTATGAGGTGGTGACTTCTTCCTTTCTCAAAAAGGTGCTGTTCTTAAATGCTTTATGGCTCAGTATCTACCAATTGTTTGAACGGAATGTTGTCATAAATGTCGGCAAACATATCTAAATCTCATTGTTTCCATCACTGATGTAATAAAACAGAGCTTTTGAGATAAGAAAATGAAGAAGGAATTCATTGCAAATTATATTATGTAATAGAAAACTGAACAGAATTCGGTACAAATTATAAAAATAAGATTTTAAAGCACCACTGGCAATTTTATCATGCTAGTTCCCATTTTGTTCCCTGGATCCCCTGTTTTTACTGTGGATTCAATGATTAATGTACTGGCAAAGTAATTAACTGGTGACAAACTTAACACATCCCCCCCCCCCCATGAATTTTCAGCCCCAGCTCCAAATTTTCATTTGGAGGAGTTGAACTTGATGGACTTTGTCTTTTTTTCAACCCAATTTTACTATGTAACTATGTAACTATGTTCAGTAGGCAGTTAGGAAGTATAAACTGCAAAGCTAAACTACTGATATCCCTGCCCAATATGATATTACCTGATGTATTGATCCACCTGTTTTAGCTTTTCATAGAAAGAGAAAGATCTTGTGTAGGAGAGGAATGGCGCAATGGTTGATTCTCACCTTTTAACAACAAAGAAAAAAAGCCAGATAAAGTATTTGTAAGATAGGTGAACCTGTTGCTAAAGATAAGACATTGGAATCTGTTTTGCTACCTCTAACCAGTAGTAACATGTCTTGTACTGTAACTACAGTCATCAGTCAAGATGAGGTGTGGTCTATCAACAGTCACCTCCTCAGCTACTGAGTAGAATTCTGCTAGATTTCTTCTTGACATATCCAGGATTGAAAAAAAGCCTACAAGGTACACATGAGAACAACTTAATACCCTCATACATGTGGAAGGCAATAAAAACCCCAGCTTGTAGAACTTAGACTGTATACTCAGTCTAACAGCATCCTTATTAATGTCTTTTCTGTTCATACTGTTTATGACTTGGACCAGCGGTGTAACTACAGAAGAAGAATATCCTTCAGCTGTAGGGAGGCCCACTTCTGTTATGTCTGTTCGGCTCACAGATGAGACTCAATTTTGCTGGTGACTTGCAGTTTTATGCATTGTGGGTGACCTGCAATTTTGGCCAGGGGGTGACTATAGTGCTATGAATCTGTATGAGGTATAATTTATCTAAAGATATTATTTTAAGATGGATTATAGTTCTGAATTAATCCTCTGGTCCCATTATAGCATATAGGAAGCATTCACCTTTTTATAAGGTATGTAATGTTTTTTCACATGAAATACGTGCATATTAATTTAAGTAAATATGTTGGCTACAGAGACTGGTGCCTACTTGATAGAGTGAAAATTAACATGTACAGGAAAATGTGTTCTGTTAGATAACCATGAAATGTCACTTTAGGACCTCCTTCTCTATCTCAAGGGGCCTTTATGACCTGGACACAGAATCGCTGTGTTTCCCTAGTGAATGAGTTCACATCTTTCATCTCTTTGAGCAACATTAATCATTTCCAATCAGCTGAATCCATTTGTATTCTGCATAGTGGTTTCAAATCACGTTAGAATTCTTTTTTGTATGTTAACTCTCATCATAAATAATATGCAGCTCTGCAATTATTTTCTCTACTACAGCCTAAGCTAATATCTGTTTCAGATCTCTCAGCAAATTGTGAAATACAGTAGCAGTACCTTGTACATGATAGTCTGGCCTTGCTGTAATGGCAGTGGCATGCATGAGGTATCTAAAATATGCAAGAATTAGTTTACAAATTTTAAAAAATTAATATGGCCAGTGCTGAAAATATAATACACCTCAGAAGTCATTTTTAACCATATAGTAAGTGTGCAAAGGGAAAAAAATGGCCAATGTGTCTGTTTTTTGCCCTTTGTTCTGTTGCAGAGCATAGAGACTTATAGCTTTCCCCTGAAATACAGCTACAGGTATTTAATTAGGGAGGGTGGGGAAGGCACAGAGGCATGTAGTAACTACTGGGCACTTATGATCTTAACCTGCGAACTATCTCTCTGCTACCTTTCATCTCTAAACTACTTGAGCGCCTAGTCTACAACCGACTAACCTCATTCCTCTCTGACAATAACCTGTTTGACCCCCTACAATCTGGTTTTAAGCCACAACACTACACGGAAACTGCCCTGACTCGACTAACTGATGACCTTTTAATCGCTAAAGCCAACAATCATTTCTCACTACTAATACTGCTTGATCTCTCGGCTGCATTTGACACTGTAGATTACCCTCTCCTCTTCCAGTCCCTCCTTTCGCTTGGGCGTTGTGACTCAGCCCTGTCCTGGTTCTCTTCTTACATCACCAATCGTTCCTTCAGTATCTTCTACAACGGAGTAGCATCTTCTCCCCTACCTCTTTCTGTTGGGGTTCCTCAAGGCTCTGTCCTGGGACCATTACTATCCTCCCTCGGCAAATTAATCAACTCCTATGGTTTCCACTACCACCTCTATGCTGACGATACTCAGCTCTATCTCTCATCTCCTGATCTCAACCCAGAACTCCTAACTCGTGTCTCCTCCTGCCTGTTCGCTATCTCTACCTGGATGTCGCAATGCTACCTTAAATTAAACCTCTCTAAAACTGAAATGGTTCTCTTTCCTCCAACTAACACCAGTAACATCCCGGAAGTATCCATCATAGTTAACAATTCCACTATCGGGGGGCGGAGTTTGGATGTGATCGAGAGCAGACGTGGGTAGCAGCAGCTCCTGTACCTTCATAGATCCTGTGCAGTTATTTACTGCCATACACCTCTGAAATACCTGGACTGTAAGCTTACTGCATTGCCTTTGCAACCATGCCTCCTAAAAGTGCCACGAAGACCAAAGCGGACAGTGTCCAGAAGTTTTTTGCCAGAGCTGTTTCTCATGATGGTGACGCGGCCTTTGATCCTGTGTTCGAAAATGCGTCACGACCGAGCCCTCAGAGGCTGAAAGTTCTGCTGGTCCATCGGCGGAGCCGTCTCTCCATTCACTGATGTTGGCGATATCCGAATCTAAAACATCTCTATCTGCTAAACGAACAGAAACACGGCTACGGTCACATCTAAGATAGAAGAGATCAGAGTAGATCTCTCCCTTATCCGCCAAAAGATAAACTTGGCCCTACTATAGTCTCTCCGCAGTTTGCAATAGAAAGGGCCCACCGCGTCCCGGCGCGCAAACCTCCTCCAGGGGCCCCAGCCAGAGCTGTTGTGCTCAAAATGCTTAATTTTAAGGATAGAGATGCTGTGCTCCAAGAGGCGCGGTCCAAGGGAGATATTATGCAAGGCAACGCCAAGATTCTACTGTTTCCAGACTTCTCCACAATTGTTCAGAAGAAGAGCAACTCCTTCACAGAAGTTAGTCGTGTACTCTGTGAGCATAAAGTTCAGTATGCTCTGATGTTCCCTGCAAAGCTCCGCATCACCACCGACGACTCCTCTCTATTTTTTGACCAGCCTGAAGCCGTCATGCAGTGGATAGAGACAAACATCCCTGATGCTCTGAGACATCGCTCCCCACGTCGTGGTAATGCTGATCCGTGAGGCCCACTATTTACCGTCTAAACTGTCTGCTGGTCGTGAGTATATCCCTCCTGGATTTTGTCCATCTCTTTCTACTCTCCTGCTGCAGCGGGCATTACTCATAGCCTTCAGCGGTTGCTGCTTGTGGGATCCCTGAGCCCAAATTTTTTCACCACTTAGGGGCAGATGTATAAAGGGTCGAATATCGAGGGTTAATTAACCCTCCATATTCGACTAGGAACTAAAATCCCTCGACTTCGAATATCGAAGTCGAAGGATTTAGCGCAAATCCTACGATCGAAGGATTATTCCTTCGATCGAACGATTAAATCCTTCGAATCGAACGATTCGAAGGATTTTAATCCAACGATCGAAGGAATATCCTTCGATCAAAAAAACTCAGGCAAGCCTATGGGGACCTTACCCATAGGCTAACATTGACTTCGGTAGCTTTTAGCTGCCGAAGTAGGGGGTCGAAGTTTTTTTTAAAGAGGCAGTACTTCGACTATCGAATGGTCGAATAGTCGAACGATTTTTAGTTCGAATCGTTCGAGTCGTAGTCGAAAGACGAAGTAGGCCATTCGATGGTCGAAGTAGCCCAAAAAACACTTCGAAATTCGAAGTTTTTTTAATTCGAATCCTTCACTCGAGCTTCATGAATCGGCCCCTTATTGTCTCCTTTATTGGACAATGGGCCTAATCTGGAACGCTATGGCGGTTGCTATACTGGGTATGGAACTTATTTTTCCGTAATTTATGGCTGGTACAATCCAGGGACTAGAACACTACCCACCACTAAAGTTACATACTTACTTTTTTCTCCGGTTTTGTCAAGTTATGGGTATAGGCTCAGCTATGTTTGCGTATGGGCAGGGGTGGGAAGGGGTTTAGTTGGGTCTCTGGGGTTAATTTTTATTCTTTCTATTTTTCTTTATACGTTGCAAAGGCTATTATCGGCAAATTGTGTGATATATGCATGTTGAATGTACACTCCGCACTTACAGTATATGTTTATTTTGGTCCAATGGCTACGGTTAATATATGCTCTTGGAATGTCAGGGGCCTTAACTCTAAGTTTAAGCGGGCACAACTATTTCAGTATCTCAAATCCTAATCTCCTTCGCTACTATTGTTGCAAGAAACCCATCTCACTGGGCAAAAGATTTTAGCGCTTAAAAAGGCCTGGGTGGCTCACCACTAACATGCCACGTTCTCTACGTATGCCAGAGGGGTAGCTATATTAGTGAGGAAGCACTTATTATTTATTAATTTCTGTCGATAAAAACTGATATGTATGGTAGATTCATTCTAATACACTGTAAGATCAATTCTAAACCACTGATATTGGGTAATGTATACCTTCCTCCCTCTATGTCTATGGATCTCCTAGATTAAATTTTTAAGAAGGTCTTAGAATTTTCCCTGGCCCCATTCTGCCTACTTGGCGACTTCAATTCTCCCCTTGTTCCCCAACTGGATAAGATGTCCCATAATACTCAATCCTCTAATCCATTAGCGATCTGGGCAGAGGGAATGTTACTGACAGAAGTGTGGCGTTGGAAACATCCACAAACGAGACAATTCTCCTGCCATTCAGCCAAACACCAATCTCTCTCTCTCTCTCTCTCTCTCTCTCTCTAGGATTGACTTGGCTCTAGCATCACAAGATTTCCTACCTTGGGTAACAGAGATCTCCTACCTTCCCAGGGCATTCTCAGACCATGCCCCATTCCTTTTAACCATCCATATAAATAGCCAACCTATTGACCTATGTAGTTAAAGAACTCAATAGTCCAAGAGAAGGTTGTACAGGAATATGAGTATTGGATTAATAATGGAGAATAATCTACTCCAGCCGTAGCTTGGGAAGCTTCTAAAGCAGTAGCACGTGGTTCCTTAATATTTGCTATTAAGCAGGCGATTCAATTGGCCAAAAGGGAGCTTCAATCAGCTGAGAGAAAATTTGTAGATCGACCTTTAGAGTACTTCCACAATAATTTATGTAAAGCCCAAAAAGCCCTGGAACTCACCCGTACCTCCTTAACGGAAAAAAAATGATTGTATGCTACTCGGCACCTATTTGACCAGGGTGAAAAAAGTGGGAAAACACTCACATATTTGGCTAAAACTTCCACGCCCACTACAATGATCCCTAGAATTACAAACACAAATGGTGATCTTACATCCTTACCTAATGAAATCACCTCGACGTTTAAAGAGTACTATACCTCTCTATACCAATCTCAAATGACTAAGTCCCAAGAGTCCATTGGTCTTTACTTGAGTCAATTCCCTATTCCCCGTTTGGATATCCCACAGGTCGCGTTCCTAGAGGCTGATATTACTCTGCTAGAAATTGCAGAAGCTCTAAATTCCCTTCCCAATAATAAAACTCCAGGGGTTGACGGTCTCCAGGCTGAGTGGTATAAAACAGTGGCCAAGGACCTAGTTCCCAAGTTACTCTTAATGTACAATGCTTCCTTAGCCGAACACCGGCTCCCTCCCTCTCTATATTCGGCCTTAATAATTTTGATACATAAATCGGGCAAAAACCCTGAGTCCTGTGATTCATATCGCCCAATATCACTTATTAACATGGACGCCAAGATACTAGCGAAAATCCTGGCCAACCGCTTGATCAAGGTTATAGCCTCTATCATCCACCCTTATCAATCTGATATCCTGAAAACTGGGCAATACCCATCACATGCTGTCAACCTACTCTCTGCTGTACATTCCCTAGCCTGTGGGGATTCAGCCTATACGTGCTGTGAGTATATGCTTCCTTTATGCTGCTGTGTATGTTCTATACTCCATTGTGGATCAATGTGCTAAATGATCTATGTGCTATTGTTCAATAAATACTGTTCTTCGTTCAACCGTTAAAGAACTACTGGCGCCCATCATTGTGCTATCACACCAGGTTACAGTTACACTACACCCTTGCCTCCACACCATTGCGAGGGCTTACCCCTGAGAAAGAGAGCTCATCGGTGGTCTCAGCCCACCAAGGAAAGTAGCTTAAACTGCCCTAGCCCAAGTCAGTTTACTATAGCGCTACACTAACATTTTATGATCTCCTCTTTTTTGATGGGTACAGCAGTTTTCCTCTGTATAAATAGGTAAGTACTATGGTTCAGTAAAATATGAGGTTTGGCACAGTGTTTTTTTTTTGTTTTTTTTTGTCATAAGAGATTGAGATTGGGAAAGCAGAGCAACAAACTTCTGATGGAAGAGCTAGAAATAGGCCAAAAGTTATTATATGGATGTTTTGATTATGAGAGTCTAAATATGGGGAAAGAAATAGAACAGAAGTACTCTTAGTCAACTAGATGGCAGCTGAGGTAAGTAGAATGGAGCAATTTGGCAGCTGTGGTAGAGACAGAATAGGTAGAACACTGGTGATTGAGCAACTGGGGTAGAAATCTACTCAAAAATGATTAGGTGGCACACAGGACACCGTACATAAGAAGAACAGAGTCCTGTTTACTGTGAGAGCAAATCAGATGAAATAGAAACATGTCCTTTGCAGATAGCTTTACTGAATATACAACTTATTTAAACCAATTATTTTAATCGATTATGCATTGTAAGATAAGCTTTTGCTACAACAGATAAAAATTGTTTCCTTTGGACCAATACAATTGTCTGACAGTGCACCAATTCAGATAAGAAAAGAATAACCAGATAATGTTATACAGGGATGCAGAACATAAAGAGTTAGTGAATTGCTTAAGAATCCCTTAAAGAGGCTATTCAAATCCAAAAATACTGTATATCTAGAAAAATGCAGGATTTAGTGAAATTGGCAGATTATGTGCTGGTTTGTAAAAGCTGCAAGAATAAGGCAGGAATTAATTTGTCTAGAATGTGAAATAGAGTAACCCCACAAATATATGTTCTTGCAGATAGCTAAAGGCTAAAATAAAACATATTAAAGATACAAAATAGACCCCCCCCCCCCCGTGGAAGTGAGACTGGCAGGTGGAGCAACAGATGAATGAATAGGGCCTTAAAATAGTGTGTGAATTTTGGGATATATATTTTGTAAGGTCCAGGAAATAAGGAGTGGTTAAACTGGTCATAAGATGGGACAAAGGAGGAACTACATCCATTTTAATTGAAGTTGTGGGACCAGACCGCTTCCCTCCCTCTCAGGGAGGGAAGCTGTTACGGAGTAGATGGGAAAGTTGCGTACACAAGTGTTGTACTTAATTGCAGCTGGGGTGGCACAGTTGGCCTGCCACACAGGGCCATGAATGATGGGGGGGGGGGGGAGATGGGCCTGGGTTACATTCAAGCTAGTAACTATAGGTATGTGCGGCACATTAGGTGGAGGCCTAGTCTCGGGTTGGAAAAATTAGTTTGTGGTTACCGTATATGCAGCCGGCAATGTTCTATGTCAGTACTGTCCAACTTTTGTTCTACCGAGGGCCAAAACTTTTCTGGTCTACGTGGTTGAGGGCCAAGAATGGTGTTGACCACTTCCATTTTAAACCACACTCGCTTTAAACACATCCATGTTATCACAAGAACCATATCCACATTAATGGGGACAGGACAGCAAAAAATCAAATGGTTGGACAGCACTGGTTTATGTTGGGTGGTTAAAAATCTATATGCTGTTATTATTTACAATACCTGTGTTTGTAAATTAAGCTGCTGCCATTCCACACAAGTTAATTGGTGTCAAAGTGAGTTTCTGGGCAAGGGTTTGAACAGGGGACTGGAAGGGGTTTAAATATGAGTATCACAAGTCAAGAAATTGCCTTGCCAAAATAAAAATAAATAATTTTAATAATTCAAGAATTTCATTAAACGAATACATTAATTGTGTTAAAGTTTAACACAACTCTAGGCAGTGCATGCATCAACATTTTAACAGAAGGAAAAAAAGATAATTAATGCTGGGTTGGAGTATGCATGGTTCCTTAAAAATCATGAACATTTTATCTTTACCAGCTAGGGACTTTTCTGCAGTAAAAAGACCTCAATAAAACTAACAAAGAGCGGCTTACAGCTCCATATTAACTCACAGTAAATTAAGTTATTTTAAAAGTAAGAAAACATAAATGTGTTACATTTCTTAAAACCCCTGGACCTGGAGGCTTTGCTGTAAAGATTTTAAGGATATGGCGCTGAAACATTTTATTAAGATAAATAATTATCAGTTCACAGCCAAGACATATCTCATGAAATATTTATGGGAAGCCTCTAAATCAATGAAGTAATTATAGGTCATTTACACTAATGAACACATCTTTAAATCTGTATAAAAAAAAATATAGAAGTTTGAACTCTGATAAATAGGGATGTAGCGAACCGCCGCCGATGTGTTCGCGAACGCCGTTCGCGAACACCGGCAAAATTTGCGAACTGTTCGCGAACTGTTCGCGAACTTCGATCATCCGAAAATCGTTCGATTCGAACGATCGAAGGATTTTAATCGTTCGCTCGAACGATTTTCGTTCGAATCGAACGAAAATCGTTCGATTTTAGCGATCGAATGGTCGAATGGGCGACCGATTTTGACGCGAACGCCTATTGGCGAACGTCGCGCGACGTTCGCGAACTTGCGGCGGACGCGAACAGTCGAAGTTCGCGCGAACTAGTTCGCCGGCGAACAGTTCGCTACATCCCTACTGATAAACAATGGCAGAGTGGGATTTATTTCTAACAAACAAGTCCTTGATGATACCAGAAAATCTCCCGCAAGCCACATAACTTTAAATCTTCTTTTATCATGTAGTACAGATCCTTAAAACATGAATTGAATTAAATCTAGCCCAGTTCAGGTAATGGGCACACCAAATATGCCCCTTTTCAATCAAATACAAACCATACAGTTTAAACCTTGTTTTAAAACCTATTCAACTATAAAAAAAAGTGGAAGTCTAAAAAGCAAATCGGGGATTTTATAAAAAAAAACATTTTTATGCAAACTAGCTCTGTTAGTTAATCTCATCTTGCTGTTATGTTATATTTAGTGAATAAACGACCCCCTATTGTAAAATATAAGGATATTATAAGTCACGAGGAGTTCCATGACCATATAAAAAGCACAAGGCAGAGTACTTTTATACAGGTCGTGGAAGTCCAACGTTACTTCTAATGTCCTCATATTTTTCAACATATTATAATAATACACATGTTTTGGTGAGTAATGTGACAAAAATGACATCACTTCTCACAGTTTATAACTGATGACATCACTAGTCACCATTTATAAGGCTATAATTTACAAGATATTCATGGCTTTTGTGTATTATATGCAGATTATTGGCATCATGATATTATAGTGTAATCAAACATGAGGAGGAAGAAGATAGCAGCTTGGAGGTGGAGGCTGCATGACCTGGGCTCAGCTCACAATGAGCATACTGTAGGGTCAGTTCATATGTTGGGGCTGAGTGGAGTACAACTTTGGACCAAGTATACTTAGGGGCCTATTACAAACATCCAGATTTTTTTTCCTTGAATCCTATTTGTCTCTAAATTTGAATTTTTTATTTCTCTAAATCTCTAAAAAATCAAGATTTATTAAGTGTAAAAACCAAAGAAAACACTTATACAAAACGTCTCCGAGTTAAAACAATCAAGGTCACATAGAAGTCAATGGGAGCTGCCCTGATCCTATTGGACCTTTATTTTTATTTTTAACCATTCAGACTGAGGTTTGCGGATATTTTTTCACTTGTAATTGCTGAAAAACTCAAAACTTTAGAGATTTGAGGGGGGGTTTTTTGGATCCTTTAGCATTTTTTTTCATTTGTACTTTTTATATTTGGATACTTTAACTTTCATGGCATTTGTGATTTTAGACAAATAAGAGTTTTAATTGTGGTTTCAAAAAGCTCTAATACCACTAAAATTGACCTTTAGTAAATAGGCCTCTTAGGGAGAGCTGGTTTACCAGCAATTTAGGTCTGGAAAAAGTTACTTATCCACCCTCTCTAGAATGGGTTCACTAGTTATTTGCATAGAATAGAGTGGAGAGTAGGTAAAATTGTTATAAGAGACATACTTGTGACAGCTACAGTAAGAGTTGGGCCATTTTCAGTCTACCAGTGAGATCTGTTATAGTATAGGAGAGTTTGCTATGGGTGATTTTTTTAAACCCCAAAGGTGGGTGACCATTAGTGTGGATGGAATGATGGAAAAGATAAGTCTCAATGCTGGTGGGCCAAGATGTCATGTCTAGGTGCTGGGCTGGTTGGCCCTGGTAATTGTTAACTCTGAAGAAGTCAGACGGTGGAACTGGGGAGCATATACCTGAGCTACTGTAGGTGATTGCAGCTAGAGGATACTGCAGTTTCAGTTATGGAAGGGCAGTCTTGCAGAGCTAGGTTGATATGTGAAATATTGTTTGTATTACAATATTTAAGTTATCTATTGTTACCTAATGTTATGGTCCTATGTAAATAACTTTATTGATTTTGTATTTGATGTTGATTTTTTTTTGTGATCAGTATCACTTTAAATCACATAAATTGTTACACATTTTAATTGGTAGTTAACTTTTCTGAGTGATGTTAGGCAATGCCTGGGTCATGCTTCCAAATTCAACTGCAAGAACAAAGATTAAGTGGATTCTGACTGGAGGATTAGTTTGCATCTTAATGTAGCCATTGGCTCAGGTGTTAGGTTTACATATAGATTATACATTATATGGCCATACCAAATAAATAAGATATAGATATATGGCATTTATCTATACAAAAGCTATGGAGCTAATTTAACCCCAAGAATACATCTATTCTGAGCATTGACACAGACATTGACAAATTTTTTTGTACAAGTAGGCTTTTCATTTTAGTTATTAGACATATAATAATATATCATTTTATATATATAGAGATATATATATATATATATATATATATATATAGATATATATATAGATAGATAGATAGATAGATAGATATATAGATATATATATAGATATATATATAGATAGATAGATAGATAGATAGATAGATATAGTCAAATACAAGAGTCCTCTGCACTCAACCCATTATCAATATATTTAAGACAGCGACATTTTGTGCATACTGCTACTAAAAAATGCCTTACCCTTTAAACAAAACAGGGATTGTTTGTCCATATATTGCAATATATTTAAGCTGGCCAACTAGTCAGACGTCAAAGTCATCCCATATCTGGCCAGTCCTATGCTCAATTTTATCTGATTCATTAAGAATTATATTGCTTCATTATACATTTTACAAAGGGACTAGGTTTTACCTGCAACTTACTTGCTGCTTTCAAAGTAAACCTCCATACTTGGCTGCCCTTTTATTAGACACCAGTGGGATCACCTGACTATAGCTGGTTTTAAAAAATAGTGGTGAGCACAACTTTCCCTTGTTTGTTATAGTTTATACAGGAGCAGTGACCAGCTCCATGTTGTAGCTCCCACCCTTCCCAGCTATAGTCAGTTTGATACCATGACAATAAAAAGTATTAAATTTTAAAAGGGAGTGCTGGTCTGCTGATATACATACAATTACCATGCACCCCGCCACTAGCAACAGCCTTGGAGTGCGGATACTCCTTGGAAAGAGAGTGTGTATGTATATCTATATCTATATCTATATCTATATATATCTCTCATGTAAAGCACGCTGGCGTCCTTCCTTTTTAGGCTGAAAAAGATGGTACAGTTTTTTGTGGGTACCCTCCTTTCCCCCTACATTTCCTAACATATGGCACCTAAACTATACAGTGGGCACATGTGTAGGGCAATATAACAACTTTATTTTATTTTATGAAGCTTTCCCAGCTTGTGTAGTGTAATGTATTTGGTGCTACACATACGTCCATTGTACTTGGCACTCTATGCAAATTAGGCATCGCTAGCGTAACTTCGATTTGCTTGACGAATTAACGCTAGTGCAACTTCGCTACCATGCATTTTAAATTGCAGATTTATTTTTAAAGGAACACTCAATGCAAAATTGAGTGTCTTAATATATCCCATCATCCAATGACATAAAACCATTTTTCCTTACCTCTCCTATCCTGGCACCCCAAATAAAATTCATGAAGAGTCCAGAAGGAATGTGAAAGGCCACAACTTTATTTACGCAAATAACATTGAACCTAAAAATCTTATTAAACAATCCAATACAAAAATCGTAATGGCAACTTAGCCACTTCACCAGAGTGAATAACCCTCCTGCCATGACCAGCTGTGCTCTAATGTTCAAGTGAGAGCAGTTCAGCCTCACTACTGCCTCCTTGCCAACTGGTATGCGCCCCCCCCCCCAACTTTCAAACTTCTTTGACTGAACCAACAAACTTTAACTTTCAGTAGAGGTAAGAGGGCAGAATGTTACTTCTGGAAGGGCAGGATGTTACTGTGCTGGAAGTGAAACTCCTTCAACTCTTCTTATCTCTTCCCTCTCTATGCAGCCTAGCTTCCCCCCCTTAACTCCTTGGTGCTCGGGGAGTTCTATTATACTCAAAATGTGTGATATGCATTTAGATGTAAAATATTTGACATTATTATATATACATTATGTATTGTTATGTATTATAAACAAAATTTAAAAACACAAGATCTAAAACCATCAAAATTCAATAATGGACAGGAAGGGAATATTTTTTTTTGTTTTGTAAACAAAAAGGATGCATTGGCAGTGTATGGCCATCTTAATAGGTAAGCTTTTGCATGAAAATGCAAGTGTTGGCATCAGAGCACATGTATAATTATGCAGCATACTGAATTTGCAAAATGTAAAACGAGAGAACCATTATATGTATACAACACACAAATTATTACAAAAGTATAAAGTATCAGAAAAGTGTTATAATTTTAAAAAGCACTGTTTTATATTTAATTTAGGCTGAAAAGACAGGTCAATAAATCTACCACCTGACATCACTTAACCTTGTGAGGCATAAAGTCCCCCACATCTTTTGCTTACTCTGTCTATAATTAATAAAATTAAAAATGTATTGCTACATCAGACATATATTCCCAGGGCCTTGCTGGGGAGAAAATTACAGTTTAGAAACTATGAACCAGGAGACATTGACTGCATTTAGAGTTTAAACAAAAATATTATTCATACAATAATAATGGGACACTTTAAGGGGCAGATTCATCACTTTTTTTTTTTTTACAAGCAGAATCGATGGTTACCTAGGAAATTTACATAATTTATAAGAATTATCCTCGTTAATTCTGATTTGTAGTAATGTAAACAATGGAGGCTGCATGACCTGGGCTCGGCTCACAATGAGCATAGGTCAGTTCATATGTTGGGAGTGGAGTACAAGTTTGGACTTAGTTATACGTAGGGGCCTATTAAATAACATCCAATTTTTTTTCTTGAATCATACTGTATGTTTCTCAGTTTGAATTTTTTATTTCTTTAAATCTCTAAAAATTCAAGATTTACTAATACTGGTTAAAAAATAGGCCTTTTAGACTAAATTTGCAGTTAATCTATATACAGTAAGATGTTTAAGCAATTTAAAGGCGTTCACCTTTACGTTACCTTTTTGTATGTTCTATAATGGCTAATTCTAAGCAACTTTTCAACTGGTCTTCATTTGTTCTTTGTTATAGTTTAATTATTTGCCTTCTTTTGACTCTTTATAGCTTTCAAATGAGCTAGCTGAGCCCATCTAAAAAAACAAATGCTCAGTAATGCTACAAATAAAATTATTGCTTTTCTTATGCATTTTTCTATTCATATTCCAGTCTCTTTTTAAAATCAATGCATGGTTGCTAGATTAATTTGAACCCTAGCAACCAAACTGCTGAAATTGCAAAGTAGAGAGCTGCTGAATAAAAAACGAAATAACTCAAAAAACATAAATAATAACAGATGAAACCAATTGCAATATCACTCTCCACATCATAACCGAACAGTTAACTTCAAGGTTAACAACACACTTTAATTTTCAAGAACTCAAAGGATGAGAGAATGTTTCTGCAAAATACAATACTTTACAGTGTTAATGACAAGGTTTAAGTACAGCATTAATGTTACACTAGTAGTTGCAAGCCTACTCTGAAAGTCAGATGCAGAACACTAAGTGATTTCTGGCTGGACATAAGAGGTGCAAGCCAACTGGAATTTACTATTTACAGAGGATCCCATTGAGGATATGCTAATGGTTAATATGTATTTTTAGGAAAACCAGGACAATGTTTTGGTGGAAAATGCATTATAAATTAGTGATATCACCAATCTGGTAAAATGCAGGAATGTAAAACTGAGGTTTGACAGTCACAGCACACTTGGACTTGGCTTACATTTTGACAAACATACTCATACATATGATGTAGATTTCAACCCTTTTTACTGGGAAAATGTCTGAAAATCTTTTGATTGGCCAAAGTGACTAGCTTGAGTACTAACCGCATAATATAAATATTTTTATTTCATTTCAGTGATTTTATTGCATCATCAATTCCATTTCAGTTCATGTTGATTGATTAGCCCTGTTTTCTGTCCAAACCAATTTTGACTGTCTATCTCACTACATAATGTGTGTATTGTTTAAAAATTTGATTGGTATTAAGTGGTGTGTGTTTTTTTTTGTATTGTGCAGTGTTACTTTTGCCCTATAAAAATATTGTGTGCAATATACATGCCATGCTTGTGCCTACTGGGTATTAAATAAGGGTTAACACCTTTCTAAACTGCTAAGTCTGGGCGGTTATTGGGAATGCAACATTTAGGAGTGGGTTTATGTCAGGGGGCAGCAGAGCTATGATGTGGTGATCAGTTTATTTGATGTGTCATTTACATCTGAGTCTTAGGAAAACTGGACTATCCAGACAGTTCAGTTTTTCTAATTTGGAAATCTGGGCAAGACTCTAAAGTAAATGACGCAGCAATCGGCCAATCACTGATCGCCGAACAGATAACAACCCTATATTAAACTCTGGGCCCAGTGGTGCCCCCTGATTAAACTGTTGGCAAAAGCACTACAGGGCCAGACGCTAGGGGTTTGTAGGAGAGGCATGTACTAAGGAAGCAATGGTGGGGGGGCACAAGGTACTGTATGTTGCTCTTTTGTCACCTACCACTAGCCTGGGCCCTTGTGACAGCACTTGCTTGTGTATTTGTGGTGAATATAAATACTGAATCAAACTGCTTACTTTAGCAAGGCTTTTCAGTTTGGTAGTCTAAAATAAAGGTATCCATTTTAAATTTGTTAAAATGTGCATACCACAAATATATGGTTTACTAGGGCTTGCTTGGTCTTTTTCCAGACTTCTTGCAATGGCTGAAAATTCAACATACACTATTTTTATTTTGGGTGTACATGCCACATATTTTGGTAGTTCATCTGTGCATCTACTGTTTGGAAGATCCCTGGTGTCTATATTTGTTTTATCTGCTCTTTTAATTTTACATCATTGTCTAATATGTTTGCATATTTTTGCTATTTGTGTGTGTTTGAATCTTTTTGAAGGGCAAAATATAGCAAACCAGTGCTTTCTCGCTACTATCAAGTCTTTTTTTCTGGGCAGCATGACATTTAGTGATAAACAGAGTGAAGTCTCTAGAGCTCAGCACTGCAGGGAAACACATCACTCAGAAATGCTGAACCATACTGGTCTTGACTTGTCATGGCTCAACCAATAAGTCTCTCCGTTCCTGTCCTCTGATAATATGTTAATTGCTAATTGCTGATTCATATCTGCTCTGTACTGTTAGGGAATCAGACCCACACGTCCCTGCACACATGGGCACATTCATTAACCAGGGTTTAACCTCTGGTCTGTAAGGAATTGCAAACAATATCTGATTAGAAGGAGAAAACCTTTTACAGGAGAAAATGACATCTTTAAAAGCAAAATAATATTTTTTTTTTCTCACCATTCATTTTGTCTTTCCAAGACCTCAGATTGGACTGTGACTCAAAATATAAATACAATGTATATGTATAACCAGAGACCACTTTTTATTTTACTTGTTTACAAGTTTCACTTTTTGATGTCTCGCATTGTGCTTTGTAACATATAGGGCAAATTTACTGCTGAACTAGTACATCTAGAAGGATCCCAAGCAGGTAAATCCCATTTTCTTTTTATTAACACTTTCCTTGCTGTTAGGAAGTATTTTATGTCAATCGACATATAGCGGATATTTGGGAAAATGAAGATGACTGGTCTGAGAAGTTGAACACAATCATTTCTTCGGGCTAAGCCATAAATCCAACTACATATTTTTATATTTGATATACAATACAGAAAATGGTGTAAATATAATGTGAAAAAAAATAACGTGAAAGGGGTTTGAGCAAAACAAAGTACACATTTCTCTTACAAGGCAGAGCATTTAGAGCACTGGCAGTACATTCCTTGGTTATTCTTTTAGAAGAGGTGCCTGTGTAGCAGCTACCCATATACTTTTGAGTATTAGTGGCACAGCGTGCTCTAGGCTACTGTACTGTAAAGAAAAACTGATAATGCAAGACTGATTGAGGGTCTATGCTGCCATATGATGTTAACTGGTAATGTGTAGGCAGGGAAAACCCTAACCTGCAAAACCTTAACCCACACCTGACCATATACCACAAAATGTTGCCATTGTAGGACAGGTACCAGAGTCATCTCACTCCTTTACACTACCTCTATGAATAACCAGGGTATCTTGCATGAGATCCCGCATCACAGGCTAATCACTCAGAGGAGGAATTGGCCTAGAGCTTAAAATTTAGGGTGAACTCTAAAGCCCTGGCCACACAGAGCACTGGCTCCACCCATCTCCACCTGTGTTTTGTAGGAAGGTGGAGTGAAGCAGATCAACCCTCTTTTGCAGCTAGCTGCATTGACAGACACAGCTTTCAGCTGAGTGCATGTACACAGAGCGGAATGGAGCAGAGATCGGACTGTAAAACACACAAACTGGCATTTTCAGTCCAAACTCCACATAGCTTCATGTACCTGTACTCAGGCAGAAGTACTTGTACTCTGGCAGACAGAGAGCAGTGCCAACACTCTGTGTGCCCAGGGCCTAATGCTGGCCATACATGTAAAGATTTTAGTCTTCTTCTGACAAATATCCGGATATTGATCGTACTTTTAAATGCAACAATATCACCTACACAGTAAGATTTAAATTGTAGGATTAAAGTCGGAAAACTAACAATTGGAATGATTTGCCCATAAACTCAAAGACAACAATTGTACAAAAGTTATGCCCTGAAAACAGTAGTGACGTAGGAAAACGTTTACCCCGGAACTGATGTATAGTACGGTGATATACGAACGAATGAACGATTGTGTGCACAAGACCGTTTTTTTGGTTTTTTTAAAAAAAAGAAAATATCAGGCTTTGCTAGTATAGCTGATGCTTCATTTAAAAGCTTACTTTTAACATCCTCCTGCTGATTTTAATTTTTTTATTTTTGGATTTTTTACTGTACTGCCTTCTGAGTTGGTTCTAAGGGTTGTACTAGTTCCTCTTGGCTTTGTCTAATGATGGTGTCAGAGTGTAAACTCTGTAGGCCAATATTGTAATATGGTTCTAAAAGTCAATATACAAAGGGAGATGAACATGTTAACTTTTACAGTGTCTCTGCATATTTACCTGTGCTATATGAATGTCCTCCTCACAATTGACATCCTCTTGTGTTGTGCCACATGCAGAATCCATGCTATTTTGCAACTAATCCCCAAAATTGGATATAGAATTTTGTGGCCACCGTAAATGAAAGGAGTTCGTAGTACCATAATCTCAGGGTGTATATCATCTGTAGAGGTGCCAGATTTTTGCGAAGACTGCACTTTGCTGAACTCCTTTTTACATACAGTAAATGATGTTTGATATATTATGTAACATAATCTACATTTGCTAAAGGATTTCTCCTCTTGCATAGTTGTACCAAAATTTGATAAGCATCCCTTCTTTTTTTGTCTGTTGAAATAATCCACTAATTTCCCCTCCACAAACAAGGCAAAGCATGATGAGCATCCATGAATTCTCTTAACAATTCTGTATTCATGAATTGTTCTGCCATCAAGGAAGTACAAAAATATATTTTAGAAAAAAATAGTTACAGATGCATATTCAAAAAGTTGAAAGTGTGTAAACACAAAATGGCATGTATACACATAGACCACACGAAAGAGTCATCAAATTGACAATCACTGGGTTAATGGATGGAGCAGCATATTGTAGCTCAAAGTAGTGGGCCATTTTGAAATGTCTGCTATGGAGGCAAGTTTTGCAAGGACAGAGACATTTGTAATTTCAAGCAAGGCCTACTGCAGCCTTCACATAGCAGTCATAAATAGACAAGTGAACATTCGTCCGAATTATATTTTTACAAAACCCTGCAATACTAATATAAAAAGATACAGATTAAAACCGCACTGCATATGAGTGCACATATTTGAAGGGAACACGAATGGTCACAAAGCAATCTCTCAACACTCAAAACAGTTCACGCGTGATACTAAGTCACTTCTGTTTGACATCCCTTCTGTTTAACGATGCTCTGTTTCTGGCACCAGTTTCCTCAGCGACCTCCATAACGGTCTACAGCAATGACCTGTGCAGAATTGGTGTATATGGTGTAGGTCCTGGAGAAGTGGGATTATGATGCCAGAAAAGCTGTATACCAGCATGCCAAAGATCGCATTCTAACCAAGGTTGTTGAAGGTCTACACCAAAAATTTGGGGTTGCAGCGATCAAAAGACCAACTGAAGAAGTGCTGGTCAGACCTGAAACTGAGGGAGGAAGAACAATAAAGAAGTATTCGCCGGACTATAGAGAAAAGACAAATTTAATGCTTCACAACGAACGTTAGTTCGCTATTTAAATCTCATTAATTTAAATTATTTTATTCTTATGTCCCTTTTTTTTCCATTCACTGTCTTTGTCTCCTGATACAGTTTCCCCATATCCAGTCTCAATGGATTAGCTGTGTTTGTGCCTCTCGCTGTCTGACTGCCTTTTTCTTCTCTGCACTGCTGTATCTGACTTCTGTAACTGCTTTTTATAATATTGTATTAAAAAAATTGTTTTGTTTGTATTTTTATACAGAAGAACTACACGAAGAGTTATATTGTGTCACACCATCCATATACCATGATTGTAGTGTAATAAAAAGGAGAAGTGAAATAGTGAAATAATTCAAAGTGGGGGAAAGTTGATGGTTGGTGAATCATTCATGTAATTATTTTTGTAATGAATTCATTCATAAATATAAAGTGCTTTCAATTAATAAACTTCTGTGTGAACAGTAACTTGGTTGTTTTATAGAACTCGGCATAAACTTCAGCATAACATGTCTGCAACAGGAACTTTTCATAGAGAGCATACACAGGAAGTGGAAGAAGAAAGACACATACAGGGGAATGTAATAAAAGTCGCAAAGAGCAAAACAATTCGCACCAATAAGACTAAAAATCCATATCTCGCAATGTAATATTGTTCCTTAAACTGTTATTGCATTGCGAATTTTAATTGCGCATTGCGAATTTTAATTGCGCACTCATAAGAAGTGCTTGAAGGTGTCGTAATCTTTTGGAGCAAACATAACGACTTTTTCAGTAAGAAGTTTTATTACTGCGCATTGGCGCAAACTCTAAAATTCGCAAACGGTCTTTCACTGTCGGAAGTGGTCGCTAAACAGTTTCCGGGCTCGCAAAAGCTATATTAAATTCGCACAAAGCAAAATTTGTTTCGCGCAAAGGCATAACTTTTCGCATTGCGAATAGTTTTTCTGTTAGCGATTTTTATTACATTCCCCCGATAGGGTTACAGGTCAAACATGAGATCACATTGCTAAGCAACAATAGACCCTCCCTGCATTAAGTAACATGCACTGGAACAATCTCTGTCTGTGTCCCAACACATACAGCTACTAAAAAATGCTTTAAACAAAACAGGGAATGTTTGTCCATATATTGCAATATATTTGAGCTTGCTGTAATGACTCACCCTGGTGGTCTAGTCGGGACTGGGGCCTGGCGGGGACGCAGCCCTAGTCCTCTCGCCTCAAGCACTGAGTTGCTATGGCCCATGTGGCCATTTTCTTCCGGGTTTATGCTTCGGCAGCATGACATCACGCAGAGTTGCGCGGAATTCAAATATTTAAAGGGGCCGCTTGCTCAAACATATAGGTTCTATTTGCTTGTATCCTGGGTGTGTTTTTTCTGCGTTTGATTACTGTTTTTGATCCCTACCTGTCTGATTATCAATATTGGAATATGTCCTTTGGGTGTACCCTTTGGGCAAATTGCACCTCACTTACATTACATTTAAGAGGAATGGTAAAATAATATACTCCTTTGTAGTTGTGTTTGGAGTGCCCTCCATTTATCTGTATTTTAATATTGTATGATGACCCAGATCGTGCTACCTCTGCTGATGCTGCCATCCATAAACTCCGCCAAGGGAAAAGGGTAATAGAGGAGTACTGTACGGGATTCCGCCGCTGGTCTGTTGAGACAGGGTGGAATGACATTGCTCTTCGTAGCCAATTAATGATGCTGTCAAGGACAGTTTGGTTAATTATCCTCCTCCGACCACTCTGGATGACCTTATGAAGTTGGCCATCCAAATTGATAGGAGACAAAGGGAGAGGCGGGCTAAAAGAGGTACATACTCATTTGCATCATGTAGTTCTATAAAAGCACTAATTCCCACGTTGCCTATTCCTCAGGAAAAAGCCATGCAAATGGGGTCACTCATCTGTATCCTGAGGAAAAGTTGATTGCAAGGTCTTTGCATGTATTGCGGGGATAAGGGTCATTTCCTCAACTAGCATCCTAAGAGGATGGGAAACTTCAAAACCTAAATGCAGAAGGGGAGCTCCATTTGGGTAGGGAAGTTTTCTCTCCCCAATTTACCTCTAGGATTGTGGTGCCTGTTATCTTATCGTGGTCAGGGGGTTCTGTAAAAGTCTCTGCTTTTAAGGATTCTGGGGCTGCAGGACACTTTTTGGATGCTGCCTTTGCAGTAAGGCATAATATTCCCCTTATTGCTCTTAAACCTCCCGTCGGAATCCTAGCATTTGATAAAAGCCCACTTGGTTCTGGGCTGGTTACCCAAAAGTCTATGTCTGTCTCTATGTGACAACAATATACTGTATATTTTGAGTTAATATCTTTTCACATATTTGACAGTTCTATCTCTTCTCCTTTAATTCTAGAGTTACCCTGGTTACAAACTCACAACTCGCACATAGATTGGGTATATGGGGAAGTTATTCGGTAGGAATCTAAATGTAAAGGTTCCCAGTGGCGTAACTAGATATTACTGGGCCCCACAGCAAATTATTTTTCAGGCCCCCAAAATGTTTTGGGGTTGACTTGTTTCTCCAATATTTATTGAAATTTTATATGAATTAGGGCCTCATGGGGGCCCCTATACCTCCTGGGCCCCCCTGCAGCCGCAGGGTCTGCTTCCTCTATAGTTACGCCCCTGAAGGTTCCTGTTTAAACTCCTCTCAAGTGGTTACAGTTACTTCTTTGGAGGGGTTGCCTTCCCCTTATACGGAATTTTCCAATGTGTTTTCTTAAAAAGCCGATAGAATGCTACATCCACATATGCAGTACGACTGCCCTATTGACTTAGTCCCAGGGTCTACTCCCCCTAGAGGGAGAACATATCCTCTCTCTTTGCCTGAAGCACAGGCCATGAAGTTAGTATGAGTTATTTGATCAAGTTAAAGATGCCACAATCTACACTAAACTTTATTTTAGAGGTGTATATAACCTCATTTATATTAGGGAAGGGGCTGAGTGGAAATCTGCCTTTAATACCAGGGATGGCCATTAAGAATATTTAGTTATGCCGTTCGGCCTTTGCAATGCGCCTGCAGTTTTTCAAGAATTTGTTAATGATATTTAGATTTTCTCCTCTAATCTGGGTGACCATTGTCAATATGTGCATGAGGTCCTATGCAGATTAAGGGAAAACAACCTGTTTGCCAAACTAGAGAAATGTATCTTTGAAGTCCCTTCGGTACAATTTTTGGTGTTCATCATTTCTGGTAAGGGGATGGAGATGGATCCCGTTAAAGTAAAGGCAGTATTAAAATTGGCTCAACCTCTTTCATTACGTGCAATTCAGAGATTTTTGGATTTTGCAAACTACTATAGACAGCTCATTAAGAATGTTTCTATCATTGTCTCCCCAATTACGGATCTGACTGAAAAGCGTGCAGATCCCAGTATGTGGCCTCCTGGGGCTATCCAAGCTTTTGAGTTCTTAAAAAAGTAATTCTGTGTCTGCCCATATCATTTGTCATCCTGACACAACCCTACCCTTTATTGTGGAGGTAGATGCCTCCAGAAGTTGATGTAGGGGCAGTTCTTTCCCAAAGGCATCCAATAACTAATAAGGTTCAACCGTATTTTTTTTTTTTCCAGGAAATTCTCATCTGCTGAAGCCAATTATGATATTGGTAATAGAGAATTGTTGGCTTTTAAATGGGCCTTCGAGGAATGGAGACACTTGTTGGAGAGGGCTAAACATGCTATCACAGTCTATACTGACCATAAGAATCTTTTGTATATTGAATCTGCAAAGCATTTGAATCCGAGACAGGCCAGATGGGCTTTATTTTTTACTAGATTTAATTTTTATCTGACTTACAGGCATGGCTCTAAAAATACTATGGCAGATGCACTTTCTAGGAGTTTTGAATCGAATCCGGTTGAATCTTTTGCATGTGTTTCTATTATTCCTAAGGAGGTAATTGTGGCCACCCTAGGGTCAGATCTTGCCATGCTTCTCTCTCAGGCTTGGTGGGTATTAACCTATCTCTCTCTTCAGCATATCATCCCCAGACCAATGGTCAGTTTTTGAGATGTTATGTGTCTGATAATCAATCCCTGTGGGCTGAAATGCTTCCATGAGCAGAATTTGCATATAATAATTCTTCTCGTGCATCTACTGGTCACTCTCCATTTTTCATTGTATATGGTTTACATCTGAAATAATTTTCTTATTGTGGTCGCCTATCAACCTGTTCCTGAGGTAAGGGAATAATTTTTCTAAAATTTGGCATGGGGTACAGGATTCTATTACCAAGGCCACTTCCTAGCAAAAAAAAAAAAAAAGGGCGGCTGATAAGATTCCGAAGGGAAGTGCCGAAATATCAGATTCTGGAACTGGTTTGGCTTTCCACAAAAAAAACCTAAAACTCATTTAAGTTGGGTCCTAGGTTTATTTGTCCATATACTATTCTTGCAATAATCAATCCTTCTACTGTTAGTCTTAAACTCCATAATTTCTTATGCTTACGCATTTCACGTTTCTCGTCTCCTCCTCCTCCAGTAATGGTTGAGGGACAACCTTAATTTTTTGTGAGAAAATGGTTGATTCTCGGTTTGTCAGAGGTAAATTACAGTGGTCTAGTCGGGACTAGGGCCCAGCGGGGATTCCCGCAGCCCTAGTGCTCTCTCCTCAAGCGCAGAGTTGCTATGACGCACATGGCTGATCTCTTCCGGGTTTATAAATCGTCCGCGTGATTATATATCTTTTTAGAATCAAAAATAAAAGAAACCCACATTCCGAGTATTATTATTATATATTATATTATAAATCCTTTGTACATCAGTTGACCCCCTTCTTGAGAGAGCTTTTCCAATCTTTTCTTGAAGGCTTCCCCCCGACGCCACACATGCAAACTGCCACCATAGTTATGATACTAAAACCTGGAAAAGATCCGGACAATTGCGACAGCTACAGGCCCATATCGCTTATCAACACAGACATTAAAATGTTTGCGAAAGTGTTGGCCAACAGATTATCTATGATTCTTCCCCGCCTTATACACCAGGATCAAGTAGGATTCGTACCAGGGCGACAGGCAGCAGACAACATTCGTAAAACGATAGACCTGATTTGCCAGGCTCCTAAACAGAATGCCTCCTCCCTGCTGTTATCGTTAGATGCACAAAAAGCGTTTGACAGATTAGATTGGGGATATATGTTTGCGGTGCTCAACAAATTGCAGGTACCTACACCATTCCTTTTGGGGATTAGACAGCTTTAGACCGCACCTTCAGCTCAAGTGCTTAGCATGGGGCTTCTCTCCGACTGCTTTGCCATCAAAGGAGGGACTCGCCAAGGTTGCCCCATGTCTCCCTTGATATTTGCTCTATCCCTAGAACCGTTAGCTCACGCCATCAGACAAAACCCCAATATTAAGGGCATTCGGATCGGAGAAAGGGAATATAAAATCAGTCTTTTTGCCGATGATATCATCCTTACACTGACAGCCCCACAAACCACGCTTCCAAACTTACTGCAAACTCTAACACAGTTCCAACTCATTTCGGGATACAAAATAAACCCTACCAAATCGCACGCATTGCCACTACTTATGTCCAAGCCAGAACTTAAACTATTACAACTTAATTTTGACTATAGGTGGGAGTCAGACTCATTGGAGTATTTAGGAGTGTACCTTACTCCTTCCTATGATACCCTGTTCAAGGCTAATTACCCTAAACTAATTGATAATCTAAAGAGAGATCTGGACAAATGGCACTCATATCACCTCTCATGGTTTGGTAGGATGGCGGCTATCAAAATGACACTGTTGCTTCGGATACTTTACCTCTTTAGAACGTTACCGATACACTTTCCCGAAAAAGTAGCTTCCTCTCTTCAAAAAGCTATATCGAACTTCGTATGGGGGGGTAAGAAGCCCAGAATTAAGGCTGCTATCATGACAAAACCGAAATCGCTGGGAGGCTTGGGAGTACCCCATATATATAGATATTACATTGCTAGTAGGTTGGAAGCAATGGTACACATACATGCACCAACTGAGGAACCTTGGAAAACCATCGAAAATCATTATTCAGCCCCGCTACAGCTCGCTCATTTATTTTGGATCCCCAAGACAGCTAGGGACTCCCCTCCACATCTCCTTCCCCCATCACAGCAAGCATTGAATCTTTGGGACTCCGTAGCATTCAAGTTGAAATTGAGCAGCATTACCACAAAACACAGGACTATTTTTAACAATAAAGACTTCCTCCCAGGAAGCACTCCCGTAGAGTTTCAAATATGGATATCTGCGAATCTGACAACTTTACTATATTTCGTTACTGGCGGGACAGTTAAATCTTTCCAACAGCTTAGGGACGAATGTAATATTCCCCATGCACAATTCTATAGATATTTGCAGATCAGGCATTATGTGATGACTGCTTGTAAATCCCAAACGTCTCCAACCCTTACATATTTTGAAAGGATGTGTCACGAACGCTCATACCCATCACACCTTATCTCACTTCTGTATCTGAGCCTCGCGACAGACAATACGGACAAACGTCAACCTTACATGCTAAAATGGGAAGAGGATTTAGACCTCACAATTTCTGACAAATCCTGGACCGAAATTTGGGAAACGGCCAAACGAACCTCGATTTGTGCAGCCTCTAGTGAGAGAGCTTATAAAATAATATTTCGTTGGTACTACACCCCTACACGCATTGCTAAATTGAGCGGTAACCCGGATCACTCACAGTGCTTTAGAGGATGTGGGGAGAGGGGTTCCTTCCTGCACACCTGGTGGACCTGTTCAGTAGCTCAGGAATTTTGGAGGATGGTGGCGACTTTGCTCTCTGAAGTTCTTAATTGCGCTATACAGCCTTCCCCACACACTTTTCTTTTGGGAATGAAGATTAGAGCCATACGCTTGAAACAGACGCGTATGTTGGCTACTCATATCCTGACAGCAGCAAGATCTTTATTGGCAGCAAATTGGAAAAGTCCTACAATTCCGGGCTTACAAATGCTGATATCAAAGGTGAATTGGATTAGAGCGATGGAATCCATACGAAACAGACTTCGAGATAGAAGTTATGAGGGGGAGCTGGAGTGGTACCCGTGGGCTCAACATCTGGAGGCTTTGCGACTTCGAGGTACTGTGCAATAATCTGAATTTAATACATCTCCAGGCCTACTTAGATCTGTCTACCTTTCTTCCTTTCTATTTTTCTTTTTCTCTGTCTACCTTTCTACTAAAACCTCCTGCATAAATGTTACTTGTACTAATTGAAGAGTCATACTCTGTGGTGCAATATCTGATACTGTCACTTGAATAATCTCTTACATTATTGTTGTACCTGTTATCTTTTTTTTTGGAAATGAAGGTCAATAAAACGTTAAATTACAAAAAAAAATAAATAAAAGAAACCTTGAATTTAAAAAAAAAAATCCATAAAATAAAGAGATTTCACAAATAGTATTGTCTTTACAGAAATCTTTTGTGGACAGAACTAAAAGGGAGGGTATAATCTGTGTTTTAATCCCTGTGTCTGAGTTTGTCAAATTTATTAATCCACTGCATTCACAATTTTTGTAATTTAAAAACGTTCTTGCCTCCTTCAGTGTTTGTACTGAATCAATAATTTACATTTTAATTAGTCCACAAAATGTCATGCTGTGTGAAAGTGTGTTGGAACTCAAAAGGTGGTCAGTTGTAGATTTATGTTTAGATATGCAGTAGTTTCTCCACATGGGCATTTCAATATGAATTATAAAACACAAGAGGATTCACAAGTGTAGCAATCTTCAAGTAATTCATTCTTGACATTTGATCTTATTAGTCATAATATAAGTTTTTCCCTTGTGTATTGCATAGTTAGTTATGAACGATTAAATAGGGTCAAAATGTACAAAGTGTAGTCGGTCAATTCTTATATGTATAATTTTTTTATAGATCTGTTATGAGTAAGTTGCCTGGATTTCTACATCTAGAAAGTGAACTGTGCGTGAGTATAAACAAAGTGTAAGGACTTCTCAAAGGAATTGGAATTGGCCAGGTCAACAGACTCTCCTGAGTACCATCACTAATAATGAATTACCCTACATCATCAATGTAGGGTAATAATCATAATTCATAATCAGGCCACTGGACATACTTTAGCAAAACTTAAACATTGTTACCCTTTATAGTTACCATCTATTACTGGCAGCAATGATACTCTTATAGAGTAGCTCACCATCCATAGAGCATTTCTTACTCCTACATATTTTCACTATATGGGCCTTTGTCCATAGTTGTGTGCCTATGGCAGGTCCAAGGACATTCTTCCATGTGTCCTTGCACAGCAGAACTTACTCATGTCAAACCCTAAAGGCTTAAGGCTTTCCTTCTAGGGCTGGTGGTGAACCTATTTCTTGCACATACCATTGTATCCTTCTGAGCCTGCTATTTTTGTTTTTACACCTGAAAAGTAATGACCACACATACTCTGGAGCTTTGGAAAAGATTGATACATTAGCCTGCCTCATTTGTTTAAGAGGCTGCTAGGACTGATTTGGGAGAATATGGGGTCTATGGACAAGCTTTTCATACTTCATGACAGAAAACTAACTAGATGTAAAGATACGTTACCCTGGTGGTCTAGTGGCTTACCCTTTGGGTGGGTGGGACGCCCGGCACATGCGTCCTGTTCCTCTGAGTGTCGGTCCCCCTATGGTGCATGCGGCCACGCGCTTCCGGGTTTATGCGCCAGCGTGATGACACAATGGCGTGAAATTCAAATAGTATTTAAGGGGATTTCAGTGTTTTAGACATTGCCTATTGTTAGGTTCTATGTGCTAGTTCCTAGGTGTTTTATTCCTACTGATTCCTGTCTAATCTTCTCCAATCCTAATCCTAGCCTGTCTGACTATTCCTTGAACTCTGCCTGCATCGGCCCGGCCTGTCTGACTATTCTAACTCTGCTTGTGCTGGCCCGGCCTGCCTGTTCCATGCTGTGTTGTCTGGCCTGTATTCCAAGTTGTGTTCTTCCATCCAGTATCCTTGGTGAGATGATTGTACCCTTTTGCTAGGTCCAGAACCTTTAGCTTTGCTCCTCTCTTAGTAAGACATGGCATCCAATTAGCAGAGGGCTCCTCCTGAGGTGAAAGGTGGCTGTTAAAGGCAGAAGCAAGAGCCAAAACTAGGGAGCCTAGCACTGGTTCTGGATTTAGGGTGCCGAACGTGTCACTAGAATGCCCCGGTGCAACCTAGGATGTGTCTATTGAATTGCTTCACGAAGACCATGCCCATTTTACAGCCTGCCCTTCTTGCTTCTATCTTCTTACTACCCCTCTTTTGCTTTTTTGTTGGTTTTACAATTAAGACTACAATTATGGTACAATGACAACTTAGCAGCTAAATATCTTAACTCAAATTGCTTTTTGTCTTAAAAAAGAAAATTGTTGGTTTATGTCCAGATTGGACATTGACATTGACTTTGTTCGAGAAATAATTACATTTTTCAGAATTTTTAAATGTTTCCAGCAATTGTTTTATGTTAACATTTAGTGATCTTTTGAAGGCTTATCTGAATTTGATGCAGCCAGGAGTTGCTGTGAAAATATGTATCTACAGTTGGTGGTATTTGACCCATACATTAGAGGATTTGCTCAATCAAAACAATTCTAGCAGTTGGGCACAAGCATCTGGAGGCTTTTTTTTCTTTGTTTCCTCGGTAGATATGTAACTAGTGTACAATTAGTAAAAGTACCATAATTACCCAGAAGTAGTCCAGTGCTCCAAAGCAGAAAGTGGGTAATGCATACATACTGTATCTTAAAGGGAAGTAAATCATGTCACATATACTGTAACTGCTCAAAAAAATCATAAGGATCTACGTGAAAAACAGTTTGGAATAAAAAAATATAATGCTGTTAAATTATTGAAAACTTGAGAAAGCTGTAAAGATGTATGTAATAAGAATAATGGCTACAAGTAAATTAATATCTATAACAAACACTGGCTTACCCCCCAGGAATGAATACTAATACATTTTTCCAGTGGAAAAAAACAATAGTACAGTAAATTCTTCTTAAATAGAAGGAAAGCAACCGAAGCAGTTTATTGCCAATAGATTAGCCATCATAGTGCAAGCTAGAAGGCTATATTTATTCTGCAGAATGCTTTACCATACCTGATTAAACAGCTCTAGAAGCTCTCTCTGTTTGTTTAGGCTAGCAGCAGCCATATAAGCTTGGTGTCACATCACTTCCTGCCTAAGCCTTTCCCTGCTCACACATAGCTCTGGGCTCAGATTACAGCAGGGAGGGGGGAAAGGGGAGGGGACAGGGAGAAAGGAGCAAACTGAGAATGCTCCAGCCCTAGCCCTGGAGGTTTATTCTGAAAAAAGGAAGTCTGGAAGCTCTCTCTGTTTGTTTAGGCTAGCAGCAGCCATATAAGCTTGGTGTCACATCACTTCCTGCCTAAGCCTTTCCCTGCTCACACATAGCTCTGGGCTCAGATTACAGCAGGGAGGGGGGAAAGGGGAGGGGACAGGGAGAAAGGAGCAAACTGAGAATGCTCCAGCCCTAGCCCTGGAGGTTTATTCTGAAAAAAGGAAGTCTGATAGAGAAGCCCATGTATACACAAACAAAGGAAAGAAATGATGTGTTTCTTTTGACAGAGGACTGAGAGCAGCATTACTTTGAGGATTTATTGGTGGATTTATATAGACCTTTCTGAAAAAGCTTACTTAGTTTTAGCCTTTCCTTCTCCTGTAATATCAGGTTCATTAGCATTCTAGCAACAGGATTTGCAGCAAGGCACTGGGCTCTTTTCTTCTCTACTTCTACTTCATATCCTCGAAATCACTATTTTTCTACTTTTTATCTATCATTGTTTGTCCCAGTGTAATCTAATGATATCTACCCCCATCATAGGGTTACCATAACATTTCTTAAAAATTATATAAAAAGGACATGCTTTATGTAAAGGAAAAAAATCATGCTGCTGTGGAACCAATCCTGCCCTGCAGTAGGGATTTTCCTTATTAAACAATAGGGTATAGAAGCCCTTGTAGAGTGGCTTAGCAGACATGAATATTATATACTAGATTTATGTGTGGAATTCATGGGACACATTATACATCTTTAATACTTCATATATCTATTATTTGAATGCTAGCAGCAGCTGCTGGAGCAGTAAATAAGGCCATCTCTGACCTCCCTGCTTATTGATTCCTCAGGCTGTTTATTTACCCCTGACTTCCTAGCACAAACAATTAATACCTTATTATCAGGCTATGCTCACAGCACAGTACGATAAGACTGCCTGGCCTTTAAGCTACAGTACAATGATTATACTTTTTTTCTGACTGCAGAGAAAGCTAGAAGGAAAATGCTCCACTAGTTCCAATCCAATCAAAATACTGCACTCACAAACAGCACAGTATTAAAATCAGAGCATTCAACATGTTTATAATGGTAATTACCCCACTGCTGCATTTATGAATAATGTTAGAGAATAAACAGCACACAGATTTAAGTGTACTGAACTGCTTCTGAGTAATTTCTAAACAATGGTGCATTGCCTATTTAACAGATGAAGGGGAGTTAATACAGTACATAGTACAATTAGAAATCTTGTGACAGGTGGGGGATAGGGATGTCGTGGACTGTTCGCCTGCGAACTAATTCGCGCGAACATCGACTGTTCGCGTCCGCCGAATGTTCACGAACGTCGCGCGACGTTCGCCAATTTGGGTTCGCCTTAGCTGGCGCTTATTTTTGACCTCTCACCCCAGACCAGCAGATACATGGCAGCCAATCAGGAAGCTCTCCCTCCTGGACCACCCCTACACCCCCTGGACCACTCTCCTTCCATATATAAACTGAAGCCCTGCAGCGTTTTTTCATTCTGCCTGTGTGTGCTTGGAAGAGCTAGTGTAGGGAGAGAGCTGGTTAGTGATTTGAGGAACAGTTGATAGTAACTTTGCTGGCTAGTAATCTACTTGATACTGCTCTGTATTGTAGGGACAGAACTCTGCAGGGATTTTGAGGGACATTTTAGGTTAGGTAGCTTTGCTGGCTAGTAATCTACCTTCTACTGCAGTGCTCTGTATGTAGCTGCTGTGGGCAGCTGTCCTGCTGCTGATCTCTCATCTGCTGACTGCTGCCTGTAACCCAATAGTCCTTGTAAGGACTGCTTTTATTTTCTTTTTTGTTTTTTACTTTGCTACTATAAGAGCCCAGTGCTATTAGTCTAGCTGTGTTGGGGAGTGGGACTGGTGTGCTGCTCCTCCTAGTAGTTCACCACTACCAGCACCAACCAGAGTCAAAATTGTTACAAAGTATCTTATTTGCACCTGTTAGCTGTTCTGAGCTCTTTGCCAAAAGCTAATTAAGTTAGCTGTTCAGTTCAGAGAAAAGAGGGACTTTCCAGTACAAAAGAGGGACAGGGGGTTGAGTGGTCAAAAGAGGGACAGTTGGGAGGTATGCAAGTGCCACCTAGCTGTGTGAGCTTTTTCACATTCTGTCTAAATAACAATAATAATTCTGTGTCCGTAAACATCACCTGAGTGATACAGCAGCAATAATATATTCCGTATCCACTACTGTATACGTTGCCCTTGCAGGCATTGTTTGCCCAGTCTTTAACCAAGTGCCACCTCGCTGTGTGAGCTTTTTCACATTCCGTGTCCAGAAACATCACCTGAGTGACGTAGTGTGATTTCTGCCCTTTACAGCACAAAACGCAGCGCTGTGTCAACAATGTATTTTTCAGATACATTTTTGCCCTTGATCCCCCTCTGGCATGCCACTGTCCAGGTCGTTGCACCCTTTAAACAACTTTAAAATCATTTTTCTGGCCAGAAATGTCTTTTCTAGCTTTTAAAATTCGCCTTCCAATTGAAGTCTATGGGGTTCGCGACGTTCGCGAACCGTTCGCATTTTTGACGCAAGTTCGCGAATATGTTCGCGAACATTTTTTCCGCCGTTCGCTACATCCCTAGTGGGGGAAGGGTATTATACTGGTCAATACTACACACCTTCAATCCCCAGGGTCCTATTGGGGATAAATGCCCAAATACAAAAATAAGTAGAAGGTGGATTGCAAAAACCAATATATTTAGAAATACAATTTAATATACATTCACTGAAACACTGGCCGGCCAGGAAACACAACACATAATTTATTAATAAATAATAGTAAAATCATTAACAAATACAATAATAATCTCACCAGATGCAAAGTTCCAGAATTTCTCAAGGGTAGAGCCGGATTTGAACTCTCAGCAGCCTCAAGCCTGTTTCACGAATTTGCTTCTCAGCAGATATCTTTTTTCACGATGATCCAAGATGATACACCGTTTGTTTTAGTGCGTGCGCTCCATAGCAGAACGCAACCTCCAATTCCTTTTTCACAATCTGCCACTGCTTCACAATCTCACAAACTATTGGATCACAAAGAGCCGGCAGCTTGTAACATTTCACGATTTTTTCGTAGTTTAGATTAAAAGCATAACACAATAAAAGTCCACACCAAGGAGTGATCCCACCTGGATGCTGCAACGCGTTTCACCGCACTAGGGCTTTCTCAAGCAGACTGTGGAAATCACCCACTTCCCCCAAGCTGAAAGAGTGGATAAATAAAGTTAATGAAATAGCTAAATTTGAAGAATTATCATCCTACACAGGAAAACAATATGTGGAATTTAGAGACACGGCTACGGTGGTTTCTGTTCAGGGACTTTTCTACATATAAACAACTTATGGGCACTTAGGAAAAATTGTTGAAATTATAATGCAGCTAGGTAGCATTACAAATGTTGTATAGCTAAAGGTCTATAATTTTTTTTAAATTTTTAATCAGTGCTATGTATTACTGTAATACTGTCCCCCTATCCCCCTCCCTTTTTTTCTTTCTGTACTCATACCCCATTGCTCAATAAAAATCTATAACTCTATAAAAATCTATGATATGAAGAAGACCCTGATTTACACGTTCAACTGCTCCATTAGATTGGAGATGGTAGGCAGAAGAAAATTTCAATGAGATGCCCAGGGATTTGCATAAGGACTGCCAAAATCTTGAAATAAATTGAGTGCCTCTATCTGAAACTATTTCCACTGGAAATCCAAGAAAACGAAAAATACGTGAAATTAATAAGAGCGGTCTACAGCAGTTGGTAATTTCCATAAGGAATGAAGTGTGCCATCTTCATTAGACCATAAAGGAACAGGTAATGGGTGAAGTAAACCACTTTCCTTGACATCCTTCCAAAGAGATGGCCACCAGACCAGGTTATTAAACAGATCAATTGTTCTTCACACGTCTGGGTGACTGGCCTGTTTGGAGCTATGAGTCTGATGATGAAGTTCCGGACGGAACATAAGCCTTACCTACAGGAATGTTGGAGGGTGCATCGGATTGGGCTGACAAGATCTGAGAAGCGAATTGTGGAACTAGAGAAGCAATGATTCTAGAAGGCAGAATAATAGGATTGCTGTCTTCGAGGTAATGATCTTCTGGGGAAAAACTTCTTGAAAGAGCGTCAGCCTTCTTGTTCCCGAGAACCAGGGCAGTAGGTGATAAAGTTAAAGTGAGGGAAAATTGAGCCCTCCGGGCCTGACGAGGATTCAGTCGCTTAAGGGCTTGGATATACTCAAGATTTTTACGGTCAGTGAAGATGATAACCGGTAACGTGGAACCTTCCAATAAATGTCTCCATTCGTCCAAAGCTAACTTGACCGCTAGGAGCTCTCGTTTGTCAAAATCATAGTTTTGCTCAGATGAAGAAAATTCCTAGAGAAGTAGGCACATGGGTGAAAGACGTCTGAAGTCTGCCTTTGTGATAATATAGCCTCGGCTCCAATGTCTGACGTATCCACTTCAACGAAGAAACAAGAGGGGATCCAGGTGTCTTGAGGACTGGGGTGGAAGCAAAGGATTTCTTCAGAAAGTCAAAAGCCTTTAAAGCTTGTGGTTGCCAGCAATTAGGTTTTCCCCCTTTCCTAAGAGCTAGAATAGGGGAAACGTGGGAAGAAAAACCTTTAAAGAATTGTCTGTAATAGTTGGTAAATCCAAGGAATCTCTGAATCGCCTTAGTACTGGTAGAAAGCGACCAACTCTGGATTGTGGCAGTCTTGGTTGGATCCATCTTGAACATCGTCCGGGATATGATGTACCCCAGAAAGGGGATCTTAGAAACTTCAAGAAAGTTCTTCCTAAGGCGGGAAAGGACCTTGCGTACTTGGTTTCGGTGTATGTCCAAAGTCTTGGAAAAAATTAAGATGTCATCCAAATATACCACTATGCACTGCCTTAATAAGTTTTGAAAAATATGTCATTGACCAGCTCTTTAAAAACGCCAGGCACATTGCACAGACCGAAGGGATTAGCAGGTATTCGTAGTGCCCATCATGCGTGTTGAAAGACGTTTTCCATTAATCACCCTCCCGAATACGAATAAGGTTATATGCCCCTCGAAGATCTAGTTTGGTAAAGATACAAGCCTATTTGAGTTGATCAAACAGTTCCAAAATGAGGGGTAATGGATAACGGTTTTTAGATGTGATTTTATTGAGCCCCCTATAGTTAATACAAGAGAGTAAACTGCCGTCTTTTTTTTTCTCCACAAAGAAAAAACCTGCGCCAGCTGGTGAAGAAGAAGGGTAAATGAATCCCGTTGAAAATTTTCCTGAACATATTCCTTCATAGCCTTGGTTTCAGAAGGAGAAAGGGGATAGGTGCATCCACGAGGAGGCATTGTACCAGGAAACGGGTCAATGGGGCAATCGTAGGGACGATGAGGTGGTTGCTTTTCGGCAGATTTCTTGCAGAATACGTCGGTGAATTCTTGTTAAACCGAGGGCATGGTAGTTAGGTTGACCGAAGCAAGGGAAATACACTGATTGGCATTAGGAAGAAAATAGGAAAGAGAAATTTGAGAAGACGACAAATAAATAGAAGGATTTTGTAATTGAAGCCAAGGTAGTCCCCAAAACTCGAGCAGAAGAGCAGGATATGAAAAGAAAGGAAACATTTTTCCAAGTGAAGAGAACTGACAGTCAGGGTTAGTTCCAAAGTAGTCTTGGAGATAAAAGCAGTAGACAGATGCCTGTCATCAATTGCCAGGACCCCTAGGGGAGAGGCCAAGAATCAAGAAAGGCTTGCACATTAATGACACCGGTGGTCAGTTGGATCTGTAATGGAAGCCTGAATCTATGAGAGTTCATTTGGGGAGATGGTTTCACCCCTTAGTTAATGGAAGATGCACAATTCTCCTAGTGTTTTGTAAGGAGATTCTAGTGTGGAAGAAAGGGCAGCATTGATGGGTGCCATTTTAGATATTTAACAGGTTCTGATAATTCACTGTTAATGCACAACTAAGCCAACCTGTTCAGGGAATATCCCTTACGATAGTATTGGGATGAGTCTGGAAGTTAACACCATGGTATCTAACTTTTGTCAGTATTGAGTAATGATATAGGTCTAAAGCTGCCTGGGTTAATTGGATCTTTTTCTTTTTTGTGTATTAGAGATATGTGCTTCTAGGGCTTCATGTGGGATATCTTTTCCAAGTATAGAGTTATGGGGTTATGTTTATAAAAGGCATTTGCCCAAAAGCTCATAGCAGCTCATAAAATTTATAACAACCAATCAACAGGTAGCATTTTCTGGTCACCTGTTTAAAAGTAAACATTCTACTGGTTGCTATGGGTTACTGCTCCTGGGCAAACATAGAGCCATTTATTACATACCCTGTATGGGTGTTAATCGCTTCAGAAAGACATGGAATTATGCAATCTCCTAGCTCTTTGTTATGAGATAATAAATCCATCTGGCCCAGGAGCTTTGCCTGTTTTGGAGATTGTAATGGCCAGCAGGAGTTCTTCCTTAGTTATTGGGGAGTCTAGCACATCCTTATTTCGTTTGGCAGAGATTTGAGTTTTGGATGTGGATTTGACAAACATGCGCTTTCTCTTGAGGTGTCTGACCGTTGCCACATCCTTAGTTTTTGTGTGTGTGTTTTTTTTTTTTTTTAAGAGCAGCTGCCAGTAGGTGGCCACATTGACTGGGGTAATGGTGTTGCTAAGACAGAAAAAGCTAGTAGGTTTGTAAATATGCTGAATGACAACTTTTTATTCCAGCTCGTTCAAGAACCTACTAGGAATAATTCTCTTTTGGACCTTGTAATAACTAACAATAATGAACTCATCTCTAACATTTGTGTGGGTGAGCATTTAGGGAATAGTGATCATAACATGGTCTCCTTTGAGATTCTGTTGCAGAAGCAATTCTATAAGGGAGTAACTAAAACACTAAATTTCAGACGCGCAAACTTTGACAGTATAAGGGCATCTCTGCAACATATTAAGCGGGAAATGCTTTTCACAGGGTTAAACACAGAACAAAAATGGGAAGTCTTTAAAATGCTGCTTAATAAATATACTTGTCAGTATATTCCACTTGTAAGCAAGGAACGTCGTTGCAAAGCAAAACCTTTTTGGTTCAATAGAAGCCTTGGTGTTGAGGTGGGTAAGACGTGCTTTTAAGGCTTTCAAGTTACCTGGTACAGCCGAAATATTTATAAGGTATAAGGAGGCCAATAAATCATGCAAAGAAGCTATAAGCCAAGCTAAAATTGCTATAGAAAAGGATATTGCAGCAAGCAGTAAAAAAAATCCAAAATTATTTTTTAAATATGTTAATAGTAAAAAAAATGAAGCAGGAAGGGGTGGGACCCTTACTATCAGAGGGGGGTCAGCTGGTTGATGAAAACAAAATAAAAGCGCAGTTTCTGAACTCCTATTTTTCATCTGTCTACACAAATGAGGAACCAGTAAGTGAAGGTTTCCTTCTTAATAGTCCCAATTCTAGTAATACAACTAATGATGCATGGTTCACACATGATGAAATTCAAAAGAGACTAGAACATGTTAAGATTAACAAAGGTCCGGGGCCAGATGGTATTCATCCCAGGGTAATCAGCGAGCTTAGCTCTGTGATTGCCAAACCTCTTTACTTAAATTTTCAGGATTCATTGAGATCTGGCATAGTGCAGAGAGACTGGCGTATTGCTAATCTGGTGCCTCTATTCAAAAAAAGATACCGTTCTCAGCCTCAAAGCTATAGGCCAGTTAGTCTGACGTCAATGGTAGGAAAGCTAGGGTTAATAAAGGATAAGATACTGGACTACATAGCAAATCATAACACGTTGTCTAATTCTGGGCAGTGTCATTCTGTGGCTACTAAAGCAAATAAAGTTCTGTCTTGCATAAAAAAGGGCATTAACTCAAGGGATGAAAACATAATTATGCGTCTTTATAGGTCCCTGGTAAGGCCTCATCTGGAGTATGCAGTGCAGTTTTGGACTCCAGTCCTTAAGAGGGATATAAATGAGCTGGAGAGAGTGCAGAGACGTGCAACTAAATTGGTTAGGGGGATGGAAGACTTAAATTATGAGGGTAGACTGTCAAGGTTGGGGTTGTTTTCCCTAGAAAAAAGGCGCTTGCGAGGGGACATAATTACACTTTACAAGTACATTAGAGGACATTATAGACAAATAGCAGGGGACCTTTTTACCCATAAAGTGGATCACCGTACCAGAGGCCACCCCTTCAGACTAGAAGAAAATAACTTTCATTTGAAGCAATGTAGGGGGTTCTTCACAGTCAGGACAGTGAGGTTGGGGAATGCACTGCCGGGTGATGTTGTGATGGCTGATTCAGTTAATGCCTTTAAGAATGGCTTGGATGATTTTTTTGGACAGACATAATATAATATAATATAATAAAGGCTATTGTGATACTAAGCTCTATAGTTAGTATAGGTATGGGTATATAGAATTTAATTAAAAGTAGGGAGGGGTGTGTGTATGGATGCTGGGTTTTCATTTGGAGGGGTTGAACTTTGTCTTTTTTCAACCCAATTTAACAATGTAACTAACTATGTAACATTTATTACCATGTACGAAAATATTTTTTGTGTATTTCTATGGCTGTGGCTAAATATGGGGAATGGGTGTGTTGTAACTCTTTTTTTTCCTCATTTGAAGGGAGTCCAGTTTCCTAAATTATTCCATTTTTCTTTGCTGCATGTTGGTCTTTGCTGCATGTTGCTCTCAAGGGAAGATATAAGCTAAAGACATATTTTATGTTTATGTCCATTTAAAAAAATTGTATCGAACTACTGTGTCTGATTATCCTCCATTGCAGTGAAGCCCAGCAAGTCAGCTATGAGAATCGTTGTACCCCTGGATTAAGTTGTATGTGGTGGGCTTGTGTAAAATGTCAAAAAAAAAAAAACCCAAAACCTGAGGAGTGGGACCTTACTTTTCTTAAAATGTGTCTCCTGTACTAGCATAATTTGTACCTTAAGACATTTAATTTCCTTCAGCAGATTATGTTGCTTAAGTGGTGTCTTTAACCCTTTGGTGTAAACTGATTTGATGTATAGTTCAGTCTTTCACTTATGCATTTGTAGCTTGTCCCTTTGTAGTCTCCCAAGGCTCTAGGTATGTGAGTCTGGGGACTGAAGGTTACATTACTAGATTCCCAAACCAGAACTACTATAGACTGGCCTTGCTGATTTTTGATAACTCCCTATTTCCGATTCCTCCAGACTTGCAATGCCTGCCCTATTGCTGGTAGATAGGCCATTTTCATTTTAAGGCATTAAAATAAGGAAGAACAGGATATAGATAAAAAAGAAAGAGGAGGGAAGACATTTGTAAACAAATATACAGGTGAGGAAAAGAGCTCAGGGGTTCATAGTCATATTTTGTCTCTGATAGCAAAATCTGCAAATAAACAGCTTGGCTCACATGGGGAGATGAGGGACCCTCAAAACAAATCAAGGTTGTGGGGGGGGGGGGTTGGATATCGATAGCCCAAAAGTTATCAGGAAACAAGAACTTGGTCAGGCTGAAGGTCAGTAATTGGGGTGCACCTCCATGGTTGGCTTGGCAGAGATAGTCAGTCCATAGGTTGATACGGGGGGGCTTGGTTGAGACAAGAACAATTTCAAGTAGCTGTACAAATGTTATGTTCTGGGTATGAACATTAGCTTGTGTGAATGTTCCTCATGTGTAGACAGTGTTTATCAATTTCAACAGAGCTACAGTAATTTGAAAATTACCCAGTCTGGAAAAGGTGTTGATATTGGGAAAGAATATTTAGTCTGCTCTTTTCTGGTGGTATGAAAAAGTGTTTATATTTCCTTTCCCCAGTGTTGCAGGATTACAGGTCCCCACTGTAGGCTAAATTATTCCAGTCTTTTAGGTCTAGTGTTAGGGACAGGGTTTGACAGAAGGCATCAGAATATTCTGGTTCTTTCAAGCTTAACTGTTATCTCTCGTGGTAATGAGCAGGGGAAGTCCCATTTCAGATACTTCTTTACCTCTGAGAATTGTGGTTAGATAAGACCCTGTACTGCTTTATGGTTAGTCATGTGAGGTCCTGGAAAGTTGAGACTTAGTAGTCTTGATACAACATTCAGTATTGTGCAGCATGCATATGATTTCTGTGAATTTGTGGAAGCAGCATACCATGCCTTGTGGCTTATTACATGAATATGGGGGTGCACTCTGTCTAGTTCTAATGGTGTGCTGAGGTCCTTTCCTGATATGGTGGTAAGAAGTACACAAGTTTTTTTATAGTTCAGCAAAAGTCACTGACTTTGGAATTCCTATTATTATGGTTCTCAATATGCTTTGAAGGAGGTAAGTTAACTTGTGCTGGTTATTAAGTGTATCGAAGTGTATCATTTTAGGATGTATCCCCACAATGTCTCCCAGCCTGGCGTCCAACTTACTTTGTGCCTATAGCTCATAGTTAAAATGTTATATCTGTCAGGTCAGCCTTTTGTGACACTTGTGTTTTTTTAGTCATTGCTCGTAGGTCTTCCTTTGTTGGAAATGTAGACCGTATGGCCCAAAGGCCAGAGAGAACAGATATGGTGCTACATCCCAAGGCAGTGGAGGCCGTTGGGCTAGGGCTTCGCCAACTTCAATTCCAGTACTTTAGCATGCGTGTTGAATTTCTTATCCAAATAGGGAGACATGGAGCTTTTAGCACTGTGCTAGTTAGTTTGGGAATTTTGTGATGCTTCCCATCTTTCTGATACTCATTGGGCCTTATACTAGTCAGTTCCACTAGCTCAGGTCAAGACAGAGACGTAACCTCTCAGCACTCTATTATGCCACACTGCTTTTGTTTGTTTTTTAGTTGTTATAGAACACTGTAGCACTGCATTTTTCTATCTATCCTCCAACTGCTCCTCTTTTCTCTGTTGGTTTGGAAGTTTAGGACAAACATAATCCATAATTTTTTGCATTCGGATGAATACTAATTCCTCCACAGAAGATTTAGACAAACCCTAATTTATATATTAACATCTATTAGATGTTAATATTTTGTTTTGATTGGTAACTTAACATTGTTGTATTCAATTGCACAGAGCTTTAATGTCCCATAATTAGTGATGAGCAAATCTGTCCCATTTTGCTTTACTGAAAAATTTGATAAACGCATTAAGGTCAATAGGCGTCAACAGACTTTTTTTTTTTCATATGCATCAATTTTTTTCTCACTCCAAATACATTACAGTCAATGGGTGTTTTTAATTGTGGTGACTGTTTTTTTGTATCTGCCATGAAAAATTTAGCAGCAACAAAAAAAGTTGCCAAGACAAAATTGTCCCAGAGACAAAAGTAACCATTAGAAAAAAATGCCCATTGACTAATGAATTTGGATAAAAGTCACTGGGGGTCATTTATCAACACTGGGCAAATTTGCCCATGGGCAGTTACCTATAGCAACCAATCAGTGATTAGCTTTTTAATGCCAGCTACAAGTAGAACAATGAATTCAGCAATCTGATTGGTTGTCATGGGTTACTGCCCACTTTTTTTGTTGCTGCTAAATTTTTCATGGCAGATTGTAGTTGATAAGGAAAAGTCCCCATATATCGATTTCCCATTCTTTGCCTTTAGTTGTGCTGGCCATGAAGAGTCTCCGAACAATTCCCAACAATAAGAAATCAGACCAATTCCCAACAATTAATACAAGCAATAATTAGAAATGATTGTTTAGTATTCTCAATTCTGACAAATGAAAGAGATTACAGAAATTTCCAGCCATTTTGTGTATCTATAGATTTAATGTATAGTGGTACAATTTCTCTTGTTGTGTTGGCTTTATTAAGGAATATTCTATTTCCCTGCAAGCAAGAAGATTAAATAACAGTCTGCAGATGAAGATAAGGTCATTGAAAATCACATTCATTACTTATTATAGTGCAACAATTAGTGCTGAGTGAATATCATATTTTCAACAGTTTAAAGGCAAGAACAATTATAACTCCATTCCACAACACAATTTTTGTTGGGCTGTATATAGACATTAAATATTTTATAACTTCATTCTTTCTGGAAAACAATAACTGTGCACAGCCAACTTGTGGCATATGTGATTGATCATCACCATGCCAAGGGACAAATTCCTCTAATTCAACAGACTGGCCTGTAGCACATTCAATCAGATTGATCATTGATGTCTGTGAAGCAGAGACCCACACAGTCCCAGACAGTCCAGACTAATTAACTTTAGCAAAATTTCACCAGAGGTTAATCAGTGAAATCAATATTCGTAAGGGGTGCTATGTTACCAGGCATTTGTTGAGTTTTGTCAAAAGTAAAGCATGCAGTACATAACATTTTTGAATGTATATTGGAGAGCTATGCCCTAGAGATGTGAATGTAAAAAATAGGGTATAGATGATCAGGATGGGATTGTGGGAGGTGTTGTTATACACATTTTATAGGATTTATAGGAATTGGACTTACACTTTCAAAATTAACTTGACATGCTTAGGGAATAGTCTTTCCCTAGCAAGCAATTATTAAGGGCTTTTATATTATGTTACACTTATGATATTGTGTCATGTAACAATATTGTTAGTTTCCTTCCGGCTACACACAGAGTCATACACACTATAGGAAAGAAAGGTTGTTGTCTCATCAGTCAGGAACCTTTATTGCCAGCTGGCACTCTAGATGCAACCGAATACCCCTGCTAATTCCGGCAAGGATCAGGCAAAATCGTAGTCTCAAAAACAGGCAAAAATATCAGGACAGGCGGCAAGAATCAGAGTCAGATGGGCAGGAGTAGAAAAAAAAAAGTAGTATATAGTTAGGCATCTGGGATAGCAGTGGATGTGATTTACTTTACTGCAAGGCTCTGTACTAGGTCCCTTGCTTTTCAACTCGTTTATTAATGACTGTGGTGTTTATACAAATGGCCTGTAGATGTCACTGTGCTCAAGACTTATACTGTGCATACTTTCTATACAGCTTGTGGAGTTGCTTACTGTTGTGTATTGGCTGCTAATAAAGCACTGTTATACTCTATTCATCCTCGGCTATTAAAACATGACATGGAGATGGGCATTGAAAGTAATGTTTCTATTTTTGCAGATGATACTAAATTGTGCAGAACTATAGGTTCCATGCAGGAGGCTGCCACTTTGCAGAGTGATTTGTTTATATTGGGAAACTGGGTAGCAAACTGGAAAATTATGTTCAATGTTGATAAATGCAAGGTTATGCCCTTTGGCAAAAATAATATAAATGCAGGTTATACACTAAATGGCAGTGTGTTGGGAGTTTCCTTAAATGAAAAGGATCTTGGGGGTTTTTGTAGAAAACAAGTTGTCTAATTCTGGGCAGTTTCATTCTGTGGCTAATAAAGCAAATAAAGTTCTGTCTTGCATAAAAAAGAGCATTAACTCAAGGGATGAAAACATAATTATGCCTCTTTATAGGTCCCTAGTAAGGCCTCATCTGCAGTATGCAGTTTTGGACTCCAGTCCTTAAGAGGGATATAAATGAGCTGGAGAGAGTGCAGAGACGTGCAACTAAATTGGTTAGAGGGATGGAAGACTCAAATTATGAGGGTAGACTGTCAAGGTTGGGGTTGTTTTCTCTGTAAAAAATGCACTTGCGAGGGGACCCATATTCTATAGTTAGTATAGATATGGGTATCTATAATTTATCAGAGAGTAGGGAGGGGTGTGTGTATGGGTTTTCATTTGGAGGGGTTGAACTTGACGGACAGTGGGGGTCATTTATAAAGTTCGCGCAGCGCATATTTTTCGCAAATGGTTGTGTTGTGCATGTTTTTTCCTGAATGCTAATATATTGCACTTCTCTGCCCATCTTTCCGGTTTTTGCGAATTCGCAGTGTGAATAAATTTTCGCAAATGGCGCGCAAATGAGACAGGAGTTTGCGCAAGCGCACCCAATGTGCGAGGTTGTTGTGCGCGAAAATAGCGTTGACAGTAATTTAAATTCGCAGTTTGCAAAACTGTTTTGCGAATATTTTATCCGCCACCAAAGTTGTGGCGTAATTGAGTCGCAGAGTGTGCGCATAAAGATTCGCAATTTGCGAATTGTGACATATTTATAAAGCCCCTTTAGACATTCGCATTGTGAATAAAAAATTCGCAATTCTGTTTGCACCCTCTTATTCAGCTTTATAAATATAACCATGCGCAGGGCAAATATATTCACTTTGCGAACCAATCTGCCCTGCGCGAAGTTTATAAACTTTTACTAAAAAGAGCAGGGCTTTAAAAGGAGATTTGGCAGCAATTTAGAATCTTGCACCACCTGATGATGCACAGGCAATGACGGGCGACCGGGACCAGCAACAGCCGTGCATGCACCATGGAACCCGAGGACAGACATGCCGGGAGGTAAGAGAACCCGACTATCTCCCGGCACATCTTGCATCCAGGAGACAACAGCATGCTCCTATTAAGTTACTGTAATATATGTTTACTTGCCTTTTATCACTCCGGCCTCAAGCACTGCTCCTGTACTTCTCTGCATGGGTCCGCACATAACCTTAGGTGCACCAGGTCATCAAGGCTTACCATACTTATTTTAATATGCAGCAGTAAGAGAGCAAAAATTGTGTGTGCCCATATAGTATGTTATGACACTGTAGCATAGTTTCCACTATGCAAGTTCTGCTTTGTCACCAATAAGCCTTTAAATACTTTAATCATTATTATACTTATCTAATCTGCTTTCTGGGTATTCAGAAGCAGGTGAAGACAATTGCTTTGCGTTTTATCGGTTATTGACTCCAGCTTGTTTTTTGCTTTGACTCTTGCTGGCTGCATGGACCTGTATGCCTGACCTCAACTACGAATTAGTCTCACTCTAGTATGTACCATTGCGATTGCTAGTCTGAAGTGAGTAGGTTCTTTGTTGGTCTGCAGCAGAAATTTCTGGGGCCCCAAAAAGGCATTTATGAAGACATCTACTAACTGGAAAGTGGGCACTTGTCTTACTCTTCTGAGAAGCACGAGACAAGCGCCAGCCGTGCACTCAGGATTCTAGTCCTACAGAACATTATGGTTACCAACTGTTTGCTCAGGCTGACCAACACAGGGCATGATCTGGGTGATTCATAAAGATTTGTAACAGGGAATGCTGACTGTAGGTAAAATGTATTATGGGTGTGCACTTGGGAGAAGATTGTCAATCATCATAAGATTTACTTCTGTAACTGGATAATTTAAAGGAAAACTATACCCCCCCAAACAATGTAGGTCTCTATAAAAATGTATTGCATAAAAAAACTAATATGTTTCATGTAAACAAACCATTTTCATAATAATATACTTTTCTAGTAGTATGTGCCATTGGGTAATCATAAATAGAAAATTGCCATTTTAAATAATAAGGACCGCCACCTGTGATCATAAGATTCACTGTGCACACAAACATACCAAACAAACTATACATCTAAGGTCATATGAGCCAATTAACAAATTGAGTTGTGTCTTTTCCTTCAACACTTCTTCTTGTTACAGTTAGAGCTGCAGTATTTCGGGGCAGGTGATCAAACAGACCATCATGAAATGGTGGCTCAAGGCAAGAGATGTAAAAGGGTAATATTTACTTAAATATATATTCCAGTTTGGTAAGACTCTTAATATGCCACTTAATATGATGTTGCATAAGTATTCATTTTGGGGGTATAGTTTTCCTTTACATACAGTACTGCTATAAAGGTTTCTCCTACTTAGCATAACCAGTTTTCTTAAAATGCTGAGCTTTAAACCAAATGTGGCTTTTTGCCCCTTTATCTTCACTTTGATTTCTTGGCAACATAGTTAATTTTGGGATGTAAATATTTGGGGGCCCTTGACATTATGGAGTCAGTATATTTCATTTAGATAGCACATTATTAGAGGGAAAGTGAGAATAAAATTTAGTTTTAACAGTTACTTTCAGATTACTGTCTAATCTGTAACACTGACCCAGATACTAATAATCATCATGGACTCTTACTCTTGCTAATGAATAAAAAGCATCAACTATTATTGTTTCTTAAAATTGTCTGGTATTATAAAAGGGGTACTGAGTTGGGTCTATATCTGTACCAGTCAGTGCTCTGTCAGTTTTATTTTCCCCGTGCTGCATTGTCTAGACTGTATGTATAATTTATCTTCTATGATTTTATCTGTTTCAGAGCACAGGCACATCCAGTATGTTAAATTATCAATCATGAGGAGAAGCATCTCTAACACGAGTCCATTTGTAGAAAATGTTAGTTTGTGATTGACTAGAATCCGTATCTAAAAGGGACTCCACCTTGAGGAATCAAAACAAATGTAAACAAAATTAACCAAAATTCAATAATAAAGACTTTTTTTAATTATTATTCCAATTCTGCCAACACGGATAGAATCCCTAACCCATAAGATCACAGACATTACTTTCCTGGGAGGGGACCCTCGTGTCACTTAAAGGTTATATGCAGTCTTACCAGCTAAGTATAAATATAGACTCCATTTACTATATCAAAATAATGACATCATCCTATATGCTCTCAAAACCTTATAGCTGATCATTGCCTAAAATCACACAATGGTCTCCACACCTGCAACTAAACTCTTTCCCGTAGATATAAGAAAATGATGCATACAAAGCTTAATATAGTCACACGTGTGTTTACAAATTGTTTGTGGTTGAGCAAATTACAAATATGCTACTCTTATTTTTAGCAGAAAGCTAAATATTAGAATAGTGAGATAATTAGCAAATAATATACAATTGGGAGATACTGTCTAAAGCATTAGTATTACTTCAAAATATTTATTCTGCTTGCTTCAGTGATGTAACGCAAACTATTCTTGATGTTTTTTCAGATTGTTATGGAGTTTTAAAATTGATTCTTAGGATAAGGAGTCAAAAAGTATTTTAGCTGTAAAACATAGTGGGTATAGAAGTGAATTTAGCAGAAGTTCCATGAAGACAACTAGATATAACATGGCTCTTCCAACCCAGCTACTGTGTTTGCAAAAAAAAAAAAACCCCAAACCCTGTAGACTCAGGCTCTCTTTATTTTTCAGGTTCTGCTCTATACTAAAAGAGCACTGGTAGTACTCTATAACGTCTGCTCTATTCATAGATGGTATAGCATTCACTTTAGTGGGCAATTGGTAACTTACAAACTACAATATATGTTGCTATGTTCTAAAGCTGTAGAAGATTGTAGTAATCTAGATGGGGAAGGCTGAGCACATGGATGTTTGTTTTAATAGTTGCTGGAGACATATACTGGTGCTCAGAAAATACCTCAAATTGTTCACACACTAGTCAAAAATTCTAAACCTATAAAATACTTTTATTCAACACATTAGAACTGCAGCACATATAAAAAGATGAACTTGTACTATATTAAGTAAAGGGATGCAAATGGAAACATTCATAAAAATATACAAACAAAAATAAAATAAATATCCACATATTATGCTAAAGGATAGACCTGTTTCAATGGCTTACTATATAGCATAGGGTCAGCAAGCACCAACAGCAGTTTTGATATGTCTTCCATTGTATTAGGGTTACTGTACAGTATATCATATCTTATTGTGAGTAAATCATGGAATTATTTGCCAACAATTTTTTTTTAATAAAAGGTATGTAAGCAGTAACTTTTTTTTTTTTTTGCAAAATGTTCCTCAAATCCAACAGATGCATTTTATTGCTTAGCTTTTTGTGCATTTTGGACTTATAAGAGATGTCTTACAAGCTACACAAATTTAATTATACAAATTTATTGTACAGGTATCAAAAATCTTTTTCTGAAAAAACAAATACTTGAAAGCACATGGATTTGTAAGCTACTCATTTATAAGACGAGTATAGATAAATTAAAATAGTCTGTCAAACATTAGACTGCAATAGCAGCTAGGACATTTATTTTGTTTAATTATGTTGCAGGTTTTGCTTTAATTACTTACTTTAACAGCCCTGGAAGATATATCATATATACCATAATATGTGGTGTAATGTAAATCAGTGATGGCTGCAGTGAACAAAGTTTAAGATATAATTCAGTTGGATAGATATAAGGAGTCAAACATTTGTCTAAATATTGTTCCACGGGTCAAAATTTGGGGGTGTTTGTTTACTTGTAAAAAAATGTATAACATCTATATTTGCTCTTTTTTTCTCTTCGCTTTATTTCTTTTCTTATGATTTCTTACTTATTATGTTGAAGGGTTAAAGCCTACAAACATATTATGAAGCCCAAAGTGGCTTGTTATAAAAAATATACATCAACATTTGCTCCACTAGTATAAGCATATTGCAGTGTGCTGCAATTTTCAGTGACTTTTAGTTATCAACTCCCCTTGCCCCCAAAAAATAGTAATTGCTCAGTTGCTGATGCTCCCGCTTGCTTCTTGTGAGAAGATTATGGCACTACAGCTAACAGAAGTGTAAATAACAGCAAAATCAGTAACACATCAAAAATGATATGTAAAACAAAGAAAGAACAATTATTCATCTAAAACAAGATGCTAATAAATTGGTAATATCTCGCTTTATGGGCTAATATAAAACATTTGCAAACCCCAAATCTCTGCTTGTTTCTTTAAGATGCTTTCAGCTGGACATACTATACCACACCCCCAATACTTTCTTTAAAGGAGTCTGCAACCAAAATAAGGGGGTTTGTTTTTCTGCATAATAAAATATTTGTTCTACAATACAAATTGTAAAATTGATTTCTCTTTTCTCTAGGTGTGGGTCTTATAATGTACAGCTATGGGACCGGTTATCCAGAATGCTTGGGACCTGGGGTTTTCAGGATAATAGAATTTGGAACTTCCTACCTTAACTCTACTTGAAAATCATGTAAATATTAAATAAACCCAATAGCCTGACTTTGCATTCAATAAGAGTTAATTATATCTTAATTTGGATCAAGTACAAGGTACTGTTTTATTCTCACAGAGAAAAGGGAAATCATTTTTAAAAGATTGGATAAAATGGAGCCTTTGGGAGATATTCCATAATAATTCGGAGCTTTCTCGATAACTGGTTTCCAGATAACGGATCCCATACCTTTACATGGGAAAAAGGAATTGCTGCTAATGTTAGAAGAAAAAAATCAAGGCCTACTTTACCTTTTATGCCACCATAAACAAATGCAAAACAAACACCTTAAATTCAAACGCTAATCCATGGCCTCTAAGACAGCTAATTAATATGTATAATAAATACATTGCAATAAATAACGTCACAGTACCACAGATCTGGACCTTAAGGTAAGAAGGGGGTGAGATTGCTTTATGTTCGTATACAATGCATGAAGGTCATATACACTTAGGGGCATATTTATCGAATTCAAAAAGACCAACTGAAATTAATTCAAACTTTTTGTTGTGTCAAATAGGTCAGTTTTCGATGGAATAGGTCCGTATTCGGCTGGAATCGAATTGTTTGAATCCCAAAAAAACCTTTGATTTTTCAACATCCACCAATTGACTCCAAATAGGTTCTAGGAGGTCCCCCATAGGCTAAAACAGCAATTCAGCAGGTTTTAGATGGCGAATGGTCAAAGTCGAACTTTTAAAGAGATCTATATCTCGATATTCAAATTTTCAAATTGTTTTCAAATTGGAATTTGGACTATTCCCTAGTCGAAGTACACAAAAAATAGCTCGAAATTCAAATTTTTTTTTTAATTTGAAAATTCACCTCGATCTGTGCCTGTCTACTGTGGGAAAATGCCCTAAGTGTGCTTTTAACGTTTTTTTCTAACAATTGACCCCAGTATGTAGTACATTAATTTTTTTTTTCTTTGCAAGGGTCATTTTTTATTTGCCCACAGACACATTCGGGTGAATGTAATAAGTCGCAAAGAGCAAAACAATTTGCACCAATAAGAATAAAAATCCACATCTCACAATGTAATATTGCCACCTAAACTGTAATTACATTGCAAATTTTAATTGCAAATATTAATTGCGCACTCTTAAGAAGTGCTTGAAGATGTCATAATCTTTTGGAGCAAACATAACTTTTTCAGTAAGACGTTTTATTATATTGACTGCGCATTGGCGCAAACTATAAAATTGGCAAACGGTCTTCCACTGTCGGAAGTGGTCGCTAAACAGTTTCCAGGTTCGCAAAAGCTATATTAAATTTGTGCAAAGCAAAATTTGTTTGCACAAAGGCATAACTTTTCGCATTGCGAATTGTTTTTCAGTTACCGACTTTTATTACATTTCCCGATTGAGACTTAACCCTAACAAAATAAGATTGCGTGTTTTGCTGTTTGCACTAGTCAGCAGTGAAGAAGCAATTTGGCAACACTTTTAAGCAGATATTAATAATGTACAATGCCAAACTGTAGGGAACATTACTGCAAAGACCAGCAATTTTTTTTCTTCATTATGCACTTGTTTATTCTGTTTGCAGCCAATGAGATGATTACAAAACAGATGCTCCTATTTACAACAACTAAGGTTGTTGAGGTGCAGTAACCTATAGCAGTCTTTCATTACGTGACCCCTTTAGAGCAAAATACTATATACAGTATATATATTGCGATGTGGCACTTGAAAAATGCTGGTAAATTCTGCTGCTTTAATGGTTTTCTTTTTTTTTTATTTGCACTTCAGCTGGTATTGTAAATTCCCAGAAATGTTTTTTTCATTCACATGCTGCATTTACTTTTGAAAATGATTACAGTTGTATCTGGCTTAATTATTCCCATGCCATTGACATTATCAGCAAAATATATTTTTTTTAACCTAGATGTTTTCTATCACAACAGTGTCAGCTGACTGTATGACAGCACAATATCATACTAAGAGTTATTTGTTTTCTGAAATCCTTAGGTGGTGTTAGAACAATCTAGCTCCTGAAAATTGTGTTCCTTGTTATACTGTATGTGTACTTTTGCTAGGATCATCATATTCCAATAACTGGGAATCACGACCAATTTAAAATATAGCATAACTGTTAACCCAGCATAAAACAGAATGTCAATGTATGAAAAAAAAAAAAACATAATGATCAGCAGTTTTTTAATAAGTACTAATGCTCTTCTAGTCCTGGCTTTGCAATAGAGATGCAGAAATAAAGACTGTGTCTGGTGGCAAAGATAAAACCCTGGGTTCTTGAACTTATCCCAATGTCATTAGTTCAAGATCTGTGCAAGGTATCACTCCATTACTTAGAATTTTAAGTTGTAGAAAACAAAATTGTGTGCTCCCTCTGTAGGTTGCTGTAATCTGAATATCCTTCCATTATTTAGAATTTGAGATTTTAAGTCATGAAAAGCAATTCCAGGTTTCTGCAATTGCCACAATTGTAATAGAAAGTGTAGTTTATATGATTTCATATAAATGTAAGCCTATAGAATAATTTTAAGGCAGATCACAAAAGGTTATGAGGGATCTGATAAGTAATTAAACATTCTAGAAAATAAAACCATTAGTTATAATGGAGTGCTTGTTTAAGCATCAGCATTTAGGAAATTCCTATATGGGTCAATAACACACTAATTGCTTGTAAAATCCCCAAACTCTTTCTCTGTATCAAAGATGCAGCTTAGCTCAAATCCTGTTTAGCATTCAGTGATCCTGCTTTCTGCTTTTTAGTTGAAAAGAATAGGGATGTAGCGAACTGTTCTGCGGCGAACTTGTTCGCGCGAACATCGGCTGTTCGCGTCCGCCGCAAGTTCGCGAACGTCGCGCGACGTTCGCCAATAGGCGTTCGCGTCAAAATCGTTCGACCATTCGACCATTCGATCGCTAAAATCGAACGATTTTCGTTTGATTCGAACGAAAATCGTTCGATCGAACGATTAAAAATCCTACGATCGTTCGAATCGAACGATTTTCGGATGTTCGAAGTTCGCGAACAGTTCGCGAACTGTTCGCATTTTTTGCCGGTGTTCGCGAACGGCGTTCGCGAACACATACTCGGCGGTTCGCTACATCCCTGGAAAAGAATGTAGAATTCAAGCTTTTTGACAAGTCGCCCATACAGAAGGAAGACATAATTAGTAAGTAAGTAAATTATTTAAAACATTGTTTCTGCTAGGTCAGACTTTTGCTGTAGTTATACAGTATGTATTCCCATAGTGTGCCAGAGCTATTAAGGATATTCCTATTGATTGTAACCCAAGCATGGTATTTAGATTGAAACACCATTAAATAAAACCACTCTTCAAAAATGATTAATTTATGCATTGATTAGACACCGCCAATGCTAAAACTTCAGCAACGTGAGAAGACTTTTCCATTGACTAATTTCCAACAGATCAGTTGTTCATGCACAGCATTGCAGCAAGAGCAAAAAAATTTTGATGCAACGATATTTATATTTGCCAAAATAAAGTTAACTAAAAGGAATTGCCCCCCCCCCCCAACACAGTTTTATTTCATGGAACTATCACCTGAATGGAACAGCAAAGCATTGTTAAATCAAATCATTGGCTTCATGTCTTGCATTCTTCTTTTTCTGTGGATATTCTTCTACTTGTTTACACAGTAGACCTCCTTTCCTCCAGAAATGTAGGACAGGAGACAAGGTGAAATTGAAGATGACAAAGGCAACAGAAAATCAAACAATAGAACAGAACCTGCCTAAACAAAGATCAAAAGAAAGGGCAGAAGGTAGGATAAAAGGAGAATACACAAGTAAATAGAAAAGTCCTAGTGAAAGGGCAACAAGAGAGTAGTAGATTAAATGCACTGATGAAAATGTACTGCAAGTTATCAGTTAATCATAAAATTACTTAACTATAGTAAACAGATATATATTTTAATCGATACGTACAGAGTGATATCTTGATGACCACAGTAAAATCTATCTATAGTCACAATAAAATGCTGTGTTTGAGGTTACCTCACAGTTACCTTTCACAGGCTACAACATCACTACAAAGGGTCTATGTACAAGTTTGTGACAACAATTTTGTTGAACTGTATTATAATTGGTTTGCTTTTTTGGCTGTTCGTTTACCCGCAGTAATCCATTTTAATAATGAGATAACCTGCACATTTTGCAGTTTTAATAAATTGCAGAACACACCTACTGTATGCAAAGATTTTGTACTAGAAAAGAATATCTATGTGCTCTAGGTTTTTGAAGACATTTCAAATGGTGGCCCTGACAATAAAATAGCCAGAAGGACATTCATTTCAGGGTCCTTTTTTTTTTTAAATATTACCATATTTAAGTTTTCTATCAGCCTCACATGGGCGTAGAAATATGTGAAGTGCATTACATTAACCTAATGAATGCATGCTCTAGCTACCACCGGGGTAAGCAGACCAGAAAAACTAGAGGGGGGCATTTATCAACTGTGGACACATTTGCCCTTGGTGACCAATAACATTTATTTTTTCATTGTTTGACCTAGAGCTGCCTGGGAAAAAAAAGGTAATACATGATTAGTTGTTAATGATTATTGCCCAGGTGCAAATTTGCCCATTGATTATGATTATAGAGCAGCATATACACTGCATAGAGATGGAATTGTGTTTTTTATGCATTTAAAAAGTTTCTATAAATAAAAGTGTTAAAAAAAAAATACAAATATATCTATAGTCCTACATCTGTCGTCTGTATCTGGGTTTGGGTTTTGGTCTGAAAAGTCTTGATTCCCTCAATGTGCAGGTGGTCTGGGAGCACCCTGCTTGGGTACACGGGTAATTAAAATAATTAAAATGTGAAATTAACAAAAAAAAAGATCTTTTCTACACCTGACTGATAATCCCTCTGTAGAGACTATTTTTAACAGTATAAGTCAGTACAGTTTAAGGGTTTATTTGTGTGCACAGATGGTTCTTGTGTTCCTTTTTGTTTTCTCCCAAGATTCTTGAAGATTGTTTGTCTTCATCTGCTGCATTATAAAAGCTTATACACTTGGAAAAAGTATAATAAGGAATCAGTAGACTTACTCTATGGCAGTTGTTTATAATTTCTAGAAGCATTAGTCAGAGCTCAGTCAGTGATTCACACACAATGAGGCTATTTAACAGAGATCCTCATAGAGAATTATAGAATTTGGCATTGATAGATAGAGTGATGATAAACATTACTACCAAATTCCCTAGGACCATTGCTGTTAACCTTGCTCAACCTTGGGTTCAGAATTGTTGGGGCAGTTCACCTCTTATATGAATGCAAATGCCATATTCCTTTGTCATCTTGTGTTTTTCCCAACTCTCTGAATCTTTCATTCTTTCTTTATTTCAACAAACGTCTGTCTCTCTCCTGAGAGCCTCTTAACACAACAGCCTGTCGCTTTGCTCACAGAACGTCCTCCTCTGCTCTTTGAATTTTTATTCTGCAGATCTCACCATGCCATAAGATTCAAAGGATAGGAAAGAAGCACGTGCAAATGAAGTCCTGGGTTGTACAGGGCTGATCAATTTTATGAAGGACAGAGAATTCAGAATAACTGTAAGAGAAAGCTAAACAACTGCAGATAAAGAAATCTGTTCAGTGTATACTCTGTGCATCATATCTGTGCTTCATTATGCCCAGGATCATTTCATAGAAGACAAAGTGCATCTCTGATATCTCAATACTTTTCACCATGTTGTTATTTTACATTTTAAGCCTTGCACCAAAGTCTGGCCCATGCTGAAGCCTGTTTGTTGATCCTGTAAATAGAGCCTTTGGTCTGTGCCAACCCAAATCCTATGGTCAGCATTAATTGTTTTAATTCCTTCCCGCAACCTTCATCCATTTGGATGTTCCATTGGAAACACTTGTCTAATTTTCACTAGGCCACACAGAAAGGTGTAAATATCCTCAGCCTTACAATGTACCATTAGGTCCACTTTCTGTTTTGTGTGCTCTATGTTTATGCAGTAAGTGAATGTAGTAAAATGCAAATTATTTAGGAATACACATTGCCAAAATCTAAAGAATTGCTTTGCAAATCTGCATTTTTGATGTTGGGGAACATTCATGGTAATTTCCTGTGTGGTTCAGGGCATATACCACAACAGATATGCACGTACCACCTGGTCCAAAGGCAGGGGTAATTTAATTAAAGGTGCAATCTTTGCACAATGTTGCACAAGGTCTTGTTACCCATAATCATGGGCAGCGTTTATGTTGTAATAGTAACCTTTCAAAAGTAAAGTAAATATTTGGTTCCAGTAGGTAACTAAACCCACAATTTTATGTTGTGATGTTGCATGCTTTGTTATTCATTTTTTTTATCAATATAAAACTGCGGTTGTAGCTGAAAAGCAAAATAGACAACAACACAGACCCAGGCTGTTATGTTGTTCTGCTTCATGATTCCAATAGAGTTAATTCCTTATGTGGGTATATATTACTAATTGATATTAAAATAAATAACCTAATCCAGACAGTATGGAAACTAACAGCACTGCTGTAGGCAGATGATAATGCTATGTGCTTTTCCTTCCAGATTTTATTTGAACATCTAAAATATGTGCATGGGCAATGGCAATGTAACCTGTTCATGGGGAAGGTAGAATTGTAGAATGCAGGTGATCGTTACAAGTATTAAGTATAAAGAATGAAAAGAAAAAAAGAGGTGCCAGTCATGGCCTTATTCTATTTAGGACAAGAAAGTTACAGATCTGTGGCAAAGGTCCACCAGTATTACAATGAGGGATACAATTGTTGAAGTAGAACTGTAATTTGCTGTAGGCATAATGGTAGGGTTTAAAATTAGGTGAGTCTGTGTCTTGCAGTATTTCAAACAATAGTAAGATTTCTAGGCAGTTTTCTAAATTCCATATTGATTTCAAGAAAACCCACACCACAGTGAAGTTAAATTGGGGCAGATTTAGAAAATCCTCATTAGGGGGCACATTTACTATGGGTGGAATATCGAGGGTTAATTAACCGTCGAAAGTAAAATCTTTCGACTTCGAATATCAAAGGATTTACCGCATTTCCTTCGGTCGTACGATCTTAATTTTTATCCATTGATCGAACGATTTTCCTAGGAAAGCCTATGGGGGCCTTCCCCATAGGCTAACATTGATGCTCGGTAGGCTTTAGGTGGCGAAGTAGGTGGTCGAAGTTTTTTTTTAAAGAGACAGTACTTCGACTATCGAATGTTCGAATAGTCAAACTATTTTTAGTTCGAAGTAGCCAATTCGATGGTCGAAGTAGCCAAAAAAATACTTCGAAATTCAAAGTATTTTTGATTCTATTCCTTCACTCAAGCTAAGTAAATGTGCCCCTAAGTGTCCTACAAAGATCCATAATGGAAGTGTCCCCCTGAGAGAATTGAATTGAATGAAACAAACGGAGCAATGTAAAAAAAATAACAAAAATGTGCTAACTTCTGAGGCTGAAAACTTTAGATTGTTAGGGGATTTACTAAATCAAATTATTTTTTTTGTGGGTATTCTATATTTCTTTACAACTCTAAAAAGTCGAGATTTATGAAGTGTAAAAACTGCGAAAACCTATAATGCAAACATTCAGCAGGTAAAAGCTGTTGAGGTTGTATTGAAGTCAATTGGAGCTGTGTAGATCTTATTGGGCCATTTTTAATTAGTTCAGACTTTTCCTTAAAGATATCTGGATTTTTTTTGGCTATTAATTGTCTTAAAATCTCAAATTTTTAGAGGTTTCAAAGTTTTCTTATTTTTTAGCAGCATCCAGAGTTTATTTTTTACCATTTGTACTTTTTTAAAAAAAACACTAAAATTCAACCTTTCCACGTGTGTTGCTCTTTTAGTGTTTTAATTATACAAATCAGTGTAATGTTAATGTAATCTTTAGCAAATAAAAATGTTGGCATAAACTAATAAAATTAAACCCACCCATCACCAGCACACTATATACTGTACATCAAATTATTGATGGAGGCTGAGAAATTTAAAATATAAGGAAATGTATAAATGTATCCATATCTGATAAAGCTGATATTGGATATGGTGATAATACCTGGTAGTAGTATATGCTTATTGCTATATCACAGTAATATGGACAGACTTTTGAAGGGGTGGTTCGCCTTTGAATTAACTTTTAGTATGTTATAGAATGGCTAATTCTAAGCAACTTTTCAACTGACCTTCATTTTTTTTAAAAAATTAGTTTTTGAATTATTTGCCTTCTTCTGACTCTTTCCAGCTTTCAAATGCGGATCATTGACCCCATCTAAAAACAAATGCTCTGTAAAGCTAAAAATGTATTGTTCTTGCTACTTTTTATTACTCCTCTTTCTATCCAGGCCCTCTCCTCTTCATATACCAGTCTCTTGTTCAAATCAATGCTTAGGTGCTAAATGGATTGTTAGGGTACTTCGAACTCTAGAAACCAGGTTGTTGAAATTGCAAACAGGAGAGCTGCTGAATGAAACGCTAAATAACTCAAAAACCACAAATAATAAAAAATGAAAACCAATTGCAAATTATCTCCAATATCACTCCCTGCATCAGACAAAAAGTTAATTTTTAAGGTGAACAACCCAATGGATGTTGACTCTTGGTAGGAGGTCTGAGACTCAATATTATATTTTATAGTTACATCAGGAGATATAATAATTCAATACAATTCCTCAATAGAGCATACATTATCCCACCCCAAATGCGCTAGCAAAAATGTACCCACCTTATATAGATGAATGTCCATGGTGTCACCTATCTCCTAATTTTTTTTCCACATGATTTGGTCATGTCTCAAGGTTTTACACTTTTGGAGTGCAATAGCACAATATATCTCTAACCTGATTGACGCTCCAATCACAGTCCTTGGGATGCTGCTGAATCAAGTTACTAATATGGCCCCAACAATAGCTGAAAGAACACTTATCTGTATCCTGTTTGTATATGCCAGTGTAGCGCTATAGTAAACTGACTTGAGCTAGGGCAGTTTAGCTACTTTCCTTTGTGGGCTGAGACCACAGATGAGACTCTCTTTCTCAGGGGTAAGCCCTCGCAACGCGGTGGAGGCAGGGTGTAGTGTAACTGTAACTGCGTGCGATAGCACAATGATGGGAGCCAGTAGTTCTTTAACGGTTGAACAAATAACTGTATTTATTGAACAATAGCACATAGATCATTCAGCACATTGATCCACAATGGAGTATAGAACATACACAGCAGCATAAAGGAAGTATATACTTACAGCACGTATAGGCTGAATCCCCACAGGTTAGGGAATATACAGCAGAGAGTAAGTTGACAGCATGTGATGGGTATTGCCCAGTTTTCAGGATATCTTCCAGTGGCAGACTAGGGGAAATCCTACCATCCCTATCTCAACACTTGGTTCCTTACTCCGGGTCAGTAATACCCTGGGATCTTAATCCCTCTAATCTCCTCGGCGGAGCCTTGAGCTGCTCAACTAAATAACCTCTCTATCACTCCTAGAGTGATCTATAAACAAGTATAGCTGTCTAATTACTAGGGCCAAGGCGCCTAGGGTCAACACTACCCATTCCCTTCCAGCCTGCTTGGTTGGGCTAAAGCAATGGAACTAGAACACATGGTTCCTAAACCTTTTATACTCTGGCACAGTGCCATCTGGTGTACACTGTGTGAACTACAGGGGTTACATAAGCACAAGGTCCCCATAAGGACCCACTGAGGTGTCCATATTACTAGGGATGCGCCTGTCTGTAATGTGTAAGGGTGTCTAAGATTTTCACATCCCTACACCAGTAAATCTATTACAATGAAATGGAAAGCCGGAATTGCCCCAACTGTACAATTTTGGGAAAAACAAATCAACCTAGCGGTCCCCATGTATAATCTCCTCTATACTAAGAAAGGCTGCCCCACAAGGTTTGAGAAAATTTGTTCTCCATGGCTGAACCTACATAACATGGAAAGCAAATCACTTAGGCACCCTCCTTATACATCCCAACACTAGATAAATATGAATGATTCAAAGGTCCCCCCTCCCTTGTAGAGGTAGACATAAGCAAAGGAAGCAATACACAGTTTAAGTTTAGTTTATAATGTTCTCTTTTATTTAACAATTTAGTTACAATAAATAAAAAAGGGAAAGGCACTTCAGACCATATGGACAGGGTTAACAATATGATGGAAATGTGGATAAATATTGTCATATAGCTGTACACTACCAACTGTAACTCATGTACTCTTGAGTGATGGCCTGTATGATAAACATGTCTATATGTTCTGCTCAAATAAAGATTTGTAATTTGAAACTGTTAAAGGTGAACAACCCCTTTAACAGTTCACAATCTTCTCACACACACAGAGAGACTAGATTCCCAGTCTTCTTTCCCGAGGCTGCAACATTCTGACATTCTTCAAAAGCAGTATTAAACATAACACAGCTTATGCAAATGCAAAACACTCTTCTTGCAAAAGAACGTAATAAACATGAGTGTACTGACTGAAAGAATGTTAAGATAACATTAGTGGAGCAGTAGTATAAATGCTGATATTGTGTTCTGTACCTATCCGGGAATAATGTCTGTATATCATCAATAACCAAATGATGCGGGCAGGTAAATCTGAGTGAGTGTTGCTCAGGCTAACCATTTTCGTAAAAAAGTATTTGGTAGAAAATCAGCCACTACATGCTGACATAAACAGCATCTCTCCACTGAAAGCAGCAGGACACTGTGAGCATTACATTCCAGGTGGTACAGCTAAACTCTGTATATACCGTATGAATAAAAACATTACTTTGCAAGGAGCATAATGATCAGCTTAACCATTGGAAGAAAGAGCAAATAGTAGGTACATAAAAAAATGTTGTTTAAAAATAACAATACAGGAATAAGACAATATAATCAACATCATAATTGGTAATATAATTTATATTAATAACAAACATATCTGAAACCTTATAGGTATGGGATCCATTATCCGGAAACACGTTATCCCGAAAGCTCCAAATTATGGGAAACCCATCATAAAACGGTTCAACTTCCAATTTTTAAAAAGGATTTTTATATTTCTCTGCAGTAATAAAACAGTACTTTCTAACTAAGATAATTCATCCTTATTGGAGATGAAATTATCCTATTGGGTTTATTTAATGTTTGATACTGTGTGCATTGGTGCAGGATGTGGCCCAACTCTACTGCTAAAAAAATGAGCTGCAATTTTATTAATTTGCTGAATAAGATGCTTTTTGCATTTATTTTGTAAAATAAAAATGCATTTTGAATAAAAAAACCATAACAATTTCCACTTGACTTTTGCACACTGCACGATGTTATGTTGTTCCATTCATTCCTGTGATGTTAAATGTTCATTTTAATATGCATTAGCAGTTTAGCACTGGGTGGAGTAATGAGGTTATGGACACAGGGGAAGTGAAGGTGGAGGAGCTAACAGTGTGGAGAGAACAGCCAGGAATAAAGCAGACTTCTACCCTGCAGTTTGGCATCTCTGCCCTGCAGTCTGGCATTCTTCCGGTTCCACAACACCCAGCACTGGGTTATCACACACACTATTCATATACAAACCCTACATTTTACATTTAAGAAGGTGGGCCTCATTTACAGATGACCCAGCAAAAGTGCCAGAGCACTAAGGTGTGCAAAATCCCATTTCTAGTGCTTAGTCAATGAACATTTACAAGTGGGGCATAGCTGTACTCTGTATCTCATCCTCATGGACACAAGGCAGCCCTGTCAGAACCTGCTCTAGGTTTTTTTTTTGTACGTTGTACCCTTCCTTGCAGGACCCTTCCATGACTGGTCATGTCACAAGCAGATAATATTTTGGATGGTAATGTCAGGCATTCTGTTGCCTTGTTAGCTGGGAAGTCCTCTTGTGAAGTTCAGTTATGACCTCTGTTACTATAAAATATCTTTTATTGCCACCACCCTGATGGGAAATTTCCATATACTTCATAGGCTGAAGGAGAAACCTACAAGTGAGTCATATCAAAACTCATTGATTTTGCAATATTATTAGTCATGTAATGTTGTGCAGATTACAGATTAAAGCTTAGATCGAGGTATTGTGTATAAATAATGCAAGAATCCAGTTCAGTAATGCATCAGTTTGGAAATGGCTAAATTTCATGCCCGTTTACATATTTTTGATTAAGTTTTCACTAAATGAATCTGATTTACTAACTTTGACCCATCTATATACAGTATGTAAAAGTATACAAACTACAGCACTTCATATCAACTTCAGTTTGTTTTGGTCCACTTGTTCATGGCAGATAATGTACCAAGGCACACTTTAGGCACTATAAAAAGTTCCAAAGGAATGTTGCCGATCATACCTCAATTTAGGTACTAATTAGTTGTGCTGAGTGATGACATAATGATTTTCTTTCTCTCTGTAATAATAACAACGTATATTGTACTTTAGCATAACTAAGATATAATTAATCCTTATTGGAGAGATCCAAATTATGGAAAGATCCGTTATCCGGAAAAGTCCAAGTTCAGAGCATTTTTGATAGCAGGTCCCATACCTGTATTAGCTGCTCTGAGGCAAAATAAATACAAACTGCTTTTGGCTTTGGTGACATGATCCCTCTAGAAAAATTACATTGTTGAACCTTAAAACAGAGGGATGTCCTAGAGCATCCAAATAATAATAATTTAAGTAGTAATCACAATAAGGTATGCATGTTTGTTGGGTATTTCTTGACTTTTTTAAAGGAGAATAAATGAATGGCAGTATACTAATTTAGAACAAATTAAAGCATTCTCTTGTCCCTGAAATTGTCTATTTTATTTAGCATCTAGAGAAACTATAGATATCATGTATAGCCACTAAAGACCTTTTACTAAATAGTTCAAGGGGTGTTGACCTTAGAGAACCAAATCCATGGCCATAATATGTCTTTTACAGCTCATACATGAAGCAAGGGTTGGCTTATAAACATCATCCAACTTGAGTAGGGTAATTTTGTCTACATTTTGGGACTTTTAAAATCACATCAATGCTGTTTATGGCATGTATGTTCTTAAGTAACTCTGTGATTTTGTTTCCCTTATTTCTTGGGGAGACACATGGAGATCTCATACATCTGCTCAAGTTATGAGTGAGGGCTCCCACAGGAACCCAGTAATTTTACAGTTCTTAGCAATTTGTCAAATCAAATGACTAGAAGACAGTCATAATTATCTGTCTGAGACTAAAGGTCTCCCTTGTGGACCTATTGCATCTTGAGCACAAGTATTAAAAAGGAATTTTAAAATCTTCAGTTGTGAGGGACTCTGCATCCTTTTATACAATTCATCAGTTTTGCTTCTTTAATGTTTTGCTTGTTTTTTTATCCTATGTGGTTGGATTTTGTGCTTCTTTGATAAAAAGGCCTATGGGCCTGAAATATGTAGTATAGTATCCAATTATTAATTACAGTAGCTACAGGTTTGACTGCTTCTTGTATAATAATCAAGTTTTTATTTTGAAGCACAAGCAAAGAGTTCTTTTCTCTTTTTCATGCATTATAGCTTGATTTGTCAGGTTTTGTGCATGTTCTTTCATGCTTATTAAGGACTAACCCATCAAACAGGGTTTTACTTACGTCTCCGTTCCTTTTCATGACTCAGATCTATTCTCTTATATAATCAATACATGAATTGTCACACATAGCAAACACACTGCTCTGCAGTTCAGACATATTCACATAGGTCTTTTCCATGTTTAAATTCCCTAAGGCTGAGATTTCTTGTATGTCGAGTTCAAAGTCTCCCAAAGGGTAATACAAGCTCACAAACAGAAAGCCTGTCAGAACAGTTAACTATATTACTATTTATATATCTCAGTAGGAAGCTCAACATACCTTATTGTGAACATTTTGTTTAATCATTGGGCATTCCAACATTTTGGTCACAACTCCCCGCATGGGACATTTATCAACGTTGGAATGTTCCTATTGGGATTTACTTATTATTGACACAAGCACAAATACATGCACACAAACACATACACACACACAGTTACTGTGAAGGTATTTTCTGCAGGAAGCTTGTATCCAACTCTCCAACCTTTTAGATGCCTGATGCTTTACGTGCCACCAGCTATTCACTGAAGTGTGGCCATTTACAGCTGTACCACATACAAATGGATGCTGGGATGCATATTCAGAAGAGTGTAAATAGTACATTTATATATATATATATATCGATTCCTATCAGCCAGTTTACCAGAGTGAGTAGAATTACAAATAATCCAGTGGTCCTGGAACAACTTAGAAATAATGTATAGGAAACTTACAGATAGGGGATACCCGAATCAGCTAATACAAAAAAAACCAACAGGCTGCTAAGGAAGGGATTCTTATATGTACATCAAGAGATCGGCGTACTACAGGTAACAGATTAGCTTATGTATCCCAGTATAATTCTGCCAGTTCCAAATTTAAATGCATATTAGATAAACATTGGCACTTATTAAAAGATGCATATCCTTCAATTCCAGAGTTTCAACAAGGCCCTATGATGTCCTATCGCAGAGGAGTAACCATAGGGAGTAGATTAGTGAATGCAGACATACGGAAACCACCTAATAAGGCAATGTTTTGGGGTCCCAAGAAAGAGGGCATGTATAGATGTAAGGGTTGTGCCCAGTGTCGATTTGTATTGGTAGGTCCTGATTTTGACCATCCACATAGGGATCAGAAGTATCAAATTAGGGGTTATAATACGTGTGATACCATTTTTGTTGTATACATGCTGGTGTGCCCATGTGGGTTGGTCTATGTTGGAGAAACTACCCAGAAGGTGAAGGATAGGTTTTCTCAGCATAGATCAACTATACACGTGGGCAATAGATCTTTGCCAGTCTCTAGACATTGTTTAGAACAAGGACATACATCAGAGGAGCTGAAATTCAGAGTTATCCAACACGTCCCACCTCTGAAAAGAGGAGGAGATCGTGTTCTAGCATTAAAAAGAGCAGAAGTTAAATGGATTGACAGGCTAGGGACTCTCAGTCCAAGGGGTCTAAATCGTGATTTTGACTTGCATTTATTTCTGTAAAGTACTCATTTAAGGTGAGTAGTAATATTTCGGGCAACTAATATTATTTTGTGTATATTTTTTGAATATTTTCTTTATAAGTATTTTTGTATTTTTTAAAAAAATTTTGTTCTTTTATACCATTCATCTGTTAACTTTTGCTTTTCATTTTGGCATAATCTGCTCAAACAACTACAATCATCAGATATAGTGAAAAATGCCCATGTAATTTGCTGTTACTGATATATTTCTTTTCTTTGGTAACTATGGACTTTGCATAGTAACGGGAGGGTGGAGATATGTGGTGACTGACGTGCAGATCCGGCCTCCAGGTGAGGAAGCATCATCACAGTTACTTACCACGTATGCCCCGCCTAACGAGGAAGCAGAAAGTGTGTGCAATGGAGTCCTACACGCTACTACACGATATATACGCTTGAGAAAGGGAACGGATGTGTCCCGAAACGTCGCGTGAGTGTGGATGTATATATCGTTTATGCTGGACTTTTAACAGATAAGTGTCTTGATACAAATGACGCTGCTACTATGTTGTGAAGAATGCCATTTTGTGATACATTTTAACAAGCTAATAAAAGCTATGTTTTAAATATGGAGTGCGATCTGGTTGGACCAATATATATATATTGGGTTTTTTTCAAAAGACTGTATGAAAATGTGCTTATAACATTATTATATTATATATACTGACACTGACAAGATGGCATTTCATCCCATAATTTTTTTTTTATGTAAAGTTGACAATGACTGAAAGATAAATCTCACTTGTTATGAGGAAACACTGTTTTCATGCCATGAACTGCCAGGACATACAGCGACATCAAGTGGTCAAATTATGTAGTGCATTCTTTTATTAAAAAACAATATTTTCCTGTTGCTAGCTGAAGAATCTCCTAATAAGACCTGCTTTTTATATATATATATATCCTTGACAAAGGCCCTAAGATGTTCGAAACGTTGGACACGCAAATTGAATACAATAAAATGTGACTTTATTCATCAGAACAAGTTGGAGTGCAGTTTTTGTGGAATTCTATGATAACAATTTTTGATCCAGCACCCATCATCAAACTAACAGATCCGGATCAGAGTGCGGCTGCTTATGCTGAATTATATATATATATATATATATATATATATATATATATATATATATATATATATATAATATTTATTTTTATATATATATATATATATATATATATATATATATATATATATATATATATTATACTTATTTGATTTCGCATTAACAGGCTTATTACATTTAATGATGTTTTTGAGACTCGACAAAATACTCAACTTGATCTTCTAATTGTTGCTTTCCTATTTTCAAAATTGCAATCATTTCCTAGATGTAATGACATAATCATGACTTGCTTTGTGGGTATTTCTACCTGAGCTTAAAGTGATAGACGATGTTGCCAAACCATTTTACAGGCATTATTTAATACATTATATATGTTGCTAAAATTACTAGAACCATCATGAATTATCAGGGAATAATGTACACCCTTTCTTAAAAAAAAAAAAAAAAAATATATATATATATATATATATATATATATATATATATATATATATATGTGTGTGTATATATATATATATAGATATAGATATAGATATATAGAGCAGTCCATGAAAGCACTCACAGCGATCACCATCCAGTGTGTATCAAAAAGTTATTTATTGGTGCATGGCGTATCAACGCGTTTCGGCTCACCTGTAGAGATGTCGCGAACTGTTCGCCGGCGAACTTGTTCGCGCGAACATCGGGTGTTCGCGCTCGCCGGAAGTTCGCGAACGTCGCGCGACGTTCGCCATTTTGGGTTCGCCATTGTTGGCGCTTTTTTTTGCCCTCTCACCCCAGACCAGCAGGTACATGGCAGCCAATCAGGAAGCTCTCCCCTGGACCACTCCCCTTCCCTATAAAAACCGAAGCCCTGCAGCGTTTTTTCACTCTGCCTGTGTGTGCTGAAGAGATAGTGTAGGGAGAGAGCTGCTGCCTGTTAGTGATTTCAGGGACAGTTGAAAGTTTGCTGGCTAGTAATCGTTTTGATACTGCTCTGTTATTGGAGGGACAGAAGTCTGCAGGGGTTTGAGGGACATTTAAGCTTAGGTAGCTTTGCTGGCTAGTAATCTACCTTCTACTGCAGTGCTCTGTATGTAGCTGCAGTGGGCAGCTGTCCTGCTTCTGATCTCATCTGCTGACTGCTGCAATAACAGTAGTCCTTGTAAGGACTGCTTTTATTTATTTTTTTGTTGTTTTACTACTACTACTACTACTACTATAAGAGCCCAGTGCTATTAGTCTAGCAGTGTTGGCGAGTGGGACTGGTGTGCTAATCTGCTGCTCCTAGTAGTTCAGCAGCACCAACTTTAATTTTTTTTTTTTAATATTCATTTTTTTTTTATTTTACTTTTTTTTATTTTACTACCGCTGTAGTAGTGTATAAGTTGACCTTTTAGGCATTATTTGCCCTGTAGGCATTATTTGCACACTGTTTTCTTCAACCCGCCATCTAGCTGTGTGACCTTGTTCACATTCTGTCTAAATATCCATAATATTACCGTCTCCAGAAAAAACACCGGAGTGACTTTTTTCAAGCAGCCATAATATATTTTACGTAATCCGTATCCACCGCTGTAGTAGTGTATACGTTGACCTTGTAGGCATTATTTGCACACTGTTTTCTTCAACCCGCCATCTAGCTGTGTGACCTTGTTCACATTCTGTCTAAATATCCATAATATTACCGTCTCCAGAAAAAACACCGGAGTGACTTTTTTCAAGCAGCCATAATATATTTTACGTAATCCGTATCCACCGCTGTAGTAGTGTATACGTTGACCTTGTAGGCATTATTTGCACACTGTTTTCTTCAACCCGCCATCTAGCTGTGTGACCTTGTTCACATTCTGTCTAAATATCCATAATATTACCGTCTCCAGAAAAAACACCGGAGTGACTTTTTTCAAGCAGCCATAATATATTTTACGTAATCCGTATCCACCGCTGTAGTAGTGTATACGTTGACCTTGTAGGCATTATTTGCACACTGTTTTCTTCAACCCGCCATCTAGCTGTGTGACCTTGTTCACATTCTGTCTAAATATCCATAATATTACCGTCTCCAGAAAAAACACCGGAGTGACTTTTTTCAAGCAGCCATAATATATTTTACGTAATCCGTATCCACCGCTGTAGTAGTGTATACGTTGACCTTGTAGGCATTATTTGCACACTGTTTTCTTCAACCCGCCATCTAGCTGTGTGACCTTGTTCACATTCTGTCTAAATATCCATAATATTACCGTCTCCAGAAAAAACATCGGAGTGACTTTTTTCAAGCAGCCATAATATATTTTACGTAATCCGTATCCACCGCTGTAGTAGTGTATACGTTGACCTTGTAGGCATTATTTGCACACTGTTTTCTTCAACCCGCCATCTAGCTGTGTGACCTTGTTCACATTTTGTCTAAATATCGATAATATTATCGTCTCTAGAAAAACCACTTGAGTTACTTTTTTTCAAGCAGCATTCATATATTTTACGTAATCCGTATCCACCGCTGTAGTAGTGTATACGTTGACCTTGTAGGCATTATTTGCACACTGTTTTCTTCAACCCGCCATCTAGCTGTGTGACCTTGTTCACATTCTGTCTAAATATCCATAATATTACCGTCTCCAGAAAAAACACCGGAGTGACTTTTTTCAAGCAGCCATAATATATTTTACGTAATCCGTATCCACCGCTGTAGTAGTGTATACGTTGACCTTGTAGGCATTATTTGCACACTGTTTTCTTCAACCCGCCATCTAGCTGTGTGACCTTGTTCACATTTTGTCTAAATATTGATAATATTATCGTCTCTAGAAAAACCACTTGAGTTACTTTTTTTCAAGCAGCATTCATATATTTTACGTAATCCGTATCCACCGCTGTAGTAGTGTATACGTTGACCTTGTAGGCATTATTTGCACACTGTTTTCTTCAACCCGCCATCTAGCTGTGTGACCTTGTTCACATTTTGTCTAAATATTGATAATATTATCGTCTCTAGAAAAACCACTTGAGTTACTTTTTTTCAAGCAGCATTCATATATTTTACGTAATCCGTATCCACCGCTGTAGTAGTGTATACGTTGACCTTGTAGGCATTATTTGCACACTGTTTTCTTCAACCCGCCATCTAGCTGTGTGTATTATCGTTTCCAGAAAAACCAACTGAGTTTTTGTTGTTGTTGTTGTTTTTTTAAAAATAATGCCAGGCAAAGGCAGGCCGCCACGCAGAGGCCGTGCTAGGGGCCGTGCTGCTATGCAATCCTGTGGCCCTAGCAAATTGCCCAGTTTTAAAAAGCCAATGACCCTGAACTCCCAAAATGCTGAAGAGGTAGTTGACTGGCTTACACAGCACACCCCATCCTCTACCGTTTCTAACTTTACCACAACATCCTCCTCATCCTCCACTGCTATGGCCACCCCACGTAACACTTCCTCCACCACCGGTGCCCCTTCTTCACTGGGGTCAGAGGAGTTATTTTCCCATGAGTTTCTTGAACTGAGTAATGCGCAACCATTATTGCCAGAAGAAGATGAAGGAGATGAGGACCTTACACCAGATTTAATTCTGGCAGAGAACACGATAGAGATGGACATAATGAGTGATGAGGAGGAGGTCCCCGCTGCTGCTTCCTTCTGTGATGTGTCAGAAGAAATTGATGCATCTGAGGAGAATGATGATGAGGAGATTGATGTTTTGTGGGTGCCTAGTAGAAGAGAGCAAGAGGAGGGTAGTTCAGATGGAGAGACGGAGAGTCAGAGAGGCAGTAGGAGAATAAGACTTAGAAGAAGCAGGGAGGACAGCCCACAGGGATCAGTAGGGCAACAACATGTATCGGCACCTGTGTTCAGCCGGCCAACGCACCCGCCATTGCCGCCAATGCCGCCAACTTCTACTGTTACCGCCAGATCGCACACTTCCAAAAAGTCAGCAGTGTGGGATTTTTTTAATGTGTGTGCCTCTGACAAAAGCATTGTAATTTGCAATGAGTGCAGTCAGAAACTGAGCCTTGGTAAGCCCAACAGCCACATAGGTACAACTTCTATGCGAAGGCACATGAGCGGCAAGCACAAAGCACTTTGGGAGCAACACCTCAAAGGCAACAGGCAAACTAAAAGCCACACTCCTTCTGGTCCAGCATCTTACTGCTCTACCTCTGCTCTCCTTGACCCGTCTGAACCACCCTCCACTCCGCCTTCCACCTTGACCACCTGTTCCCAGTCATCTGCCACCAGCCAAGTTTCTGTGAAGGCCATGTTTGAGCGTAAGAAGCCAATGTCTGACTGTCACCCCCTTGCCCGGCGTCTGACAGCTGGCTTGTCTGCACTCTTAGCCCGCCAGCTTTTACCATACCAGCTGGTGGACTCTGAGGCCTTCCGCAAATTTGTAGCAATTGGGACACCGCAGTGGAAGGTACCCAGCCGCAATTTTTTTTCTAAAAAGGGAATACCACACCTGTACCAACATGTGCAGAGCCAAGTTACCGCATCTCTGTCACTTAGTGTTGGGCCAAAGGTCCATATGACTACTGACGCATGGTCCTCCAAGCATGGTCAGGGCAGGTATGTCACCTACACTGCCCACTGGGTGAACTTGGTAATGGCTGGGAAGCAGGGAATGGGTAGCTCAACAACAACAGTGGAGTTGGTGTCACCGCCACGGATTGCACGCGGTTCTGCCACCACCTCTACTCCTCCATCGCTCTCTACCTCGTCTTCTTCTTCTTCTTACTCTGCTGCTGGGTCCTCCTTCTCCTCCTCCACACCTGTGCACCCCCAGCTCCCCCTAGGCTATTCGACGTGCCAGGTACGCCGTTGTCACGCTGTCTTGGGGATGACGTGCCTGGAAAGCAAAAACCATACCGGATCTGTACTCCTGTCATCTCTGCAGTCACAGGCCGATCGGTGGCTGACCCCACACCAACTGCAGATCGGAAAAGTGGTGTGTGACAATGGAAGCAATCTGTTGGCAGCGTTGAGACTAGGCAATTTAACACATGTGCCCTGCATGGCACATGTGTTAAATTTAATAGTCCAACGTTTTGTCTCCAAGTACCCAGGATTCCAGGACGTTCTCACCCAGTCCAGAAAGGTGTCGGCCCATTTCAGACGTTCCTACACAGCCATGGCACGCCTTGCTGACATTCAGCAGCGCTACAACATGCCAGTCAGGCGTTTGATTTCTGACAGCCAGACTCGCTGGAATTCAACGCTCCTTATGTTGGAACGTCTGCTGCAACAACAAAGGGCCGTCAACGAGTACCTTTTTGAACTGGGTGGTAGGACTGGATCTGCACAGCTGGGGATTTTTTTCCCCCGTTACTGGGTGCTTATGCGCGATGCCTGCAGGCTCATGCGACCTTTTGAAGAGGTGACAAATATGGTCAGTCGCACCGAAGGCACCATCAGCGACCTAATACCCTTCGCTTTCTTCCTGGAGCGTGCCGTGCGACGAGTGACAGATGAGGCTGTAGACCAGCGTGACGAGGAGCTGGAAGCGCACGATTTCTGGTCGGAATCACCAGAACGAACCCAGGCACCTGCTGCAACGCAGGGAGAGGTGCCAGAAGTGGAGTCAGAGGAGGAAGGTGGCTTTGTGGAGGAGGAGGAGGAGGACCAACAGGAGCAGGCTTCCCAGGGGGCTAGTGGTGACCTTTTGGGGACCCCTGGTCTTGTACGTGGCTGGGGGGAGGAGACCGTGGATGATGCAGTCCTTGATAATGAGGAAGCGGAGATGGATAGCTCTGCATCCAACCTTGTGAGAATGGGGTCTTTCATGCTGTCATGCCTGTTGAAGGACCCCCGTATCAAGAGGCTTAAGGAGAAGGACCTGTACTGGGTCGCAACGCTACTAGACCCTCGGTACAAGCATAAAGTGTCAGAAATGTTACCAACATACCACAAGTCCGAAAAGATGCGGCATTTACAAACCAGCCTGCAAAACATGTTGTACAATGCTTTTAAGGGTGATGTCACTTCAGGAACTCATCAACATTCCAGGGGCAGAGGTGCCAGTAATCCTGCCACGAGCACACCTGCAAGGACAAAGCCCTTTGGCCAGTCTGTAACGTCAGACATGCAAATGTTTTTCTGTCCAAGGCAGCGCCACAACCCTTCTGGATCCACCCTCAAAGAACGCCTCGACCGGCAGGTAGCGGACTACCTGGCATTAACTGCAGATATCGACACTCTGAGGAGCGATGAACCCCTGGACTACTGGGTGCGCAGGCTTGATCTGTGGCCAGAGCTGTCACAATTTGCCATGAACCTCTTGTCTTGCCCAGCCTCAAGTGTGCTCTCAGAAAGGACCTTCAGTGCAGCAGGAGGGATTGTAACTGAGAAGAGAACTCGCCTAGGTCACAAAAGTGTCGATTACCTGACCTTTATTAAAATGAATGAGGGGTGGATCTCGGAGGGTTACTGCACGCCGGAAGACTTGTTCTGACTTCTATGCAGCTGTCCTTCTCTTCAAGCCTCATGACTCCACACACAGCTGTCCTTTAGCGTCCTCCTCCTCCCTCCGCCACCGTTACAAACTAGGGTGCAAACCCTACTGGTTTAATTTTTTCTGGCCTCTGTGCTTCAGTGGCTGCAACCAAAAAAACTGGGCAAACAATGTCTACAAGGTCAACGTATGGCAAAAAATGACTATTTTCAGCATTTATATGGCATATTTTTTCTGGCAACTGTGCTTCAGTGGCTGCGTCCAAAAAAATGCATATTTTCTGCATTTATATGGCATAATTTTTCTGGCCTCTGTGCTTCAGTGGCTGCAACCAAAAAAATGCATATTTTCAGCATTTATATGGCATAATTTTTCTGGCCTCTGTGCTTCAGTGGCTGCAACCAAAAAAATTTATATTTTCAGCATTTATATGGCATAATTTTTCTGGCAACTGTGCTTCAGTGGCTGCGACCAAAAAAATGCATATTTTCAGCATTTATATGGCATAATTTTTCTGGCCTCTGTGCTTCAGTGGCTGCAACCAAAAAAATTTATATTTTCAGCATTTATATGGCATAATTTTTCTGGCAACTGTGCTTCAGTGGCTGCGACCAAAAAAATGCATATTTTCTGCATTTATATGGCATAATTTTTCTGGCCTCTGTGCTTCAGTGGCTGCAACCAAAAAAATTTATATTTTCAGCATTTATATGGCATAATTTTTCTGGCCTCTGTGCTTCAGTGGCTGCAACCAAAAAAATGCATATTTTCAGCATTTATATGGCATAATTTTTCTGGCAACTGTGCTTCAGTGGCTGCGACCAAAAAAATGACTATTTTCAGCATTTATATGGCATATTTTTTCTGGCCTCTGTGCTTCAGTGGCTGCGGCCAAAAAAACTGGGCAAACAATGCCTACAAGGTCAACGACGTTGACCTTGTAGGCATTGTTTGCCCAGTTTTTTTGGCCGCAGCCACTGAAGCACAGAGGCCAGAAAAAATATGCCATATAAATGCTGAAAATAGTCATTTTTTGCCATACGTTGACTCAACGTATATGGCAAAAAATGACTATTTTCAGCATTTATATGGCATATTTTTTCTGGCAACTGTGCTTCAGTGGCTGCGACCAAAAAAACTGGGCAAACAATGCCTACAAGGTCAACGTATGGCAAAAAATGACTATTTTCAGCATTTATATGGCATATTTTTTCTGGCAACTGTGCTTCAGTGGCTGCAACCAAAAAAACTGGGCAAACAATGTCTACAAGGTCAACGTATGGCGAAAAAATGACTATTTTCAGCATTTATATGGCATATTTTTTATGGCAACTGTGCTTCAGTGGCTGCGTCCAAAAAAACTGGGCAAACAATGCCTACAAGGTCAACGTATGGCAGTTGTTTAAAGAGAACAGTAGATTACTAGCCAGCAAAGCTACCTAAGCTAAAATGTCCCTCAAATCCCTGCAGACTTCTGTCCCTCCAATACAGAGCAGTATCAAGCAGATTACTAGCCAGCAAACTTACTATCATCTGTCCCTGAAATCACTAACAGCTCTCCCCCTACACTATCTCTTCCAAGCACACACAGGCAGATTTTTCAGATACATTTTTGCCCTTGATCCCCCTCTGGCATGCCACTGTCCAGGTCGTTGCACCCTTTAAACAACTTTAAAATCATTTTTCTGGCCAGAAATGTCTTTTCTAGATGTTAAAGTTCGCCTTCCCATTGAAGTCTATGGGGTTCGCGAACCGTTCGCGAACCGCTCGCGTTTTTGCGCAAGTTCGCGAATATGTTCGCGAACTTTTTTTCCGACGTTCGCTACATCCCTACTCACCTGGAGCCGTCGTCAGGATATATATATAGATAGACTGAGGAGTTAAATGGAAAAAAACCCAACAAACTAGACCAAGGTCTTTTATATATTTCATGGAATTCTGGGATGACTACTGATATCTAGGAAGAATTTCACTGGCACTCAGGTTCACACTTGCTGAGTTTATTTTGCGAAGGTGCAACGTTTCAGGGTAAAACCCCTTTGTCAAGCATGACTCCTGATATCCCCAGACAACATAAACCAAATAACACATACATTTCAGTGACTCTTGTGACACAAGTGATGTCTTTAAGAGCTAACTATATCTGATGATCCTATGAATCATCATTTACATCTTCATGTTTATTGGATTTTTGATTATGGTTTAGCAGTATCGAAATATCAAAACATTAATTTATTTTACAATATATACAGTATAACTTTACTGGCACTGCTTCTAGTGGGCAATACTTTAATATCTCTGCATATGAACCTGCTGAGAACTGAGAACCTGCTGAGAACCTGCAGAGAGTGATAGGACAAATAATGCTGTATAGGAAATGTCATAGAGAGGCTGAGGAAGAAATGCTTGCTCTAAGAGATCTGCTCCATTCTACCTACTGTAAGATGATCAAAGCTAATTAGTTGCTATGGGTTTCTGCAAGTGTCTCCAGTGTTATTAATGAACCACAGAAAGACCATCTGCAACGAGAAAAACTGACAGTATAGCTATGCTGATTATACCTGATTATGAATGATGGCCATCCTGACAGACTTTTGCATATAAAAATTAAATACATCTCTAGGTTGTCTGCTGGCTGAGACTGTTGGGAATGTACAGTAGGTGAACGGCCAAACATGTCTATTTGGGTGGTTTTTTTTTTCCTCTCTAATACGCTTAAAGTGAACTGCTGCAAAAGTGATATATTGTTACAATGAGATGGTATATTGACTGCAAGATTAAAAAATGTTTTCTTTAGTGGGAGAGAACATTCTGTGGCATCTATGATAATATAAAAGCTCAAGCCATATGTTTTCTACCATTTCCTATTCATGCCTTATAAATGTTTTTTCTTGTCTAAATAACAGATTACTCAGATAATTTCCCTTTCCCTTAAACGAATATAGTGTTATTTTAAAATATCATCTTCCATTTGCAACAGTTTTCTTATTTGATTTCTACCATTGCAGTTGGTCAGTGAAATTGCTTGGCTCTTAAAAGTAATGTTACCTTCACACAGGCCTCAAACAGGATCAATTATGACAATAACTAATATACAATTAGAGTGACAAGATCTCATATTGTTCTCTCGTGTACAAAAATAAGGGGTGAATACCAAGGTACCAGTCAAAAGGCAGTTTCTGTGTTTCTCCAGATTACGAATCAACAGGCAACAAAATCATGAGGAACAATACACTTTTCCTTCCTAAATATGTATGGGTGGTTCCGCGAAATTGTGCTCTCTGCACTAGAAAGCCAAAATGCCTGAATTTTGGCTCTTAATGTTGCTATGTCTGGCTTTTTGCTGCCCCATGTAACCTGCAGAGGTGCTGCCACCTGAGGAATGATTCTCATTTTGTCTCATTCTAGCAGTACCCCTGAATATGGGGTTGACTGAGAGGTTATCTGCCTTTGATGTGGCAACTCATGCTAGAGATCCTGGTTAAACTTAAGATATGGACATCTAAATTAGAATCTAAATATTATTCGCACTACTTACTTAAGAAAAACTGAGCTAAGGGAGTGGCTGACTGTAAGGATCAGCCCGGGACTCGAACCTTTATTTCCCAGATTCTGGACATTGTGTGTTCTTTTGAGCCACTGGGGGCTCTTTGAGGCTGATCCTTACCCTTGTGTGTCTTGTGTTTCATGTACCTGTCAGTTTCTAGTGTGTTCCTCCCCATTCTCCACCCACCTCGTTTACCCTCATGTGTTTCCCATTCCCAATTACCGTCCCTTTATTAACCCCGCCCTGAGCCTTGCTCAGGGCTGAGTCATTAATTGTAATCGTATCCTGTATCTGGTCGCTGTATCTTGTTCCAGTGATTCCTTACCTGTATCCCAAGCTCCTGGATTCCAAGCTCCTGTGTTGCCTTGTTCCAGCATTGTTTCCTTATCCTCACCTTCCTGGTAATTACCTTATTTTGAACTGTTCCTGTGTTATTTGCAAGCTCCAAGTAAACCTGCTTTATTTTCACCATGTCTGCCTCCCTTACCATCTATGGGTACACCCCTGGGCTTCCGCCATATCCTCTCCCAATGGAATGGCTATCCACTATCACAGCGGTTCCACGCTGTAACCCTTACAGAATGACTCAGCCAAACAAGAAGCCCTTGGGAAAGCCCTCCATGCTTTCTTGTCCCGATGTGGAACTACAACTCCCTTGGGGTGGGGAGAATGAGGCAAAAGTCAGCTCCCATTTCTGTGATGATGTCTATCAGGATTTTCTCTCTGACGATGACTGGGAGGATTCAGTCTTCGATGTGGGCTGGGAAGATTCAGATTCGAGCGAAGATGAGCTACAAACTGCTATCTGGCCTGTGTCTGGTCGTCCACCTCCAGTTTCTTGGCCTTTGAAATCCCCACCGCTGTCTGCTCCTGTTCCAGGGCCAGCTATGCCTCTGCAGTCTGCTCCTGTTCCAGGGCCAGCTATGCCTCTGCAGTCTGCTCCTGTTCCAGGGCCAGCTATGCCTCTGCAGTCTGCTCCTGTTCCAGGGCCAGCTATGCCTCTGCAGTCTGCTCCTGTTCCAGGGCCAGCTATGCCTCTGCAGTCTGCTCCTGTTCCAGGGCCAGCTATGCCTCTGCAGTCTGCTCCTGTTCCAGGGCCAGCTATGCCTCTGCAGTCTGCTCCTGTTCCAGCACCAGCCATCCCTCCGCAGTCTATTCCTGGGCCCTCTACCCCACAGCGGTCTGCTTCAGTTCCCGGTCCTGCTACCCCTCTGCAACAGCTACCTCCAGTCCTGGCCCAGCTTCTGCCTTGTCCTGTGCCCCCAGAAGAGGGGCTTCTGCCTTGTCCTGTGCCCCCAGAAGAGGGGCTTCTGTCATGTTCTGTGCCTCCCAAAATGGGGCTTCTGCCATGCCTAGTACCCCCAAGAGAGGAGGCTTCGCAGCAGCATCGGCTACCCAAGTGTCCAGCTGGACCTTCCCGACGACTGGCTCCCAACTGGCTGTCTGCTGTGCCGGCTTCCCAGCCTGTCCTGTCTGCTGTGCCGGCTTCCCAGCCTGTCCTGTCTGCTGTGCCGGCTTCCCAGCCTGTCCTGTCTGCTGTGCCGGCTTCCCAGCCTGTCCTGTCTGCTGTGCCGGCTTCCCAGCCTGTCCTGTCTGCTGTGCCGGCTTCCCAGCCTGTCCTGTCTGCTGTGCCGGCTTCCCAGCCTGTCCTGTCTGCTGTGCCGGCTTCCCAGCCTGTCCTGTCTGCTGTGCCGGCTTCCCAGCCTGTCCTGTCTGCTGTGCCGACTTCTCAGCAGCTGCCTCCAGTGCCGGTCCCCCAGCAGCTGCCTCTTGTTCCAGTGCTGGCTCCCCGAAAGCTGCCTCCTGTTCCAGTGTTGGTCCTCCAGCAGCTGCCTCCTGCTCCAGTGCCGGCTCCCCGAAAGCAGCCTCCTGCTCCAGTGCCGGCTCCCCGAAAGCAGTCTCTTGCTCCAGTGCCGGTCCCCCAGCAGCTGCCTCTTGTTCCAATGCCAGACCCCCAGCAGCTGCCTCCTGTGCCGGCTCTCCGAAAGCTGCCTGCTCCTGTGCCGGCTCCCCGAAAGCTGCCTCTTGTTCCAGTGCCGGTCCTCCAGCAGCTGCCTCCTGTTCCAGTGTTGGTCCTCCAGAAGCTGCCTCCTGCTCCAGTGCCGGCTCCCCGAAAGCAGCCTCCTGCTCCAGTGCCGGCTCCCCGAAAGCAGCCTCCTGCTCCAGTGCCGGCTCCCCGAAAGCAGTCTCTTGCTCCAGTGCCGGTCCCCCAGCAGCTGCCTCTTGTTCCAATGCCAGACCCCCAGCAGCTGCCTCCTGTGCCGGCTCTCCGAAAGCTGGACAAAATATATATATATATATATATATATATATATATATATATATATATATATATATATATATATATATATATATATATATATATATATATATATATATATATATATATATATATATATATATATATATATATATATATACACACACAGTGGTGTGAAAAACTATTTGCCCCCTTCCTGATTTCTTATTCTTTTGCATGTTTGTCACACAAAATGTTTCTGATCATCAAACACATTTAACTATTAGTCAAAGATAACACAAGTAGACACAAAATGCAGTTTTTAAATGAGGGTTTTTATTATTTAGGGAGAAAAGAAATCCAAACCTGTGTGAAAAAGTAATTGCCCCCTGAACCTAATAACTGGTTGGGCCACCCTTAGCAGCAATAACTGCAATCAAGCGTTTGCGATAACTTGCAACGAGTCTTTTACAGCGCTCTGGAGGAATTTTGGCCCACTCATCTTTGCAGAATTGTTGTAATTCAGCTTTATTTGAGGGTTTTCTAGCATGAACCGCCTTTTTAAGGTCATGCCACAACATCTCAATAGGATTCAGGTCAGGACTTTGACTAGGCCACTCCAAAGTCTTCATTTTGTTTTTCTTCAGCCATTCAGAGGTGGATTTGCTGGTGTGTTTTGGGTCATTGTCCTGCTGCAGCACCCAAGATCGCTTCAGCTTGAGTTGACGAACAGATGGCCGGACATTCTCCTTCAGGATTTTTTGGTAGACAGTAGAATTCATGGTTCCATCTATCACAGCAAGTCTTCCAGGTCCTGAAGCAGCAAAACAACCCCAGACCATCACACTACCACCACCATATTTTACTGTTGGTATGATGTTCTTTTTCTGAAATGCTGTGTTACTTTTACGCCAGATGTAACGGGACGCGCACCTTCCAAAAAGTTCAACTTTTGTCTCGTCGGTCCACAAGGTATTTTCCCAAAAGTCTTGGCAATCATTGAGATGTTTTTTAGCAAAATTGAGACGAGCCTTAATGTTCTTTTTGCTTAAAAGTGGTTTGTGCCTTGGAAATCTGCCATGCAGGCCGTTTTTGCCCAGTCTCTTTCTTATGGTGGAGTCGTGAACACTGACCTTAATTGAGGCAAGTGAGGCCTGCAGTTCTTTAGATGTAGTCCTGGGGTCTTTTGTGGCCTCTCGGATGAGTTGTCTCTGCGCTCTTGGGGTAAGTTTGGTCGGCCGGCCACTCCTGGGAAGGTTCACCACTGTTCCATGTTTTTGCCATTTGTGGATAATGGCTCTCACTGTGGTTCGCTGGAGTCCCAAAGCTTTAGAAATGGCTTTATAACCTTCGAAATTGAACTCAGGTGTGATAAACCACAGTTAAGTTATTTTTTAACAAGGGGGGCAATCACTTTTTCACACAAGCCCATGTAGATTTGGAGTTTTTTTTCTCCCTTAATAACGTAAACCTTCATTTAAAAACTGCATTTTGTGTTCAATTATGTTATCTATGACTAATAGTTAACGGTTTTTGATGAGCAGAAACATTTATATATGATATGATATATATATATATATCTATCTATCTTTCTATTTCCACTTTTTATCTATGAACCTTCTTCTCCCTTCTATGCACACTGTACATGTAAGGTACCACTAGACCACCTTAAGCAGATTGTGCTTTTACTGTACGTGTACCCCTTAGATGGCAATATGTGGGTCGAGAACAAAGTAACCGTTCTAACTAGTGACATGGCTTTACATGGCGAATGCTGTTTGAGGAAATAAGAGTTGACCTCTGGGTGAGGTACTATGGAGCAGTCTGGCAACACCCATGATCTTGCACTGAGACCACTATCAGGGGCATCCCCAGCTAACGTACACTGTTGCTGGTGGGGTAAAAATGTGAACCAGTAGATGCTGCAAATGGAACTAACTGATGCTTCTGCAATTTATTAGTAAGTGCTTGACTGCATGGCAGATTTGCTGGGTCTAAGGGACGCGTTACGGACCTCTGGAACATGCCTGCGCACACCCACCTTTATACTATGAGCGGAATGGTTACAAGTGCCAGCAGTGGCGGATCTAATTGGTTCGGTAAGTTGAGTAGTGGCTTTAATGTGGATGGTCTTATACTTATTCTTAACACCCATCTCAATGAAATGCAATCTCTTCTGTACTACACACTCCCATTTCTATAATTGTTTCTCAGCACATTTGCACATATTTATATTGTCTATTTGCAACGGATTAGTGACAGCAGTGGTTGCCTAGCAATCCTTATCAGTGGGTTTATATTCTGTGGGGTGGTGGTCCTTCTAGTTGTTAGCTGTATACTCCTGATGAAGATCCCTGTGGGGGATTGAAATGTTGAGTCCAATAAAGATTTTTTGTTTTTGTATAAGTCCCAGAGAGTGCACCCTAATTCAGAACCAATGCTGAGCACCCTGGTCTCGGCTCTTTCTTCAGCCTTTAGCAGCCGCCTTTCACCTCGGGAGGAGCCCTCGGCTAATCGGATGCCCCCAGGTCTTAATAAGAGAGGTGCAAAGCGAGGGGTTCTGAACAAGCACAGGGACACAACGGTAAATGCAAAGTCTTTGGGCAGAAGGTCGCGGTACAAGGCTTAGGCACAAGAGTAGTCAGATCAGGCCGGGTTGGGGCAGGCAGAGTGCAAACGAGTCAGGCAGGCAAGGGTCAAACCAGGAGATCAATCAGAGGGGATATAGAATAAGTGAAGTCAGATATCAGGCAGGGGTCAGGATACAGAAGTCAGAATAGTCAAAAGCCAGGCAGGGATTACAACAGGAATCAGGATCAATAATACAGATAGCACAAACGCTCAGAAGCACCAGGAACAAATCCTATAATGGGCAGTGAGGGTAGTGCGCTGTGGCTTTAAATACACTTGAATTTCGCGCCTATAAATAACGCAGATGCGCGCCGCGCGGTCCTAAGGAGCAGCAGTCTTGGAGGCAGAGGTGCCTCGTGGCGGGCGCCCCGCCGAGGGGAGACAGGTGTCCCTGTCGGCCCCCTCCTGCTAGACCACTAGGGTAAGTTGTTACACGCAGTCTAATTTTGGTTCTGTACATTAGCACAATGGATTTTAAATGAAACAACTCAAGATGCAGTTGAACTGCAGACTTTCAGCTTTAATTCAGTGGGTGAACAAAAAGATTGCACAAAAACTAAATGAACTAAAGCCTTTTTTAACACAATCACTTCATTTTAGGGGCTCAAAATCAATTGGTTAATTGATTCAAAGACTATTTCATGGGCAGGTGTGGGCAATTCCTTTGTTATGTCATTATCAATAAAGCATATAAAAGCCCTGGAGTTGATTTGAGGGAGGGGTGCTTGTATGTGGAAGATTTTGCTGTAAACAGACAACATGCGGTCAAAGAAGCTCTCCATGCAGGTGAAACAAGCCATCCTTAAGCTGTAAAAACAGAAAAAACCATCAGAGAAATTGCTACAATATTAGGAGTAGCAAAATCTACAGTTTGGTACATCCTGAGAAAGAAAAAAAGCTCTGGTGAACTCGTTGTACTTTGCTAAAAAAAAAAAAAAAGCCAGCACAGTTCTGTAAAAACTTTCTTTGGATAGATGAAACCAACCTCTACCAGAATGATGGAAATAAAAAAGTATGGAGAAGGCATGGAACAGCTCAGATCCAAAGCATACCACATCATCTATAAAACATGGCGGAGGCAGTGTGATGGCTTGGGCATACATGGCTGGGGCACTAGTGTTTATCCATGATGTGACACCAGACAAAAGATGGCAGATTACTGGCAACACCACATTGGTTGTGAACTTCATAGGCAGTTGTGTCCAATCATGATGAAAGGTATTCAAAGTGGCCCATTGCACGTTGTGCTTCTGTTTGACTCTCCTCTGAAGAGTGACAGTTTGGGATCCTCAACTCTCAAAAGATCTGAAAACAGAGATTGTTCAGTATCATGGTTTAGGGGAAGGCTACAAAAAGCTATATCAGAGGTTTTAACTGTCAGTTTCAACTGTAAAGAATGTAATCCGGAAATGGAAGGCCACAGGCACAGTTGCTGTAAAAGCCAGGTCTGGCAGGCCAAGAAAAATACAGGAGTGGCATATGTGTGGAGGATTGTGAGAATGGTTACAGACAACCCAAAGATCACATCCAAAGACCTGCAAGAAAATCTTGCTGCAGATGGTGTATCTGTACATCTTTCTACAATTCAGTGCCATTTGCACAAAGAACATCTGCAGGGTGATGAGAAAGAAGCCCTTTCTGCACTCACACCACAAACAGAGTCACTTGTTGTGTGCAAAAGCTCATTTAGCGAGCCATAGTCATTTTAGAACAAAGTGCTTTGGACTGATGAGAAAGAAATTTAGTTATTTGGTCATAACAAAAAGTGATTTGCATGGCGGAAGAAGAACACCACATTCCAAGTAAAACACCTGCTACCTACTGTCAAATTTGGTGGAGATTCCATCATGCTGTGGGGCTGTGTGGCTATTTCAGGGATTGGGGCCCTTGTTAAAGACGAGGGTCGGATGAATTCAACCCAATATCAACAAATTCTTCTGGATAATGTTCAAGCATCAGTCACAAAGTTGAAGTTATGCAGGGGTTGGATATTCCAACAAGACATGACCCTAAACACACTTCAAAATCTACAAAGGCATTTATGAGAAGTACAATATTCTGGAATGGCCATCACAGTCCCCCAACTTGCATATCATCGAAAATCAATGGGATGATTTGAAGCAAGCTGTCCATGCATGGCAGCCATCAAATTTAACTGAACTGGAGAGATTTTGCATGGACGAATGGTCAAAAATACCAGAATCCAGACTCTCATCAAAGGCTATAGGAGGCGTCTAGAGGCTGTTACATTTGCAAAAGGAGGCTCAACTTAGTATTGATGTAATATCTCTGTTGGGGTGCCCAAATGTATGCACCTGTCTAATTTTTGTTATAATGCATATTGCGTATTTTCTGTTCTTTGTCACTACTGAAATACTACTGTTTCCATAAGGCATGTTATATATTAAAAGGAAGTTGCTACTTTGAAAGCCCAGCCAATGATAAACAAAACTCCAAAGAATTAAGAGGGGTCCCCAAACTCTTTCATATGACTGTATATATATATTTATATATATATATGTGTGCCATCATGGCATCATTTTTTTGAGGTATTACAGATTTTTTCCAGCAAACCAAATCTAGCTGTTTCTATCATAACTACTTGGAAGCCGTTTGGATATGTAAACATTCTAAACTAGAATGTATATACTATAGTACCAATGCATTTTTGCAGATGGTTTATGATAATGTATACAAAAGTCATATGCCATTTTTCTTATTTTTTTCTTAGCCGTTTACATATTACTTTGTTAATGTTGAAAAATGTACCAAATGCATTCTCACATTGTTTAACATGCAGGAGGTGGTCATTGCTAGATAGCAGCCAACATTTATAGTACAAATCAATTGATTAAAACTGATATAAGTAGAAGTACTCTGCATATAAAATGGAATCAATCTGAAGAATGGATATTTCCCTTGGGAAGAAGTAGCAGAAGAGTTTTTTTAACATAGCAAATATAAACAGAATAAACAACACAATATGCAATGAAAATGATCTGCCTTGTGCTGAGCATTTACACTGAAAATAAAGCAATGCTAAACAAACTGGTTACGCACAAGGACCTGATGAATGATGCTTTGGTCTTCAAAAACAGCTTTTTGATAATTGTGTTACATACATCCAAATGATCAATATGTCGGTGATTTGTACATTTCTGGAGTGATCAATCCAAATTTAAATTTAGTCCTGAAGAGTCAATGTAGATGTATGCTAGCCTGAGTATTGACTCATGTCATTGTTTCACTGAAATGTCAGTATGTAGATAATGATTGCTTTCTTTATTACAGGCTTTTGAACAATACAATGGTGAATGAATACATGCATGTGAGGTTTCCCGGACGGTTTTTGGCTTATCAGTGCACACTGAGACACTACTAGATATCAGATAATGACAAAAATAGGCATATATTTCTCTGATGTTTCTCATTTTCTCCAGGTACAATAATCCCTTGTAGAAACAAAATTTTCTGGGCCTCGCCCACCCCACACCACAATTAAAAGACCCCCCCACACACACACAAACAAGTTATAAAAAGCCATTGATGGTAAGGGCCCCTTATAAGTTAAAAAAAACTGTGGTGGCAGAGCCCCATAAAAGGTTTTTTTCTTTAAAACATATTTATGAACATATGAGCCAGTCAATCATGTTTGTGGCATGTGCGGTGATATCATGCTTCTGCTTAAATATAACTCCTCATTAACCACTCATAAAACATATAAAATGGTAACTCTAAAGTTACTCATATGTAAATTAACTCCTCTCTAAAATGTTCAGCCTCTGCTGTGAAATGTAAGGGTATGCCAATGACTGGTTCTATAGTATTTTATGGGTATACTATCCATGAATAGTATAAATAATAAAGTGAAACCATTGGATTCTGCTTAAATATATACTCATCAACAGCTGTTTTGACCTTTGATTAACTGCTGTTAATTGTAAGGAAGTCTAAGATCAGGTGCCTATACATCTTACAAAAAGAACCTTTGCACCCTACATAGATTCCTGTCAACGTCATTAAAAGTGACATATTGTGAAAAATACAAAAATGTGCCAGTGCATTACTCTTTTAGATATTTAAGGAATGTGCTTAAAAATTTGTTTTTCGGGGCTGATTTATTGAAAATGTCGCCAAAAATCTTTCTAGTCCCGCCCATCTGTTCCACTTAATTTGCGTTTTTTCCCAGACTGTGTAGAAGTGCTAGCAGCACTCAGCACACTGCACTGCAGAATATGGACCAATTAGCTGCTTCTATCTCCCAGCACTTCCTGTGCAGACCATCCTTTCCGTCAGCTCACACAGGTGGGGACCACCCCCTCCTTGCACAGAAACAACACAGAGGAGAGACAAATATACATAGCTCCCTTAAAAAGATAATGATGCTTTATAGCCCAGAGTGAAACCTGAACCATATATTATTCATTGTTGCCTACAAAATTGGGGGGATCTTCAGTTATGCTACAGTATATGTCTCCTTTAAATATAGCTTCAATAAGTTATATTTAAATATAGCTCCTTTAAATATAGCTTCAATAAGCTAGGGTGGAACACTGTTCTTTTTAAGTTACTGTATAGATGTTATATTTTCAGTAGTAACAATACCAAACAATACAACCATCCAAACTTTATCACTTTTCACCATTAAGGCACTTTTTGCCATTATTGACAAATCTTACTGGTATAACCCCTCACTTGAATTTAAGTTTACTCTATCTGGCCTTTGAAGCTAAGACAGACCATAGTTTGTTATAGTTTGGGGAACCCAATGCTTGATATATGACATTGCTGAGTATTATTCTGCAGAAAAAACATTGACGTATTGATATCACATAGCAGAAAAACTAGATTACCCACATGAAGTGGAAGCACTGCAAAATCAGTTTTGTCCAGACAACTTCAGGGAAGTAAGAAATCCTATAGGTTTTGATACACATGCCAAGCAAAATGACTAGTGGTTTCAAATATCTTAAACTGCAGATTTACTTAGGAATATTATATTAAGGAGCATTTTATATACTGTGCCAAACCACACACACATTTTCAACATACGAACATACTTTGTAAAAAGAGCATTATCACCTTCCTGAATAATGATCCTTACGGTTTACCACAGTAAATACATTAGTGCCTAACCCTTAAAACTTGAGTGATATAGTCTACCATAATCATTCCTGAGTACCTGAGAAAATAAGTATTTCTATAGATATACAGAGAATTTTTACTCTTGCATCGTAAGTGGAATATTTGAAGGTGGAACTCTCTTGCTTTGTTTAAAGTGCATTTCCTTGCTTTTTAAATTGTTCACCTAACATAATACCATCTTTAGCAGAAGATAATATACATAGTTCAGTAGTATTAAGATGAAATAACTGATCTGGAATATAGTCATTTAGATTCTTATTTTTTTTTTATAAAGTTTGCATTATTGAACTTCCTATTGCTGCACTTGTTGCCTGTTCTTTGATAATATAATAGGCAACCTTGTCTTTAATTCTCTTCATCTTGCTCTTTAAGTATGGGTTTATTTCTAATAACGATTTTCTAGTCACCATGGTGATGCACAACCTATATGAAAATTTCAGTCTGTGAATGTGAATTTAGACTGCAGAAAAATATATTCCCTTCTTTCACATTAAACAGCCACCAATGTCGGATACAAATATTGTCTCTTTTAACAAAAGATTGCTAAATAATAATAATAATAATAATAATAAGGAAAATATATAACATTAAAAATAGAGATCACAGTACAAAATATTGCATGGCATGGCAGTTACACTGAGTGCTGGCTATATGCAAAAACATTTTCTGAAAGCATTTATTTTCAATGCAGGCAATGAAAATGAGATTAATAATTCACTGCTTGAATCACTGTATCAACACATTAAGATCAGGACACGCAGTCAAAAGGGAAAAATAGCAAAGTGACAAAAATAATCAGAATTATCTGGTTTTTTTCGAACAATTCTCAGTTTGATATGCTAAAGCAGATAAATAAAGTAACTGGAGAATATTTTCTGTGAAATATTTTCTTTCACATCACATCATTTGCTAATAAACATAAAAAGGCAGGAGACTCAGATGTGACATCTTATCATCAAAGTCGACTTTGGCTGGGGAATAGTATGTGATGAACTTTCAGATTAATTTAAAGAAGAAATTTTCTTGACTAGGATTCCAAAAATATCAGAAAATAGAAATTCAGGCAGAGTGTCAATAAAATGGTAAAAACAGACTCCAAATCTTGCTTATGTCTATGTAGTGGCTATCCACAATGCTGCATTCAGGAGATCCTTGGCTATGCTGCAACAGTGTGTAGGAGTCTACGCATGTCTAATCAGACTAGTTGGATTAATATGATCTAATCAAGATGAATCACATCAATGCAGATGTGAAAAGGCATAAAATGGAATGGCATATTAAATTTCTCATGGCCTGCCTTGGTACTGCCCTATCCCAGGCAAAACAACAGCACTACAATACACATATAACAAACAACGCTTGTTTTCAATATTCAACTCACTACTTCATCCCTCTACAAATGATACACTAACACCTGAACATACCTCCCAGGACTTTGCTGACTTCTTTGAATGCAAAGTTGACTCTATCCACAAACAATTTTCCCACCCCTCAGATACCAATATTCTCATTCCCCCTAAAGCTTCTATTTCCATTTTTAACTCTTTTAATTATATATCTGAGCCTGAAGTCTCTAAACTTGTAAGAGGGTGACCGAGGGTTGTGTGCAGATGTGAATGTGGATCGTGTTAAATGAAAAATTGTAAATGTTGAAATGATTGGAAATTTTTGTATTGAAGCTGTAATGTGTAAGTGTCAACACAAGGTGGTAGTAGAGGGTAATTATTGGTATTTAGTGCAATTTCTTCCCCAGTCACTAGTTGGCTAAAAGGGTATTTAAGGAGAAGACACACATAGGGTGGGGTTCTTTCCATTCTGGGGTAGATAGTGACAGGGATATGTGCATGAAATACTAGGTACTTCAGCTACTTTAGGAGATAGCTAGCACAGGTAGCTAAGACCCCAACAAGAAGGTAGAGGTTTAAGAGCCAAGACTAAGCCAGTTATGGCAAAAGTGTCAGAGAGGCATAGGCATCCTGAAGGAGGGACAAGAAATTCCTACCCGGGAGGTGAGTGACCCTGGAAAGGGATGAGCCTGTGGAGCCTCGGGTGGGGTACCAGAATGTTAAAGGTGATTGCTTGGCAAGTGATGGAGTGACTATAACTTTGTGTTGTGATGTGACTGTTTTGTGAAAGTGAACCAATATGCATGTATGGAAGGAAATCTGTAAATAAAAAGTTCTTCTTTGTTGGACCACTGAGTGTTGCACATCTTTAACAATCCTGGAGGAGCAACGGGTAAAGACCCCAAGCAACCTGGTAAGGTTACTATGGTAAAGCAGTAATTGCCCCTAATAAACTTCTCCTATCCTCTCCATCAACAACTTGCTCACTTGTTCCTATCCCATCACCTCTACTAAAACAGTGTGCTCCTGTCCTTACTCCAGTACTTACTCATATATTCAACGCACTTAATGTCTGCTACTTTTCCCTCGTTATTCAAACAGGCCTGTGTCAAGCCCATCCTGAAAAAAGCTACACTCTAACTCAGTCTAACTACTGTCCTGTCTCTCTTACCGCTTAGCTAGGGATGAGCGAATTTTTCGCCTTGTTTCGCTGTGGAAATGCCACCCATAGACTTGTATGGTATTGTGCTTCAAAAAAAAAAGAAGATGCGCATCAACATTTTTTGGATGCCCATAGACTTTAATAGGTGTCTGCGACATTTCGCCAGCTGCAAATTTTTGGGAAGCGAAATGGGTCAAATTCTCCCATCCCTACGCCTCTAAACTTCTGGAATGTTTCGTCTTCTCCCGCATTACTTACTTTCTCTGCACCAATAATCTGCTTGACCCTATGCAGTCTGGCTTTCAACCTGCATACTCCACTGAGACTGCCTTATGTAGAGTTGCAAATGACTCCAGACTGCTAAGACCAAGGGGCATTACTGTATCCTCATTCTCCTGGACTTATCTTCTGCTTTTGATACTGCTAACCAGTCTGTACTAATGCAAGTTCTTTATTCAATTGGAATCTGTGATCAAGCTGCATCCTGGTTCTCTTCCTACCTTTCTGACCGCTCCTTCTCTGTTGCTTTTGCAAACAAATTCTCATCTTCTGTTCATCTTAGTGTGGGGGTGCCTCAAGGTTCTGTACTTGGTGCTCTGTTGTTCTCCTTGTACACTCTCTCTATAGACCTTATATCTTCATTTGACCTTAAATATCACCTGTATGCCAATGACATTCAGATATATTTAGACACTCCCTCACTAACCGCTAATGTTCAAAACCAGATAGCAGAGCTTAGTAGCTATCTTTTCCTGGATGAACTAACGCCACCTCAAGCTCAACTTGGCCAATACTGAGCTCATGGTCTTTCCATCCAAACTGAGCCCTTCTTTTCTTTTCACCATTACTATTGATGGCATGACCATTAAACCGGTTAACTCAGCAGGCTGCTTGGGGTCATCTTTGACCAGTCTCTCTCCTTCTCTAATTATATTAATAATGCTGCCAAAACCTGTTGTTTCTTCCTCCATAATATAGCCAAGATATGCCCCTTTCTTTCACAAACAACAGCCAAAACACTGATCCATACCCTTATCGTATCCAGTTTAGACTATTGCAATCTCCTCCTAACTGGTCTTCCTGACGCCCATCTCTCTCCCCTCCAATCCTGCTACAGGATCCTTCTGCTCTTTCCTAAAAGGTAACCTGCTCAACCCCAACTAAAATCATTGGCTGCCTGTTAAGCAAAGGATAGCAAATAAAATCCTTCTACTAACATTAAAAACCCTTCACTCCTCTGCTCCTCACTACATTTCTTCTCTTGTCTTGCTATACGTTCCTGATCGTCTTCTCCGCTCTTCTTAGAGCCACCTTCTCTTTACACCATCCACATTAACTGCCACCTCTCATCTCAAACCCTTCTTTCTTGCTGCTCCTTACCTCTGGATTTCCATCCCTGAATTCCTCCTTAAGTAATCCTCTCTCAATCTCTTCAAGAAAAAACTAAGAGCCTACCTCTTGGAGCACTAGAACGTTAGCCTAGTTCTGTGCCTACTGACTATGCCTTACCTTGTGCACTTTTTTATCTCCAGTTTGTGCCTGTATGTTAGCCTCCCATTCACTTAGACTGTAAGCTCTACGGGGCAGGGACCTCCTTCCCACCATGTCTCTTACCACATAGCACCTAAGCTCTTTTCCCTGATATGATTCTGTATATATTTATTATGTGATTTGTCTTCCCTGTGTCATTTATATATATATATATATATATATATATATATGTATTGTACTTTTATGCACTGTACAGTGCTGCGACTCCTTAACAGAGCTTTACAAATAAAGTTATACATGATACATACATACTTACATACGTACAGAGGGTACTGTATTATTAAAGGAGATGTAAACTGATGGGAATGCTGGGTGCTTGTTTTGTTAAAGCAATGAAGTGCAATAACCGTTTCCCCCAGATCTTCAGAGACAGCAACATAATTAAAATTCAAAATTAATCCTCCTTTAAGAAAATTACAATTCCACCTGATCTGGCTCTGTGTGGAAGCTTTTTACACAGCATTTTTAAAGGGACTGCTGGTTTTTATGTCAGAATTTTACACTAGACTGCATTAGAAGTTTTATTGATATCAATAAAGAAATACTGACACATTCCTATAACAATATGGAACATGAATACATTTGTTAGAAAAGTGCTCCCAAGCCTCCAGTAGCACTTAGCCTTTCCCAACTCTCCAACCAAATCCATTAACACCAAACTACTGTTGGAGGCAGATTTATCAAAGGTCAAAGTGAAAATTTGAATTTAAAAAAAATCGAATTTTGAGCTAATTTTTGTCTACTTCGACCAGGTAATAGTCCAAATTTGATTTGAATTTGAAAAAAATTTGGAAATTTGAATTTCCAAATTTTTCATGTACTGTCTCTTAAAAAATTCAACTTCGACCATTCGCCATTTAAAACCTGCCAAATTGCTGTTTTAGCCTTTGGGGGACCTCCTAGAACCTAATTAGAATCAATTGGTGGATTTATGGCAAATTATGTGGACTAAGAAAGGCCTGCACCAGGTCAGAAATACCTACATGTGTGGATATGGACTAACATCTATTTGACCCATATTATTTTGTACCTTATCTGCTTGATCCCCTCATAAATGACTTTGACACCTTACACATAGATTGATATTCCTTTTTGTTGGTCATAGGTTGACTTATGAGCTGAATGTTGTATATATACCAGAGAACACCACTGCTTCATTGTAATCAGCTTGAAAAAGGAACTAAAATGTTCTGAAAGCTTGCTATGACTATATTAGTTAGCCAATAAAGGTATCACCTTTATACCACTTTTGCTATTTTTATTTCAAAAGGGTTGCCCTGTAACATTTTTACTGGCTAACACGTTACAGCAACTTTACCAGACATTGCTATAGAAACAACCAGTTCGTTATAGGCTTTGTTTAGCCAGCTACAAGTAAAACAATGAAAGCAAATATTTGATTGTCTGTCAAGGGTTATTGCCCAGGTGGAAATCTGCCCAACATCAATAAATGAGCCATATTTAACTATGGGTTTTATAAAAGAGTATCAATGGGTGAGAGTGAAAGTTCACCCTTTGATAAATACTTTAAAAATCCAATAGAAATGAATGGAGAGTGTTGGATCTTCAGAGGACTATGACGATTTCTAACTTCACTCATTTAAAAATATACCCAATTGTGACCAAACACTGTCCAGCCCTTCATGGTATCAGATCAGTACAAGGGTAGTTAGCAACTGCATGACAATTGATACACAAGCACTAACAAATATTATTGTTCCATCTCAGGCCAACAGCTTCGAGTATCAGAACTACATGGAATGAAGAGATGCTGCTGTTCTCTACTTCTTCATAAACATTAAGGAATGTTGGCCTGGAACATAGTATTTGTAGCTGAATAGAGAACTGGCTAAAAGATAGATTACAAAGAGTAGTGGTAAATGGAACATTTTCTAATTGGACCAGTGTTGTTAGTGGAGTACCGCAGGGCTCTGTAATAGGTCCCTTGCTTTTCAACTTGTTTATTAATGACCTGGAGGTGGGCATTGAAAGTACTGTTTCTATTTTTGCAGGTGATACTAAATTGTGCAGAACTATAGGTTCCACGCAGGATGTGCCACTTTGCAGAGTGATTTGTCTAAGTTGGAAAACTGGGCAGCAAACTGGAAAATGAGGTTCAATGTTGATAAATGCAAGGTTATGCACTTATAATATAAATGCATGTTATACACTAAATGGCAGTGTGTTGGGAGTTTCCTTAAAGGAAGGATCTAGGGGTTTTTGTAGATAACAATTTGTCTAATTCTGGGCAGTAGCCATTCTGTGGCTACTAAAGCAAATTAAGTTCTGTCTTGCATAAAAAGGGCATTAACTCAAGGGATGAACACATAATTATGCGTCTTTATAGGTCCCTGGTGAGGCCTCATCTGGAGTATGCAGTGCAGTTTTGGACTCCAGTCCTTTAGAGGGATATAAATGAGCTGGAGAGAGTGCAGAGACGTGCAACGGGATGGAAGACTTAAATTATGAGGGTAGACTGTCAAGGTTGGGGTTGTTTTCTCTGGAAAAGGCACTTGCGAGGGGACATGATTACACTTTACAAGTACATTAGAGGACATTATAGACAAATAGCAGGGGACCTTTTTACCCATAAAGAGGATCACCGTACCAGAGGCCACCCCTTTAGACTAGAAGAAAAGAACTTTAATTTGAAGCAACGTAGGGGGTTCTTCACAGTCAAGACAGTGAGGTTGTGGAATGCACTGCCGGGTGATGTTTTGATGGCTGATTCAGTTAATGCCTTTAAGAATGGCTTGGATGATTTTTTGGACAGACAGAATATCAAAGGCTATTGTGATATTAAACTCTATAGTTAGTATAGGTATGGGTATATATAATTTGTGTGGAATTAGGGAGGGGTGTGTGTATGGATGCTGGGCTTTTATTTGGAGGGGTTAGACTTGATGGACTTTGTCTTTTTTCAACCCAATTTAACTATGTAACTATGTAACGATCTGTTTATACATCTTGTACACAGCAATAAGGTGCATCCACAGATGTAAATGTGTGGTTTGGATAGATTGACTTTGATCAGACAGTGTGGTTTGCCAAAACTGAATCCCGATGATCAGTTAGTTGGCCAATATGGTTAAGCTGGCCAAATTGTCCAAACAATGAGTGTATTTCTGAGCAGCTTTACTGATAGTAGAACAATGGTAATCATTTCCACAGCAGGCTTAACTTAGTGTATGATGATCAAAAACATAGAAAAATTTAACACATAAAATGAAAAATAATTGTTACGAAATAGCATAACATTTAGGTAATGCTTTTGTTTCCAGAATTTCTGCACCTTCCTTTAAAGTTCCTATTGCCCCAAAACACAGCTGCATAATTCAGAAGGGTTGCCTGCCTAATTTTGCAATGGGCAGGAAAATAGCGAACTACCCAAGCTGCCATTATAATTGTGGGATAATTTGCATTTAAAATTAAGCTTATTCTCTAATTACTGCTCAGCATGTGTTATGGGAGCAGCATGGGGCCTCTGCTGTATTCTGCATATTATCCAAATTCACAGCTACAGAGACCTGCAAAGAACTTGCTGATCTTTCCTGCTGAGAATGCCACAGCAATTGTCTGTGGCACAGACCCAGTCAGTAGAAATATTCAAAGCAATCAAATACTATTGTAGTGAATGAAGTGCAGCTGGTGATATATTAAGAGAAAAAAAGCTTTTGTGGTCAAATATTTAAAAACTAGCATACTGTTCACACAACAATTGCAGTAAAATCAAAGGTATTTGAACAGGATCTGTTATCCAGAAACCCATTAGCCAAAGGTTTTGAATTATGGGAAGGCTTTCTCCCATAGGCTCCATTTTATCTAAATATTCCAAATTTAAAAAAAAAATTCCTTTTTCTTTTTAATAATAAAACAGTACCTTGTACTGGATTAAGATATAAGTAATCCTCACTGGAGTCAAAAACAGCCTATTGGACTTTGAAAAGACATGCCATTCTAATCTAATTGAGAGATACTATGTTGTTACGATTTTGGTTATTTGTACAAAATGACTTGATTATTTTTGTCTCATATTCAGGTTCACTTTTTAAGACAGTTACTTTTGGTTTACTTTTGGAAGTAAGCAATATCTTGTAAATCAATGTATAGACATTACCACTGTATGCCACTATGGTGATTGTAATTACTGTTTCCATGCACCTTGTACATCATATCTCATTCCATTTGCATATGTTACTGACATCTGGCATTTATGATTCAACATATGGCATTCATATAATTAGCCCAGGCAAGAGGCTTCACGGTAACGCTACATGCATTGTAACCTTATGTGGGTATAAACGAAGCGACAATGAATGATCCATAAGGATGACAGCCTAACATTTTATTATTCTTACTTCTGGACATACCGCAAGGTGATTGGCTGGTTCAAACTGGAACCGTTGATCCAGCGGTTACAAATAGAGGCAGGTTCCCAGCTCCTCCACCCCTTTGACAAAGCCTGCAAGTGGGGGGTAAAATAGATTGCATAGGTTCTATGGGGGAAATTTACTTACCTCTGAAAATCCGCTAGTGTTGCCTTCGCTGTACTTTGCCAGTCCTAGATTCGTCAAGGCTGCACAAATTCACGAAGATCCGAAGTTGCGCACAGGTTACCGAACGCTTGCGAAGTTGCACAAGCAATAGTACAATCAGCCGTTCGAAGTTACGCTAGTGAAGGCTAATTGGCATACAGTGCCAAATTTAAAAATGAATGGACGTGTATGCTGCAGCGCACATTACACTACACAATCCCAGGGAAAGTTAATAAAAGTATATTGGGGTGATCTAATGTCCTACACATGTGCCCACAGTATAGTTAAGGTGCCATATGTTATAAAATGTAGGGGGGAAGGTGGGCAAACTAAAAAAAAAATTGATCTTTTTTAGCCTATCACCCTATAAAAAGTAAAACACGCCAGCGTTTTTTTTGGACTTAGAAACATTTTCAACTTTTTTTTTTCAAACTCCTATCTACTCTATTGCACTTCGCCTGGTCTAACCTGGCGAAGTCAACTCTGGCGAAAGAGGTAACGTTCATAAAAAAACGTAGTAAATTTGCATAATTTAGCCCTTCGCCAGAGTGCAACTTTGCCAGGCGTTAGGCTGCGAAGTTGCGCTACTCTATCCAATTCGCTGGCGAATTTTCGCCAGGGCCACTGTTAGTAAATTGGTGAAGTGTATAAATGACGTCACGCTGGCGAATTTTCGATTGCGTTAGCCACTTCGCCGGTTAGTGAATTTGCCCCTATGTTTCCATGCTTCCCTGTCCACCTACAGCAACCAAGAAGTCCGAAACGTAAACATACTTACATACCAGATTGCTAATCTTACATTAAAACACTGCTGTAAACAATGGTACAAACTCTATTAACCCTTTAAGTGCCACAGAACGTAGAATCTACGTTCTGTGGAAAAGTAACTTGAAATGCCACAGAACGTAGATTCTACGTTCTGCAGCACTTCCGGGTTCTGGAGTGGAGGAGCGGCTGTTAGAGCCGCTCGCTCCGTTCCGCATCGATCCCCTGCCCCTAGGCAACGAGCAGAGCAGGGGATCGAGTGGCACCTGGGGCACGATCGCCCAGGGGCCCAAAAACAGCAGCAGGCACGTGTTACTTACGTGTCCTGCTGCTGCAGCCTGCACCGCGCTGGATATCTCCGCCCCCACAGCACAGGCACACAGAGGACGTCGCAGATCTCTTCCTGAGGCCCTTCCAGATCGCCTGCAACAGTCTCCAGCGATTTTTTCAGGTTAGTGCAACAATTACACACACAAACACACCAACACACACTTATTACAGTAATACACACTTAGATTCACACTTACACACACTTACACATACATTTTTGGGGATTGGGGGGGTCACTTACACTCACTGCACTTACACACATGTGCACACGCACACACGCGCACATAACATGTAATTTACCATTTGTACACACGCACACGCACATACATGGCATTGTGGCTTTTTTTTTTTTTTCTTATCGCATCGTTTCTTTTTTTGGCTGAAAAAAATGTTTTATTGCCATTACGAATAGCGTATTCGCTAACCGTACTGTGCAATATCTTTTTTATGTTATTTCGGTGATTATATTGCAATTTTGGGTATTTTGGTGCATTTTTAGCCATTTTATTGAATTTTTAGCCATTTTATTGCATTTTCAGCTCTGCGTATGTTGTGTTCACTTGTTTCTAGCCGTATAACCTGTTTGGCCCAGCTAAAATATTCAAACTGTGATTCTGACGGCCGATAACACGAGTCTGGAAAAAAACATTGATTTTTGTGGGTTTATTGGATTTTTTTGCATTTCACTCTTTACTGCCTTATTTTGTTTTGCCTTGTATCAAAGTGTTCAGTAGACCCCTGGCGTTCATATTTAGGATGTTTTATGCTGATACGTTACGAAATGTGGGGCATATAATGGGGTAAAATTCAAGCTTTGTGACGATTTTCAGAAATTTCATAAAAACCGTTATGTTCAGCATTGCTTTGCAGTTTGGCAGTTTACAGTAGAAACATTTATTTACCCATATTGTATTCGTCAGAATGTGTACTTTCTGAAAATATATGGTTTTCTGGGGTCTCTGTACTGTTAGGGGGGTCTAATGTCGCATAATACACACACCAGGTGCTCAAATTGAAGCAGCCAGCGCGTCAGCCGTGAAAATGTATATACACTATTGTCATTTGGGGGTCTCTGTGCGCCACATAGTTTGGTATATCTATGCATATTGGGCATCAAAGTGTTCAGTAGACCCCTGGCGTTCATATTTAGGATGTTTTATGCTGATAAGTTACGAAATGTGTGGCATATAATGGGGTAGAATTCAAGCTTTGTGACGATTTTCAGAAATTTGATAAAAACCGTTATGTTCAGCATTGCTTTGCAGTTTGGCAGTTTGCAGTAGAAACACTTATTTACCCATATTGGATTCGTCAGAATGTGTACTTTCTGAAAATATATGGTTTTCTGGGGTCTCTGTACTGTTAGGGGGGTCTAATGTTGCATAATACACACACCAGGTGCTTATATTGCAGCAGCCAGCGCGTCAGCCGTGAAAATGTATATACACTATTGTCATTTGGGGGTCTCTGTACGCCACATAGTTTGGTATATCTATGCATACTGGGCATCAAAGTGTTCAGTAGACCCCTGGCGTTCATATTTAGGATGTTTTATGCTGATACGTTACGAAATGTGTGGCATATAATGGGGTAGAATTCAAGCTTTGTGACGATTTTCAGAAATTTGATAAAAACCGTTATGTTCAGCATTGCTTTGCAGTTTGGCAGTTTGCAGTAGAAACACTTATTTACCCATATTGGATTCGTCAAAATGTGTACTTTCTGAAAATATATGGTTTTCTGGGGTCTCTGTACTGTTAGGGGGGTCTAATGTTGCATAATACACACTCCAGGTGCTCATATTGCAGCAGCCAGAGCGTCAGCCGTGAAAATGTATATACACTATTGTCATTTGGGGGTCTCTGTGCGCCACATAGTTTGGTATATCTATGCATACTGGGCATCAATGTGTTCAGTAGACCCCTGGCGTTCATATTTAGGATGTTTTATGCTGATAAGTTACGAAATGTGGGGCATATAATGGGGTAAAATTCAAGCTTTGTGACGATTTTCAGAAATTTGATAAAAACCGTTATGTTCAGCATTGCTTTGCAGTTTGGCAGTTTGCAGTAGAAACACTTATTTACCCATATCGGATTCGTCAGAATGTGTACTTTCTGAAAATATATGGTTTTCTGGGGTCTCTGTACTGTTAGGGGGGTCTAATGTTGCATAATACACACACCAGGTGCTTATATTGCAGCAGCCAGCGCGTCAGCCGTGAAAATGTATATACACTATTGTCATTTGGGGGTCTCTGTACGCCACATAGTTTGGTATATCTATGCATACTGGGCATCAAAGTGTTCAGTAGACCCCTGGCGTTCATATTTAGGATGTTTTATGCTGATACGTTACGAAATGTGTGGCATGTAATGGGGTAGAATTCAAGCTTTGTGACGATTTTCAGAAATTTGATAAAAACCGTTATGTTCAGCATTGCTTTGCAGTTTGGCAGTTTGCAGTAGAAACACTTATTTACCCATATTGGATTCGTCAGAATGTGTACTTTCTGAAAATATATGGTTTTCTGGGGTCTCTGTACTGTTAGGGGGGTCTAATGTCGCATAATACACACTCCAGGTGCTCATATTGCAGCAGCCAGAGCGTCAGCCGTGAAAATGTATATACACTATTGTCATTTGGGGGTCTCTGTGCGCCACATAGTTTGGTATATCTATGCATATTGGGCATCAAAGTGTTCAGTAGACCCCTGGCGTTCATATTTAGGATGTTTTATGCTGATACGTTACGAAATGTGTGGCATATAATGGGGTAAAATTCAAGCTTTGTGACGATTTTCCGAAATTTGATAAAAACCGTTATGTTCAGCATTGCTTTGCAGTTTGGCAGTTTGCAGTAGAAACACTTATTTACCCATATTGGATTCGTCAGAATGTGTACTTTCTGAAAATATATGGTTTTCTGGGGTCTCTGTACTGTTAGGTGGGCTAATGTCGCATAATACACACACCGGGTGGTTATATTGCAGCAGCCAGCGCGTCAGCCGTGAAAATGTCTATACATATTGTCATTTGGGGGTCTCTGTGCACCACATAGTTTGGTATATCTATGCACATTGGGTATCAAACTGTTTAGTAGACCCATATGTTTATATTTAGGATGCTTTATGCTGGTAATGATACATGGACAATACGATGCTGGAAAGTTGAAGCTTTGAGGCAATTTCCAGATATTTCACCAAAACCGACAACTTTGGGAAAGCCTTGCGACTCAGTAGTTTGGAGCAATAAGGCATGGGTACCCATTTTAGATTCTGTAGAATGTGTACTTTCCAAAAATGTATGGGTTTGGGGGGTAAACATATATTTCTGTGTTTTTACCCCACAAAAATGCAGTCAATGTGTTGATTTTTCATTAGCTGAAGTTACCCACGGGACTGTTTGTATGCGCTAACTTCATTTTGGGGCCTCTAAATGCCAGATACTTTGGTAAACCTATGAACAATGGCCACCAAACTGTTCGGAGGAACCCTGGCAATCATATTTAGGGTGCTTTTTCTTGGTGCATAACGATACATGGGTGATATGGTGCTGAGAAGTTGAAGCTTTGAGGAAATTTTCAGATATTTCACCAAAACCGACAATTGTGGGAAAGCCTTGCGACTCAGTAGTTTGGAGCAGAAAGGCATGGGTACCCATTTTAGATTCGGTAGAATGTGTACTTTCCAAAAATATATGGGTTTTGGGGGGTAAACATATATTTCTGTTTTTTACCCCACAAAAATGCAGTCAATTTGTTGATCTTTCATTAGCTGAAGTTACCCACGGGACTGTTTGTATGCGCTAACTTCATTTTGGGGCCTCTAAATGCCAGATACTTTGGTAAACTTATGAACAATGGCCACCAAAATGTTCAGAGGAACCCTGGCAATCATATTTAGGGTGCTTTTTCTTAGTACGTAATGACACATGGGTGATATGGTGCTGGGAAGTTGAAGCTTTGAGGCAATTTTCAGATATTTCACCAAAACCGACAACTTTGGGAAAGCCTTGCGACTCAGTAGTTTGGAGCAGAAAGGCATGGGTACCCATTTTAGATTCAGTAGAATGTGTACTTTCCAAAAATATATGGGTTTGGGGGGTAAACATATATTTCTGTGTTTTTACCCCACAAAAATGCAGTCAATGTGTTGATCTTTCATTAGCTGAAGTTACCCACGGGACTGCTTGTATGCGCTAACTTCATTTTGGGGCCTCTAAATGCCAGATACTTTGGTAAACTTATGAACAATGACCACCAAAATGTTCAGAGGAACCCTGGCAATCATATTTAGGGTGCTTTTTCTTAGTACGTAATGATACATGGGCGATATGGTGCTGGGGAGTTGAAGCTTTGAGGAAATTTTCAGATATTTCACCAAAACCGACAATTGTGGGAAAGCCTTGCGACTCAGTAGTTTGGAGCAGAAAGGCATGGGTACCCATTTTAGATTCAGTAGAATGTGTACTTTCCAAAAATATATGGGTTTGGGGGGTAAACATATATTTCTGTGTTTTTACCCCACAAAAAATGCAGTCAATGTGTTGATTTCTCAGTAGCTGAAGTAAAGTCCTGAACAATTTGGATGTGCTAACTTCATATTGGTGTCTCTAAATGCCAGATACTTTGGTAAAACTATGCATAATGGGTATCAAATTGTTCAGTGGACCCCTGGCAATCATATTTCAGGTGCTTTTTCTTGGTACCTAATATAGTTTGGGATATGCGGAGCAGCAAAATAAAACCTTTGAAATGATTTTTCAGAATTTTGAATTTTTTGTTGAAAAACCGCTATGTTCAGACAAGCTTTTATGTTTGGTAGTTGGGAGTAGAGAGACATAGTTACCCATTTTGTAATCGGCAGAATGTGTACTTTTCAAAAATGTATGGTTTTCTGGGGTAAACCTACGGTTTCAGGATTTTTTGCCTTGGAATCTAAAGCATGCCGTTTTCTGCCTTAGTGCTTTCAAAATTCGGTAATATACTGCCGGGAGTTTTTGCTGTACAGAAATCCTAAATCTCCCTAAAACTATACATATCTGGTATTGGCACGTTCGAGAGACATAAGGCTTTCCAAATCAGTTGGATTTTCATCCGTAAAATGAAATATTTTTCTGGTATAAATTGATATACGATGAAAAATGGTAATTTTTCATTTTTTTTTGGTATTTAGCACTATACATTTTTTTGCACAGGTGGAAATACATGAAAACTCAGGCAGATTTAGAAAGCTCAGTTTCTACCGAAAAAAACAATGTATAGTTTTCCTAGGTAAACTATAGGTTTCCCCTCAGAAAATGCCCCTAAAGTGAGAGAGCACAAAATGTTTCAAAAACGGCTGGCATTTCGCGTAACCAAAATGTAAAATTCTGCTGGCACTTAAAGGGTTAATTACATATTTATAAACATGCAACCTGTAAACTAACACTGAGTTTCCATTTGTATGTATACTGCATAATTAAACTCTGGCGCACACATTTCTAAATGTGCATACTACTGAAAAAAACATAATTGTATACAGTTATTTTATACCTAAATAGATTTGGATAAGTTCATTGAAATGAAAGAATAAAAGACAATTGCTTAGAAACTTGTTGTTACTAAAATGATGCATGCCATGCAAGTTTCTTATACAAGTATATGTAGAAAACATGCACAAAACCCATTGTTGGTAAAGATGTATACTTAATGATATAACTACTGCTTTCTATGAAGAAATGGTTATGTGAGAGTACCAGTGTACCGCATCTCATTATCATCCTTGCTACAACTAATTTCATTTTGCTTTATTTTTTAGAGCTACTGGGGTTTATTGCCCTGTCTTAAACTAATCATCACATTTATTGATTAAACCTTTAAGGAACAGTAATGCCAAAAAATGAGTGTCTTAAAAGTAATGAAAACATAATGTATTGTTGTGCTACACTGGTATGTTTGCTTCAGAAATGCAACTATAGTTTATAACAAGCTGCTGTGTAGCCATGGGTGCAGCCATTTAAAGTTGAAAATGAAGAAAATACACAGGATAAACAGCAGATAACAGAAAAGTGCTGTAGTATACAAAGGGTTTCTTCAGAACTTATCTATCATCTGCAGCATCTACTAGTCATTTACTAGTTCCATTTCTGAAGCAAACACACCAGTTTTACCAGTGCAGGGAATACGGTAACTCAACATAGTCAATTAATCAGAACTAAAACCATTCATATGGCACATTCTGGCTGGCCTGCATTAATTGCAAAATTAGAATTTTTGGTGACACTTGGGTTCTAAACAATATTGTGTCATATACTGGTGACTTAATGCTTTGACATTTCCAAGCTAGCTGTACTGTTTCTACTTAAACATGCCATGGGGTGTAGTTCACCACTATTGTGCCTTATTTATTCAGTTGTGTGCTTATTATATGCTTTTAATACATTACATTTGGGGGGTTATTTATCAAAGGTCGAATTTTAAAATTTTAAAAAAAAAATTTGAATGGAAAAAACTCAAATCAGAGAGTTCAGGGTTAACAAACGGAAAACTTGAATTAATCAGGTTTTAGGCAAAAAAACCTTCTAAAAAATCACTCTAATTGATTGAGTTTTTGGGCAAAACCCTCATCATGAAGACTGTTAACATCATGATGCCTGTTAACATTCTTCAAATGTTTCAAGGGACCTCTACCATTGACTCCTACATGACCTCGACAGGTTTTAAATGGTGTATTTTCAGATTCTAGCTATTTCTAGGGTCGGGGTATAAAAAACTAGAATCCATGATGTGACCTTATTTATTAATAAAAAGCTAAATTTTATCGGATCAGGGATAAAATCGATTGAAAATCCGAATTGTAGAAGTTTTTTCCTGAATTTAATTTTTTTGGGCTTTTTCCCGAAAAGTCAGATTTTTGCCTGTGAATTCCAAAATAGTGAGTTTTTGGGGTTAATTCCAGAGCAGACCACAAAAACTTCCAAATAGCATAGGGACCACTCCCATTGAATTATTTACAACCGCAGCAGGTCCAAGATGCTGGATTATCGGATTCTGACTTTTTCTAACATCGGGGTATAATAAATCTCAAAAAAATTGAGTTTTTTTCCACTAAAAATTTGGATTTTTTTTTAACTTTTTATTTATTTCTTCCACAATCCAGTCAGATAATACAGCAGGCAGGCCACAGGAAAAAAAAAAACAGTTTCACAGCTCAGAGAATATCTCAGGAATTCCTGGCAAGTAGAGGCAGTTGGATTGTGAAAGTATCATATAACAAAAAGTAAATACAATAGGAAAAAAGAAAAGAGAGTGATAGAGGAAAGCGGGGGGGGGAGGGTGTAGGACTCTCGCCAATTGACATCATACAGCATGCAGATATATGAAAAACACATCACTTTAAGTTGTACCGGGAACCTTACAACTATTAGTGAACCTCATGAAAGACATTATCAGAGGACAGTCACACCACAGTTGCTGGCAAGTTTGATGGAACTCGTAAGTCCGTCTCAGTCCAGAGCATCCACGGGTTCCAAATAGTAGCATAATTGTCCATGTTATGTTGGATCATTGCAGTAAGCTTTTCCATAGAGGACACCCACCATATTTTGCGTTTGATTTCCATGATTGTGGGAATACCTTCTTTCCATTTTCGGGCAATAGCACATCTGGTAGCCAAGCATATATGTGAGCAGAGTTTAAATTCTGTCTTAGAAAGAGACGTAGATGGAAAGGTAAGAAGGGCAAGCCAAGGATCCGGCGTGATCTTTTTGTTTAAGATATCACTCAAGAGAGCAAATATGTCTTTCCAAAGATCATTCCCACCACATGTGTAATAAAAATTTGGATTTTATAGTAAAAAAAACCTCCTTGTTTGAGTTTTTGGCATTCAGACATTAATAAATAACCCCCTTGATGTAATACAACAATCCATAGTAATCAAATATTTATAATCTCTGATGAGTGTACTTCAGTTAAAATAACAAAGGCAAGTGGTGGATTGGTCATTATTACTTACTGCAATGAAGCTAATTTGCCTGATGTTTGTAAATTTGGCCTCAGTCTCTGATATGATTTAGAATCTAAATTCTCTTAAGTAATTTTTAAAAACAGCCACAAACCCTATAGTGAAGAGGTGCACTAAACTGAAAAATGTGTTTAATTGTATAGCTGATTGACTTATTTTATAATGGTTAGTTGAAATACAAAACGTACTAACACATACCACATAAGTAATAATAAAATATGATACAATATGTATGCTTGTCTGGCTTAAAATAACATAACAGTTGTCTTCTTGTAACTTATTACTTGCACTACAATCCAGCACAAAGAGTGAAGTAGCCTTGCAAATTATCATTAGTTCTGTTTTAATGAGTGGAAATTGGAAATTACTTTAGCCTCCATCAATGCATAGGAGATCATTAATTCAAGATGGTTGTCTTTTCCAATACTGCAGCAGTGCTCACTCTTAATTAAAGATGCTATTTTCAATAGTTCCTATTTTTGTATTCATTCAACATATATTTGAGCCTGCTTTGAAGTGAACATTCAAACTCATTAAACACATTGTACAGTAAATGCCTTATTTAACCTCAACAGTAGTTCTCTGTGATGCAGTAGGACATGTTGAAGGTTCAAAAGAAAAGGAGAACAGCAGTGGAATTACAATAGCCAAATCAGAATGGAAGATTTTCAAAGAACTAGGAATTTCTAACCATAGAAATTGTGCACTTTCATTATTCATTTTCTTTCCTGGTAAGGAAAAGGCCCGACATCACATCTTTATTACATACTGCATGAATGGCTTCAATGGACAAAGAAAGATGTTGTGCTTATGTATTTTTAACATGATGTAAAATAATCCATTATAAACAATTATGAGTTCCATGTATAAAAACATATCTTTTAGTAAAATATGAAATGTGGCTTTGCCATGCTTTGGTGTAAGCACTGGAGAGCAAAGTTGCACCCCGTAATCCTGTTGCATTATCAGGCACAAACTGCACTCTGCACCTGGCACATAACAGTACAGTGTTTGGCCAGAGCCTTGCAATATCAAGCTCTTCCAGTCTGAAAATTCTAACTGATATGCAGACTAGTGGTGGCATATGCTGTCGTCTCTGTATGAAGCACTGTCAAACTAAGCTATGGTATAAAGGACAAAGAAGAAACCAGACACTTTCTAAAGTTTTTGCACTTTGTACCTATCCTTATTCTTTGCAAATCAACGAGGTCCTGTATAAATCAATGGGAGAGGCATCTATCTCAATTTTAAGTTTTTGTGGTCTGTGCTGGGTTTAGCCTGAAAAACTTTTTCCGAGTTTTCAGACAAAAACTCGAAAAAAAATTCAGGGTAAAAAAAGTCAAAAAAATTGAGCAATTCTGTTTTTTGTTAGGTTTTATTGAGTTTTTCTCCGATCAAATTAATTTGGGTTATTTTATTAATAAATAAGGTCAAATCGAACATGGGAGTTTGGTCGTGTTTTTTTTTTTTTTAAATGATGAGATAAATTCTGATTTTTGTAAATAATCCCCTAAGGGGCAGATTTACTAAGGGTTGAATTTCGAAGTTAAACTTTCGACCCTCGACCGGTGAATAGATTTTTCACCGGATTTAACGTTCGCACGATCAAATAAAACTATTAAATCATTCGAATCGAACGATTTTTAGCGAACGATCGAAGGATTTTTATTTGACCAAACAAAACTTAGAACAGTGCTCTGAAAGGTCCCCATAGGCTAACATTGCACTTCGATAGTACGAAGTCAAAGTTTTTTTAAAGAGACAGTACTTCGATTATCGAATGGTCGAATATTCGAACGATTTTTACTTCGAATCGTTTGAATCGAAGTCGAATAAAGCGTATTCGATGGTCGGAGTACCCAAAAATTTACTTCGAAATTCGAACTTTTATAACTTTGAAAATTCACTCGAGCTTAGTAAATTTGCCCCTTAGTGTAGTAACTGCCCCATACTTATGACCCCTAAGCCTCTACATGCCAGGATAACGGGTTAGAGGTAGACTCTGAGCTTTTAAAACTTATTGATACAGTGGTTAGTTTTTTCAAACATTATTACCATAATATTTGCTTATTATTAAAAGCTATGACATTTGATATAAACATGGACATTTGGTTCAAAGTTTCTGTATTCTGTTAAATCTCCTTTAGTTTATAGGATAGTATGGGCTTTTGCTTTAGAATGCATATTATTCATAGGAGGCACATTCATCAAATGTCGAATTTCGAATTCATGTGAGTTTTTACTCCCAAAATTTATTTAAAAAATTGACTCTTTTAAACTTGGATGAATGTAATCGATCTGAAAACTTAAATCAAATTCAATTTGAATATTTCAATTTTTTCTCTGAAAAAAATTAGAATGTCAGGAAGGATGCAAACTATTGATTCCTGGACCTCTCCCATTGACTTAAACAGCAATTATGCAGGTTTTAGGTGGTGGATAGTCGAATTCGAATTCCTAAAGGACTAGAGTATGATAAATCTCAAAAATCGAATTTGAATTGTTTTTGAAAAACTCAGATTGAATTTGAATAACTTCCTAGTCGAATTTGACAGTTGCGTCCATAAAAAAACTAGAAAATTCTAATTTTGAATTTTCAATTCGACCCTTGATAAATCTGCCCCCTAATATTATCAGTTAAATGACCACATACCATGTAAGAGACACTCAATTGGTAAATGCCTTTCTTCATACAGGGGAATTCATTGTGTAAAAAGTATAAATGTAAAAATGAAAAGGTTAACATTTTAATATTATAATCTAACTTACATTTTTACATACTAAAAATATAGTATTGTTCGCTGACCTGAGATGGATTCACAGAGATAAAACATTTAACGGTTAGGTAATTTCTGTCTTGACAGGCAACAATGAATCTTTCTTTATTCTATTGCATTACCTGTTAAAGCTATAAATGTCAACCTATGTATTATTTATTTCCTTAATACTTACTAATCACAACTAGGTGATCCTATATTCTGTAGTCAATCTATTTTCATTAAAAACTTTTACATTCTTGCATCCAGTATCATTTGCTTTTAAAGTTGGCAGGATCTTCACCATATTTTCACCATTTTATCTTTCCCCTTTGTTAGACCTTTTTAAAGACGTCCCCATCTATCAGTGTGCAGTTCATGCTTACATTTTACCTCGACATTTGTAAAATTATGCTTGTCAAGGAATGGTAAATTTAGTAAAAATCCAATTAGGTTCACAATGGCAGTCACTTTATACTGATGCATGTCAGTAGTGATAAGATACCCAGTAACTCTTCATGGGATATTGATGTGCTTAAGTCCTTAACATCTAATAAAGCTTTGGCGGTGACTGTGAGTGATCTATTATTGTGTTACCTGGATGTTAAGGGCTTATACACATCAATACTCCATGATGAGGCTATTGATTGTGGTATTAGGTTTCTGTTTGCCATTGATATGCCTTAGTATAAAATAACTCTTGTTTGCTATCTATTTACATTTTTACTTAAATACAACTATTTTACATTCTATGGCAAAAGCTTTTAACAAATGCTTGAGAAAAGTATAGATTCAAACCTCTCAGTACATACTAATTTTCATCAATGAATTATAGCAATTCATTCCTGTTCTAATACTTAATCAACCATCACATGCATGGTCATTAAACTAATATCAATTACTTACGTCAAAGTAGTTAAGTATATGGAACATCTAAAATTGTTTAAAAAGACTGGACTGGGGTCATTAACAAATGCAGTGAATTTTGCAAAGTACACCATTTTTTTTACTACCATGCAGCATTTTTCCTGGAATTCCAGTATCATTATGGCTGTGCTCTGTTATATCCGGTCCAATCACACCTGATTCACCAATATGGACACAAAAGTAGCCTTTATTTGGTAAATCAACAACAAGTTGCAATGGATACAATATACACATGATTTGAGTTGCAACAGAGTCACTCCAGTGTGCTTTGTTAGTAATTAGTGCAATTCACTTGTCATAAATTCATCATATCTATAGGCTCTATGTGCTAGTGGAACATTGAAACTACTACCATGTCCAGGCTGGTGGTAATTTAAGGGTTTCCATGTGTTAGTGAGCTAACTTGTGAAGTACAGGTTTGAGACCTGTTATCCAGAATGCTTGGGACCTTAGGTTTTCTATATAAAGGATATTTCCTTAATTTGGATCTTCATACCTAATCCACACATTGACTGGGGTAATGGGGTTGCTAAAACAGAAAAAGCTAGTAGGCTTGTAAATATGCTGAATGAGAACTTTTTATTCCAGCTCGTTCAAGAATCTACTAGGAATAACTCTCTTTTGGACCTTGTAATAACTAATAATACTGAACTCATCTCTAACATTTGCATGGGTGAGCATTTAGGGAATAGTGATCATAACATGGTCTCCTTTGAGATTCTGTTGCAGAAGCAATTCTATAAGGGAGTAACTAAAACACTAAATTTGAAAGTGCAAACTTTGACAGTATAAGGGCATGTCTGCAACATATTAAGTGGGAAATGCTTTTCACAGGGTTAAACACAGAACACAAATGGGAAGTCTTTAAAATGCTGCTTAATAAATATACTTGTCAGTATATTCCACTTTTAAGCAAGGAACGTTGTTGCAAAGCAAAACCTTTTTGGTTTAATAGAAGCATGGGTGTTGAGGTGGGTAAGAAAGCCTAGGTACAAGGAGGCCAATAAATCATGCAAAGAAGCTATAAGGCAAGCTAAAATTGATATAGAAAAGGATATTGCAGCAAGCAGTAAAAAAAATTCAAATTATTTTTTAAATATGTTAATATTAAAAAAATGAAGCAGGAAGGGGTGGGACCCTTACTATCAGAGGGGGATCAGCTGGTTGATGAAAACAAAATAAAATCGCAGATTCTGAACTCATATTTTTCATCTGTCTACACAAATGAGGAACCAGTAAGTGAAGGTTTCCTTCCTAATAGTCCCAATTCTAGTAATACAACTAATGATGCATGGTTCACACATGAAGAAATTCAAAAGAGACTAGAACATGTTAAGATTAACAAAGGTACGGGGCCAGATGGTATTCATCCCAGGGTAATTAGCAAGCTTAGCTCTGTGATTGCCAAACCTCTTTACTTAATTTTTCAGGATTCATTGAGATCTGGCATAGTGCAGAGAGACTGGCGAATTGCTAATGTGGTGCCTCTATTCAAAAAAGGATCCCGTTCTCAGCCTCAAAACTATAGGCCAGTTAGTCTGACATCAGTGGTTGGAAAGCTTTTCGAAGGTTTAATAAAGGATAAGATACTGGACTTCATAGCAAATCATAATACTATGAGTTTGTGCCAGCATGGTTTTATGCGTAATAGACTAACTTAATTTCTTTTTATGAGAAGGTAAGTAGAGACCTCGATTATGGGATGGCAGTGGATGTGATTTACTAAGACTTTGCTAAAGCATTTGATACAGTGCCACACAAAAGGTTACTGGTTAGATGAAGCAATGTTGGCCTGGAACATAATATTTGTACCTGGATAGAGACCTGGCTAAAAGATAGACTACAAAGAGTGGTGGTAAATTTAACATTATTTAATTGGACCAGTGTTGTTAGTGGAGTACCGCAGGGCTCTGTACTAGGTCCCTTGCTTTTCAACCTGTTTATTAATGACCTGGAGGTGGGCATTGAAAGTACTGTTTCTATTTTTGCAGATGATACTAAATTGTGCAGAACTATAGGTTCCATGCAGGATGCTGCCACTTTGCAGAGTGATTTGTCTAAGTTGGAAAACTGGTCAGTAAACTGGAAAATGAAGTTCAATGTTGATAAATGCAAGGTTATGCACTTTGGCAAAAATAATATAAATACAAGTTATACACTAAATGGCAGTGTGTTGGGAGTTTCCTTAAATATAAAGGATCTAAGGGTTTTTGTAAATAAAGCAAATAAAGCAAATAAAGTTCTGTCTTGCATAAAAAGGGCATCAACTCAAGGGATCAAAAAATAATTATGCCTCTTTATAAGTCCCTGGTGAGGCCTCATCTGGAGTATGCAGTGCAGTTTTGGACTCCAGTCCTTAAGAGGGATATAAATGAGCTGGAGAGAGTGCAGAGACATTCAACTAAATTGATTAGGGGGATGGAAAACCTAAATTATGAGGGTAGACTGTCAAGGTTGGGGTTGTTTTCTCTGGAAAAAAAGGCGCTTGCGGGGGGACATGATTACACTTTACAAGTACATTAGAGGACATTATAGTCAAATAGCAGGGGACCTTTTTACCCATTAAGTGGATCACCGTACCAGAGGCCACCCCTTTAGACTAGAATCAAAGAACTTTCATTTGAAGCAACGTAGGGGGTTCTTCAAAGTCAGGACAGTGAGGTTGTGGAATGCACTGCCGAGTGATGTTGTGATGGCTGATTCAGTTAATGCCTTTAAGAATGGCTTGGATGATTTTTTGGACAGACATAATATCAAAGACTATTGTGATACTAAGCTCTATAGTTAGTATAGGTATGGGTATATAGAATTTATGTAAATGTAGGGAGGAGTGTGTGTATGGTTGCTGGGTTTTCATTTGAAGTGGTTGAACTTGATGGACTTTGTCTTTTTTCAACCCAATTTAACTATGTAACTAACTATGTACCTATACTAGAAAATCATATGAACATTAAATAAATAATAGGCTTGTTTTGCTTCCAATAAGGATTACATTATATCTTAGTTTGGATCAAGCACAAGGTACTGTTTTATTACATCAGAGAAAAAGGGAATCATTTTTTAAAATCTGGATTATTTTATTATAATGGGGTCTATGGGAGACTTTACATAATTTGGAGCTTTCTGGATATCAGGCTTCTGGTTAATGGATCCCATACCTGTATTCATCAGAGCAACCTGTTGTGGTAAGGTTTTCAAGTACTCAGACATACAAGGATGCATATGGGCGCATGTACTGGCAGTTATGTGCCTGAAATTCAACATTTTAGCAAACTACACTTGCAGATGCTTTCATAAATGTGCCCATGGCTCAGCACCCATTATCTCTGTTGACCAAATCAAGGATGTGGTCATGGAAATACCCATAGAAAAGGTCAAAGGAAGCAGGGAGCAAACATGTTTCACATGTAATACTTGGTTTAATGGATGCTATGAAAATGGAGTTTATGAAATGTTTGTAGACTTATTTTACACCAGGAAGCTTTCACATTTGGTTGTAAATAATGTGCCATTGTCACAGTTAGACAAAAAAAAGGAGGAGGGAAGGTTCTCTGTAGAAACTTGGGGGACAGGTCCTCTCCAGAATGAATGTAAGGTAATATGCTTGCTAATCAATGTAAGCACATACTATTGTGCATCATCATATGCACAGAAACAGCTATGATTATGCAATAATATGTTTTAAAGGAGAAGTAAAATTAAAATATAAATAAATACAATAAAGTTCTAGTGAAGAGTTACTTACAATAATACTGCCTCTATACGAGTTTCCCTTCAGCTGCATGTAGAGATTGATGTTAAAAATATTGAGTGCATACAATATAGATGACATCCCCCTGCAGATAGAAAACTGCTAAATAAGGGCTTGCACATACGCAGAATAAATCATCCAAGCCCTGCGCATGGGCAAACTATCACTCTACTTCTTCAAGGTCAGCAATGACGTTCTGATCAAATGTTAAAAGTGAACTGACCTCCTTTTCTCCTTCATTGTGAACTGCCAATAGCAACAATTGCATCGGGTAAAAAATGTGATTGTTGTTCCATGTGACGAGAAGGGGTCATGAGGGAGAACTGAATTTGGTGCATTCGTGCTTTTGGACCGGGAGACAGAGGATATGATGCATACTTTGTTAAAATGGCAGTGGCAAAGTCCACATCAGTGATCAAAGGGTCCGTTTACTAAAGTGCGGTAAATCTGACTTTAAGTTTCCGCATGTTATCGCTGAGAATATTTTTACGCCAAAATATTCGCAGCGACTAAGTTTACTAAACAGCGATACGCTCAGAAGTCATTGCGATCACTTGCGGTAACTACGTTAAGGAACCAGCTTACGTTAGCGGTAATTTTAGTGAGTTCCGAATATTCTGGCAAAAAATTAAGTTTTTGCGAATATTTATGCTATAAAATAGTCTTGTTTTATGGCGGTTATTATGGCAATTTACTGTGACATTTATGGCCAGAAATGCACCTTCAAAACTCATAAACTTTATTGACTGATGATTATACCATCCAACAACATCACCAGAGTAACACCATTCAAACATGTCTGCATCATATAAACCCTTCTGCCCTTCTTTGCTTCATAGAAATGCACAGTTTAATGTAGCCAATCACAATGAAACCAAAAAAGTGTAGAGGCTGACGAATCCTTGGACTGTGATGCCTGATGCCAATAATACACCTCTGAGCTGAAACTGCTGCTGTTGCACCGGATAGAAGCAGAAGCCAAAACATCCTGTCAGCAATAGCTACAGATCTCTCTCTCCTGTCAGCAAAGAATGATGGGTAAAAAAAACAGTATTATGGGATATTTCCTGCCCCTTGAGAATTTTCTGCTGAAAAAAATACTTTTACGCCACTACATAGGTGGCGGTAAAAGTTTGCGAATATTCTGGCGTTAATTTTGTCTTTAGCACATTTTGCTGTTTAGTAAACCATGCGTTAATGTGTACGTAGCATTATTTTCAGCGAATGTGATAACTGGTGAACAATTATTCTTGCGCAAGAAAATTTGCAAATTTATATTTACCGCAGGTTAGTAAACTGGCGATAACATATTTGGCGAAAATTCTGTCTATATATTGTGCGAATATTTTTAAGCACTTTAGTAAACCGACCCCTTAATTCTATGTGCTGGTACAAGTAAACTATAGCGAATTGAGTAATTAATGTATGGCGTCTCAGGAGGGGGGCACTTAACCAATAGTTTGCAATGTTAATTTAAAAATACATTTCGTTCTCTTTTAAAAACAACAAAAATGTAAAAAAAATATTCTTCATATATAAATTAAATGAGCACCAAAACAGAAACAAATTGCAGTGATTATTTACAAAATGTAATACACAGTGCCCATCTAATGTCGGTTCAATAAATCAAGAACAAAATAAAACACATTCAGGATCTAATTACATTTTTGATATAGTTACATAGTTAAATTAGGTTGAAAAAAGACCCCATCATGTTCAACCCCTCAAAATGAAACCCAGCATTTATACACATACACTTCCATACCCTCACATAAAATAGTATCACAATATTACGTCTGTCCAAGAAATCGTCCAAGCCACTCTTAAAGGCCTTAACAGAATGAACCATCACAACATCACCTGGCAGTGCATTCCACAACCTCACTGTCCTCACTGTGAAAAACCATCTACGTTGCTTCAAATGAAAATGATTTTCCTCTAGTCTGAAGGAGTGGCCTCTGGTGCGTTGATCCTCTTTATGTGTAAAAAGGTCCCCTGTTATTTGTTTAAAATGTCCTCTAATGTACTTGTAAAGTGTAATCATGTCCCCTTGCAAGCGCCTTTTTTCCAAACAACCCCAACCTTGACAGTCTACCCTCATAATTTAAATCTTCCATCCTTCTAACCAGTTCAGTTGCACATCTCTGCACTCTCTTCACCTCATGTACTGTATGTCCCTCTTAAGGACTGGAGAAAAAACTACACTGCATACTCCAGATGTTTTCATCCCTTGAGTTTATGCCCTTTTTTTTTTTTTGCAAGACATAACTTTATTTGCTTTAATGGCCATAGAATGACATGGCCCCGAATTAGACAACTTGTTCTCTAGATCTAGATCCTTCTCAGTTAAGGAGACTCCCAACACACTTGCATTTAGTGTATAACTTGCATTTATATTATTTCTGCCAAAGTTCATAACCTTGCATTTATCAACATTGAACCTCATTTTCCAGTTTGCTGCCCAGTTTTCCAATTTTGTCAAATCACTCTGCAAAGTGGCAGCATCCTGCATAGAACCTATAGTTCTGTACAATTTTGTATGATCAATGGTCCAATTAGAAAATGTTCCATTTCTTACCACTCTTTGTAACTTATATTTTAGCCAGTTCTCTATCCAAGTACAAATGTTATGTTCCAGGCCAACTGTCAGGACTTACCCTGGTGGTCTAGTGGGCAGCGGGGTCCACCGCCGCTCCTTCGGCGTGGACGCCCGCTGCGCAGCTCCTGCAGCTCCGGCTCACTTCCTGGTGCCGGTTTCCCCTAAGGTGCGCGCCGCGCACGCTCGGCTCTTAAAGGCGCAGTGACGCTGGCGTGTGACGTCAGCGCGCAATGGCGCCAAATTCAAATGTATTTAAGGGGAATTTAGGTTTTAGCAAGTTGCCCGTTGTTAGGTTCAATTTGCTTGTTCCTGGGTGTTATTATCTTGATTCCTGACCTATCTACTGTGTTTGACCCTTGCCTGACTGAAACTTTGCTGACTTCTCCAATCCTGACTTTTGCCTGCCTATTACTACGTTGATCTCTCCTTTCCTGAAACCTAGCCTGTCTATCGAAGATTCTACGCTCTCCATCCTGATTTCGGCCTGTCTGACTATTCTTACTAGAGATGGCGCGAACTGTTCGCCGGCGAACTTGTTCGCGCGAACATCGGGTGTTCGCGCTCGCCGGAAGTTCGCGAACGTCGCGCGACGTTCGCCATTTTGGGTTCGCCATTGTTGGCGCTTTTTTTTGCCCTCTCACCCCAGACCAGCAGGTACATGGCAGCCAATCAGGAAGCTCTCCCCTGGACCACTCCCCTTCCCTATAAAAACCGAAGCCCTGCAGCGTTTTTTCACTCTGCCTGTGTGTGCTGAAGAGATAGTGTAGGGAGAGAGCTGCTGCCTGTTAGTGATTTCAGGGACAGTTGAAAGTTTGCTGGCTAGTAATCGTTTTGATACTGCTCTGTTATTGGAGGGACAGAAGTCTGCAGGGGTTTGAGGGACATTTAAGCTTAGGTAGCTTTGCTGGCTAGTAATCTACCTTCTACTGCAGTGCTCTGTATGTAGCTGCAGTGGGCAGCTGTCCTGCTTCTGATCTCATCTGCTGACTGCTGCAATAACAGTAGTCCTTGTAAGGACTGCTTTTATTTATTTTTTTGTTGTTTTACTACTACTACTACTACTACTACTATAAGAGCCCAGTGCTATTAGTCTAGCAGTGTTGGGGAGTGGGACTGGTGTGCTAATCTGCTGCTCCTAGTAGTTCAGCAGCACCAACTTTAATTTTTTTTTTTAATATTCATTTTTTTTTTATTTTACTTTTTTTTATTTTACTACCGCTGTAGTAGTGTATAAGTTGACCTTTTAGGCATTATTTGCCCTGTAGGCATTTTTTGCCCAGTGTGTTATTCAACCAACTGCCATCTAGCTGTGTGACCTTGTTCACATTCTGTCTAAATATCCATAATATTACCGTCTCCAGAAAAAACACCGGAGTGACTTTTTTCAAGCAGCCATAATATATTTTACGTAATCCGTATCCATCGCTGTAGTAGTGTATAAGTTGACCTTTTAGGCATTATTTGCCCTGTAGGCATTTTTTGCCCAGTGTGTTATTCAACCAACTGCCATCTAGCTGTGTGACCTTGTTCACATTCTGTCTAAATATCCATAATATTACCGTCTCCAGAAAAAACACCGGAGTGACTTTTTTCAAGCAGCCATAATATATTTTACGTAATCCGTATCCATCGCTGTATTAGTGTATAAATTGACCTTTTAGGCATTATTTGCCCTGTAGGCATTTTTTGCCCAGTGTGTTATTCAACCAACTGCCATCTAGCTGTGTGACCTTGTTCACATTCTGTCTAAATATCCATAATATTACCGTCTCCAGAAAAAACACCGGAGTGACTTTTTTCAAGCAGCCATAATATATTTTACGTAATCCGTATCCATCGCTGTATTAGTGTATAAATTGACCTTTTAGGCATTATTTGCCCTGTAGGCATTTTTTGCCCAGTGTGTTATTCAACCAACTGCCATCTAGCTGTGTGACCTTGTTCACATTCTGTCTAAATATCCATAATATTACCGTCTCCAGAAAAAACACCGGAGTGACTTTTTTCAAGCAGCCATAATATATTTTACGTAATCCGTATCCATCGCTGTATTAGTGTATAAATTGACCTTTTAGGCATTATTTGCCCTGTAGGCATTTTTTGCCCAGTGTGTTATTCAACCAACTGCCATCTAGCTGTGTGACCTTGTTCACATTCTGTCTAAATATCCATAATATTACCGTCTCCAGAAAAAACACCGGAGTGACTTTTTTCAAGCAGCCATAATATATTTTACGTAATCCGTATCCATCGCTGTATTAGTGTATAAATTGACCTTTTAGGCATTATTTGCCCTGTAGGCATTTTTTGCCCAGTGTGTTATTCAACCAACTGCCATCTAGCTGTGTGACCTTGTTCACATTCTGTCTAAATATCCATAATATTACCGTCTCCAGAAAAAACACCGGAGTGACTTTTTTCAAGCAGCATTCATATATTTTACGTAATCCGTATCCACCGCTGTAGTAGTGTATACGTTGATCTTGTGGGCAGTATTTGCACAGTGTTTTCTTCAAACCGCCATCTAGCTGTGTGAGCTTGTTCACATTTTGTCTAAATATTGATAATATTATCGTCTCTAGAAAAACCACTTGAGTTACTTTTTTTCAAGCAGCATTCATATATTTTACGTAATCCGTATCCACCGCTGTAGTAGTGTATACGTTGACCTTGTAGGCATTATTTGCACAGTGTTTTCTTCAAACCGCCATCTAGCTGTGTGAGCTTGTTCACATTTTGTCTAAATATTGATAATATTATCGTCTCTAGAAAAACCACTTGAGTTACTTTTTTTCAAGCAGCATTCATATATTTTACGTAATCCGTATCCACCGCTGTAGTAGTGTATACGTTGACCTTGTAGGCATTATTTGCACAGTGTTTTCTTCAAACCGCCATCTAGCTGTGTGAGCTTGTTCACATTTTGTCTAAATATTGATAATATTATCGTCTCTAGAAAAACATGGTCAGGGCAGGTATGTCACCTACACTGCCCACTGGGTGAACTTGGTAATGGCTGGGAAGCAGGGAATGGGTAGCTCAACAACAACAGTGGAGTTGGTGTCACCGCCACGGATTGCACGCGGTTCTGCCACCACCTCTACTCCTCCATCGCTCTCTACCTCGTCTTCTTCTTCTTCTTACTCTGCTGCTGGGTCCTCCTTCTCCTCCTCCACACCTGTGCACCCCCAGCTCCCCCTAGGCTATTCGACGTGCCAGGTACGCCATTGTCACGCTGTCTTGGGGATGACGTGCCTGGAAAGCAAAAACCATACCGGATCTGTACTCCTGTCATCTCTGCAGTCACAGGCCGATCGGTGGCTGACCCCACACCAACTGCAGATCGGAAAAGTGGTGTGTGACAATGGAAGCAATCTGTTGGCAGCGTTGAGACTAGGCAATTTAACACATGTGCCCTGCATGGCACATGTGTTAAATTTAATAGTCCAACGTTTTGTCTCCAAGTACCCAGGATTCCAGGACGTTCTCACCCAGTCCAGAAAGGTGTCGGCCCATTTCAGACGTTCCTACACAGCCATGGCACGCCTTGCTGACATTCAGCAGCGCTACAACATGCCAGTCAGGCGTTTGATTTCTGACAGCCAGACTCGCTGGAATTCAACGCTCCTTATGTTGGAACGTCTGCTGCAACAACAAAGGGCCGTCAACGAGTACCTTTTTGAACTGGGTGGTAGGACTGGATCTGCACAGCTGGGGATTTTTTTCCCCCGTTACTGGGTGCTTATGCGCGATGCCTGCAGGCTCATGCGACCTTTTGAAGAGGTGACAAATATGGTCAGTCGCACCGAAGGCACCATCAGCGACCTAATACCCTTCGCTTTCTTCCTGGAGCGTGCCGTGCGACGAGTGACAGATGAGGCTGTAGACCAGCGTGACGAGGAGCTGGAAGCGCACGATTTCTGGTCGGAATCACCAGAACGAACCCAGGCACCTGCTGCAACGCAGGGAGAGGTGCCAGAAGTGGAGTCAGAGGAGGAAGGTGGCTTTGTGGAGGAGGAGGAGGAGGACCAACAGGAGCAGGCTTCCCAGGGGGCTAGTGGTGACCTTTTGGGGACCCCTGGTCTTGTACGTGGCTGGGGGGAGGAGACCGTGGATGATGCAGTCCTTGATAATGAGGAAGCTGAGATGGATAGCTCTGCATCCAACCTTGTGAGAATGGGGTCTTTCATGCTGTCATGCCTGTTGAAGGACCCCCGTATCAAGAGGCTTAAGGAGAAGGACCTGTACTGGGTCGCAACGCTACTAGACCCTCGGTACAAGCATAAAGTGTCAGAAATGTTACCAACATACCACAAGTCCGAAAAGATGCGGCATTTACAAACCAGCCTGCAAAACATGTTGTACAATGCTTTTAAGGGTGATGTCACTTCAGGAACTCATCAACATTCCAGGGGCAGAGGTGCCAGTAATCCTGCCACGAGCACACCTGCAAGGACAAAGCCCTTTGGCCAGTCTGTAACGTCAGACATGCAAATGTTTTTCTGTCCAAGGCAGCGCCACAACCCTTCTGGATCCACCCTCAAAGAACGCCTCGACCGGCAGGTAGCGGACTACCTGGCATTAACTGCAGATATTGACACTCTGAGGAGCGATGAACCCCTGGACTACTGGGTGCGCAGGCTTGATCTGTGGCCAGAGCTGTCACAATTTGCCATGAACCTCTTGTCTTGCCCAGCCTCAAGTGTGCTCTCAGAAAGGACCTTCAGTGCAGCAGGAGGGATTGTAACTGAGAAGAGAACTCGCCTAGGTCACAAAAGTGTCGATTACCTGACCTTTATTAAAATGAATGAGGGGTGGATCTCGGAGGGTTACTGCACGCCGGAAGACTTGTTCTGACTTCTATGCAGCTGTCCTTCTCTTCAAGCCTCATGACTCCACACACAGCTGTCCTTTAGCGTCCTCCTCCTCCCTCTGCCACCGTTACAAACTAGGGTGCAAACCCTACTGGTTTAATTTTTTCTGGCCTCTGTGCTTCAGTGGCTGCAACCAAAAAAACTGGGCAAACAATGTCTACAAGGTCAACGTATGGCAAAAAATGACTATTTTCAGCATTTATATGGCATATTTTTTCTGGCAACTGTGCTTCAGTGGCTGCGTCCAAAAAAATGCATATTTTCTGCATTTATATGGCATAATTTTTCTGGCCTCTGTGCTTCAGTGGCTGCAACCAAAAAAATGCATATTTTCAGCATTTATATGGCATAATTTTTCTGGCCTCTGTGCTTCAGTGGCTGCAACCAAAAAAATTTATATTTTCAGCATTTATATGGCATAATTTTTCTGGCAACTGTGCTTCAGTGGCTGCGTCCAAAAAAACTGGGCAAACAATGCCTACAAGGTCAACGTATGGCAGTTGTTTAAAGAGAACAGTAGATTACTAGCCAGCAAAGCTACCTAAGCTAAAATGTCCCTCAAATCCCTGCAGACTTCTGTCCCTCCAATACAGAGCAGTATCAAGCAGATTACTAGCCAGCAAACTTACTATCATCTGTCCCTGAAATCACTAACAGCTCTCCCCCTACACTATCTCTTCCAAGCACACACAGGCAGATTTTTCAGATACATTTTTGCCCTTGATCCCCCTCTGGCATGCCACTGTCCAGGTCGTTGCACCCTTTAAACAACTTTAAAATCATTTTTCTGGCCAGAAATGTCTTTTTTAGATGTTAAAGTTCGCCTTCCCATTGAAGTCTATGGGGTTCGCGAACGGTTCGCGAACCGCTCGCATTTTTGCGCAAGTTCGCGAATATGTTCGCGAACTTTTTTTCCGACGTTCGCTACATCCCTAATTCTTACTGCTTGTGCTGGCCCGGCCTGCCTGTTCCTGGTGGTTTCCTATCTTCTAGTACCCTTGTAAACAGTTGTGCCCCATTGCCTGCCAGAACTTATGCCTTGCACCTCTCGTTAAGTCTAGGTGGCATCTGAGTAAGCCGAGGGCTCCTCCCGACTAGGGATGTCGCGGACTGTTCTGCGGCGAACTTGTTCGCGCGAACATCGGCTGTTCGCGTCCGCCGCAAGTTCGCGAACGTCGCGCGACGTTCGCGTCAAAATCGTTCGACCATTCGACCATTCGGTCGCTAAAATCTAACGATTATCTTTCGATTCGAACGAAAATCGTTCGATCGAACGATTAAAATCCTTCGATCGTTCGAATCGAACGATTTTCGGATGTTCGAAGTTCGCGAACTGTTTGCGAACTGTTCGCATTTTTTGCCGGTGTTCGCGAACGGCGTTCGCGAACACATTATCGGCGGTTCGCTACATCCCTACTCCCGACGCCAAAGGCGGTCACTTAACTGGTGAAGTCGAGCCGTGACCAGGGTGCTTGGCATCTGTTCTGGTGTAGGGTGCCGACCGTGACACCAACATTCCTTAATTTAACCAGTAAACTTCTGTGTGGCATTTTATCAAATGCTTTAGCAAAGTCTAAGTAGATTACATCCACTGCCATCCAAGAATCGAGTTCCCTGCTCAGCTTCTCATAAAAAGAAATTAAGCAAGTCTGGCAAGATCTATTAAACATAAAACCATGCTGGCACAAACTCATAGTATTATGATTTGCTATGTATCTTATCCTTTATTAACCTTTATTAACCCTTGAAAAGCTTTTCTGCTACTGATGTCAACTAACTGGCCTATAGTTTTGAGGCTGAGTACAGGATCCCTTTTTGAATAGTAGCACAACATTAGCATTCACCAGTTTCTCTGCACCATGCCACACCTTTGGAAATCACAGAGCTAAGCTCTGGGAGTAACCATCTGGCCCTGGACCTTTGTCCAAGCAACCCGACCAGTCACGTCGTCACCTCCACCGATCACAAGTGCGCATGTAAGCGAGCGCACACGCATGCGCACTGACAGGTCATATCACCACGCACAGAACCCTCCCCTCACATAGGCAAGCTTGCATGCATGCATTTTGCAGAATTATTCAGGCCGGACTGGGGTAGGCAGCAGTTAAAGGTATGTGATAGGCGCCCCTCAAGCTTTGCACCCTAGGCATGTGCCTACTCTGCCTACCCCTAGTTCCAGCCCTGCCTTTGTTTATCTTAACTTGTTCTAGTCTCTTGAATTTCCTCATGTGTGAACCATGCATAATTAGTTGTATTACTAGAATTATGACTATTAAGAATTAAACATTCATTAACTGGTCCCTCATTTGTGTAGACAGACTAAAAATAATAGTTCAGAATCTCAGCTTTTTTTATATTAAGGGTGCCACCTCTTCCTACTTAATTTTGTTTACTATTTACATATTTAAAAAATTATTTAGGATTTTTTTTACTGCTTGCTGCAATTCTTTTTTCCATATCGATGTCAGCTTGTCTGATAGCTTTTTTGCATGATTTATTGGTCTCCTTGTACCTTATAAATGTTTTGGCTGTCCCGGGTAACTTGAAAGCATTAAAAGCTCGTCTTTTCTTACTAGGGATGCACCGAATCCACAATTTGGGATTGTGCCGAATCCCCGAATCCTTTGTGAAAGATTTGGCCAAATACCAAACTAAATCTGAATCCTAATTTGCATATGCAAATTAGGGACGGGAAAGTGTGAACATTGTTTTGTGTAAAAAGTCATGTGAGTTCCCTCCCAGCCCTTAATTTGCAACAGAATCTTAAAGGAGGCCATGTTATGGTCACTATTCCCTAAATGCTCACCCACACAAATGCTAGAGATTTACTACAAGATTCAAAAGAGAATTATTCCTCTTAGGTTCTTAAAACAAACACACTCCTCTACCCTTTTTAATCCCTCTGTCCCTCCAAAAAAGGGTGTAACCATTTAAATCACATGTTTCATCCCACCAGGTCTCAGTGATACCAATTATATCATAATTTGTAGAGCATGCAATTAACTCTAGGTCTCCCATTTTACCTGACAAAATTCATGCATACAGCGGAGGTTACTACATTTCCTTTTGAAATTTCAACTACTTAGTGGAGAATTATATCCCACTGCCCCGTCTATCCTAGCTTCCGCATAATTCTTTATCTCGCCCCCCCTTGCCTAGTTTAAAGGGATTCTGTCATGATTTTTATTATGTTATTTTTATTTCTAAATTACATTGTTTACACTGCAAATAATTCACTCCACAATATAACATTTTATTCCTGAACCAGCAAGAGTATTTTTTTAATTGTAATATTAGTGTGTAGGCAGCCATCTCAGGTCATTTTGCCTGGTCATGTGCCAGAAAGAGCCAGCACTTTAGGATGGAACTGCTTTCTGGTAGGCTGTTGTTGTTCCTACTCAATGTAACTGAATGTGTCGCAGTGGGACCTGGATTTTTACTATTGAGTGCTGTCCTTAGATCTACCAGGCAGCTATTATCTTGTGTTAGGAAGCTGCTATCTTGTTAATATCCCATTGTTCTGTTGTTAGGCTGCTGGGGGGGGGAGGGAGGGGGTGATATCACTCCAACTTGTAGTACAGCAGCAAAGAGTGACTGAAGTTTATCAGAGCACAAATCACATCACTGGTGGCAGCTGGGAAACTGATAATATGTCTAGCCCCATGTCAGATTTCAAAATTAAATATAAAAAAATATGTTTGCTCTTTTGGGAAACGGATTTCAGTGCAGAATTCTGCTGGAGCAGCACTATTAACTCATGCATATTGAAAAAACATATTTTTTTCCCATGACAGTATCCCTTTAAACACTCCTCAACCTCTTAGTCATTCTTTCCCCTACCACAGTGGACCCCATTCCATTGATGTGCAATCATTCATGACTATATAGGTTGTACCCCAAGGAATAATCAGCCCAGTGCTCTAGGAACCCTAGAGCATAATTGTTACATCTATGGCCACCTTTCATGTAAGAAAGAAGGGTCTTCCTTCTTACACGAAAGGTGGCCATAGGCGTAACAATTACGATCTTTCTCGGAAAAAGATCTTTCCAAGAAAGATCATTCGTTTCAATACACACACACGTGTAGAGCTGAATCGTCAGATATACAGGTAAATACAATAGAAATCTACCTGTATCTGATGATTTAGCACTAACAATGATGTTTGGGTGCCCTCAAAGACGCCCGATCAAAATTTTCCGGCCAGCCCGATCGACAAGCCGACCGATATTCAAGTCTTCTGCCGATATTGGTCGGCTCTTTTCCCACCATACACACAACGAATATCATACGAAAATTAGTTTTGTATGATATTATCTGTGCGCTTATGGCCACCTTAAGACTTGAGCTACACCACAGTGTTGTGATATGAACAACATTCGACAACTAATTACATTAAATTGCATTATACATTACTTACATTTTACTCTGTTCTTTTATTAGTGCTCAAAAACACTTAAGCATCCAGTTATTAATCAAGAATTTAAATTTGTTCATACATTCATTTTATATCCAATGTAAAGGGAATATGGACACTGATTGCAACTGACTACTTGTTATGTAGAAAATAATAGAGTATAGGTTCAATAGCAATCTTACAGGCTATGTGAAATATTAATAAATGGAAAAAAATAAACATGCTGATTTAACTCTATAATATCAGTTTTGCAAGCATTATTTCCAGACTTTGGTGGAAAGCAATGCATTTTCTAAGCCCTTGATGAAATTAAAAATATATAAATATACATGACAACATGATGCATTTTTCAAGGCTACAGTATTTGCATGTGTTACCATTCAGAATGAAGGAGAGAAGACCGTAAGAAAACAAGGAACTTTATGTATGCCACCCCAGTATAAAAGGATGACAAAAGCAGACTTAATTGCAGAAGAATAGTATTAGCTGTTGATCTGCTACACTGTAAATTGTATCAGACATCAGCAGGTTACTGTTAAGCAATTTGTGAATATAATTTGGCAGTTCTATAAAATATGACATGCATTGGCGACGATGCATACTGAGCAGTCTGTAGTTATGCAGTGATACTGTATTTCTAAGACATATTGTCATAGTTATATCTAACAGGGCTGGATTACTTGTCTGGCAATGTAGGCTCCAGCCTATGGCCCGCCTGATGCATAGGGCCTCGCCACCAACCTGCCTGCCCCAAACCACTATATAGCAAAGCTTTTCTCAGAATATGTTTTGGTCTGTGTGCATGCTGAAATTAGAGCGATTAAGCAGAGGAGAGGGATTGGAGAATTTACAAGATTTTTCAAACCTGCTGCTTTGCTGATCATTAGGGGAGTTATTTACTAAAATCCGATTTTTCTCATTTTCTCTCATTTTTTTATAAAGAAACTCGACCAAACACCCACCCACGATTTTACTTTATTTTTCATTAAAATAACTCAAATAAGACGGTTTGGGAAAAAACTTGTTAATATCGAGTGAAAACTCGAATTGTATGAATTATTCAGACTTTTCTCCCAAACCACTCGATTTTTTTTTTTTATTGCCCAAAGACCCCCATGGATTATCGGGCTAAACCCAGTGCAACCACAGTATCTTGGGATATTGGACACCTGCTATTGACTTATACATGACCTTGACAGGTTTGAGATGCTGGGTTTTCGATTCTGGCTTTTTGCTGCATCGGGGTAGAATAAATTTCGTAAAATTCAATTTTTCCCCCCACAAAAATTCCAGTTTTTGCCCAAAAAAGCCGACCAGAAAATATTGAGTGTTAGTAAATAACCCCCTAAATGTAGACATATGTACACAGACAAAAACAGTTCCATAGTTTTTAATTTTTGTGTAACTTGCATTTTTTATTTTTTTGTAAAACAAAGAATTATTTTGTACAGTTAGTTCTACAAGTCTCAACAGAGGTTGACGAGATAGAGGTACAAGCCAGCATAAACAATTGTCAATCATTCACAGCAATACAGTAGGACAAGATTCAGAGTCAACAGCTTGAGCCATCATCAAGTAGCTATTACACTGTGCATGCAAGTTTGGAAAGGAACAGAGAAGGGGGAGGAACAAAGGATAGATAAATGCTAGCTAATAAACCCTTCTTGGGAATGCCATGAACAGATAATTAAACAACTAGCAATTAAGTTGTCTTTTAATTAGAAGTATTCTTGCCACAGAATGGAAATGCCAGGTACTATTTCATTCATAGTTTCTCATGTTAGGAACTTTCCATTAACCCGGTCAAAAAACAGTACAAATCCAACATTGAAGGTAGTGGTTCATACTTGGGTTACCCAGATTGGAAATCAATAGAAAGGAAGGGGGATTAAAGTATATATAAAGCTCTATTCCAAAGTTTCAAAGTGAGTGTCATAAACATCAAAAGATTTTTTAGTTATATTTATAGAGCTTCAAAAGTCTGGGAAGGATTGTGCAGAGGCAATGGGGTTTTTGTAACAATCACCTTATATCCAGGCTGAGCACTATAAATATCTATGAGTTTATGTAAAAACAGGAAGGAAACCTGAGGATAAGCTAGTATTAAAAGCACAATATCCCAAAAGAGAGTGATTTTATAGTGGTCAGTCCCACTTCAACTCCTTAATTATCTGGGTGATTGGGTATGGTGGCTTCTAGCATTCAATGCATAGGGCATAAAGCAGGGGTGAAAGAAGGAAGCCTTGCTTTGTGCCATTGGTAATCTTAACTGGGATGTTAGACTGGCCAGGTAACATTAAATAAATAGGGGTTATTATAAAGATTATGTAGGGCTTTAAGAGAAGGGTCATGTAAATGAAGGTGCTAAAGGAGGGCAAATAAATAGTTCCAATCAATCTTCTCAGCATCAAGGATCAGTACCAGAGTCTGTTTAGTATGTCTAGCAAGTTGACAAGTTGACAGGGAAGTTGCAGGGAGAGTTTGCCAAACGCATCTCCATCATCAGAGCCATTCTGGATTTTTTAAGATTTGTGCAAGAATGGGGACAAAGTCCATTAGCCTCCACTTCCCCACTGTTTTTGTAGTGGGGACTTAACTATATTTTCTCCAACTGTATCTATTGGGAGCACCGGGCGGCCACCCTACGGGTTTTTGTATGGATCGCACATGTTGATTTTTTATGTATTGGGGAAAAGGTTTTAAATGAATGTATATATATATAAATATGTTTTTATTTCAATGAATCAAGGTTGTTATTGCATGACTTCATGCACCACGAACCATCTTAGCTAACATCAAAAATATTGGTAGGTACATGTTTGGGCTTTTTATTTATTGAACCAAGTGCTGTTAGTTGGATCTTTTGTTTTTTTCTTCTTTTTTGTAGAGGGTATTGTCTGGTGGGACCCCAAATGTGTCCTCAGTTTTTTTGACTGCCCCTGCTACCGCCATTTGATATGCAAAGTTCTTTATCAGTATTTTAAACAGGCTCAATGTTCCAGCAATGTGTGCGTATATAACAGCCAGACTGCAGCATTTCCTGAAATAGATTTTCTCATATTCTCCAGCTTGGTGAAGACTCAGCAGTCTGATTGGCCAGTCATTAATAAAGTGTTATAGGGAATATAACAGTATTTATGCAGTGTATGAATTGTAAGTAGGAAATTCTAGTTCAAACTAGACCAAGACCTATTCAAGGCTGGTGACTTCTCATACTAAAAAATATTATCAGGTGGTCTGATTAAATAACTGAAATTATATTCTTACAGTTATACTGTATACTTTTTAGTGTTCATTTAAAATTGTATAACGTTTTGATAAAGCTGATGAGTTATGCTAATCACACATTCTACAGAGCACCAAATTTAATCCTTCAGAGAATAGAAGCAATAAAACCTCTGTATTCTCCTTGTTTTCATCCATCAATTTATATGCCTCTTAGCCCAAGTGCCCCAAACACTTTTAACTCCTTTGTTTACTGTTATGTATTTAAAAAAAAATTTGCATTTTTTTATTCTTCTCTACAAAGTCTTTTTCAGTTTCAGCTTTTTAATTTTTATTTTTGTGTGGAAAGACACGTTAAATTTGTTGTCTTAGTCACTCCTTTATACAGTTTATATAATATTATCATATGAACATAATTATGATCACTATTCTGTTACTGGACATCTACACTAGTGGTCTAGATAAATTCACTGTTAGTAGTGATTAGAATATCCAGTGAGTGTTTTATAATTGGTTTGTGTTGCCATTTAGTACTTTTACACATTATAACTGCTAATTAACGAGTGCAAGTAACGTGTTTCGATTTGCCGAAAAATTAGCAAAATTCCTTAATTTACAAAACGGCGAAAAATTTGCAAAACTGGATTTAGGCTAACAGCAATTTTGTTGCACGTCAATTTTTTTTTTTTTTGCCGCAAATTTTGATGTGCGCCAAAAAAATTGGCGTGCGTCTGTGTTTTGACTGTGACATTATTTATTGAATTCATTGAAACGCCTCTTCAGCCTGCACTGCAGCCTCTCCATAATACAGTATTTGCCGCAGGGACTGTATCCCGGGGGTCCTATGGGAGATGTTATCATATCCTTCCTGGTGCAGGTATTCAATGAAATACCGGAGCTGGTCCTCATTAAGCATTCCAGGACCTGCCATTATATTGATAGAAAAGTTTTCTACTCCTACAGGTATAAGGGCAGGGCATTGGGTATTTATACTGGTGAGATCTGTGTTACATGATGTTCTCAAGCCAAATTTGATATGTAGGCTCCCAATTTGATGTGTGGGCGCCTAATTTGATGAATTTGTTATTGAATGCAGTAGCACTCAAATCCATTATGCTTTTTTTTTTTTTTGGTTGCACCTTACACATAATGCAAACCTTCAATACAAGTATACCCCAACACAACAGAAGGGAAAACAGAAGGGAAAACAGAAGGGAAAACAGTAAACTGAAATCCACAACTTGCAGACAGCTAGCTCCACAAACTGCTACTCTAGCTAAATATCACAGAAAACGCTCCTATCTCCTAATCTATCCACTACCAAATGACCTCTGCACCTCCTTATATAGTGGGAGGGCTCAGATCTAATTGGCTGCTGCGTAAGAAAAGAGAAGGCGAAAATGACATTCTTGTTTGTTGCTCATCTCTTTTTTTGATGCCTTTTGTGTCAACATGTGACATGCGTCGAAAAGAACCGCACGGCAAATTTTTGACACAATGAAACTCAAAAATTCACCGCAAATCTAACTATGGCAAATTTTTTCGCCCATCCGTACTGTTTATCTTTTAGAAATAATGTATTGTTTCCAAAAATAAAAATGTATTTTGCATTGTTACTTTGAAGGAAAAAAGTGTTAAGCATGCAAGTGTTTTAAGTCAGAGGGCAGGCCTAGGTCAAGATAGAAAACAAAGTTTAGGAGTCAGGAATAGGGCCGGGCTAAGGGCAGGCAGCAATGTATCAGCGTCATGAGAACAGGCCAAGGTCACACCAGAAGAACAACAGTGGTTTTAGAAGGTTTAGTGTCCACAGGAGCTGACATGACAGAGAAGCTTGCCTCCTTAAATAGTCAATATGCATGGGCAAAAGGCTGGTACAAGTCATAATGCGTACACGAGTACATCATGACGCACACGCGTTGAGTATCAAGATGTGCGCACCTGCAGGGAATATCGCCAAGCAGAACATAAGTCACGATGCCTGCGCAGAACAGATCAGTCCCAGATACATAATCTGACATAATGTATGTAGTGTATTTAAATGAGTTGCCCTAAATATGACTATTTTGGGGTCATAATTGAGAATGCAGAACTGCAGTATATGCAGGATTTCTTGTTTATATCAGCTTGAACAGCTTGTGACAGAAAGCCTTAGTAGGGAAAAGAAAACATCAAGATAGGCAGAAATAGCTTATGTAATAACTGACAGATACCTGCAGGAAAAAAAATCAAAGATGGACAAGGTTATCAGGCACAAAACCTAGCTTGAGTATATTAATTCATGGTGGGTTTTCTTAAAGATTGCTCAAGCCCAAAAGCTGGAGCAACCTTAAATATGCCCCTAAGGGTTTAATTTATTTGTGCAGGGCAGGCAGAATAGGTGCCCACCTAGGGTGCCATCATGAGGGGGAGCACTTTTAAGGGGATTTTTTTCTTTTGCTTGACCTTTAATAGTTTTTAAATTTTATAAACTGAATATTCTTGCCTATGATTCATACTGTGGGCAGAAGCACTTCCACCTCCATCTTGCCAGCTGCTGGCACAGGTACATATTTGTGGAAAATATCTTGACTGTAAACAGCACAGGTAAACAGATGATTTGGGGCAATCTGATGTATTTTGGCTGCTGCTGGCACAGATACATTTTGGGGGAAATATGATGGATTTTTGGCCACTGCTGGCACAGGTGCATTTTTGAGGGCAATATGATGGATTTTTGGCTCCTGCTAACACAAGTACATATTTGGGGCAATTTTGTGGATATTTTAGCTGCTACTGGCACAGGTACATATTGGGGACAATATGAGAGATTGGCTGCTGCTGGCTCAGGTACATGGGGCAATGTGGTGGCTTCTGGCACAGGTACACATATGTTTGGGGCAATATGATGGATTTTTGGCTCCTGCTGGCACAGGTACAAATTAGGGGCAATATGATGGATTTTTTTGGCTGCTGCTGGCATAGGTACAAATTAGGGGCGATATGATGGATTTTTTTGGCTGCTGCTGGCACGGGTACAGATTGGGGGTAACAATATGGTGGATGTTTTGTCTTATGCTGGCACAGGTACAGATTGGGGGCTTGGGAGCAATCTGAGGGGTTGACTGCCGTTGGCACAGGTACAAATAAGAGCAATATGATAGGTGCTGGCACAGGTACATGGGGCAACAAGATAGGTACAGGGGACAATATGAATGGCAAGGTGGGAAATGGTAATGCAGGGTGGGAAGAGAAACCAATTGAAGCCCTTGCCTAGGGTGCCAAAATACCTTGGCCTGGCTCTGGCAAGTACTAGTGCTATACTCGCTAGTGCTCATTTAGAAATCACTTTCATCCATGTCATACCTGTGCTCTGAAACTTGTGGCAGATTTAAAATCTGGTTTGAAGTGCAATGACTTTGGGCTCTAAGATGTCAGAATGACCCACATGTTAGGGGATTGGTAGGGAGTAGAAGAGGGGGAACTGACATACCTCCTTTGCCCCTTATGAATACATGACAACCACAGAAGAACAATTATGGGAGAAGAACAGGTTTTTTGCACTCCACAAAACAGACCCTGCCTGTTTTTTCTCTGCCTCACTATGTATAACTAGGACTCAGACTCAGGCTTAAGATAGTCTGTAGATCACCCAGTATGTCAATGGAAAAGAATAGAACAGTCTACACCAGTGATCACATCCCTTTTTTCATGATTGTGTTGCTTCCCAAATATTTTTACATTTGAATGTGGCTCATAAGTTTGAGAACCCCTTGTTTACACTAATCCACTAAGATCCCTTTGGAGGGCCTTTTACCCTGGGGTTGGACATAGATAAGTGAGTACCAAAACTGTTTGCAACTAGTACTCAGTCCACGCCCATGTCATCAGGGAACATATAACATGAAGTGTATGTACTAAGTGTAGCATCCTGAAGTAAGATCAATGTAATCTATTATGATAACCTGTTGACAAAAATATTTTGTAAAGAAATTGCAAAAAAAAAACAATTAAGGAGAAATGCAAGTTAAGAAGCAGGAAATAAGGTACAAGCTCCAACAGGGTCTGGTCCTTACTGCCTGCCCTAAGGCTCCTTGTATAAGCACTAAGGGGGTGTGTTCTTGCACCCCTTAGTGTTCTTCCACTTCTGTTTAGGGGCATAGTAAATGCCCCAGAATGTCATTGACAATACAGTGACAATGTCATAACATCTGTTTGTTTGATATAGCTGTTAAATTAAAAAATAAGTCTCTGAAATTTAAAAACAATTCTCTATTTGCAGCAGCAGCAGAGCTTTTGCAGAGGTCAATTTTCTAAAAAAAATTCAAAATTACAGTTAATCTCCATATTGCTATTTTCTGGTATTTTTTCTCTTATATAAGACACATAATACATAGATAAATAATGATTGCATAAAGGTATTGAAAGTTGTAAAGGTTATTTAGCAAGTCACGGTTTTTCATGCATTTTCAAACCATCTGATGACTGCAACTTTCAAATTTAACCACATAAAAATTGAACGATCTATTTCCTAATGACATCTGTGGAATCTGGAGGAGTCTGAGCTGATGTGATTAAAGGCTTTAGGGTACATTTACTTACTAGATCAAATGTGCACCGTGCAGTTTTTGGATGCAATTAGCTCTGTTTTTTCTCCACAATGCTGTTTTTTAAACTAAGTTCCACTGTAATCCGCAAAGTTTGGTGCATGTTTCCATGAATGAAATATAAGTGCTGCTGGCATTTTCAAAGTGGGAATTGTGTCATTTTTGGCTTGCGAGTTCAAAACCCCATTAGCCTAATTTGCTGGGAACAAGACTGAAGTGTCTATTGATATCCAGGGTGGCCGTAGCACCAGTGCGCCACACCATCAGTAGACGCAATTGTGCATGATCCATCAGAAGAGGCAAACGTCTTATTTTTTAATGAATATTGTCAATACACACACCACTGTGTACCCTTTTTAGCATGATTGCATTGGTAGTCATATATTACCCATTATGAAATTCACAATTCACTTTTTATAACAAATTTGAATAATGCTGCACTTTGTCATAAATAAGTCGTGGAGTGGTTACCACACATAAGTCTAAAAAAATTAAAATTTTGTGATTTGCTATACAGGTAGATGTCTGAGGAACCAGAGCACAATACATCTAATTAAAAATATCTACTTCTAGTATATTATACTTTGAAGGTGGTGGTAGCTCCAAGGTTCCCACTGAGCCTAGGTTGCAGCATATTTGTGCCTAAAGAATTAGAAAAAGAGAAGGAACTTTGACAGCAAGTACCAGAAATGATGAGTTTTTAAGTGCTGTTGCATCAGATTTATATCTTCCACTATAATTATATTGGAATAATGGGGGAAATGCTGCATTGTGATTATAACTTGGCAATAAGTCACAAACATGTGTATAAAGAAATAATGTTTGTGTCAGTTGATATGGCATTTTGCATCTGTTTGTGTTAGGCTTTTTTATTTGGATATATAAAATGTTATTGATTGCTATTTTAAATATAAGATAAGTAATCATTACTAAACAAAGTGGACTGGATCAAATCTGGCAAAGATACAACAGAAAACTTGGTGTCAAGCAATTGCTAGTATTGATCAGTCGTCATGGGTGTGCTTTGCCTTTAAATATGGCAGTAAAAGACTACTATAATCCTACAATAAACCAATATTTTACAGATGATTCAATTGTATTAACATCACTGTGTTTGATAGTTGCACTATTACAAACTATAAAATCTGTATTAAATAATATCCAATCCCACTGCTTTTCCATGAAATATCTTTTTTTTTTCCAAGTAAGCACATCAAAGACTAGAATAGCAAATGGAATACTTGCGTCCACTCTAGACATTTTTATAAATGCATATCTGCCATTAAACTCTAACTATAAAGTGGATTGTTTGTAAAGCTAATCCCTCTTAGATTGGTTCTGTAAGTAGACATTTGCATTTGCAATAAAGCAGCAGGGATTCCATAATCCTTTATTGGCTATAGATGCATTTGAAGGGAATGTATCTTTGTTATTTAGTTGCTGTAACAAAAAAAAAAAAACTCTGTTCTAGTAAATGTTTTCTCCCAATTACATTTACCCTATAAAATACAATGGAACCTGCATTTTATAGCAGATAAAGTCAACTCCAGGCCTCTGAAAGCACAGACTGACACACTGATTTTCAGAATTATTAATGGAACACAATCGAGCCATGCTGTACCTGTACATGTATTGAGCACTGAGCTTTACATCCAAGTAAACCTGTTCTTAAATAATAATTGGGAGAAGCTGTAAATTAAGAACCCTGTGCTTGTCTTTCATAAAGGGAAATTATACAACTTCCTTTTCCCTTAAAGTGCAATCGCATGTTTATATTAAAGTTGGCATTTTTATATGCTATTTCTTTCATAGTATGAGAAAACTTCTATGGATAATTTCATGTCTCATATTGTTTGCATAGTTAATGACATTCTTTACAAAATGCATAGAACCTGGAGTGCCTTGGTCACATAGATTATCATGTGCAGTTATTTGAGTTAACTTTTTGGAAGACTTAACAGCTACAGTAACCTAACATTTTATTTATCGGAGAACCACATGACCTGGTTCATAAACATTTATATTTATAACAGAAAACTGGAAAGGAGTGAGAGTGTCTCTAGGCACCACCCTTTTGCCTCATAATTCTTTACATTGTAAGCTTTTATTAGCAGTATTTCTTGCCAAGTCCTGAATATTAAAGAGGAACTGTTGCGAAAAATGACAAGTTAAGCTGACATGTTAAATGACATGATAAGCTTCCCCATACAAAAATAAGAGACTTTCTAAGCATAAACAATTTCAGAATTATGTATAGTTTCTGTAATAATCAAGTTTATCATCACTGTCTCCCTCTCAGCATCCGTTTCATTTCATTCTTCTTCAGGAGTTGGGTGTCAGATTTTGATTGACAGTTAAATCCATTATATATTTTAGGGGGAGGCTCCCCCAGCATAACTCCAGCATAAACACAATCTAACAAAATATTTTGAATATGGTTAGCCTGTTATACCAAGTCTTAATTTTTAAAACAGCAAACAGCTTACGTAGCAGAAATGTTCAGAATAGACAAAATATATTCAGTTGTATTACATTCTGGACTCTGTATTAGGACAGAAAGAAGCTCACAGCAGCTAGTAATAAAAAAGCTTTTACTTAAAAAAATGAACATGACTTAACTGTCAATAGGTTAGAAAAAGGAAAGGATACAGATATGGATACACTGACAGTTTCTAAAGAGAGAAATTTCCAGCAGGAATAGGATGATCCATTTAAAAGTTTTACATGTAATAGTGCCATCTAGTGATTGTACAATAATAGTCAATCCATAACATAAATTGACAAATTACATTCCCTTCCTTTTGGGTACATGAATGAGCCAGTAAGTACCAAAAATATAAATTCCCTGTATGTGATTTGATATAATGTTCACTAAGACACATAAAGCTATTTATAAAGCTATGTCAAAAATGTCATATACTATTACACCACACATAACCTAACACCTAAATGTGGTGTATTTCTAAAGACGTGTATTCATTTTAGCCAATCACAAAGCCCAGTGTCAATGTTTTGCACTTTTTGGATCTTTATAAATAGAGCCCTAAGAACGTATGACAATTTAAGCAAAAAAAAAAAATCAAGAAAACGAATGTACTGTATTTTACACCTATTACTAATAACAACTCATGGTAAACTTATTCATGGGTCCTTCTTTCATTTGGCTCTGAGCACATAATAGTTATTATTATTTAATGGGCATTTCCATATACTACATTTGTACAGGCCCTAAATAGCCATGTGGATTACTGTTAACTGTAAATTATAAAGGATTTATTTCTACTGCATTTATAATTAAGAGAAAATGACCAATATCTATAAACAAAATAGAAAATGTGTTCCGTTTTTGCACCTTGCAAATTATAGTAGAAAGCAGTAGAAAGATCATAAGGATTACACTCAAAAAGGGTGTGCCAATGAGGATAACAATTTATTGACTTGAATGAGTATAGTACTGATGCCACTCAATTAATCTATTGGCATAATATGCCATATCATTTAATGGTGCTCACCATGGGTTCCAGTAACATTGTAAAGAGCTGTCATGGTTTTTCCACTACACCAAATCTTCACAGTTACTATACTGGTGTAATAGTACAAATCCATTGCTGGTGAAAAAAATGTGCTCATCACTAATAATAATCTATTTACAGATGACTCATAACAAGTAGTAACTGACTTCACTAATTAGTAAAGATCATGAAGTTGTAACTATATGAATGTGAGTAAAGTTTTTAATTTAAAAATAATGTTTATTTGTGCAGAAATTAAGTGAATTTCAGAATTCATTTGTAAAGTTAATTAGATTTTACAGAGGCCAGAATTAGAAGATTATGTTATTACAAGCGAAGTACCGTCAATTGGCAGGAAATGAAGGTAATTTTAAAATGGAAAAATAAAATTGTAATGTAGAAAACTCAAATTATCTTTATTTAGATATTAAATGAATGAATTGCCCGTTGTTAGGTTCCATTAGCTAGTTCCTGGGTGTGTATTTCTACATGAATCCTGCTTGATCTTCTGTCACTTGACCCTTGCCTGTTTGCCTCACTATTCTGAACTCTGTATCCTGACTCTGTATCCTGAACTCTCCAACCTGACCTTTGCCTGTCTGCTGACTATTCTTCCCTCTCCAATTCAGATCCTAGCCTGTCTGACCATTCATTGAGCTCTGCCTGCGCCGACCCGGCCTGTCTGACTATTCTCTACTCTGCTTGTGCTGGCCCGGCCTGCCCGTCCATGTTATATTGTCTGGCCTGTCTTCCAAGCAGTGTTGTTTTTCATCCAGTATCCTTGGGGACATGATTGTGCCCTTTTGCTCATCCAGAACCTTTTGCTTTGCTCTTTTAGTTAAACCTGGTGGCATCCAATTAGCTGAGGGCTCCACCTGAGGTGAAAGGCGGCTGTTAAAGGCAGAAGCAAGAGCCGAGACCAGGGAGCCTAGCATTGGTTTTGGATTTAGGGTGCCGAATGTGAAATTCTCCTACTCAATGTAACTAAATGTGTCTCAGTGGGACCTGGATTTTTACTATGGAGTGCTGTTCTTATATCTATTAGGGAGCTGTTATCTGTTCACCTTCCCATTGTTCTGTTGTTAGGCTGCTGGGGGGTAAATGGATATCACTCAAATTTGCAGTCCTGCACTAAAGAATGCCTGAAGTTTATCAGAGTAAAAGCCACATGACTGGGGGCTCCTCGGAAACTGAAAATATGTCTAGCCCCATGCCAGATTTCAAAATTAAATATAAAAAATCAGTTTGCTCTTTTGAAAAATGGATTCAGTGCAGAAGGCTGCTGGAGCAGCACTATTAACTGATGTGTTTTGAAGAAAACATGTTTTCCAAAGACAGTATCCCTTTAAACTTAGGTTGTCCTGAAAAAACAGAACAATATATAGTTTGTCTCTGTAAACTAAAAGCCCCCCTGGAAAGCCCCCTAAAATGAAAGAGCATAACATTTTCAAAAACTGTCTGGCAATAAAAGTACTGCAGCCTTTGCAATTCCGTATAGTTGCACTTGGTGCTACCCAGTCTTTCCTGCCTTCTATTTTGAATTGAAAATTTCCCTATTGACGCAGAAGAACCAGGGAAATACAGCCACCTGAACCAGGCTGAAGTTTTGGGTCAATAGGTGCAGCACACTTGTGGTTAATCTGAATAAGCTGTTCTATAGCCACGTGGGTAGCACTCAAGCTGAAACTAGGCTATGATGATGTTTACATAGCAAATAAAAGATAAGCTTTGTAGAGTAAAATGTTGTTGTTTTTATTTTTACACAGAATGGAAAAGAAAAAACTGTGGAAGAGAAGCCTTTCATAAACAAACAATTATGTTTATTTCACACCAAAATAGTTTCCTTCATCAGCAGAGAATTTCTACCCCCTTTAATGAATCACCAACAATAGGCAGCACAAATGGTTTATCCTAACCCTTTAAGTGCCACAGAACGTAGAATCTACGTTCTGTGGAAAAGTAACTTGAAATGCCACAGAACGTAGATTCTACGTTCTGCAGCACTTCCGGGTTCTGGAGCGGAGGAGCGGCTGTTAGAGCCACTCGCTCCTTTCCGCTTCGATCCCCTGCCCCTAGGCAACGAGCAGAGCAGGGGATCGAGTGGCCCCTGGGGCGCGATCGCCCAGGGGCCCAAAAACAGCAGCAGGCACGTGTCACTTACGTGTCCTGCTGCTGCAGCCTGCACTGCGTCGTCGATCTCCGCCCCCACAGCACAGAGACAGGAACCACAACGCAGATGTCTTCCAGGGGCTCTTCCTGATTGCCTGCAACAGTCTCCAGCGATTTTTTCAGGTTAGTGCAACAATTACACACACAAACACACCAACACACACTTATTACAGTAATACACACTTAGATTCACACTTACACACACTTACACATACATTTTTGGGGATTGGGGGGGTCACTTACACTCACTGCACTTACACACACGTGCACACGCACACACGCGCACATAACATGTAATTTACCATTTGTACACACGCACACGCACATACATGGCATTGTGGCTTTTTTTTTTTTTTTTTCTTATCGCATCGTCTCTTTTTTTGGCTGAAAAAAATGTTTTATTGCCATTACGAATAGCGTATTCGCTAACCGTACTGTGCAATACCTTTTGTATGTTATTTCGGTGATTATATTGCAATTTTGGGTATTTTGGTGCATTTTTAGCCATTTTATTGAATTTTTAGCCATTTTATTGCATTTTCAGCTCTGCATATGTTGTGTTCACTTGTTTCTAGCCGTATAACCTGTTTGGCCCAGCTAAAATATTCAAACTGTGATTCTGACGGCCGATAACACTAGTCTGGAAAAAAAACATTGATTTTTGTGGTTTTATTGGATTTTTTTGCATTTCACTCTTTACTGCCTTATTTTGTTTTGCCTTGTAAATTTTATATACTATATATCCATTTGGGGGTCTCTGTGCGCCACATAGTTTGGTATATCTATGCATATTGGGCATCAAAGTGTTCAGGTGTTCATATTTAGGATGTTTTATGCTGATACGTTACGAAATGTGGGGCATATAATGGGGTAAAATTCAAGCTTTCTGACAATTTTCAGAAATTTTATAAAAACCGTTATGTTCAGCATTGCTTTGCAGTTTGGCAGTTTGCAGTAGAAACACTTATTTACCCATATTGGATTCGTCAGAATGTGTACTTTCTGAAAATATATGGTTTTCTGGGGTCTCTGTACTGTTAGGGGGGTCTAATGTCGCATAATACACACACCAGGTGCTTATATTGCAGCAGCCAGCGCGTCAACTGTGAAAATGTATATACACTATTGTCATTTGGTGGTCTCTGTGCGCCACATAGTTTGGTATATCTATGCATATTGGGCATCAAAGTGTTCAGTAGACCCTTGGCGTTCATATTTAGGATGTTTTATGCTGATACGTTATGAAATGTGGGGCATATAATGGGGTAAAATTCAATCTTTCTGACGATTTTCAGAAATTTGATAAAAACCGTTATGTTCAGCATTGCTCTGCAGTTTGGCAGTTTGCAGTAGAAACACATATTTACCCATATTGGATTCGTCAGAATGTGTACTTTCTGAAAATATATGGTTTTCTGGGGTCTCTGTACTGTTAGGGGGGTCTAATGTCGCATAATACACACACCGGGTGGTTATATTGCAGCAGCCAGCGCGTCAGCGGTGAAAATGTCTATACACTATTTTCATTTTGGGATCTCTGTGCGCCACATAGTTTGGTATATCTATGCATATTGGGCATCAAAGTGTTCAGTAGACCCCTGGCGTTCATATTTAGGATGTTTTATGCTGATAAGTTACGAAATGTGGGGCATATAATGGGGTAAAATTCAAGCTTTGTGACAATTTTCAGAAATTTGATAAAAAACGTTATGTTCAGCATTGCTTTGCAGTTTGGCAGTTTGCAGTAGAAACACTTATTTACCCATATTGGATTCATCAGAATGTGTACTTTCTGAAAATATATGGTTTTCTGGGGTCTCTGTACTGTTAGGTGGTCTAATGTCGCATAATACACACACCGGGTGGTTATATTGCAGCAGCCAGCGCGTCAGCGGTGAAAATGTCTATACATATTGTCATTTGGGGTTCTCTGTGCGCCACATAGTTTGGTATATCTATGCACATTGGGCATCAAACTGTTTAGTAGACACCTATGTTTATTTTTAGGATGCTTTATGCTGGTAATGATACATGGACAATACGATGCTGGAAAGTTGAAGCTTTGAGGCAATTTCCAGATATTTCACCCAAACCGCCAAATTTGGCAAAGCCTTGCGACTCAGTAGTTTGGAGCAGAAAGGCATGGGTACCCATTTTAGATTCTGTAGAATGTGTACTTTCCAAAAATATATGGGGTTGGGGGGTAAACATATATTTCTGTGTTTTTACCCCACAAAAATGCAGTCAATGTGTTGATTTTTCATTAGCTGAAGTTACCCACAGGACAATTTGTATGTGCTAACTTCATTTTGGGGCCCCTAAATGCCAGTTACTTTGGTAAACCTATGAACAATGGCCACCAAACTGTTCGGAGGAATCCTGGCAATCATATTTAGGGTGCTTTTTCTTGGTGCATAACGATACATGGGTGATATGGTGCTGAGAAGTTGAAGCTTTGAGGCAATTTTCAGATGTTTCACCAAAACCGACAATTGTGGGAAAGCCTTGCGACTCAGTAGTTTGGAGCAGAAAGGCATGGGTACCCATTTTAGATTCTGTAGAATGTGTACTTTCCAAAAATATATGGGTTTTGGGGGGTAAACATATATTTCTGTGTTTTTACCCCACAAAAATGCAGTCAATGTGTTGATTTTTCATTAGCTGAAGTTACCCACGGGACTGTTTGTATGCGCTAACTTCATTTTGGGGCCTCTAAATGCCAGATACTTTGGTAAACTTATGAACAATGGCCACCAAAATGTTCAGAGGAACCCTGGCAATCATATTTAGGGTGCTTTTTCTTAGTACGTAATGACACATGGGTGATATGGTGCTGGGAAGTTGAAGCTTTGAGGCAATTTTCAGGTATTTCACCAAAACCGACAACTTTGGGAAAGCCTTGCGACTCAGTAGTTTGGAGCAATAAGGCATCGGTACCCATTTTAGATTCAGTAGAATGTGTACTTTCCAAAAATGTATGGGTTTGGGGGGTAAACATATATTTCTGTGTTTTTACCCCACAAAAATGCAGTCAATGTGTTGATCTTTCATTAGCTGAAGTTACCCACAGGACTATTTGTATGCACTAACTTCATTTTGGGGCCTCTAAATGCCAGATACTTTGGTAAACCTATGAACAATGGCCACCAAACTGTTTGGAGGAACCCTGGCAATCATATTTAGGGTGCTTTTTCTTGGTGCGTAACGATACATGGGTGATATGGTGCTGAGAAGTTGAATTTTTGAGGCAATTTTCAGATATTTCACCAAAACCGACAATTGTGGGAAAGCCTTGCGACTCAGTAGTTTGGAGCATAAAGGCATGGGTACCCATTTTAGATTCGGTAGAATGTGTACTTTCCAAAAATATATGGGTTTTGGGGGGTAAACATATATTTCTGTGTTTTTACCCCACAAAAATGCAGTAAATGTGTTGATCTTTCATTTGCTGAAGTTACCCACGGGACTGTTTGTATGCACTAACTTCATTTTGGGGCCTCTAAATGCCAGATACTTTGGTAAACTTATGAACAATGACTACCAAAATGTTCAGAGGAACCCTGGCAATCATATTTAGGGTGCTTTTTCTTAGTACGTAATGATACATGGGCAATATGGTGCTGGGAAGTTGAAGGTTTGAGGCAATTTTCAGATATTTCACCAAAACCGACAATTTTGGGAAAGCCTTGCGACTCAGTAGTTTGGAGCAGAAAGGCATGGGTACCCATTTTAGCTTCAGTAGAATGTGTACTTTCCAAAAATATATGGGTTTGGGGGGTAAACATATATTTCTGTGTTTTTACCCCACAAAAAATGCAGTCAATGTGTTGATTTCTCAGTAGCTGAAGTAAAGTCCTGAACAATTTGGATGTGCTAACTTCATATTGGTGTCTCTAAATGCCAGATACTTTGGTAAACCTATGCATAATGGGTATCAAACTGTTCAGTGGACCCCTGGCAATCATATTTCAGGTGCTTTTTCTTGGAGCAGCAAAATAAAACCTTTGAAATGATTTTTCAGAATTTTGAATTTTTTTTTGAAAAACCGCTATGTTCAGACAAGCTTTTATGTTTGGTAGTTGGTAGTAGAGAGACATAGTTACCCATTTAGTAATCGGCAGAATGTGTACTTTTCAAAAATGTATGGTTTTCTGGGGTAAACCTACGGTTTCAGGATTTTTTACCTTGGAATCTAAAGCATGCCGTTTTCTGCCTTAGTACTTTCAAAATTCGCTAATATACTGCCGGGAGGTTTTGCTGTACAGAAATCCTAAATCTCCCTAAAACTATACATATCTGGTATTGGCACATTCGAGAGACATAAGGCTTTCCAAATCAGTTGGATTTTCATCCGTAACATGAAATATTTTTCTGGTATAAATTGATATACGATGAAAAATGGTAATTTTTCATTTTTTTTTGGTATTTAGTACTATAAAGTTTTTTTGCACAGGTGGAAATACATGAAAACTGATTTAGAAAGCTCAGTTTCTCCCAAAAAAAACAATGTATAGTTTTCCTAGGTAAACTATAGGTTTCCCCTCAGAAAATGCCCCTAAAGTGAGAGAGCACAAAATGTTTCAAAAACGGCTGGCATTTCGCGTAACTACAATGTGAAATTCTGCTGGCACTTAAAGGGCTAAAAATAAAGACAATTTATTTTGTGACATTTTTTGTCCTTTAACTGGAAAACAAAAAATCAGCCCTCTAAAATATGATTTAAACCCCAGACAGGGTTTTTTATGTGGCTTGTGTTAGCACTATCACTATAGCAGTCACTATAGCAGTAGGTAAATTAACCTCTCTGAATAATTCCATATCTATTCCTTGCTTTCACCCTCTTCCTAATATAATTCATATTTGTAGTGGGAAATAAATTTACAGAAAACTGAGACTATAATGTGATGAATATTTTTTTCTTTTTTGTAACTTAAAATTTTTATTAAGAATAAAATTATCCAGAAAAGAAAAGAGAAATAAAGCAGTCCAAGCTTGCAATATCGCATGTACACATTACAAAAGTGGGTGCCAAATAGCACATGAGCATTAAACATTGCCACAAGTCTGTATTACAAGCTAAGATCGTTCTGGACATTCTCATACATGCTAAAACAGTAACATAGAAAACAGAAAACAAAAGAAAAACAAAAAAGAAAAACAAAAATAAAGTTCTACCTTACAAGAAATATTCTCCATAGCAATTAATAAAAAATTGGACTGCACATTGCTTAGTAACTCAGATACCAAAGCAAAGTCCACGTCTGAAGCGAACATCGTGAGTTAACGAAAAATCAGGAATCTATACAACTTACAGCTCAACATTTGCCACCCAGGAGAGCGCAAAAATAGTTAAGGATTTTGTGGTTTCGCTAACATCTCGTAAGGAGCCCAAATAGCTAGAAACTTATGTGTCCTGTTCTGAGTATAAGCAATCATGTTTTAAAAAGCCATATTCGAAATAAGTCTTCTATGAACCTCCTGAACAGATGGGGATTCAACCGATTTCCATTTAGCCGCTAACGTAATACGAGCCACTGTTAATATATGGTTAACCAGAACCTGCGATGAACTAGAAATCTCCTCAATAGGTTTGCCTAATAGGAAGGTGATAGGGTCTTTCACCACATCTGTGCAGGTAACCTTCGAAATTATACTATGGACGTCGGACCAATAAGCAGAAATAACTGGGCAGGACCAGAACAGGTGATACAAGTTACCTGGGTCTTGGCAACCCCTCCAACATTGATTCGGGATCTGTGGAAAGATGATGAATATTTTTTTCAACCATATGTTTTGCAAACTAATTTGACAGCAACAACAACTGAAAATAGAAACTTAGAGCTTGTTGAGTTGTTTTCCTCATTGTTATACATAAGAAACTGTATTTTAAATAATCGGTGCAATCAAAAATGGATCATAATCATAGTTTAATTAAACTGTATTACTGTAGGTCTGGTACCCCATAACATATATATTGGAGACCACTTGTGAGCAATTGAATATAAACAATCAATAATCATCTCCACTACAAAGCAGATAAAAGAATGCACACATACCTCCTTAATATAGAGGAGTGCATATCTTGGAACAGATTCAGAAATTAACAATTATGTCTTGCAACAGCAGGGTACAACATAGTCTCAAATAATGAGCTCAGCCATCCACTACTTCCACCTATTTATAAGCATACATTTGCATATTATTTGAAATAAAAATGATTGTCGACAGTTATATAATGGAGTTAGAAGAAAGGTAAAGTACTTGAAGCATAGCCTGGAAGTTTTTTTGCAGTATTTTGTAACTAATTAAAGTTGAAGTTCTTCTTAAAATTAAAAATTAAAAACAAGGTATTCTAAACATTTTGTAATGTATTTGTATACATTTATTTTTGGGGTTTTGGGCTCCTTTTGGATTTCTGGATTTACTTTTTACCAGAAAACAATATAAAATATTATGTAAAGTTGTATAGGGGCCTATTTCCTAGTACTTAGCTATTTTAATTTTCTGCCTGCCAAACAACAGAAAGCTATTTTGCTTTACGGCACGGACTCTGAGGATCATAGTCATTGTCCCACAAGACAAAGCAGCATTAAATTCCCTTGATCCAAGAGTCTTAGATTTAAGGGACACATTCATATATAGTTACATAGATAAATGGACTAAAAATAAAAGACAAAGTATATCAAGTTCAACCCCTCCAAATGAAAACCCAGCATCCATACACACACCCCTCCATACCTTCACATAAATTATATATATATATTCATATCTTTACTAACTATAGAGTTTAGTATTACAATAGCCTTTGATGTTATGTATCTCCAAGAAACAAGAAAACAACCCTAACCTTGACAGTCTACCATCATAATTTAAGTCTTCCATCCCAATAACCAGTTTAGTTGCACGTCTCTGCACTCTCTCCAGCTCATTTATATCCCTCTTAAGAACTGAAGTCCAAAACTGCACTGCATACTCCAGATGAGGCCTTTCCAGGGACCTATAAAGAGGCATAATTATTTTTTCATCCCTTGAGTTAATGCCCTTTTTTATGCAAGAACTTTATTTGCTTTAGTAGCCATAGAATGACACTACCCAAATTAGACAACATGCTATCTACAAAAACTCCTAAATCCTTCTCATTTAAGTAAACTCCCTACACGCTGCCATTTAGTGTATAACTTGCATTTATATTATTTTTGCCAAAGTGCATAACCTTGCGTTTATAAACATTAAACCTCATTTTCCAGTTTTCCAACTTAGACAAATCGCTCTGCAAAGTGTCAACATCCTGCATGGTACCTATAGTTCTGCACAATTTAGTATCATCTGCAAAAATATGTTGACATCCAGGTCATTAATAAACAAGTTGAAAAGCAAAGTACCTAGTACAGAGCTTTAACAAATGATTTAGCAAAATCTAAGTAAATCACATCCACTGCCATCCCAGAATTGAGGTCCCTGCTCACCTCCTCATAAAAAGAAATTAAATTAGTCTGGCAAGATCTATTACACATAAAACCATGCTGACACAAACTCATAGTGTTATGAAGTCCAGTATATTATCCCATATTAACCCTTCAAAAAGATTTCCTACCATAGAATAACTGACCTATAGTTTTGAGGCTGAGAACGGGATCCTTTTTGAATAGCGGCACCACATTAGCAATTTGGCACCATGCCAGACCTCAATGAATAGTGAAAAGTATAGAGGTTTGGCAATCACAAAACTAAGCTCGCTAAGTACCCTGGCATGAATACCATCTGGCCCCAGACATTTGTTTATCTTAACATGCTCTAGTCTCATTTGAATTTCCTCATTTGTGAACCATGCATCATTAGTTGTATTACTAGAATTGGGACTATTTAAAAGGAAACCTTCATTAACTGGTTCCTCAGTTCAGAATCTCAGCTTTTTTTTTGTTCTCATCAACCAGCTGACCCCCCCCCCCTCTGATATTAAGGGTCCCATCCGTTCCTGCTCCATTGTTTTACTATTAACATACTTAAAAAATAATTTGGACTCTTTTAACTGCTTGCTGCAATATCCTTTTCTATATCAATTTTAGCTTGCCCTTTTTTGCATGATTTATTGGACTCCTAGTACCTTATAAATGATTTGTCTGTCCCAGCTTACTTGAAAGTCTTAAAAGCACATCTTTTCTTACTCACCAACTGGTCACTGTATTTCGAAATATATCTTGAATGGATTACTCAATTTTTTGATCAAAGACATTTTATTCAATATATATAAATATATATATAGCTCTATATTTCTAGCAAAATTATTTATTTTTCTCTATAAGACCTGTGAGTGCGGATCTTTCTACAGTTGTTGTGTGTGTGTGTATATATATATATATATATATATATATATATATATATATATATATATATATATATATATATATATATATATATATATATATATATATATATATATATATATATATATATTGTGAGACACCAGCTGGAAAAGTAATAAATGGTGTCTATATTTTACCTAGGTTTCTTACCTATACATGGTGAGGGGCTCCAGGTAATAGATATAGGGAGAGAACCAGCTTATGGGGTTTCTCCGAGTTGTTTTGAGTTTCTGGTCTGGGTCCTGGAGTCCGGAGGCTTTGTAGAGCATTGGATGGGATGAAGCTTCCATTCCTAGGTCCATTACGGATTTTATGCCAGGAGCATGTTCAGCTGACTGAATAGTAAAAGGAGTGTTACAATTCAGAACTGTGAGAAGGGGGAAGCACTGAGAGGAGAGATCAGGCTCCCTAAAACCAAGCCAGCCACACTCATTGGGAGAGGTACTGGGGCTTAAGGAGGCATTGAAAGTTCCTGACTGTTTGGATTTATGCCATGCTGAAGTAAGCTGTTTTCATTTTACACTTGAACTGTGTTATTTTGTTGAATAAACGAGCAGGCCCAGTCCTGTTTATAAACTCCACCTGCTGATCACTTCATGTTATGCAACCACTGCAGCCACCAATTGAGCAAATCCCCAATATATATATATATATATATATATATATATATATATATATATATATATATATATATATATATATATATATATATATATATATAAGCAATGCAGAAGAATGGAACTCACAGGACTTGCTGAATCAAATCTTCCAAAGGTTTATTTTGCTCAATGTTTCGGTCCCCCACAGGGACCTTCGCCAGGAATCAAACAGTGCATTCCCTGTGGAGGACCGAAACGTTGAACAAAATAAACCTTTGGAATTCAGCAAGTCCTGTGAGTGCCGTTCTTCTGCATTGCTTGTGTTGTTTCATAGCTCAGGCACCCAGGCGAAGCAACTGTCTATGGTGTGAACCTTATCTCTCTCTCTCTCTCTCTCTCTCTCTCTCTCTCTCTCTCTCTCCTCTCTCTCTCTCTCTCTCTCTCTTATTTATATATATATATATATACACACACAGATATGGGACCTGTTATCTAGAATGCTTGGGACCTGAGGTTTTCTCCATACCTTAAGTCTACTAGAAAATAATTTTAGCATCAATAAAACCCAAAAGGATTTTTTTGCCTCAAATAAGGACTGTTAATATCTTAGTTGGGATCAAATACAAGGTACTTTCATATTATCACAGAGAAAAAGCAAATAATAATAAAAAAATAGTTTATGGGAGATTACCTTTCCGTAATTTGGAGCTTTTTGAATAACTGGTTTCCGGATAATGGATCCCATACCTGTAATAACTGTTTATTTAATCCGAGTATTTTTTCCAGTCTCCAGCCATTAGGGGGCATATTTATCAAGGGTGGAATTTAAACTTGAAAAAACTTGAAATTTGAATTAAAAAAGACCAACCAAAATTAATTTAAAGTATTTTTTTGGTCGAATAGGTCTGTTTTCGATTGAATAGGTCCGTATTTGGCTGAATTCTAATTGTACGAATCGAAGGAATAGAGCATTCAGTCAAATTCGGTTTGAAATTTTTCCCCAAAATGTTTTTGATCTTTCGTCCAGCAGTCCACCAATTGATTCCAAATAGGTTCTAGGAGGGCCCCATAGGCTAAAACAGCAATTCGCCAGGTTTTAGATGGCGAATGGTCGAAGGTGAGTTTTTAAAGCAACAGTGTAATGGAAACTGTTTCACTCACCCAAGATGGCTTCCAAGATGGCGACCTTCTGCTCCACCGTATGGCTCCTGCTGGGCGCTGTCCTGTGACATCGGCATCTTCACGCTCAGGGATTGGTCGTCGGCAACGGAACGGACGCCGGCGTCAGAATCGGGCGCCGGCGTCAGGACGTCAGCGTGGGGACGCTGGCGTCTGCGTCTGACGCCAGCGCGTCGACATTTTGGCGCCAAGCCTTGGACTATTTAAACCCCATTCCCCTTTTCTTCCTTGCCCAATTATAGGTTCCATTGACTTGTGTTCCTGGGTGTGTTTTCTATATTCTGATTATCTGTGTACCGATCTTTGCCTGTTTCCTTGTCTCCGTTTGATTGCCGCCTGAACTGATATTTTGCCTGTACCTTGACGATTCTTCTGGATAAACCCTTTTGTACCTCGAACCTGGTTTGGTCTCCTCTTTGGTCCACAACTATTACTGCTGCGCCTTCGGGCCCCTTACAGTATAATTGGGCCATGGACCCCTCGGAGGAGGCCCAAGCACCTCTTGATGTTGGAGGGGCCATTCGTGGATTGGCTTCTCGGATGAAAACGTATGAAGCTCAACAATCCCATTTTGGCCAGGCCCTTGAAGCGATCCTGGAGAAGCTGACTGCTCTGTCTCCTGCGGCCCTTGCGGTTGTGCCTGCTCCGGCCATTTCAATTCCGCTTCAGGTTTCTGAGCCACGCCTTCCTGCTCCACCTCTTTTCAGCGGTGATCCAGAAGCGTGCAGAGGCTTTATCAACCAGTGCGAGATTCAGTTCACCCTGCTGCCAGGTCAGTTTGTTTCTGAAAGTGCAAAAGTGGGTTATTTAATCACTCGTCTGCAGGGAAAGGCTTTGGAGTGGGCATCACCCTTTTGGGAAAAGGAGGATCCGCTGATCGACAACGCCAGGTGTTTGATGCTCCTGGTCGTGTCACTGCATCCTCCGCTAGGCTTTTCCAGCTGCAGCAAGGCATCCGCTCAGTCTCCAAGTATGCCATAGAATTCCGCACTCTGGTGGCGGAGACTTCTTGGAACAACGACGGTTACCATGCAGCCTTTTACAACGGATTGGCCATGCGGATAAAAAACGACCTGGTGTCCCGAGAAATTCCCTCCAGATGGGAGGACCTGGTCGCCTTGGCCGTGAAGGTTGATACCCGCCAGAGAGAGTTCCAGGTCGAACTAGACCGTGAACGCTCCAAGAGGAATTCCCGATTTCAGCCTATCCTGGCCCCCCGCTTCCAGAGACCCTTGCTCTATGATCCTGCTTACATCTCGCCCTCTCCAACTCCTGCGGCTTCTGCTTCTTCTTCGTTACCAGCTGAGGAACCGATGCAGATTGGACGGGCCCGTCTTTCCGAACAGGAGAAGAATCGGAGAAGGGCGGCGGGGTTATGTCTCTACTGCGGGGGCAAAGCTCACTTTGCTCATGAATGCCCAGTGAAGCCGGGAAACGCCAAGGCCTAGGTAAGTTTGGGGAGACTTACCTGGGTGGGATTTGTCGTTCTCCCCATTCTTCTGCTCAACGTTTCCTCCTCCCAGTGCAGATCCAGTTTGGTTCCAAAAAGATTTCTTCTCAGGCCTTCCTCGATTCTGGCGCTGCTGGAAATTTCATGGATCGAGCCTTCGCTGGAAACCATTCCATTCCTCTCCAGTCTTTGGCGAATCCTCTTCGAGTCCTGGCGATTGATGATCGTCCCTTGTCATCTGCTATCATCTCGCAATCCACTCAAGAACTTTCTTTCAAGGTGGGCACTATGCATTTGGAAAGACTGTCCTTTCTTCTTATTGATTACCCCTCCACTCCAGTTGTTCTAGGTCTACCATGGTTGTGTCTCCATAATCCTGTTATCGATTGGGCCTCTACACAAGTTTCCAGGAGGAGCCCATTTTGCTTACGGAACTGTTTACCTGCTGTCCCAGTCGTTAAAATTTCTTCTGTGTCTTCTAACTCTTCACTTCCCTCTGTGTATCAAGCATTTGCCGATGTCTTTAATAAGAGTTCTGCCGAAAATCTTCCACCTCATCGTCCATACGACTGCCCTGTAGAACTTTTATCCGGCTCCATGCCTCCTCGTGGCCGCACCTACCCACTTTCTCCCTCGGAAACTTCTGCTATGAAGTCCTATATCCAGGAGAATCTTCAGAGAGGATTTATTCGTCCTTCCACCTCCCCTGCAGGAGCGGGGTTCTTCTTTGTTGAAAAAAAAGATGGTAGTTTGCGGCCCTGCATTGACTACAGAGGACTTAACAAAATCACCATTAAAAATAGGTACCCTCTTCCTCTCATTTCTGAACTGTTTGATCAACTTAGGGGTGCCAGTCTCTTTACTAAGTTGGATCTTCGTGGGGGCCTATAATCTCATTCGGATTCGTGAGGGGGATGAGTGGAAGACCGCCTTCAATACCCGTGATGGTCATTATGAGTATTTGGTCATGCCTTTTGGTCTCTGTAATGCCCCTGCGGTCTTCCAGGAATTTGTTAATGACATTTTTCGAGATTTATTGGGGCAGTGTGTGGTCGTCTACTTGGATGACATTCTTATTTTTTCTAAAGATCTCCAGGAACATCGCAACCAAGTACGTGAAGTACTATCCAGACTGAGGAAAAACAATCTTTACGCCAAGTTGGAAAAATGCACCTTCGAAGTCTCTTCTATCCCTTTTCTTGGCTATATCATTTCTTCTCTAGGCTTCAAGATGGATCCTGCCAAGGTCTCTGCAATCCTGAACTGGCCTCTTCCTACCAGCGTTAAAGCTGTTCAAAGGTTTGTCGGCTTTGCAAATTACTATAGACAGTTCATTAAAAACTTTTCTTCCAGACTTTCTCCAATCCTTGCCTTGATTCGTGGTGGAAACAAACCTCAACACTGGCCCCCTCAAGCTTTGGAAGCCTTCAAGTTTCTCAAGGAAGCATTTTCCTCCGCTCCAATCCTTAGACACCCCGAGCCTCTTCAACCCTTCTTCATCGAAGTTGACGCCTCGGATATCGGTGCTGGAGCTGTGTTATCTCAGAGATCTTCTTCTGATGGTAAACTTCATCCGCGTGCTTTCCTTTCCAAAAAGTTTTCTTCCCCTGAACAGAACTATGACGTTGGCAACCGGGAGCTACTTGCTGTTAAGCTGGCCTTGGAAGAACGGAGACACTTATTAGAGGGTTCTTCTGTTCCGGTAACGATCTTTACTGACCACAAAAATCTCGAATTTATCCAGTCCCTCAAACGCCTCAATCCCCGGCAAGCCAGGTGGGCACTTTTCTTTTCTCGTTTTAATTTTGTCATTACTTTTCGCCCTGGTTCCAGAAATAAGAAGGCCGATGCACTATCCAGAAGCTTTATTCCTGAGGATTCTTGCTCCGAGGACCCCGAACCTGTTGTTCCTTCTTCCAAGATTATCGCAGCCTTATTTCCTTCCTGTGCTCCTCAGTTACTCTCCGCTCAAGCTTCTGCTCCTGAAGAGACTCCCCTGGGTTTAGCTTTTGTTCCTCCTGAGTTTCGTCTTGCCATTTTGTCTCATTCTCACAATTCCAAACAGGCCGGTCATCCTGGAATTAAAGGACCAGTAACATCAAAAAAATTTTTTTAAAAATTCGTTAGAAAACAACGAAAAAAACACCAAGACAAATTAAAATTTCAAAATTGCAAAGCCTTTATTAAGAAATAACTTACTGAAACTCCACTTCCTGTCCTCTTCTGAAACGGCGATATGGCGACCATCCATAGTGCGGTGCTGGATTTGTCCTCCCTGGCTAGCTCCCATAGGCTTCTGACAGCAGGAAGACGGTGCTGGAAAGCAGACGGCTGGATGAAGAGCTGAAGTGCCCGGTGTGCTCCTGAACATCCTTGTGCAGAGCAGCGCGCCTCTGGGGAGATCTTGCACGGACTCCTACTAATCCAGCCCTGCAGCAGCAGGCGATTCTTAGCGAGTGCCCCAGGCGGGTGGCAGGGCACACAGACATCGCAGGCATCCCCTCTGGGCGCATCTATCAGCACAGGAGCGTTACATCGCAGGAGCGTTACAAGCGGTGTGCGGCTGGTGCCGGCCGGTGTCTGTGTGAGGCGCAAGAGTGAGCGCACACTGACAGCCGCACACTTTTTTCACAGGCAGCAGCAGCACTCGGCCATTCTCATGCACGGATTGCATCGCGCCGCTGCTCGGAAGCCTCCTTAGTCCCGCTCTGGAGAGATGCTGCTGGGATTGTACCGGTTCCAAGTCGGAGCGATAGAGGCTGTCAGTGTGCGCTTACTCTTGCGCCTCACACAGACACTATGGATGGTCGCCATATCGCCGTTTCAGAAGAGGACAGGAAGTGGAGTTTCAGTAAGTTATTTCTTAATAAAGGCTTTGCAATTTTGAAATTTTAATTTGTCTTGGTGTTTTTTTTCGTTGTTTTCTAACGAATTTTTAAAAAATATTTTTTGATGTTACTGGTCCTTTAAAAAGACTACTGAACTTTTGTCTCGTCTGGTCTGGTGGCCATCTTTAAGGAAGGATGTTAAAGACTTTGTTTCCTCTTGTTCCACCTGTGCCGTTTCTAAGTCTGGACATTCTCCTCCCAAGGGTTTTTTGTTGCCTTTACCCATTCCTTCTAGACCTTGGACTCATCTTGCCATGGACTTTATTGTCGATCTACCAAGTTCTTCCGGCCACACTGTCATCTGGGTGGTTGTCGACAGATTTAGTAAGATGGCTCATTTCACTCCTCTCCGCTAACTGCCATCTGCTCCGGAACTTTCTGAACTCTTCATCAAACATATTTTCCGCCTCCATGGCTTTCCTGCAGAAATCGTGTCTGATCGTGGTCCTCAGTTTGTGTCTAAGTTTTGGAGGTCACTGTGCAAAGCCTTGAATATTTCTCTTCAATTTTCTTCCGCTTACCATCCTCAGTCCAATGGGGCCGCCGAACGTGTCAACCAAGCATTGGAGCAGTTCCTGCGTTGTCATGTGTCCTTGTGTCAGGATGACTGGTCAGACCTTCTTCCATGGGCGGAGTTTGCCCACAACAATTCCCTGCATTCCTCTTCCCAGAAGTCTCCATTTTTCTGTGTTTTTGGTTTAAACCCTTTGGCATTTCCTCAGGACCTCCTACTCACCAACGTTCGAAATAGAATTTGGACTATTCCCTAGTTGAAGTACACAAAAAATAGCTTGAAATTCAATTGTTTTTTTCATTCGAAAATTCACCTCAACCTTTGATAAATATGCCCCTATATATCTCAGGGGACATCTTGAAAAATGATCTCCTTCAAGATTATCAGAAACCAAAAATGTACTATTTAAAATCCCAAATGAGAATATTCAAATGCCATTGATTTGAATGGTGTCTGAGCTGGAGAGGTGAAACTTCGGAAACATTTTAAATCTCAAAAATCAAGGATCACAAAAACTCAAATCACATGACATAAAACACCAAATCAAGTGAAAAGTCAATTAGCTTGCATTTAAACAGTACCTCGAACCTTATAAATGTGCCCTTGTGAGTTTACCTTGGATATTCTAGACAAAAGCATTGGGCTCTCTTTAACAGGAAACTATGTGGTGCAATAATCTTATATGCACATTTTCATTTGGTAAAGCATTGCTGCAGTGTTAATATTACATATTATTGAATGATGTATGTTCTCCTGTGCTCACATCTTTATCAAGTTTCAAAGACAGCTCTTTTGTGTGCCCGCAGGAGTGAGCCCCAAGATGAATGCACAGTTGACAGCAGGGTTGAATTTTGAATCTCATATCCTTGGGGCTCACTGTTGCTGCCAGATACACAGTTATTTAATATAAAGTACACAGACTTAAACAGAGATGGTACTTGCCTGTAATGAAGTGAATATGTTATTTCAAAAGAAGGATGAAACCCCTCAATAACTCAGCACACGAAAAATAAAATTTTGTTGCAGTGCTGTAATCAGGTCAGTTAATCATCATATACATTGTTTGGCAATTTAACAGAATCATAAACCAAGGCTGGAATTCAACAAGGAATTAATTACTATATTTGTACAACCTGTCAACTTAGTATCCAGATATTTTTTTTAATTGTTAGTATAATCTACTTTGTCAAAAATAAGAGGGCTACAGACAAAAGAAATAGGGGGGGGGGATTCACAGGCAATCACATATCGCTAATGACGACATGTCAATACTTTGTTAAAGATAGAAACAATATGAAATATGTAATTTAGAGCTGGTAGATTAACAGTTATAGGAGATGTCAAATAGTTGAAATCTATTTTCCAGTTTTCAAAACTATTATTTTGCAAAATCAGCGTCAATTCTTCTACTTTTGCAAGCCAATCTAAGAATGTCGGTGGTTGTGTCGATTTCCATTTCGCTGGTATCAGGGATTTTGTTGATTGTAGATAGTGATGGGCGAATTTATTCGGCAGGCGCGAATTCTCGTCGAATTTGCGCGATTCGCCGCCAGCGAATAAATTCGCAAAACGCCAGCGAAAATTCACTGCAAAAACGGGCGCCGGCGTCAAAAACGGGCGCCGGCGTCAAAAAAACTAGATGCCGGTGCCGTTTCACGATTTTTTTGCCATTTTGCGAATTTCGCGCAAAATTCGCGAATTATTCGGCGAAGCGAAACGGCGCAAATTCGCCCATCACTAATTGTAGAAGATGTAAAGTTATTGGATTTGTAATGGAATAATTGAACTCTTGGTTAATATTAATTTAAGATGATTAATGCTTGTTTTCTTTCCATAGATCGCTCTTAATAACTCTATTAATTGATCTTAAAATTTCTCCCCAAAACAGATTAAGATAGGGGGGAGCAGGAGAGCCATATATGAGTATGTGTCGCTTCTTCTTTATTTCACCTCCAACATCTGTTTGAAGAATTAGAGTACATTTTTTTCAATTTTGCTGGTGTATAGTGCCAACTAGTAAGTAGTTAGCATGTATATTGCTTCAGTTGTTTTTGATGCTCTAGAGTAGGGCTGTCCAACTGGCGGCCCCCCCTTATGTGGCCCTCCACATCAAAGTCTGCCTGCTGTGTCTGTTTACCATATGTAAACTTTAAAAGGTATCACTACAGAGATTAACTGGCCCCTGCATTGTCTAAACAACAAATTCAGACTAATCCTGGATTCGGTGCATCCCTACTACCTACCCCTAGTTCTGGCCCCGATCCATGCAGTGAGCACCAACCATTTGGTTTTTTGGTGTGCTATTAATGTGGACATGGTCTTGCGGTAACATTGGTGTGGTTTAAAGTGGGTGTGGTCTAAAAACAGGGAGTGGCTAACACTGGCTTCCATTATCGGCCCTCCACCATGTAGATTGGAAAAATTTCGGCCCTCGATACCATAGAAGTTGGACAGCACTGCTCTAGAGTTTATGAATTGACTTACAAATGCAAAGATATAATTAACCTTATCTGAAGCAAAACCAGCTTATTGGGTTTATTTCATGTTTACATGAGTTTCTAGTATGAAGATCCAAATTATGGAAAATATCCATTATCCGGAAAACCGCAGGTCCTGAGCATTCTGGATAACAGGTCCTATACCTATATCTACTTCTTTTAAGTGCAAGCATAGAAAAGACCAGGGCATTTTCTTCGCAAATTTAAAATTGTTAAGCCACTATAGCTATTTCAAAGTAAAACTCCAAGCCTGATTGCAGTTATCCTGACCAGTGAACCAATGAATTGCTTAATCTGCTTTTTAATATTTGAAATTCGCAAAACGGCAAAAGATTCACGAAACAACGCCAGCGTCCGTTTTTCTTATGCCAGCGAATTTTCGCTGGTGAATTTTCAAGGCAGTTTTCATGCATTTATTCACCGGTGGCAAATCGCGGGAATTCGTGCCTGGCAAATAAATTTGCCCACATCCCTAGTAATCCAGATTACTGTGATAACAAGCTTTATCCCCACTAAAGATAGGGAAAATTATGTTAATACAACAATAAACTGCATAAAACGAAACTATAAAACTGGTTTATATTCAATCTACAACACAAGCCATCTTTCAACATAAGTTGAAGGATCTTGCTGTCAAACTGAAATCAAAAGTGTCAGGGGCTGGCCACACTCCACTCAAGTTGAGCTTCTCTAGTGAGCAGCACTGCATACAAATACAAGGTATAACTCTTGACAAGGGAACTCCTCAATTGACCCTTAGCTTTCAGCCACCCCATTGAACTCCCTTGTTACATACTGTAATGAAACACCAGGAGCCAGAAATGGTGAAAATAGCCACAGCATTTATTAACATTTTATCACCCCAAGGCAATATTCAAAGCCAGAATTCCATAAGGGATCGCTACTATGCTCTGCCGCTCCTCACTTGAGATCAGCATTATGTCATTATATTCACCACTGAGTATTAGGCTGCCTCTACCTACAGAGAGGATGGCCCCAAACTCTGCTACTAGCAGGATCTGCATCTCCCACCATGAGAGAAGTTCAGCAGCTCTGCTGTTGGTCTGGAATCTGCAGTGTGTCGATGATAGGAAATCCAAGCAGCTGTCACCTAGCACAAGCAGTAGTAGCGTTTGTATCAATCAACCCACTGTGCAGTCACAGGAGAGAACCTCCTTTCTCCCTTTTCTAAACATACCTGTGCAGTACTCTGGCAAGGTCCTACTGCCACAACAAGCTCAACTGAAAACCTTCAGTTGGGTTTGTCCCCACCATAAATTTATATTTATTGGTTATTAGTTAATAAAACATAGAAAAAGAATGAAAATTAAATATTTACAAAGCATTTCCTTTGTATTATACATTCTGTACAATATGTACACGAATTGCAGCACTCCAATTTGGTATTAAAACCGCTTTTATTCCACAAATAGCATAGCGACGTTTCGGATACAACAGATCCTTTTTCAAGCTAAAAGCTTTTTAGCTTGAAAAAGGATCTGTTGTATCTGAAACGTCGCTATGCTATTTGTGGAATAAAGCGGTTTTAATACCAAATTGGAGTGCTGCAATTCGTGTACATATTGAATGGAGGTATGTGAAGGTGAACATACTTTGTTGCGTGCACCCAAGTAAGATAAAGGATCAATTAAGCATATAGAGTGCTGGATAACTGCTGTGAAACGTACTTATACATTCTGTACCACAGGATGGAATAAAATTAGCCATTAACCTTATGGAAAATATATAATATATATATATATATATATATATATATATATATATATATATATATATATATGTACAGTAGTATTATTACAATTATTTTTGTTTTTTGCAGGTGTTATGGATTTTATGCAAACTTAAAACATGAAGTGAAATTACCCCTTTTCCCAGAGAGAATGCTTGCCAATAAGTAAACGCCATGCGCCTTCCTGGACTACCTGGCATGCCAGCCACCCAACCTCTAGCCCAGGGGTTAGATGGGCAAGTGAAATCAGGCAGCCACTTGTCACTACTCCTGCAGGACCCCTGCACAGCAAGAGCCTGTCTAGCTAGTCAAGCAAAAAAGATCAGTCCATGAAAGCACTCACAGCAATCGCCATCAAGCATGTATTAAAAACTCATTTATTGGTGCACGGTGTATCAACGCATTTCAGCTCACATGGAGCCGTCGTCAGCAAGTGTGTCACATCATTTAATAACCCCCTCAACCAATCAGGGTATATCCCTGATTAAAAAATCACACATGAATATACCATATAGGAGTAATTCTAAAAAGTGATTTCACACCCATTGAGTGACCATTATTCATTTAAATATAGTAAGTGTCCACCTATGCGGCCTGTGATGCCCGCAAAATATTAAAACTTTAAATGAAAAAAGCTCAAAAACTAGTGCAAGAGTTAAAAAGCAGTGTAAGGGTTAAAAAGCACATTTCTGTCAATAGTATCTCATTTAAATGTATACAATATTACCATCAAGGATCCCTACAAAATGTTGCAATTAAATACAAACAAAATCACCATTTCTACTACCTAGACTATATAGCAATTTGGTACATACAATGTTACTAACTCAACTAACATGCCTAAAAGCACTATGGAAGGAAATCTGAATGTGTGGGCAGTAGCAAGATCACATCTATATCACTCGAGCGAATAACACGAGATCCACCCCATATAATGTCTAGGACTCAATTCATCTAGCATCTCTTCGAGTCCAATGAATGGAAAATCAATTTTAAAGTTAACATCAATTAGGGTAAGAACAGTTTTATATTGTGGTGCCAGCTCTTCATGGCAGACACCCTCTATCCCACCAATAACCCTGCTCAGTAATTTCAGTCGTCATATGGCAATTTTGGAATGAGCACTGCCAGACACTTAAAGTTTACTGTAACTCATTAACCTTTTTTTTCCCAGGCTTCTGGCCATCGCGCATGTTGCTCCTCCCCCTTTTGCATCACTGTGCATGGCTCTGCCCCATTTTGTGTCATCGACCTCCCCCTTTTGTTCCCGCTCCCCCACCGGCTGGTAACATTTTTTAGAAATATAGTGGTAGTGATGAACTTCAATAATACGCAGTGGGTTGCTGCAAAAAGGTGCTGTTTATTTAAACACTACATGTTTCGAGCATAGCTCTTTGTCAAGTGACTTGTTACAGGTCCTTTAATGTGTATATACTAACAACATCATATTACAGAGAGAGCTCTGCCTCATGTTTCTACCTACTTAGAAGATAAGGAAGTAAACTGCTTCTTCCCCTGCCATCACATCCCTGTCTTTCCCCAGCCCAGCTTTCCCCTGCTTTAACTCCTCATCCAATCACAGCTACATCTGATACTGTCAATCTTTAAATATAAACCAGTGTAATCTGGCTGCTGGTCATTTGGATCCCTTGTCATGCAGCCCCTGCATTTATAGCTCCAGGGCCTTCCATTGAACTGAATTTACTGATTGTTCAACAAATATGATTTTTGATGCAACATCTTGTCACCCACAACATCTAATAAAAAGTATTCCATATAGTCAATTTTTAAGACTGAGATGTATATGAACAAAAAATATATACTTTATTAGTAAATCCAAAGACTTTAAAAGTAGACTTCTTGAGGCAGGCTATAGCAGGGAGAATCTGGAAACGGCATTTAAAAAAGCAGCAAGTACTGATAGAAAAAGTTTATTTAACAGATACAAAGTGATGGAGAATGTTCATACAAACAGTGGTAGTAGTTCCAGTGCTCATTTAGACGTACAGTTAAACAAAAATAAAAATGCTAGTAAAAAGAATTTTTCAGAAAATATATCATGTATTCTAACCTAAAGCCCCCAATTTAATACATTTACAAATATTGTGAATAGAAAATTAGCCATTCTAGAAACAGTTCTTAAAGCAGTTCTAGATAAAGGACACAATTTTGTATCAAGAAGAACACAGACTCTTGGAAACATACTGTCCCCCAGTCAGATAAGGACTAATACTCCAGGTAAAACCTGGTTACATACAACGCAGAGCTATAAATGGGGTTCGACAAAATGCATTACATGCAAATACATTTTTTGTAAGTCCTTTATTTCCACAACCACCACACAAAAAATATGAAATTAAACATTACATTAATTGTAATACCAGAAATGTAATCTATCTTCTTACCTGTGAAAAATGTAAAAAAACAATATGTGGGCCAAACATTAACAATAAGGAATCACGAACACCAATCGCTTAAAATTTTGAGGAATGTAATAACAGGACTTCCTCTTTTTTGAGAGTTAGGCATAGATAGAATAGTTCCTAATAGTGATGGGCGAATTTATTCGCCAGGCGCGAATTCGCGGCGAATTTGCGCGATTCGCGGCAGGCGAATAAATTCGCGAAACGCCCGCAAAAATTTGCAGCAAAAATTCGCAGGCGTCAAAAATTTTTTTTTTAGAAAAAACGGACGCCCGCGTCAAAAACGACGTTTCGCGAATTTTTCGCCTTTTCGCCAATTTCGCGAGAAATTCGAGAATTTTTCGGCGAAGCGAAACGTCGCAAATTCGCCCATCACTAGTTCCTAACATAGGGGGTGGAAACATTCATTCTGAGTTACTGACAGTAGAAACCAAATGGATAGGCAGCCTCTTGGTTTAAATTTTGACTTTGATGTCTCCTGTTATGTGTAATAATCAAAAAAAAAATTCCCTTTTTCCCTTTTTTTCTTTTTAGATATATACAATTGTATTGTGTATTCCTTAATTAATTCAACCAATGTATTCTTTAGGCTTGGGATCCTAATATGTAATGGATTCTAATGTGTTCCATTGGATTCTAATGGCTCTTTTCTGATTGGCACAACTGGTAGCTCCACCTACCTGTCTCCCATTGGCTTCTTTTCTTTTAAATATCTTGTTTGTAGTATTCAATATGTAACACCTATTTGGCTGTATTTAGACAAATACTCACTAGTATGATAGAGCATTGGCTACATGCGACTTACACAACAGGGTCAGGGCCTTCGCCAAGTGGAAGCTATTCCTTTAAGATGTAGTATAACTACATAACACAGGCTACTGCATATAAAAATAGATTGATTGGATGCCAGGAGGTTCTTTGGTGCAAATAAAGTAGATGGTTTATTAAACAAATGCAAATGCAAGTGATGACAGGTTTACTCACGCAGGAGTTGATGCAGGTGTAGCATATCACAGAGGAGGGAGGATAGCAGAAGATGATACAGCACAATGAAGACTGTCACTCCCATAAGGCATAGTAGTTAAGTGTACATCAAGTCCCAGAAGACAGATATACCTCTGTGGGGATATGAATCACCGGTGGAGTAGTTAGGGCGATGAAGTCTAAAGCCTAACACCCTGTCTACTGAGTCCCTGCACTAAAGGCAAACAAGAAGCCTTTGGGAAGCTACTCCCTGCTACTATCCTTGATGGAGCACACAGCTGCTCATGCTATATAAAGCTGACTATCTCACTCTCCTAGAGAGTCTATTAAATATCTGCCCTAATGATAACTAACCTCATTCGTAGGGTTTCCTGGTCCCTGAATTTATCAATAAAGGTACAGGTCCCTTTGGGGCGAATGGCTTTACTGGGGCCTTGGTGATCCCAGGCTCAATGGGAAACACCTAGCAGCACAGACACCAGGAGCCAAAGAGAAAGAGGCCACTCCCTAAACACACTATATAGCAGTGTGTCAGGATATGGTATTACACCCTTTGACCAATATCTAATGGTGTACTAAATGGCATGTTACAGGTGCTTAATCCAATAACAATAGAGTAAAGAAAGAGGGTAAGGATTTAACTCTATAGGAGCCTAACAGATCCTATGGTCCCTACAAATATTTAGTCTGACTTAGTGTCTTTGGTAGACATGAAACATGTCAGGCCTTGGTTCTCCATTATGGAAATACCGAATCAATAGTGGCAGGAGCTGGACACACTCCATTCAAGTTCTGAAGCAGCACTGCATACAAAGACAAGGTATAACTCTTTGCACTGAATTCTAGCAGCATTTTTGTATCGATCAGCAGCAGTGGTGGGAAATGCGTTGTGGGGAAAAAAGTCACCTTGTGTCTGCTTTGCACTGTACACCTTGTCCACCATAGTAAGTGAACCCTACAATTTTTTTTTAGATTTTTCTATGTCTGTTTGCATGGTACTATACAGTAGGTGTTTTTCATTGTGTGCTTGTCATTGTGCATGCTTGTTTACATTACTCACAGCAAAGAGAAAATACATCTCCGTCTGCATAATACTTCTGCACAAACTTAAAACAAAGTCAGGTGTACATAGCTCATTTCATTATATCCAAGCACGAAAAGACAAGATTAGTAACCAGAGCAGGTGTCTCCTTTGCTGGTGCTGTATTCTCTCCAGCTGCTTACTTTTATATTCATCTTTTACTTTTTCATCAAAGCCCATGGAACTCCAAGATGATATTAATAATAAACAATGAACAATTATAAACAATGCTACTGGTATATTTATTAAAACTATGCACCTTCATTTCAGTTCTAAACTGTGAGCAGTCCCAGTCTGCTCAATGACAATATTTAGTGAGTAACAGAACAACTAAAATCACCTGACATTTAATACACTATTGTTAAGCAAAGTTTTTGTTGCTGACTTTTCTGTAAATGGCTTAAAACTCAAATTGGGGGAAAAAAAAGCTTTTTTTTTTTTGCATAATAAAATATTTGTTCTACAATACAAATCATAAAATTGACTTCTCTGGTTGTGGGTCTTATGATGTACAGTTATGGGACCTGTTATTCAGAATGCTCGGGACCTGGGGTTTTCCGGATAAAGGATCTTTCCATAATTTTGATCCTTATACCTTAAGTCTACTAGAAAATCATGTAAACATGTAATAAACCCAATAGGCTGGTATTGCTTTCATTAAGGATTAATTATATCTCAGTTTGGATCAAGTACAAGGTACTGTTTTATTATTACAGAGAAAAAGGAAATAATTTTTTTAAAATTTGGATTATTTAATGGTTAATGGATCCCACACCTGTACAAGCTCTTGAGTTTTAGAACAAAAAAACTCACAGTAAAAACTTATATTTGAACATTGCCAATTTGGCTCCAGAATGGTCCAGTTATTAAAGGTCAAATTTTAATGGTATTAGGAGCTTTTTGAAAACATTATTAAACCCTATTTATCTATATTACTGCATGCCATATTTTAGGTTCAATAACTAACAAAAAAAATCTGAAAACCTCTAAAAGTCCGAATAGCTAAAAAAAAGTCCAATAGGCTCAGAAAAGCTTCCATTGACTTATATGGGAACTCAACTGCTTTTACTTGGAGAAGTTTTGAATTCGATTTTTTCATGGTTTTTACACTTAGGGGCAGATTTATCAAAGGTCGAAGTGAAAATTCAAATAAAAAAAAATCGAATTTCGGACTAATTTTTGTGTACTTCAGCTAGGGAATAGTCCAAATTCAATTCAAATTTGAAAAAAAAATAGAATTTTTAAATTTATCATGTACTTTTTCTTTAAAAATTCGACTTTTCACCATCTAAAACCTGCAGAATTGCTGTTTTAGTCTATGGGGGACCTCGTATAACCTATCTGGAGTCAATTGGTGGACTTTGAAAAATCTAAAGTTTTACTTTGGAAAAACGTTGAATCAAATTCAATCGAATGTGCTATTACTTCGATTTTCACAATTCAAATTCAATCGAAAACTGACCTATTCGATCGAAAACTGACCTATTTGGCCAAATAAACCCTTTGATTTAATTTTGGTCTTTTTGAATTTGAATTTCAAAGTTTTTCAAATTCGAAATTCGACCCTTGCCAAATCTGCCCCTTAATAAATCTCAAATTTTTTGAGTTTTCAAGAATTTAAAAAAAAAAATTCACCTTATGATCCATGAAAAAAAGGAAATCTAGATGTTAGTAAATAGGCCCCTTAGTATGCTATTTACTAGATGTAAGTAAATGCCTTTCTAATTATACACACTTCTTTTTGCCACCCTTAAATAAACACTCTGGCATTTTGGATGAAAAGGCCACAGCTTTATTACAAAGTAAGATGTTAACACAAAATTAAAATAAATATAACTTTACATCATAAATTTGCAACATAAAGGTAACTTAAACAGCCAGCATCTTACCACCCCACCTATGCACAATAGCACTTTAATTTGCTCTTTGCACATAAAATAAAATAACACTCAAGTGCAGCACATGAAGATTATACATTTCCACTCCTCATATTTCAGCAGACTCCAGCCACTCATCATCATCACAAATATTTAAGAGATTTCTTCTCTAGAATTAGCCGGCACCACCTGTTCTGCAATTAGCGGCAGTTTCCTCTGGCAGCAAAATATTTCACATTTCATTGATCACAGGATACATTATAAAGCTATTTTGACAAGTAAGAGTAAATATACATTGAGTGCTTAATTATTCATCACACCTGGATGCTACTCAGATTCATAGAACATCAGAAGAATTGCTATCAATCAAACTCCAAGTGAAGGACTGTACTATAATTGTTTTCTCCTGGTTTTATATATTTTGTGTTTTGTACATCTCTCAGTTTTTCAAATATCCATTTAAATGATTGTGATTGTTAAATAATTTACAGAGGGCATGTCCATGTGCCTTATGTATCCAGGCTTTTACCCTCCCCCTTTTTAAATTTAAATATGTATTACATGTTAAGGTTTTTTTTTATTAAAGTCTGAATGCCAAAAACTCCAAAAAAAATTGTAATCTGAATTTTTAGTGGAAAAAAAAACTTTTCAGAATTTATTAAACCCAGAGGGTGTTGAATGTCCAAATAAATTGTACTCTAACACAGACCTGCCAATTTCATGTAGAAATCAATGGAAGAAGTCCCTAAGATATCCTGATCTATGCTGGGTTTTGTGCAATAATCTGAAGATTGCGTGGTATTTGAGCAATGATCCAAAAAGTTTTCAGGCGTATGATTCATGATTGTATTGAGTTTATTGAGGAAATTTCAGAAAAATGTATTGATAAATAAGAAAAAAACATCTGTGCAGATTTGGTTGGAGTATGTTCCCTAAAATTATTTAATTATTTGTTTAGATTCCGATAAATAATCCCCTATATATATTGGTGAATCAAGTAATTTCCATAAAATGAGAGTTCTCACTGATGTACAATGTGAAGGAGGTCTTCTGATTTGGTGAGTGCTTTCAAAAATAAATTTTAGGAAGTCAAAGGGCTGCCAAGTAGTACACAAGCTCTGATAATGGCACTCACAGCTATTTAAACTAGAAATGTGCAAAGTTGGGTTATGACAAATTTACCTGACATTGAATTTCTGGAATTTTATTTATTTTCCCCTTATTTGCTCAGGGGTTTTCCTAGGATAAAATTCATATATATCTTCTATTGTGCCAAAAAATACACTATTATATATTATGTGAGCTTCCGGTAGCGAAACCCAAGGCCCCGGCACAGATTTCAGCACAGAAACGAAGACTGACCACCTTGAAGAGTTCAAATTGCTGCTTTGCTGGCTTTTATTTTCGAATAAACAATTCTTCAGCCCACCAGCTTCACATGGGGGAAATCACATAACATAAACAGCCCCACTTCACACTCTCAATGGTGTTCTCTTTACTCACATTTGAGTTTAGACCTCACTGGCTTTCAGCGGACCACAAGTCCCAGAATCCTCTCTGGGCACACTTGAGACACTCTTGTCTCCTGGGAGCGGTTTCTCTGGTCCTCTCCCAGACCTTTGGAGCTCTCTCCAACTCAGGGGAATCAAGAGAGTCAAGAGTCAAGAGTGAGTTTATTGTCATTTCATCCATATACGTTTGTACAGTGAAACAAAACAACGTTCCTCTAGGACCATGGTGCTACACACAACATAGATGTACCGCACTACAGACAAAAAGTGCAAGTGCAAAAATATGCAACTCCTGCAAGACAGGACAGCATAGTGCAGGGACAGGACAGGACAGTGCACACTCAGCAGATGTAATATGTTAAGTAAATAATGCTAACCGTCAGACATGATGGCTGTATCATTGTGATATGATAGTAGTAAGAACCTTATAAAGAATATGATAAAGTGCAGATGTGCTCATAGAGAACAATTGTATCCAATGGCTATTTATTTATACAATGGCGTGCAGTGGCTGCGTAACGTTGTGGTATATACTGTAGTAAGGTCAGATGGAATGTGAGTGTGAGAGAGATCTGTCTGGTCCCTGAGTATTCAGGAGCCTTATGGCTTGGGGGAAGAAACTGTTACACAGTCTGGTAGTGAGGGCCCTAATGCATGAATACATTTTTCCAGATGGCAGGAGTGTGAACAGTGCGTGTGAGCGGTGTGTTGGATCAGCCACAATGCTGGTGGCTTTACGGATGCAGCGAGTGGTGTAAATGTCCGTGATTAATGTAAGAGAGACACCTATGATCTTCTCTGCTGACTTCAAATCTGTAAGATCATTTTCTGGTTCCCTGGTGCTCACCAGCACTCCTTCCATGGCCCCTCACCCTCCTCCACTCCAGGGGGGAAATTTACTAAAGGCTGAAAATTCGCCAGCGTGACTTCATTTCGGCACTTTGCCTATTTACTAACGGTAATTTCGCCAAGGAGATAGACTGGCGCAACTTTGGCCTCTAACGGCAGGTGAATTTTCGGTAGTGTTACTACGCAAATTCATTAAGTTTTTGATTTTACTGACCGTTACCTCTATCACCAGACTTGCCTTCGCCACCTCAGACCAGGCGAAGTGCAATAGAGTAAATAGGACTTCCTCAAAAAATAGTTGAAAATGTTTCTAAGTCCCAAAAAACACTGGCGTTTTTTCCTATTTAAAGGGTGATAGACAGAAAAAGATCGTAAATTTATTTTTCGGGTACCCTCCTTCCCCCCTACATTTGCTAACATATGGCACCTAAACTGTACTTTGGGCACATGTGTAGGGCAATATAACAACTTTATATAATTTTATTAAGGTTCCCTGGCCTTGTGTAGTGTAATGTATTTGCTGCAGCATATACAGCCATTGTACTTTAACTGCACGCCGTATGCTAATTAGCCAACGCTAGCTTAACTTCGAACTGCTGAGCGTAATTTTCGCTGGCGTAATTTCGCCAGCTTTCGTTACCCTGTGCGTAACTTCAGATCTTGTGAATTAGCGTTGTCCAGGCGAATTTACACTTGGCGAAGTGTTGCGATGTGCGCGAAGCAAGCGATGGCAAACTTTCACTGGTTAGTGAATTTGCCCCTAGGTCTCTAGGGGGAAGCAGCAGCAGCAACATCCCTGAGGTGTTGCTCCACACCTCCTTTTAACTACCACATACCTGTTGTTAATTACCTCTAACTACTTTTAGCATGGAGCAAGGGATGGAAACCCACCCTGCTATATTCCATCCACTCCAGGGACCCATAATCCATCTTTTTTTAAACTGGTTCGCCACTTAAATAGCTGCAGCAACACACCTTTCCCTGGAGTTTCTTATTTCACCAGCCTAATGCTGGTGATTTACACGATATTGTGCACTTTTGACACACATATCTTACAATATATACAGTATATCCATATGCCCTCCTTTATTGAAAATAGGAGTTGTCTTCCATACAGTGCAATATATATGAGTCCTGGTCTGGTCCTGGTCCTACAATCAGTTTCATCTTATACATTAAGAATTACAGCATTTCATTGTGCATTTATAACTAATTTTTACCAGTCAGCTATGCAGTAGACTAGCATGTAGGTCTGTATGAATCAATATTACTTACTATTTAGTACATCTCAAATTATAGCTTCAACCCATCATTACATTGCTGCTTGTTGAACCATTTGCTTGTTTACTTTGACCTAGGGTGTGGTTTACGAAGCACAGCTGTTTTGCCAAATGTTTCATCGAAAGACATGTACAGTTATTAATTCCTGTCAGGACCATTTAGCTAAGTTATTTATTATAAATATGATTATGTTTGTTTATACTCCTATGACAAAATATTCTATGCAAGCACAAATTAGCTATGCTAGGAAATGTTTGGACTTACTCACCGAGAGTGAACATTTGTGAAAGAAATAATAAATAATCCTTGAAACATATGTGGATGTATTTCTTCCAGATCTGTTGATTCAAATTCGTATAACAGCCAAGTTGTGGAAATCTGAAAAATGTCTTCTTTCAGTTCGTTTTAGGGTAAGGACACACGCTAGGATTCGGGGAGATGTAGTGGCCTGGTGACAAATCACCTCTTCTTCGGGCAACTAATCTCCCTGGAAAGCCTTCCCGCCTGCTAGAATCGAAATTGCCGGTGTGATGGCACTCGGGTCGATTCTTTTCCGAAGTTACCCAAAGTTTCCTCGTGAGGCAACTTCGAGCTACTTCGGAAAACAAATTGCTCTGAGTGCCATCACCTTCATCATCATCATTTATTTATATAGCGCTGTCAAGATACGCAGTGCTTTATGCCATCCCACCGGTGATTTCGCTTCTAGCCAGTGGGCTTTTCAGGGAGATTAGTCGACCGAAAAATATGTGATTTCATGCGGGGTGACTACATCTGCCCGAATCTTAGTGCCCTTACCCTTACAGTAGATGGAAATTCTAGCTTAAGATTTCATTAGCTATGTATACAAAGTTTGGCTGATTATTTTTCCAGCATTTTTATCTTACATATGTCTTAGCTTTGGTGCATTCATTGCTTTTTATTAATAATAGATTATTGAATGCCCCTTTTAAAACAATAGTACTGGGGGTAAGGCTTTACATTGAATCTTATTTGCCACTTAGCTGCCAGTTTGTCAAGATCCTGTTGCAAGGATGCCACATCCTGGATGGAATTAATTGGGCTGGATAGTTTTGTGTCATCTGCAAACACTGATACATTACTTACAATACCCTCCCCAAGTCATTAATGAACAAGTTAAATAAAAGTGGACCCAATACCGAGCCCTGAGGAACCGCACTAAGGACCTTACTGTACCCTATCCTATAGCCAGTTTCCTATCCATGTGCAAATGACTTCATTAAGCCCAACAGACCTTAGTGTGGCATGGTATCATGCTTTGGGAAAATCCAAATATATCACATCTACTGCCCTCTCCCCACTGTCCAGCATCTTACTTACCTCACCATAAAAAGCAATCAAATTTGTCTGACATGACCTATCCTTCATAAAGCCATGCTGATTGCTGCTCATAATGGCATTCACTAGGACAACATTTTGAATGTGATCCCTTAACAAGCCTTCAAATAATTTACCCACCAAAGATGTCAAATTTAATGGCCTATAATTGCCAGGCTGAGACCGTAATCCCTTTTTAAATATTGGAATGACATCAGCTTTTCTCCGATCCATAGGTACCATACCAGATGAAAGTGAATCTGAGAAAATCAGTAATAGGGGCTGGTCTCAAACTGAAATAAGCTCTCTCAGAACCCAGGGGTGCATGCCATCAGGCCCTGGAGCCTTGTTTACATTAATTTTTATTTAAGCTTTATGAATCATATCCTGAGTCAGCCACTGACTAGATTGAGCTGAAGCATCATTGCACCTATGAAGTGAGCCTGGGCACCCAGACTCCTCTATTGTATACATTGACGAAAACTGATTTAGCGCATTTGCCTTTTTCTGTATTTGTTACAACCATACTGGTACTATTATGTAAAGGAGCTACACTCTCAACCCGCATCTTTTTACTATTAATATACTTAAAAAACTTTTTGAGGCTAGTCTAAGCCTCCGCCGTGATGCACTCCTTACACATTTCCTTTCTTTGCCTTCCGGATTGCTGTTTTACAACATTTATTATAGTGTTTATATTCATTAAAGCCCAACAGACTTTTAGTTTTGAAATGCCTTTCAATCTTTCCTATTCACTTCTTTACTTCTACTGTATATTAAGCCACATAGGGTGATTCTTAATGCTTCTACATTTAGTCCTTAAGGGAATAAATTGAGAACAGTAAAAATTTAATATCATTTTAAATGCCAACCATTTCTGTTCTGTGTTTTTAGCATAAAACATAATGCCCCAATCAGTGCTCTGAAGGGCAGCCCTCAAGGCACTAAAATTAGCTGAAATTCAGGGTTTTTGTTGCCCCAGTGTATATTTGTTTTTTGCACCAGACATTAAATAATATAACATTATGATCACTATTACCCAGGGGTTCAATGACTTGCACATTTGCTATAAATTCTGGGTCATTTGAAATCTCTAGATCCAGAAAAGATTTTTTTCTGGTTGGCTTCTCAACAACCTGTGCCATAAATCGTCATGGAACAAGTTTCTAAATGTTCACGTCAAACTGATTTCTGCAAAGTTATTAATTAATTACAAAGAAAAAAAACACATACCAGCAGGAATCACAATGGTTTAAGGCTGAAAATCTTAAATGTTTTAATAAACTTGGAAAATAAATAAAGTTGCTAGAGATTATTCCCATTGGCTTTTATGGGTTTTTTTAGGTAACTTTCAAATGAAACTAGCAAGGATCTCCTTACTGGGGAAATGGTAAAACAAATAGCTGAAAACTATACCAGCAAAAACAAACAAACAATCAAACAAACAAACAGGGATTTATCTAGAGCATTCATTTTAAATAGCATTTAGATATTAAAAAGCTAGAGTAAAACAGCACAGTGTACACATATAAAATTATTCTGTCCAACATAGTTATTCCGTATTTAACTTTCTTCCCATAATTTCTTTCTTAAAAGTCTAAATTCTCAACTTCTCTTATTTTAAGTTTTGAATCCTTCTGTGAACAAAACATTCTAAGCAATAATGTCTCTATGGACCATGTTCTTAAGTATGGATCCTAGGCCCCGAGGAGATAGATGAGGGAGCCTCGACTGTAATATGTCTCTTTAGGCAAAGTAAATTAATATAGACATTCCTGTTTGCCACCTCAAAATAGATTTTATACCGAAGGCATGCTAATAATTGAGTCTTCCTGTCAAATTTCAGCCAGTCTCAGCACAAAAAAAGTGTACATTTAAGTTAAGACTGCCATTCCAAAAGACGGACCCAGTTTGGTGCAGGTATTTCTAGAATAAAATTACATAAAAATTGAATAGGAATGTGAGATTCATTAAAATGTGAGTAAAGCTGCATTCAAAGGTGAGCTTTAAAGTCCCAGCTAATTAACAGATGGTACAAATGTAAGTAGTTCCTTGTTCTAAGGGATAAATAGCAGCTAGAAGCAATATTTAACTACAATTTTTACATGAAAAGACAAATATTGCTTCTAGCCGCCATTCGTCCTTAAAAAAAAGGAACTATGTATAGGTGTTTATTCATTATCTGGGGTTTAAAAGCTCAATGTTTATCAGGAAATACTATACAGGTATGGGGAACAGTATCTGAATCAACCATAATCCATAGAGCTCCAGATTACAAGAAGGTCATCTCCCATAGACTCCATTATTAGCCTAGGAATTTTTATTGACCTGGAAATGTTGAGGATAGAACAGGTATGCAGGTCGTATTCAAAAAACACAAAAGTAATAAATGGAAAATTCACTTTGGAATGAGTCATAAACGGACATGGCCTAATTCACAGTTGTGGGCCAAAACCATCAAACTTTTGCAACCAGCCTAGATTTTACATGACCCAATGATTGAGTGCTATGATTGTTATGACTATAGCTAATACCCTGCATATTATGCTGTTTTTGACTCTTATATAATAATTATATATGTATCATAAACTGGTGAGAAAAGCAATAAAGTGTATACCCTGTAGTGCAGTGGTCCCCAACCAGTAGCTCGTGAGCAACATGTTGCTCCCCAACCCCTTGGATGTTGCTCTCAGCAGCTTCAAAGCAGGTGCTTATTTTTGAATTCCTGGCTTGGAGGCAAGTTTTGGTTGCATGAAAACCAGGTGTACTACCAAACAGAGCCTCCTGTAGGCTGCCAGTCCACATAGGGGCTACCAAATAGCCAATCACAGCCCTTCGTTGGCATCCTCGGGAACTATATTCATGCTTATGTTGCTCCCCAACCCTTTTTACATTTGAATGTGGCTCAAGGGTGAAAAAGGTTGGGGATCCCTGCTGTAGTGGGTTAGATATACAGCCATTATCACTGTAAATAGGGTAAAATAATATATTTGCATATTACTGAGTTTGTGTTAAGGATTAGGCTGATTCCAAAAGCATGAATCTGGATATAGACAGATAATTGGGCTGGGTTATTAATATTTTGCCTGCATATACCAGTGTGTTTGTCATCACTGTTTGTTACATTTTAATGAGACTACAAAAAGTTAAGGTTTCACATTTTTTAGTGCACTACATGAAAGTAGGGAAGGGATATATTTTTTAGTAGGATACCAGTTTTCACTGAAATCAGACTTGTCATGAGTGACGAGAATTTAGGTTAATCTTCTCTAGAGTTTAGCCAATAAAGAACACTAGAAAAAAGTAAATCTAAAGCAACTGGACAGATTAATCTTCAAGACGTTTCATTACTCATCCGAGCAGATTCTTCAGTTCAACTGACTGGTACAGGAAATTCTCAGCATATAAACTCTTCCAATAATCTAATCACAATGGTGTAGTGTAATTATGCAAAGCACCATTGTGATTGGATTATTGGCTGTCAATGAGATTTTTCTTTTTCCAATTGTAAAATCTTTAAATCAAGCTTTTAAAGGTTAATGTCATTTGTATTTGCATTTGTGGTTTTAGAAAAAAGTTATTTTGTAGTTTCTAAAACCACTAAAATCTGAATTTTGTAAATAAATGGGCCTCTATATTACAGAGTGTTATACACATTACTTGGTTTAATACACAAAGGGACAATAGTGACAGCTGAGGAGTAAGGCACAGTGAAGTGATTCAAACAACCTTTCCTGTGTAAACAGTGTGTAACGGGGCAAATATATCCTGTGCCTTACCCATTGTTAACCGTTGATGTACCACTGAATTGTTGTGTGGGGGAACCCTTGAGTGAAGCACAACAAGCAGAGATTTGTAGTTCAATCACGTTCTCTTAATTTTTCAAAGCCCTCAACAGAACAGCATCACATTCACAGGGCTCAATCACAATTACACATCCTTTTGCAGCCATTGCCCATAACCGCACACTGCCAGGGGGAACACATGCTGTCAGGCACCCCTCTTGTGTCTTGGCTGACTCATTACAGATCTAGCCTTTCCACTTACCCTGGCTGGCAGAATTCCAGCTGGGAACATTATGCTCACTCACTCCTAGTTGGGGCCATAACTGCCCATGCTAGTTCTTACACTCCCTAGAGAGTACTATTATACCACTAGGACTCACACTACCTGGGCTCAGTACTTCTTCCAGGAGATGCTCACGTTGCTTCCCATGATGCATCTCTGATCTTACTTCCTGAAACCTTCGCTTTTATAACTTACTATTCTCCATCCACTGGGGACTTTCCCTCACAACTATTATCCTCTAGCTCCCCCCAGTGGCCAACTTAAATATATGCATTAACCATTACTTAAACATATATATTAAACAAACATTTTACCCTATTACATCTCACCCTACTGAAAAATAGACACATTACCATATCTGGCAGTTAAACTATTACTGTACATCTTCACAAGCGATCTCACCTTCCTGCGTGGGTACACCACCGTCACCAGTAGGGTTGCCTCCTGGCTGGTATTTCTCTGGCCAGTCAGTAAAATAGCAGCCAGGGCTGAGGTTGTTATTGATACAAATGTACCAGTAATACACTCGTATTCTGATCCTGAACTGCCCCACCATTTTGTCACTTTTCTTTTGACTCCACAATCCTCCTCTTTACATCCCTGGTCCACCTCCTTGTGTCCTTGGTCCGCCCTTTCACATAATTACCGGACCCCCCTATGTTATCTTCACACCCCTGCTGGTTTTTAATACTACAAAAGGTGGCAAGGCACTGGCGACCAAGTATTGGTGGGATAACCCACCACTGCATTGAAATTCAGATTTTCACGATTGGTGAAATTTCTTGAGCTTAGCCAGAAAAAAATTATTTTTTCCACATGAAAAGAATGCTAAGAAAAATTGTCCAAGTGGAAAAAAATTATATTGCTTTGTCAATGTCATATGCTCTGGCTAAGAGAGAAAAGACATGTCAAGTAGGTATAGCTACAGTATGAATTAATCTGTGCAGCTCACAAATTTAAAAATTTCACACAACCTAGACATTTATTGAGACCTTTAGGTATAATAAATCTAAAAATAGGAACTGTTGCAATTTTCTTATATACTTTTTCTATGTCCATATCTTAGCTTGTCAGGAGCTGTTATGCCTTCATACTTCTTAGTGTCACTTATCCTTATTATTAGTTTTGTTCTAACATGACATATAAAGTAATTTTAGGTTCCTGATCATTATTTGTTCAAGACTTTACTTAATTCTTACTTGCTACAAAACCCAGCATAAATTAACATAGTATCAAAGGTTAAAGCATGCTATAGTCAAGGATTATCATGGTTGTGTTCTTAAATCAATAAAATCTAAAATAATCCTCTATTAAGAATTTAACCTTATCTGTAGCATATTATTTCTTCCTCGAACTGGTGTTAGAAGCAGTAAGGGCCACAGTAGGACAGTTTTATGGAGGGGTTTAGATTGCTTTCAATTGTTGCATTTTAATTTCTGTCCCCTATCTTTCTCTATGCAAAAAAATTAAAAAATCCAAAAAATATCAAGCCAAAGCTCAATAAATGCATAATGGATTTAAACTGAGCAGTAGCTTACTATGTGTTTTTATTCTATATAGTTTATATAGGATACAACAACGTATTTGTGCTACCACATGAAATTGGAGATTAATAGTAGTGGTAACCCCCCCCCATCTCTTCTGTAATGTCTGTTAAAAGGATCTGGTTTGAATAATTCAAAATTAACAATAATATGAAGAGGTATATTTTAAAAGTAGTAATAAGTGACAAGTGACAAGTTTTGCTGCAAAAATTATGCCAATATATTCCAATGGGTGAAAAAAATTGTTGTACATCAAAAAAGATTTGTCACACATCAAAAAAAAAAATACAACGTATTTCGGTAAATTTTCACCATTTCACAAATTTTTGGAGAAGCTAAACAGGTCAGATTCACCCATCACTATTTAAAACCCTATTCCTAAAAAGTTGGGGTACTATGCAAAATGTAAATAAAAAGAGAATGAGATGGCTTGCAAAACATTTAAACAATATATATAATTGCAAATAATAAAACATATTAAATGTTGAAAATAATGATGACATATTTTGATTGTTGAAGTTCTGCCACTGTGTAGACATTCTTACAGTGATGTCATCCTTTGCAAGTACTTACATCTGTTTACGAAGTATGTTTGAAGGAGTAAGCTATCTGGCCTATATAGGTGATAGCTCAAGTGATTTCCAAATTGAGAACCTTTTAAATCTGCTGGATTTGAGTTGGTTATTAGTGGTTACTGTGTGACACGTAGACAGTTGAGATCGAATTTCAGCATCTAAATTAGCATCCACTAGCTGAAATGCTTCAGTCTCAGAAACTGTTTATTCTGTTTCATGCAAAAAGGCAGGTCCTGTGAGCCAAGTTGTGTCTTTGAACTAAAACTTAGTCCCTTTGTAAAATGTATAATGAAGCAATAAAATTTTTAATGAAAATTGAGCATAGGACTGGCCAGATATGGGATGACTTTGACGTAGTTGGCCAGCTTAAATATATTGCAATATATGGACAAACAATCCCTGTTTTGTTTAAAGGGTAAGGCATTTTTCAGTAGCAGTATGCACAAAATGTCTCTGTCTTAAATATATTGATAATGGGTTGAGTGCAGAGGACTCTTGTATTTGTCTATAAGGATTTTAAGCAGTCATCCACATAGAAGTATCTTTCTACCAATTGTGCGGCATCTGACCGATACTCAACCTCATATTCCTGAGCAGAGCGTCTGAGCCCGTAGATTGCGACTGCAGGTGAAGGACTGTTACCAAAGATGTGCACCCTCATGTGATACACTGCAATGTCTTTAGAAGGATCGTTATCTCTAAACCAGAAGAATCTCAGAAAGTTTCTGTCTTTCTCTCTAACAAGAAAACATTGGAACATTTGTTGTATGTCAGCAATAAAGGCAATAGAGTCTTTGTGGAAATGAAGGAGTACCCTCAAAGGTTTGTTGTTGAGGTCAGGGCCTGTTAGGAGAACATTGTTTAGGGAGAGACCTTTGAACTTGGCGCTGGAATCAAAGACAACTCTAATCTGCCCTGGTTTCTTTGGGTGGTATACTCCAAATATTGGTGGGTACCAGAAATTCCTATGTATCAGGAGTGTTGGGAGCAACCTCTGCATGACTATTTTCAAATATCTTTCCTATGAAGGAGAAGAAGTGTTCTTGAATCTCCGGTTTCTTTTGGAAGCTATGTCTGAGAGAAGAGAAATGTTTCACGGCTTCCTCTCTGTTGTTAGGCAGGAGTTTCCTCTGGGGCCTGAAGGGCAGAGGTGCAACCCAAATTTTTGCATCATTCTTAACTAGTCCTTGTTCCATTATTTCTAAGAAGAGTCTATCCTCAATAAACATTGCTACCTGGTTATCCTCTTTTGTTTTCTGGAACACTGTGCATCCTAGATGATCTTGGTCTCTGCCGCATGTGTGGTTGTCATCAAAAGTGTTTAAGGGTGTGTGTACCAAGCTGGTGCTGTAAGGTTTTTCCTTTATGAGTTGTGGTTGTGACATGGTTGAAAAATGGAGGGGTCGTCAATTTTCTAGTATGTTTGTGAGCATGCTGTTTACGCAGGATGGTTTGTTTACACTTCCCAGGCAAACATCTACTACTATGACCCATCCAATGTCTAACTTTTGTGCATAAGGTGCATTGTGAGGGCCATTTATCTGGTCTCTCGCTTTGTGGACCCGTAGGATATCCCTTCCAAGGAGAAGCATTATCTGAGCCTTAATATAAGTTCTCGATTCAAGTGCATTATGCGTTTCAGGTGTACATGGTGCATTGCTACATCCAGTAAAGGGATTTCAGATCGGGATCTGGTTGCATTCAATTATAGTTGGCAAGAGTAGGCATACCTTTGCATCTATTGACTCTACTTGGTAATCGGATGCCCTTCTTCCTGCTATCTCGACAACTCCTGCACATGTTTTTAGAGAGTAAGCAGTGCTTGGGCCCTTGACATTAAATGCATCAAAGAATGCTGGGACTTCTCTCTGAAGGCTCTACATTTCAGAGATTAAGGCTTTCAGTGTAAGGGACACTGCTTACCAAGGTCTTTGTTTCCTGTCTCCTCCTGAGAAGGTTCTGCAGATCTGTGAAAAGAATCTAAAGAGGAAGCATTAGTTTTGTGTACTGCTGCTTTGTGAGTATTAAGTACTGAAGGGGTGGCATGTGGTGGAGTAAAATCAAAACTGGGGTCATTTCTCATCTTACACACAAAAGGGACTGCTCAAAACCCACTATCCCAAACAGCTCCCACTTGGCTGGGTGCTCTGTCCTCAGCGTCCCCACTGCCAATATACGTCTCAAAGCCAAACAAAGGACGGCACTCTGGTATAAAAAGGCAGGTTTATTGCAGGTTCCTGCTGGTATACATGGCCTGCCACAGGAACCTATAATCATTTCTCGTAGTCAAATACAAGAGTCCTCTGCACTCAACCCATTATCAATATATTTAAGACAGCGACATTTTGTGCATACTGCTACTAAAAAATGCCTTACCCTTTAAACAAAACAGGGATTGTTTGTCCATATATTGCAATATATTTAAGCTGGCCAACTACGTCAAAGTCATCCCATATCTGGCCAGTCCTATGCTCAATTTTATCTGATTCATTAAGAATTCTATTGCTTCATTATACATTTTACAAAGGGACTAGGTATTACCTGCAACTTAACTTGCTGCTTTCAAAGTAAACCTCCATACTTGGCTGCCCTTTTATTAGACACCAGTGGGATCACCTGACTATAGCTGGGAAGGGTGGGAGCTACAACATGGAGCTGGTCACTGCTCCTGTATAAACTATAACAAACAAGAGAAAGTTGTGCTCACCACTATTTTTTAAAACCATTAGGCGGGGGTGCAATGAGGCTGTGACCACAAAATACATATAGTCAAATACAAGAGTCCTCTGCACTCAACCCATTATCAATATATTTAAGACAGCGACATTTTGTGCATACAAACAATCCCTGCTTTGTTTAAAGGGTAAGGCATTTTTTAGTAGCAGTATGCACAAAATGTCGCTGTCTTAAATATATTGATAATGGGTTGAGTGCAGAGGACTCTTGTATTTGACTATATGTATTTTGTGGTCACAGCCTCATTGCACCCCCGCCTAATGGTTTTAAAAAATAGTGGTGAGCACAACTTTCCCTTGTTTGTTATAGTTTATACAGGAGCAGTGACCAGCTCCATGTTGTAGCTCCCACCCTTCCCAGCTATAGTCAGGTGATCCCACTGGTGTCTAATAAAAGGGTAGCCAAGTATGGAGGTTTACTTTGAAAGCAGCAAGTTAAGTTGCAGGTAATACCTAGTCCCTTTGTAAAATGTATAATGAAGCAATAGAATTCTTAATGAATCAGATAAAATTGAGCATAGGACTGGCCAGATATGGGATGACTTTGACGTAGTTGGCCAGCTTAAATATATTGCAATATATGGACAAACAATCCCTGTTTTGTTTAAAGGGTAAGGCATTTTTTAGTAGCAGTATGCACAAAATGTCACTGTCTTAAATATATTGATAATGGGTTGAGTGCAGAGGACTCTTGTATTTGACTATATGTATTTTGTGGTCACAGCCTCATTGCACCCCCGCCTAATGGTTTTAAAAAATAGTGGTGAGCACAACTTTCCCTTGTTTGCTATAATCATTTCTCATCTTAGCTTGTTGGTATAAAAATTCCATGAATACAGTGAAGGGATGAAATGGAACATTGTGCACTTCTTTGAACTTTGAACCATGTGCCATCCACTGCTCTTGTAAGTTGCAGGGCAATTTTTGCACTATGGGGTTAACACCTCTTGCTGTGTCAAGGAATGCAAGTCCTGTTAAGCCCCCTTTGGCTTCGGCTACCTGTACTTAGTTCCCTATGTTTTTGGTAACCTTTATTAGATATTTTAGGGAAGTCATCAATTCTTTTGAAAAGTGCATTTTCTACTACCTCTGCTGAGCCATAGCACTTGTTAAGTCTGTGCCAGATCATTCTGAGACCAGTCTCTGGGTGATTTATGTTGATTACTCTGATCATCTTGACATGCTCTGCAGACTCAGTCCCTAGGTATTTGATAAGGAGGTCCATTTCCTCACTGTGTGAAAGGTCTAAATCTAAATGGCAGTTGTGTCCCTACACTTGTGTAATTGCATTTGCTGAGCCTGTTTATTGCTCTTGCTGTGAAGCTACAGTTTGATCTACCCAGGTGGCAGCCGCTGTTTCACTGTTCTGTCCTCCCTACGTTTTACCCTGGCATAATGTGTAGTTCAACATGCAGCTAAACCTCCCCACACTCCAATAAAGATACTGAGAACTGAAGTCTGTAGATTTTACTGGATGGCAAGGGGAATAGGTGAGACTGTAACAAATAATAGAAAATAGAATAAATGGATTGCAATGAACAATGCAATATAAACATATATGAGTACAACTGCAATGTAAAGCACATATGTTGGCACAAATGTCTATGCAACAATGTCTCTGGAAGTGCTGGCAGCTATGGGATGATTTGGTGCAACTTTGAGTCTATTTGCTTAACAGTGATGTTACCATGAGGAGGGAATGGTAACTGTGTGCTTTTTCATACCATGAGCTGTAAAATTGAGTCTTGGCTCCCACAAGGCATTGCACTAGGTCACATGGTGGAAGTACGGTAACCAGATAGCTTCAAATGCACTGCTGTAACTGGCCTTTTGGAGGTGCTGGATATATACCTGAAATGGCCACTAGAGGGAGTTCACAGCAAGTGAGTCATGAAATATCATAGCATGGTAGAAGCTTATGCTGGAGACATGACATGCATGTTTAATATGTACACCTATATATTGCACAATGCTACAGAACATGTTGGGGTTATAAATACTGTATGTATTGATAATAATATAATATATAAAGGATAAGCCAAGCCTACATGCAAAATCTGAATAGAGATCCATTGTTCTTAATATACATTTATTTAATGTGTTTTTTGTCTCCAGTCCTGGTTTTATCTATAAAGCTGTATCCACAAAACTGCAAATGGATGGTGCAGGCAGGCAAATCATGTGAATATGGACAACAAATTAAGAAATAAGACATCAATTTCAAGCAAGAAGAACATAAAATCTGTTTACCCCATAAGCAAAACAGACAGAATATTAACAGACTACACAGGAAATAGTAGGTACTGTAATACAAAGATGAAAACAATTTATGATTTAGTTGTATAAACACATTTACTTTACAACGCTGTGAAATATGTTGGTGCTATATAAATACATGTTAATAATAATAATAATATACAATACTGTATATCACAAGGCTAACCATATCCCAGTGGCCAAACTTTTTAGTTTTTAAAGTTTATTTAAAATTGTGAGTTTAAGTGCAACCTGCTGAAATGGAAGCAAAGTTGAGCACAAATTTATGCTGTTCAGAAAGGTACTTGAATCCATACGTGCTTCTTTGTAACTTGGAGGTTAGCGCCAAGGAGCCCCTTAAGGCTGCTGGTGATTTATGCACAAATGCACTCACTGATATAAGTAAAACCTAGATTACTGTCAGCCTGGTCTCACTGGTAAATCCACTGTTCACTTGGAGGGTTGCGTCAATAGCTGCAATTGACTTACAGCAAGGGTGCCAAATGCTAATATTGGTATTAATGCTGTGTCCTGGAAAAAACATCTTTAGAACACAAATGCAGGGGAAATAGTATGTGTGGCAACTTGTGCATGATTTAGCAAAATGGATTCTAAAATTGCAGCACTGTGGGTAAAAACATGGTGGTTTGTATCAGATTTTTTTGCACTTTGCATTGCATATGTAAATTAATCTTTTGGAGTAACTAGAACACACTTAAGGGGTTATTTATTAAGGTTCAAGCTGTTTTCTCCAAGAAAATGCCAGTTTTTCAGTTGTTTTTTTTCGTCAAAACTCAAATTTTTGGGTTAAAAAAACAACCTTGAATTATTCAAGATTTATTATACCCTGACCCTGGAAACAGCTTGCATTCAAAAATACATCATAAAACCTGTCAAGGTCATGTAGGAGTCAATGACAGAGGTCCCTTGAACCACTTAAAGATGTTAATAGCCTTCATGATGTTTGAGTTTTTTTCAAGGGTTTTGCCCAAAAACTCTACTGATTCAAGTGATTTGAGGTTTTTTTTCAACAAAAACTCCATTAGTTCGAGTTTTCAGGTTGCTAACCCTGAACTAGCTAATTCAAGTTTTTTCTTAAATAAGATACCATTCGAGTTGTGAGTTTGTCTTCCTCAGAATATGTTTCTTTGTTTAAAGATTTCAGAAAATTCAAGACATGCAGGTATGGGACCTGTTATCCAGAATGCTGGGGCATTCTGGATAATGGATCTTTCTGTCATTTGGATTTTCATACCTTAAGTCTACTAGAAAATAATATAAACATTAAAGGAAAACTATACCCCTCAAACAATGTAGGTCTCTATAAAAATATATTGCATAAAACAGCTCGTATAAAAAGCCCTGCTTCGTGTAAATAAACCATTTTTATAATAATATACTTTTTTAGTAGTATGTGCCATTGGGTAATCCTAAATAGAAAACTGCCATTTTAAAAAATAAAAACATACCAAACAAACTATACTTGTTAGGTCACATGAGCCAATTAATAGACAGAGTTCTGTCTTTTGCTTCCACACTTCTGGTCAGGTGCGTAGAGCTGTAGTATTTCTGATCAGGTGATCTCTGAGGCAGCACACAGATGAAATGGTGGTTCAAGGCAAGGGATGTAAAAGGGCAATACTTAATTAAAAATATATTCCAGTTTAATAAGATTCTTTAATATGCCACTTAATTTAATATAAACTATTATATAATATAATATGTTGCTCAAGTATTTATTTTGGGGTATAGTTTTCCTTTAAGGGGCAGATTAAGGTTGCCGATGTGGGGGTGCTACAAACCACATGAAGCTTTTTTGTATTGTAGCCAGAAGCTGCAGGCTGAGCTTCATGTGGTTTGTAGCACCCCCGCCCCTTTAAACAAATGGTGGTCCTATACTTATAAATAATGAGCGTGGGTTTGAGCAGTCTCTAGCTTAAAAGCCGCAAAAGCTAGTGGCAGGGGAGGATCTAGCCCTCAAACTGAAACCAATGCCAAGATTCATGAGACACTTATTTAAGTAATGCTACTAGGCAGAGCGGTACAAGCCTTTTACACTATGACCGGAGGTATACAAGTTAGGGATCACAGTATGGGGTTTACCTTGACGTGGTATGGTGGCTTATCAATTTTAGGATCATAACTTTGTAACTAAAAACACCAGTTTATTTAAATACATGCACTTGCATATATACTGAATTACTTATGAGACAGGGGAGCAGGGAATGTGCATTGATTAATTGGTCTAATCAGTAGCACTTCCATTGAATTTAAACACATTTTAACTTAGCATTAGAGTGCACCCACAACCCCCCCTTTTTTGCATTTTTTACACATCCACAATAGTTCATTACATGCTTCAAAGGTGCTGATTCCATTTGCTTGTAAAAAAAAGTTTAAATCCAGGGTTAATTAATGTTTATTTTCAAAATGAGAAATTACACCTTAAAAATGGATTGAAAAAGTAGTGGCAATAAATTAGAATTCAAATGCTCATGAGACAGAATTATACCATCGATAAAAAAAGATCAACAGAAATATGTAAACCAAAACCAAAATTAAAGATGCGTTTGAGCATGATAAATAGGATAACACAATGGATAAATAAACAAGAGATTGCACTGGCAAAATAATAGTAAATAAGCAAAGTATGGTACACAGAAAATGAATACGTGAGTTAATAATCTAAAAGTGACAATTGGACATTAGGATATAGACATGACTGTGATGAATGCAAATAAGATGAATATGAGGGATTCTGTATTAAGTGAATTATGGATGGAAATGTATATGAGAAAAAAATTCAACAAAATTTTAATAACAGCCATAAAGATATGAAAACCTTCACGCTGCTGTTGCATCAGTAAAAACCACTAATAAGTTAAAAAAAATAATAGAAAAACAAATACTGTCCTACGGCAATATATTTATTATATTATTAAGAATATACAGGGCCACCATCAGAAATCACTAGGCCCTGTAAAACATTAGTAATCCCCTGGTGGTCAGTGGTTTGGTTTAATTGGTGGCCCTTACACAAGTAAAAGAAAAACATTGGTGTTCAGTGGAACTTACCTTGAAAGTTCAGATTATTTGGCTTTCTCCTGCAGCCCCACCTGATGGTCGGCCCTGAGAATATATAAAACTTGTAGAAATAGACTTCCTTTTTCAATATCAGCAATATAAACGCTACAACTCCCATACTTCAGTTCCAAACTAGCTCCTGAGACAATTGGTACAATACTTGCCGAAGTGTATCTATGGGTTTTCTCTGCTGGCGCTAAGGGCTTCATTTGCTGAAGACCTGGGTTGTCATATTACTGTAGATCATAAACCTCTGCTAAATAACATTTCCTAGAGCCCTTTATTAGTTGAAATTTGAAGGATGCCATGTTGTTAGCTATCAATAGGCCCTTCCATTAACCTGTAATATGTAAGTATAGCATAGGGTTATTACTATTTTTTTTAATCCTGAAAATAAAAGTGTAATTTTTACACCTTGTGTAATTCTGTGTTGGCTATTAACAAATGTGTATATGTATGCGGTAAATTTACTTAGTAGGCAGAGGTAGATGATATATGTTTCACATTACTTTGCCTATCTCCTTACTTAAAAACAGATTTTTCAGTCACATGCAAAACTAAACAAAAAATATTGTTAAGACATGTGTGCTATGTGATCCTCTCACATTGATGTTGGCAGTGTTAGTCACAATCAACCACTTTCCACCTCTATTTGCTTTACCACCTGTCAATAAAAAAGAATATAATAGCCCAGATAGCGAAATTCTGTGGTACAGCAGACCCACGTGGATTAAAGCTACTTACAGAAGAGTTGCAGATCAAATGCAGTGAAATTCTACATATAGTTTAACCCCTATATTCTTGCACATAGGAGAACAGTACACCTGTTTGGCTTGTGTATATATGATTATAGTTCAACTGCTACAAGCGCTGTTAACGAGTTTTCTGCAGACTTTGCCTGAGCACATTCAATAGAGAACAGTGCAGGCTGTACCAGCAACAGGGTCTCTTTAAAAATTCTCTTATTATTATAATTGAATATAATTTAAAACACAGGGGATTAAAAATATATACTGCACTCCCTCAGAGGTTCCCAAATTCATAAAACTGTACGCAGGCTTCTTAAACTGTTTATATTTAAGTAACTTTCTACAGGCTTGATTAGGCCCCTTCCTGAAAGTGTATAAAATAGTTTGTAGTTACTTATTTTGATGTAGTTGTTGAACACTCTCATTTGATTTATTTTGCCACTCAAACCAAGGTCTATATATTTACATTTACATAGCCAATATTTACATTTCTATAACCATTGCTGAATGTGACCTTAAAATGGAGCTCCAAAAACAATAAACCATATGGAAATATGGATTTGTATATGAAAAAAATTGAAACTACATTATACTTTAAAAAATTGCAACATTGAATATCACATCTTGATAAGTTGGTAAAATAATGAACAATTTTTTTTTTATAAAGCTTTTGTTGCATTATACCATGCTGCACATCACATGATTGTCTGTTATATGTACCATTTGCTGCTTAAGTGTTAGATTTAATTAGATAATGGATATAACAGTTGAAGACATAGAATAATAGACATGAATGATTTTTTTTTGTATTCCCAATAATGAAAGAAAGAATGAGGACTTTAACCTACATAACACAATGTTAACATTAGAAAAACGTATACGTATGGTGGAATGTTTCTACTAGAAAAATATTAAGGAATTTGTATGCTACCAAAAGGTACCTAGCTTTGTCATAAAATAGTGTATTCATAGAAAAATCTAACCAAATGTAACCAAATTTAAAAAAAAACATCCTTTGAATTAATGTCTGAATATTTTTGACAATAGGTCTGAAATGGAAATTGAAATGAAAACATTACAAGAGAAGATTGAGCCATAACACAAATGGGTCGTAAGATATTAGAAGATAATATAAAGAGGAGGAAATGCTAGTTTATAAGAGACAAGGGACCAAATATGTGCAGAGTGAAATAGAACAGAATTTAACCAAAAACAAATGTCCAGGAGCACTTGCGATTACCCATACTGGAGTATGCATCCCCAGTGCTCCTTAGGTTGTGGCTGGATGGCATGTCACCCTTAAAAATTGCCAACCTAGGCCTATGTCTTTGTGGCCTTGACACAAATCCGGGCTTGAAGGGTAGTATAATGATAACCAGTGAAGAAATATTGGAACTCACCACTTTATGCAAGGTACTGTACAATACAAATGCTGACTTAAACAAGAGACTACCAGTAGTAGAATCTCCTCCTAATCCCTTTGTTTTTCAGATAAGGCACAAAAGTCCTTATATATTAAGTCCATGGCCCAGATTAAAAAGGAAAAGGTTAACATTATATATACATAATTATTAAACCAGCATATAAAGGAGGTGGGATAGTAAAAAAGGATTATGCCACAGATGGAGAGAGACAAATACAGAATACCATTACATACTGCAAATTGACAGGAGACCCCACTAACAATATCAAAGAGAAGCTTTTTAAGATAGTAGACAATGGGTATCAGAAATGTATTGCTAATAAGCAGCAGAGGGATTTCCTAGAAATAAAGTTTCCAGGAATAGCAGTAATATATACATTGCCAAATATACTCAAAAGCATTACTAATCCCCAGGGTGTCCAATAATCTCTGGGACAGGTTTCATCAAAAGTAAGTTGTCCCAATATAAGATTGTAAGATTTTTACTTACAAAAATGTGTGCAAATTACCATCATATATTAGGGACACACTGGATGCCATTAATATTAATAATAAACAGACAGACATGGCACACATCTTTATACAAATGTATATACTATAGCCTGGGAGTAAAATCTGTAGAGCACTAACTAAATAATGACCCAGAGATAAGCCCATAACAGAAAGGATTCATTCTAGAAAGTATTATTCTGAAGAATAAATATGGGCTTCTGTTATTACAACTCTTACACCTACATACTGTATCATTACAGTCTAGTGGAAGTAAACTTCGTAGATCTTGAGGGCGTGGTTACCAACCCCATGTGATCAGTCACATTTTTTTCATGCTCCGTCCTGTGCTCACATAATCATCCTGATTTTGGTTGGTAGACCCTATACAGCCCTAAAAAGTGGATCAAATTTGGGATCAACTTCCACCGCGACAACTAATGTGGCAGAACCGTGCTCAAAAAAGGGCATCAGAAGCGGCCACAAAGCTGGAGAAGGCCGCGAACTAAGAGACACCTTTGGGCAACATTCCCTTTCCCAGCCCTATGCAATTGAGCGTGCACACAGGGTCGCTACCAGGCACGGACCTCCTGGGTCACCTCCCAGACCAATCATTGCCAGATTTTTAAACGCTCGTGACCGGGATGGGCTACTTAAACTGGCCAGATAGAAGGGCTTGATTACCTTCCAGAACAGCACAATCTCCATCTATGCTGACTTCTCGGTGGAAGTGCAAAAACAAAGGGCCCAGTTCATAGACTGTAAGAAACGTATGCGTCAAAAGAATATCCTGTATGCAATGTTATACCCAGCCAGGATGAGAGTAATAATGGATGGCTCCACTCACTTCTTCAACTCACCCAAGTACCTGGGTGACTGGCTTGACCACAGGGCACACCGTGGAGAAGAGGAGGAACATGATCGCCCACACCAGCATCAGTAAACCATCCTCAGATAATCCAAAAGATATCTATCCCTCTTCAACCTTTCCTTGCCCGTTGCTACTGCAAGACCCAGAGGAATATACACCAGATGGCCTGCAATACCACCGGGAATACGCACCAGAACTCTTGGCCTGTAATGTCAGCCTCATCTTTAACTCTCGGATGTCATACCCTTTGAAGCATCTGACAGGATAACAGGATCTGGCATCATCCTATTTCTTGTGGGTAAGAACTATCTAATCAGAGGGACAGATAAATGATATATAGAAGGAAACGTTATTCTAAGATCTACTGACAATACATTACCTAACATGGAGAATGAGGGAGGGCACGGTCTTAAGGGTGCACATCTTTGCACACCACTCACAGCTCTAATTGTCTAATATGACTAACTGTTTGTTTGTTATGGGCTTAATTCTACCAAAAGTTGGGTTCAAAGATAGAAAGGTAGGGAGTGGTTTGGGAATGTTTAAGTTGGAACGTCCGTAGCCTCAACAACCTTATTAAATGTAGGTTAGTTCTCGATTATGTGAAGCAAAGAGGTGTGGACATAATACTACTCCAAGAAACCCACCTGGAGGGTAGTAGAATTTTAGCCCTTAAAAAACCTTGGGTGGGCTGGCACTACCATGCCACATATAACTCATCGGGTGTTGCTATCCTGATATCTAAGCAGGACACCCTATATATAAATCTGGCCCTGAGTAAATAGACAATTGCACTTGCATTGGAGGCAATATATCCTCAGAGGCTTATATAGTACTGTACAACATAAGTATTCTAAATCCTAATTCATTAAATGGAAACTTATTTATGGATAGACTATCACTATCAAAGAAAGAGCATCAATAATGATCCAAGCTATTTTTAACTTAAGTTTAAAGCCATTTTCCATAATAAGAGTAAAAACAAATGTGCATAACTTAGCTACTTGGCTTTTAAAGGATTCCTAAGCCATATAGATGTCCCATTCATTTTGCTGAAGTGCTGAGTTCTATGGATTGTCTAAAACTGAATACAGTATATGGTGCTTACTCAGGGCAATGCAGCTGCTAACACATTAGTATGATATATCCTACATAAGGGCCTACAAGAAAATGTGATTAAGAATCATCTTAAAAGTGTAAAAATATGTATTATACATAGATTTGATAAAGTCACAAGAGTGACTATTCAGCTATTCTGCACTGTTATACTCTCATTGATGTGACTGAAATATACATTATCTCTTTTTCCATTTTCATTATTGTACTTGATGTCCAAGTTATCTGAACTGTTTAATTTTCTAATTTACCTTTTTTACCTTTATTTCTTTTTATAACTGAGCAATTTAATTTCATGGCATCTTATTATCTGCTCAGCAGATTACCATGAAATACTTTTGCAGAAAGTAGAGATGGACACCACACTGGGTTGACAGATTTTGAGCAAATGTCTCTATCTATATTACAGTATTAAATATATTCCAATAAATAATGCTACAGTGTTCATTAAGAAATATCATTGGCTATTTAATGATAATAAAGTGCACAAACAATAATTTTCTGATATAACATTGCACATTGTAGTACTAGGACAAACTACATGTTATCAAACACTAGCTGTTATTGCCACTATTTACAGCCTAGAAATGCCAATGGCATGATTAATGGCAAACCTGTAGCTTGCATGGTCCCATCAAATTAATGAGATTATTCATCTACGAGTGAAAGAAGATAAAACAGAAATAAAACTTAGGTATGTTAACAGAAACAGTCTTCAGTTTTTAGGAAAGCTGTTAATATAAATTTAAAAAAATATAGAGGGATATGGGAGGGGTAGGTAAAAAGTGCTAATAAAGAGTACCAAGTCCCATATTTGTTGCCCACAATGCACCCTGCTCCCTTTCCTTTGCACTTGGCTCTGCCATGTGCACCTCTTAGTCCCTCCAGTATGAAATGAAAAAGTTGAATCGAATTCCAGCATGTGGGCTTGATGTCGTCGTCTTGCTCTTGGGTGCACACTGTACACCATGCACAAGAAATGAGCATCAGCTGAAGCCTGACACAGTAAGTTCCCTTTCTTAACTGCCAGTACTTAAGGCTGCTTTAAGCAAAGTTCTGTGTTCAGTTCTTTACTCTTGATTTTCAACAGTAATGTTCAGCAATATAAGGCCAGCCATGGTCTATCAACAATTCTATATACTGGGCCTGCTACAAAAGGTATTGATATTTAAGTAAATACATTCATATGAAAATGTTTGGGAGCCCCTCTCAGCCTGCATAGTCATTTCTGCCCTTTCTGCATTCACGGGGGTGCCCAAATTTATGCACCTGTCTAATTTTATGATGTATATTGCATATTTTATGTTAATCCAATAAACTTTATGTCACTGCTGAAATACTACTGTTTCCAAAAGGCATGTTATATATTAAAAGGAAGTTGCTACTTTAAAAGCTCAGCCAATGATAAACAAAAGTCCAAAGAAGAGGAGATATTTACAAGGATAACAGCAATTGTGATTAAAGTGACATCTACCTTAGCATCTCACTTGCTCATTTTTCCTACTGGTCTTTTTTCTTTTTTCTCCTCTACCTGCATCTGTCTGACTAAAACTACACTTACTCTATTAGCCTACAAACTAAGCTAATGACAACTAAGCTGGAACAACCCTTAAGGCTCTTTTTTTAAATTTTATTTATTTAAAACAAATATAAACATGGGGTGGATGGAAGGGGCAAGCTTGGTTCACTCTTCTATGGGCTGGCAGTCAAAAAGGTAAGACCTGCAAACTGCTCCTGCTTTTAACCCCTCAGTTGCCTCAATTACCCTGCCCCACCAATGAGCTTCCTTTAGCCAACTATGAACCAACCAGCTTACACTAGTTAACACCAGGGACTTCGATTGCTGTTCTTTATCAAGCAATAAGCAAAGCGAATCTTTAAAGTGAATATTTAATAAAATATAACATAGCATAACTGTAGGGGGTTCTTCAGTCAGGACAGTGAGTTTGTGGAATGCACTGCCGGGTGATGTTGTGATGGCTGATTCAGTTAATGCCTTTCAGAATGGCTTGGATGATTTTTTGGACAGACATAATATCAAAGGCTATTGTGATACTAAACTCTATAGTCAGTATAGGTATGGGTATATATAATTTATGTGAAAGTATGGAAGGGTGTGCGTGGATGCTGTGTTTTCATTTGGAGGGGTTGAACTTGATTGACTTTGTCTTTTTTCAACCGATTTAACTATGTAACTGTTATAGTGCTGTTATCTGCTTGAAAATGGGTATAATATGTAAACTCAGAATGTGCTATTGTGGGTATCTCTGTAAGAGAGGGCACATGACTCTATACACTGGGCCTATAGCTGCCATTGACCCATAAAGAACAAGGAAACTTGTAAATGTTCACTGTAATGGTCAATCAAAGTGATCTAGCCTCTGTGAAAAGTTGACTAAAGCTTAAAGTTGTATTTGAGGGAGGGTGCATGCACTGAGTTTTAGTCCCAAGCCTTGCACATGCTCATTTGTGTTTCAATGCTGGGGTTGAAGAGGCATATGCACATTGTTGGAATTGTTGAGAGATGGGGAAATGATGTTAGGGCCATTAAAGCTGTGCACTATAAACTGTAAGCTGATTTAAGAGAGGCTTGTTGATACCCACATGATTTTAGAAAAGCATTATCAATATTGTACCTTTTAATGAATAAAACTGCACAGCATTGCCCTTAATTGCATTAACTCCAATGGCACACCTAGGGGCAGATTTATCAAGGTTTGAAGTGAAAATTAAAATTTTCTAATTCAAATTTTCAAGTTTTTTTTATGGCCAAAACTGTCAAATTCGAGTAGGAAAATATTAAAATTCAATTAAATTTTTTTAAAAAAAAAAAAAATGTGATTTCGAGATTTATCATACACTGGCCCTTTAAGAACTCAAATGTTACTATTCGCCACCTTTAACCTGCCAAATTGCTGTTTTAGCCTATGGAAGATATCCTGGGATCAATTTGGAATTGTTTGCAGCCTTCCTGACATTTTGAGTTTTTTTCGGAGAAAAAACTCGAATTGAGTTTTTAAAATTAGAATTGAATTAGATTCGAATTTGATATAATTTCTGGGTCGATCCTATTCATCCGACTTTTTGGTCATTGATTTTTTAATGAATTTCGAGTTCATGGCAGTTTATGGGAGTTTTAAATAACTCCCATGAACTCGCAATTCAACCCTTGAAAAATCTGCCCCCAATGTTTCTAAACTGCCTGGTGGAGAAATGCTTTATACCCACCTGTGCCTATTGTTATTACATTATACTGTATATACATTATTATATACATGGAAACCACTTGACACCAATGTGCATTTTTGACCAAGAAATATTATGGCAGGTTATTTATACTCATCTAAATTACAGGCTGTACAGAAAGGTTTTGGGCTTTTCTAAAGTGGCTGAAATATACCGGAGATAAGTGTCATGTGTACCTTTGGCCTTAAGTTGTAGTGTTATAATAGCACATATGGTAACATAAAAGACAGCATTACGTTATACAATGCTTATTTATCTTATACATTATATAGATCTTATTTATCTTAAGTAGAAGTACTATTTATATGAAAAATCTATAGATTTTAAATTGGCCATAGAAAAAGTAGTCAATATTGTACAATCTACAGACTAAAATCTTGCAAATCTGTTAAGGCACAAGCAAGAAGTACATTTGACCCTTATTAATAAAATATTTAAACATATTTAAATTAAAAGCATTTTATAAAAATATGTGTGCCGGCAATATTTTGACAATAAACTGCCAAAAACAGCCTTTTGCTAATTTTTACCATACATTTTTGTATTATCTTTCCAATAAGTTAGCCTATTGTCTATCTTAAATAAAAAATAAACCCATAGTTTTATTGCATATTTGGATTTAAATAATTTAGGGAGGTTTTTATTAGCAATAGGAATATATTTTAAGCATCTGTTATGCAGCATAGAGACCTTACTAAAAAGCCTTACTAGTTGAAAAACTCAGCAGATGTCACTGCAGCGTAAAATACTATCAAAGATTTATTGGAAATGAAACATAAAAATAGATAGACATAAGCAAATGCAAATATAGAAAAAAAAATGTTTTGAGATGATCTGGTCAGACGGTGTGGTTCTCTGTGCACATCTACAAATTTGTGTACATTCAAAAAGTTTAATATATTAGAATGACATTTTCTTCATCCAAAGAATATTTGAGATTACAGAAAAAGTTTAATTGACAAATAAATAATATTTAATCAAATACCCATAGACAGTAACGTAACTGGAGGGGGGCGGGCCCTGGTGTGGGACGTGCAGCCGGGCCCCTGTCCCCCTCCGTACCAGATTTTTTTTCTCCGGAAATCGGCCGTTGCGGGCGGAAATCAGAAAGTGCGCGAGCTGCCGGAGGGCCCTGAGGGGGCCCTGGCCCAATTGCACCCCCTGCTCCCCCGGTAGTTCCGTCACTGCCCATAGATGATAATCGTAAAATGTGTTCGGTTTTTTTTAGGGAAAAGTAATGAAAATAGATTGAAAATCACAAAGTCGTTTTTATGTTCTGTACGCTAGTAAAATAACTGTTGTTTTTTACTTCTTATAAAAATTGGTAGCCCATACATTTATAAGTTAAGTTGTCAGTTTTCACATTCTTGTAATATAATGGTGATGCCTAAGTGGTTAGATGTTACAATAATATATAGCTATAAAGAATGTGTGACTCAACTTTCATTTTCAAAGCACACAGATACATAAAAGACTTAATACCCAAGGTTAAACTGTATAGGTTTTTAATCATAGAAGATGCACACGGTAGTAATGTTGGCTTTATAGAATTTCACTACCTGCAATTACAGACTTTTATTGTTAAATCCTTAACTTAACACACAGTTATAAAGAAAACCTTTCTTTTTAAAATAACCTTTTATGTTTGATTTAAAAAAGCACAATTTTTACATTACATTTATCTGCTTCAAAAGAAAAATCTGTATATAAAATAATCATAAAATAAAATTATAAAAGTTAAAACAACCTAATATATTTACAAAAATTCTTAGCAAGAAAATACCCGAGAAAATTAATCAAAGACGCCTGTCATCAAGCAAAACAACAACCCCTTGATCCCCATACCACTACCATGATCAATACCCAATTCAATCCTCCCCCCCGGTTCATTACTCAATACAGTAAAGAACACCAGGGAATCAGATCCATACTGATGGAAATTCTACTTCAGGACCCATACTCAAAATGTGGGGAAGGGGAAGGTACCATATTTGGATGCTGCTGAGAAACTAATAAAAAAGTTTGCAGCCAGAGGCTACAATAAAGACACCTTGTGTGAGATAAGGGATGAGGTCCTAGCCTTACCTAGGACGACACTACTGAAAGAAAAGAAAACACACAAAGGGGATAGAAGGATACCCTTTGTGACTGAATACGGTGTCCTCAGTAAACAAATTGAAGGAATCGTTAGAAAACATTGGTCCATTTTAGGACATGACCACAATTTTGGCAAATTATTCCGTGAACGCCCACTCTTTTCATATAAAAGAGGTAGGAATATTTCCAACCATTTGGTCAGAGCAGATATTGGGACAAAGAAACCCACCACTAGATTCCTAAGTACACCTAAGAATGGTACCTTCCCCTGTCTTAATTGTAGCAGCTGCAATTCTATCATAAAGGGAGACTACATTACACCCCCCCACAATGGCAATAAAATCCCTATAAGACAATATTGTACATGTAACTCAGATTGGGTGGTGTATGCATTGAAATGTCCCTGCGGGATGCTGTATGTAGGACAAACCTCACGCCTTGTGCGTGTTCGTATAAGTGAACATAAGAGGTCCATAGGTGCATTTAACCCAACTGAAAAGAAAACACATACACCTGTGGGGAAACACTTTAATACAGCCAAACACAATGCAGCAAGCCTAAGGTGGATGGTTCTTGAACAAGTGGAAAGACCACAAAAAGGGGGAGACAGGAAAAAAATGTTATTGCAACGCGAGGCAAAATGGATGGATAGGTTAAATTGCATTGAACCATTTGGAATTAATGAGGCCTGGAGCCTGAAATGTTTTTTGTAAAAAGTTCCATTTAAACGTAAAACATTAACTTATATATATCTTTTACAGTGGAAAACACGTTGGATGACTCTGAATACATACGAACTTTGTAACAGATCTAAAGTGGTGAGGAAAACCCTTATTACTATTGATACATTTGTAACACTACTAAGAAGTACTATTGGTGTTTATTGAATAGATGGCAACATAATATTCATATGCTTGTAATTATGCTGATGCATTCTTTCCGCTGGCCACCAGATGGAGCTGTGGATACACTGGGGATTATGGGTAAAAGAAGTGTTTAAAAGGTCATTTCAATTACACTGTTTGTAACTTGCACCAGAGGAAGGATCCTAGAGGTCCGAAACATGTAGTGCTGTGATAAAATAAACCCACATTTTGAAGACTCTCCGGTTTCTGTGATATTTCATGTTACTGCAGTGGAGATGGCTAATCTACTAACCTGTTGAAGAGTCAGACTACAAAGTCATTTGGAGGATCTAGAGGGAATAAGAACCTATACCCATACTTAAGACCCCTACTACCCGACAAACCATTTATCGCATACAGGAGAGCACCAAACCTTAGGAATTTATAAGCTCCCAGCAGGCTCCGCAATCCTAAGACCAACAACAACACACCTGATCAAGTACCACTGACATTGGGCTCCTGGTCCTCCCACCGCCCCCGCTGCTTAGCCTGTTCCTTTGTTTCCAACACTTCCAATTTCATGTCCACGGTTACCAATATCCAGTATTCAATAAAAAAACACTTATCCTGTCAGTCTAAATTTGTAATTTACGTCATCACCTGTGCCTGTCATCTACAAAATGTTGGCAGAACCACACAAGAGTCCCGGAGCCGGATAGGTCAACATAAAAGGAATATTTTGAACAAATTCCCCATGCACAGTGTTTCACGTCACTTTCACTCAGCACACCAGAGCAATCCCGACACTTTCTCCATCACCCTTATAGATAATATCAATGAGACAGAACCGGCGGCATTTGAAAAACTTAAAAAACTTGATATGTATTGGATCCTAACCCTAAAGACACTTGTTCCTGAAGGACTCAACCAGGTCTTAGAGAAAATTTATTAAATATCAACCCCCATAATCATATCCGTTTTGTTCCGTTAACACTTTTAGTTTGTCCTCTCTTTTATGTTTCTTTTATTTTTTTTACGATTTTTTTACGTATTTACGACCTACAGTCTCATGTTTTTACTGTGAATAAATAATATATATTTTATTTTTGGTTCAAACTTCTAATGTTTTTTGAACATTGGCATATCGTATATTTTATATATCAATGTATTATATTGATTATAGCTACTGTTGGACTTCACCATTTGATCACAGTATCTGATACTTTATGGATATATGTTTTTGATTACAATTTTTAATATATGTTTTAGATAATGTTGCTATTATTTTGTATAAGCAACCTGTTTTTGCTCCATATGGTTATTATTCAGGCATCATGCACTTTGGCACTCCATTTTAATAACCTGCCCTGATATAAAAAATTTAAATTTTTTTTTTCTTTTATTCTCCCCCGATTTTATAGCCGCTTGCCCACATCAATATGATCAACACTCCCCTATTTCTTATATGTGTACCCTCACGCACTTTTATTTACCTATTTCACTACTCTGTCCCATCCAACATGGTGGCTAAGTAACCCCCACACTGCCCCTCCCAACATGGCGACTATTTACTCCCTATACTATAGTATTGAACCATTTGCCTTAACCCTGCCCCCCTATGATGCAATTCCTGTTTGTAAGATGCTGGTTCCCCTCCAAACTCTCACTATAAAAGACACTCAGGCGTCCTCCGCCGGCACAGAGGCGCTAAGTGTGTATACTACTGCCAGATGGTGAGTCTTGTTATTTATTACCACACACCACTCTATGCCTTATTTGTTTGTTAGTTATGACTTTATATTAACATTGCAGCCCCACTATGTTTTTGCTCACTGCACTTCCTTCTAACCCTATTTACTGCACTTCACCTGTATAATTGTTGTATCCTCTAATACCTATCAACCTTTACTTTGGTATATCCCAAAACCCCCCCCATTTTTTATTAATAGCTAACCAGTCCCTGCACCATACCTTTATCCCAGAATAATGACCACCATACATATTTTGTAATACTATAAAAAATTTTGTTTTGACGAATCAGCATACAGCATACTATTTATCACTTTGGTCTCTGAAATTCACAGCTGTAACTCCTATGTTTATTGTCTGAAGAAGCGGGTCTGAGTCCGTGAAACGCGTTGTACTGATTGGAGTTCGTTAATAAATTTTGACTGCTTAATTACAGTTGTTTTGTGTCTGCTTGGAGGAGGTAAGTCCACTACTGCCTCCTCTGATTACCTCTGATTACCAAGTTTTGGTTTTTAAACTCGTTTATATCCTTTTATTCTTTTGGCGCCTCTGTTCTTTTTATACAATACTAAATCCACCCTGGGTGGAGGGTTGATACCCTTTTTTTATCTACAGAGAGCGACTTCTTAATCCTGAGTGGGGTAAGGACAATCTCCCCACCTGCCTTTACAGTGGTTGCCTATTGGTAACCCTGGTTTGTGAGTATATGTTATCTACTCTTATTTCATTATCCCTCACCAATACATATTACACTATTGGGGCTCTTGGTGTTCCTTTTGTTTAATATATTTACAAATTTTTTTTGCTCTATTTATAGTGCTGCATCATACAACTCAATACATTAAAATCTTCTTATCTATGGAGTGTCTATAGTTTATAGACTACCCTGAAAATGGTATGGGAATATGAGTATGTCCAGAAAACCTGTGGATTATAGAAACCATCTACATTGTTGGTGACTGTATTAGCCTTAAAGGTTTAAAAATTCCAGGGCATTACATACCATTCTGCTGAACTGAAAAAATGGTCGGGATGGCGAAATGTACCATGGCTGTTATTATTATTATTTTAGAGATTATATATTTATCAGAAGTCAAATAACCTAACCATCATGTTGTTAAAGTGTGGAAGTACCCTGAAGAAACCCACTCAAGCATAGGGAGAACATTAAAAACCTTTTGTAGATCCCCTAGTTACCCTAGTTATTGATCATGTCACTAAATGTGGAGGAAAGTGGGATTTTTTTGTTTTAAAATTAACATGTATTTTGGATCTATAGATTGGAGACTTTAAAAATGTGGAGATCTATTTACTAATTTTCCTGGCAGAGGGTAAAAAAATTGTATGTATTCCCATGTAAAAAAATTTCTCTGAAAAATTTCAGAGAGTTAAATTGTTCCATTCATTTTAAACTTGAATGTTTAAATGAACAGAGATAAATAATATAATTGCCATTGACTCTTATTGAATGTAACCAGCTTTTTCTTGTCGGTGACTTTTTGTGATTTTATCTTAACTATCAAAGGTTCCAAAGAATATTCTCAAGTATATTAACGTTTTTTGTTTTTTTGCTGTGTTTTTTCTGGAATCTGCCCCCTAATTGTGTGGATTTTTCTACAGTTAGTAATATATTAGTAGGTGGCTATTTCTAACATCAGGTGTTTTGAATATTCAATGCTGTGACCAATTGTGTTACCAGACAAAATGCAAAATAGAGAAAAATAGGAAGGAGCACTCAACAAAATAATAATTGCTCATAGCTTTTTGTTAATATCCATAAATGTGACAAGATGAGTTATTTGTTTTGTGAGCAGCCCCCCTCTTTCACTAGATATGCTTCAAATCAAGTTGACAGCTTATTTGACCATATATGGGGCAGCCATCAGGCACTTCAGAGAATTGATTTGATCCTCATCAGAGAATCTCTGTAGGCCACAATTTATGATCCAATCATTGATCTTATGGTCAATTTTACTTGAATTCTTTTCATAGCTTTAATATTAGATACAGCCCCAGTGTTTCAAATATTAAGATTTTTCAGAGGAAATATTGCACACTTAAATGTAACTATATTTCTACACTGAGAATGCTCGGGATTTATCTATACTTGACCTTGTTGGATGTTCAATCTCACAGCCATACATCTTTATTTTTTTATTTATCTTTCTGCATACAGTTTGCAATATTACTGGAACTGGTTTCCACTTACAAATCACAAGATTCCGAGGCAGAGCTCCTAACATATCTATACACGCACGTTTGAAATGGAATATTTCTTCTGTATAATCAATTTGTTTTATACTTTGAACATTTACCACAAGCAGACAGGTAAAATGATGCATGTTTGGATAACAAAAATGATTTTTTTTTAAAATAGAGGCATTTGTAAAAAAAATAATTATTTAAAATAAACTGTGCATTTATTTATTTGAACTTCTTCTTGATCTTCCTTAAAGGAGAACTAAACCCTAAAAATGAATATGGCGAAAATGCATATTTTTATATACTGAACTTATTGCCCCAGCCTATAGTTTCACCTTCTCAATAGCAGCAATTTCAAACTTGTCGGGTGGGGGTTACCACCTTGGAAAGTAACTGTTGAGAAGCTGCACTTTGGGTTGTTGCAAATCATCAAGCAGAAAATGAGGTTAGCCTGTAATATAAGATGATAAACTACAGGGCTGATTATTAAAGTCTGATGCTAATTGCACCGGTTTCTGTGCTGCCATGTAGTAATTATCTGTTTTAATTAATTGTTGCCCCATATAAAGGAGGATTGGGTACGGTCTATATCCAACTGAGTTTTTTTTGGGATGTGGCATGGTGTGTTGCTCAAAATATATAAAAACTTGGGCAGAAAGACCATTTTACATATATTGATTTTACCTATGAGTGTGAGAGGTAACTTTGTCCAGTGGTTTTAAATCTGGCTAAAAGTGGCTGTAGATTGTGTAAGAGAAATAAGGATAAAGCACTGCGTATCTTGACAGCGCTATATAAATAAATGATGATGATGATGAAATAAGGATGGGTCTTTATGAATGTTTAAGCCTAAGTATTTAAAAGTGGTGGCAATTTTAAGTTTGCAATGAGGGTCCAGCATCTCCGGGGATATATCATCCAAGGGAAAAATAATAGATTTTTCCCAATTAATTTGGAGGCCCAAAAAACTCCCAAACTATTTAACTATATCTAGCACCGACTGAAATGAGGTGTGGTGATCTGCAAGATAGAGTAATGTATCGTCTGCGTACAATGAAATTTTACTCTACTGTTTTGTAGAGAAGACCTTTAACTAGAGGGGAATGTCGAATCGCGATAGCCATAGGCTCAATGGCCAGGGCAAAGAGCAGTGGGGAGAGTGGGCAGCCTTGTCGGGTACCCCGTGTCAGTTGGAAAGAAGGAGAGAGTATACCATTAACCTTGATGACTGCTTTGGGTTCGCCGTGCATTAGCTGGATCCACTTAACAAATGAAGGGCCAAATCCCATTCTAATCAAGACTTCCCAAAGATAGGGCCATCTAATAGAATCGAAGGCTTTGGTGGTATCAAGTGAAACCACCAATGTTCTCATGTGATATTTGTAAATTGAGAAATAGCCTTCTAAGGTTAAACAAAGTAGATTTGGCAGGCATGAATCCAGATTGTTCAGGTCGAGACTACTCTGTACAGCCTTTTAGCTAATACTTTGGCTAAGATTTTAATCTCCATATTCAACAAAGAAATTGGGTGATACAAGGAGCATAGCAGTGCTTCTTTCCCTGGCTTTGGAATAAGTACTATTGTTGCTTCTGCAAATGATTTAGGTAGGGAGAAAGCATGCAGGAGTGTTTCATGCAACTTGGGGAAAATTTCTTTGATATGAATCCTGTACCACTCTATAGTAAAACCGTCTGGCCTTGGGGCCTTTCCTGAGGGGAAGCATAAAATGGCTTCTGCTATTTCTAGTTGAGAAATGGGGGAGTCTATGAACTTGGATTGGTCCTGAGAAAGTTTTGGAATGTGTATGGAGTTTAGGTACTCATGCAGATCCGTATTGGAGAACTGGGCGGTGGATGTGTAAAGTGTTTTCTAAAACTCACTAAATGCCAAAGAGATATCCTCCGGGGAGGTTAGTATTTCACCTGTGGCTGACATAATTTTGGGAATGGCTGTGGTGTTTTCCTGTGATTTAGCTAGAAATACCAAGGGCTTCCCATTTTTGTCCCCGTAAGCAAACATAGTGCTCGTGGCATGAAGCATCTTTTTTTTGGTTAGTTCTATTCTATATAGTTTGTGGCGTCTCAGTGCAGCCACATCTCAGCATGGTTGTTCAAAGAGGGATCCATTGTATAAGTAGATTCAGCATCACGCACAGCCATTTCCATTTTCTTTAAATTATCTTTACTGTGGGCTCTCACCGTAGCTATAGTCGATATTAGGTTACCTCTCATAACTGCCTTGAAGGCATCCCAGATTATTAAGGGGGAAGCAGATTGTTGGCTCTCATGCCAGGAGTTTTTAATTGTCGAATTGGATATAACTTCTTCATTCTTTAACCAGAAGGGGCTAAGTCTCAATTGCGTAATTGTGGGGTTTGGGAATAGTTCCAGGGAGAGCAATAAGGGTGCATGGTCAGAGATTGCTCTGGGTATTTAACCTCTTGCACTTGTGGTAGGAGGTCTGAGGAGAGCAATGCTAGGTCTATTCTGAATAGCTAATGGTGTGTGGCAGAATAGCAGGAGAACTCCTGTTTCGTGGGAAATTTCCATCTCCATACATCAATTAAATTATATGTCATTGTCCATTCAGCAAGTTTCAAGGTGATAGATGTGGTTGGGGTCAGTCTGTCTAAAGAAGGGTTAAGACATGCATTAAAATCTCCCATAATGCATATTGGGGCAGGGGGCATTTGTAATATACCCTGGTATATTTCTTGAAGCACCGTATCAGTGAAGGGGGGAAGAATATATATATTCACCAACAGAAGGGGTTCCCCACTATAGCGCATGCCAAAATTTGGTAGCGACCCAATCTGTCAGAATGAATATCAATGAAGTCCAGTGGTAAGCCTAAAAGAGATGTACCCCTAGCATAGGAAGAGAATGTTGAGTGGTATATATGAGAGGTCCAGGGCCTACGTATAGGGATGTCGCGGACTGTTCTGCGGCGAACTTGTTCGCGCGAACATCGGCTGTTCGCGTCCGCCGCAAGTTCGCGAACGTCGCGCGACGTTCGCCAATAGGCGTTCGCGTCAAAATCGTTCGACCATTCGGTCGCTAAAATCGAACGATTTTCGTTCGATTCGAACGAAAATCGTTCGATCGAACGATTAAAATCCTTCGATCGTTTGAATCGAACGATTTTCGGATGTTCGAAGTTCGCGAACTGTTCGCGAACTGTTCGCATTTTTTGCCGGTGTTCGCGAACGCCGTTCGCGAACACATTATCGGCGGTTCGCTACATCCCTACCTACGTAATGCAAGAGTCTTATTCCAGGTCAAATGGGGTTCTTGAAGCAAGAGAATGTGGGTGTTGTATGACTTAAGATAATTAAAAACCAATGCACATTTAACCTTGTTATTCAAATCCCTCACATTCCAAGACACCATACATAATACATACTCACATACTCACATTATCCAATATGATTCCATGGTACCCAGTTGACACCCGACTTCTAGGGTAAAGGTGAGAGAAATCCTTCCAGTCAAAAAAAGGGAAAAAGACAGAAAGACAAAGAGGAAAAGGTAGCAAAAAGCATAACATAAACGCACACATCCCCAACTGTAACTCCCCACCCTGCCCGATCCTGAAAGTCTGGCTGGCTTAATATCCCAAACATGATATGAACTGGAGAAAGTGGTTGCCCATAGCTTAGGGGCAACCAGCTTGATGTTCTGTTAAACTTTGCCGTGGGCAGTAAGGCAGTAACTGCAGTATATTAGCAAAAGCTTTGGGACATCCAATATAGTATAGTAGGTAGATAACCACGTTAAACTTGTGTAATAAAAGGAAATTTCCAAACAAAGAGTTGTAGGTAAACATCTTGAGCAATTATGTTGGCTGTGTGAACAGTGACTGTCATGCGTAAATGGCTCCATTATCTGCAGCATTTTTGTGGTTAACCGCTGAGGCCATACTTGAGATGTTGTTTGACAATGTAGGTAGTATAGTAGACTTGTGGTAATCCCTGAGTTGTAGTCCATGGTGCGACACATAAGTTTCCCAGCTACTTGCATAGGTTCGTTTACAGTTCAGCCAGTTATGCTTAGTGTGAATCCATATAGGTCTTGGAATAAGAAAAGTTTGTAGAGTTATTCTACATTGGACACAGCTATGCTGGAGATTGAGAGATTTGCCATAATGCTGACTGGCCACAATCTCTGTGTGGGGTGAACCCATGTGAAATTTAGGTTTCCATGTTACAGATTATTGACCAGGGTGTATTCACCCATAAACAGAGATGGTATTAATCGAAAGCTGATGATATGCAACGATCACACATAGTATGAACCTGCATAGCGTCTGTGTGAGAAGTAGAAAAAAGCCAACGGTGTAATAGATAGCATTTAACACAGCATATAAATACCTTTAGGCTAGGTTTAGCCATGTTGATCTTGGGCAGCGGGCCCAAAAAGTGAGACTGAAGTATTTGTGTGACGGCAGCATCCCAGTATAGCGCAGTGCAAGTATGGATCTGTTAAGCGGCTTGGCGACTCATGGCCTAGGACTCCTCCTTGGCCTTGCCTCCATTCCAGGGCCTCCTTCGGAAAGGTACTGTAAAAAAGTGATCTTTGTTGCCCTCGATGACTGGGTATAACATGGAGTAGATAAGATTACGGTCACGCAGTTTTTGTAAATGCGTTGAGTAATCCGGGTATAACGATACCGCAGTGCCATTATACTCCAGTTTTCCCATTGCTCGAGCTGCTGTCAAAGTGGTGTCTCGGTCCCGAAAATAGAGTAGGCGGATGAGCAAAGGGCGCGGTGGGGTCCCTGGGGGTCTAGGCCTCCCTGGAACACAGTGCGCCCTCTCCACTGTGAAGTGCGTAATGAAGATTGCCTGCCGTGAATGGCTCCGCTCGGCTCTCACCTTCAGAGCCTTCCGGGAGACCCACAACCCAAAAATTACTCCTCCGCTGGCAATTTTCATAATCGTCTAGCTGTGCAGCCTGCTGTTTGAGTTAGTGTTGCAGGTCCGCCATTTGTTCAGGGAGTGGTGTGCAGGTATCTTCCAGAGTGCTTACTTTGTTCTCAACTGCTGCAGTTCTCTCTCTTATAGTTTGCAAGTCAACCTTGATAAGAGATAAATCAATCTTCACCTCCTCAATCTGGGCAGTTAATGTCACTTGGCAGGCTGCAATCAGAGCTAAAACCGGAGCAATGGTTGCATCAGGTGCATATTCCTCCGAGACGAAGGGGCTTCGGCGCCATCTTGGGTGGGTCGTCTCACATATTGATCCATATTTTGCGATGTGTCAGCAGGTTTTTTGGGCCCCTTAGCACCACCCATGGTTGCCAAGTATGATGAAGTGACAAATGAGTGTGGAGTCACAAAAAATTATTGGGTCAGGTTTAGTTCAGGATCAATGTGCCCACAGAGCTCACTGCTGTGCGACCAGTTCGTTCGGCATTCGGTCACGCCCCCCCCGAGACACATTTTTTTTAAAGGTCGAGAATGCAAAACTGAGTTTCCAATTAAATTCACCTGTGTTTGATATTTATCAATGCAATGTCATAGATGTTTAGATTGTTTGGTGCTATCATGATTTTTTTAAAAAATAAGGAAAAAAATAAGTTCAAATGAGTCTGTAAACATTTGAAAAAATTACAAAACAATAAATGGGCCATTTATTATTTATACTCAAATATAAAAGAAAATGTATATGCTGACTTCAGTATTAGAAATTGTCATTTTGCCCTCAAAAAATTTAACTAAATACAAAATCAGAAGCGTTATCAGCATTTTTTTCAACTTTTTCTAATGAAAATTAGCGGAAACAAAATGTAAGAAATTGCTGCTTGAAATGGTCCTGTCACCTTCAAATGGAGCTCTTCATAATTTCAGCACAATCTAGTCAATTCCAGTTGGTCATAATAAGAACCAAAAGGTCTTCACCTTTTGGTTCTTATTATTGCATGCACTTTATTACATCAGCCGTGAGTGCGAGAGATTTTTAAATTAAATATATTTCTATTCATTAGATCATTTAACCCTTTAAGTGCCACCCCACGTAGAATCTACGTTCTGTGGGGATGGCACTTGAAATGCCACAGAACGTAGATTCTACGTTCTGCAGCATTTCAGGGTTAGGGAACGGAGCAGCGGCTTTTCAAGCCACTTGCTCCGTTCCTCTTCATTCCCCAGTCCCCAGGCAACGAGCAGGGGCCGGGAACGAGTGGCCCCTGAGGCGCGATCGACCAGGGACTCCAAATGCAGCAGCAGACACATGCAAACTGCGTGTCCTGCTGCTGCTTTCACTTCCTGAGCCGAAGCTCCGCCCCCTCACAACGGATCTTCCTGGATGATGCAGCATTTTCTTCCTCCAGCCCTGCACAACGATCTGGACCTGCTTCCCCCAGGTTAGTGCCCATCCACACACAGAAACACACAGAAACACACACTTATTTTCCCATTACAGACTTACATTCAAACTTACACACAATCACATACATTTTTGGGGGATCAGGGGGGTCACACACATTCACAGCACCCCCACACGCTTGCACAAACACACAACATGCAATTGGTCAGTTGTACACACACATACACACTTACACTGTTGTGTCTTTTTTTTTTTCCTTATCACATCGTCTGTTTTTTTGCCTGAAAAAACTGTTTTATTGCTATTGCAAATAGCGTATTCATGCTAAAATAATCAAAAATTGATTCTGACTGCTGATTACAGTAGGCGAAAAAAAATTGATTTTTGCGGTAGTCTCTGTATGCCACCTAGTTTGGTAAATATTTTCATATTAGGCATCAAACTGTTCAGTACACCCCTGGTGTTAATACTTAGGATGACTTTTGTTGGTACGTTACAAAATGTGGGGTATATAATGGGGTAAAATGCAAGCTTTGTGACTATTTTCAGAAAATTAAAAAAAAAAGCCTTATGTTTAGCATAGCTTTGTGGTTTGGTAGTTTGCAGTAGAAAGATGTAATTACCTGCTTTAGATTCACCTGAATGTGTAATTTCAGAAACTATATCGTTTTCTAGGGTCTCCATACTGTTAGGGGGTCTCATTGGGTGCTTTTGTTGTTGTAGCCAGTGTCATACTTGAAAATTCATACGCCCTATTTTGATTTGGGGGTCTCTGTATGCCACATAGTTTGGTAAATCTATGTTTATTGGGTATCAAACTGTTTAGTAGACCCCCGGCATTCATATTTAGGATGCTTTATGCTGGTAATGATGGACTTGGATGATACAATGCTGGAAAGTTGAAGCTTTGAGGCAATTTTCAGATATTTCACCAAAACCGACAATTTTGGGAAAGCCATGCGACTAGTTTGGAGCAGAAAGGCATGGGTACTGATTTTAGATTCAGTAGAATGTGTACTTTCCAAAAATATATGGTTTTGGGGGGTAAACATATATTTCTGTGTTTTTACCCCACAAAAAATGCAGTCAATGTGTTTATTATTTATTAGCTGAAGTTACCCACGGGACTGTTTGTATGCGCTAACTTCATTTTGGGGCCTCTAAATGCCAGATACTTTGGTAAACCTATGAACAATGGCCACCAAACTGTTTGGAGGAACCCTGGCAATCATATTTAGGGTGCTTTTTCTTGGTACGTAATGATACACGGGTGATATGGTGCTGGGAAGTTGAAGCTTTTAGGAAATTTTCAGATATTTCACCAAAACCGACAATTTTGGGAAAGCCTTGCGACTCAGTAGTTTGGAGCAGAAAGGCATGGGTACCCATTTTAGATTTGGTTGAATGTGTACTTTACAAAAATATATGGTTTTGGGGGGTAAACGTATATTTCGGTGTTTTTACCCCACAAAAAATGCAGATTTTTCAGTAGCTGAAGTAAAGTCCTGAACAATTTGGATGTGCTAACTTCATATTGGGGTCTCTAAATGCCAGGTACTTTGGTAATCAAACTGTTCCGTGGACCCCTGTCAATCATATTCAGGGTGCTTTTTCTTGGTATCTAATATAGTGTGTGATATGCGGAGCAGCAAAATAAAACCTTTGATGTGATTTTTCAAAATTTTGATACATTTTGATAAAAAACGCTACGTTCAGACAAGCTTTAATGTTTGGTAGTTAGGAGTAGAGAGACACGGTTACCCATTTTGGAATTGGCAGAATGTGTACTTTCCAAAAATATATGGTTTTCTGGGGTAAACATACTGTTTCAGGATTTTGTGGCCTTGGAATCAAAAGTATGCCGTTTTCTGCCTTCTGCTTTCAAAATTCGGTAATATACTGCCGGGAGTTTTTGCTGTACAGATGTCCTAAATCTGCCTAAAACTATACATATTTGGTATTGGCACGTTCGAGAGACATGAGGCTTTCCAAATCAGTTGGATTTTCATGCATAAAATGAAATATTTTTCAGGTATAAGTTCATATATTGTGAAAAATAGGAATTTTTCATTTTTTTTTTGTATTTAGCACTATAAATCTTTTTGAAGAGGTGGAAATACATGAAAACTCAGGCAGATTTAAAAAGCTCAGTTTCTCCCGAAAAAAACAATGTATAGTTTTCCTAGGTGAACTATAGGTTTCCCCTCAGAAAATGCCCCTAAAGTGAGAGAGCACAGAATGTTTCAAAAACGTCTGGCAGTTCGCGTAACCAAATGGTCAATTCTGTTGGCACTTAAAGGGTTAATTGGTTCGGGTATTTTTGTACCAACTGTGTGATTGTATAGTTGAAAAAAATGCTAAATTTATCAGCCAGCAGAAATCCTATTGTCAACTAAAATATATGATGTTTAAGTCTTTCCTTTAAAACTCATTTGCAAAACACTCCGCAAGTATGTCGCGCTGACATGATCTTCTTACATTATACTCCATTAAATAGGTTTAAGCACCAATGATTCCAAATAATTATTTTAATTACATGTTTTAAATGAAACTATGCTCTGTTTTATCAAGTCTGTGGATTTAAAATGCAAGTTTTAAGAACTTCTCTGAAAGCCCTCTAGCTAATGAGGTAATTTCCAGTGTAAGATAACAATCAATTTATTCACAACTTTTGTTAATAGTGTACACTTTATAGTATGAAATCTTGATCGATTTAGCCTAATGTGAACATTTAGATGAACTAAATTATACTTTATTTTGTATACTTCTTTATAAAACAATTTTAAACAAGGGACCTCATTTTTATTAAGAAGAGAGATGATTAATATGTGAACCTGTGCAATGTCATTTAAAGGACAAGTTGTCTTAGAGCATTTTATGAATATACTAGGGGTGACGATAATACACTTTGGGGACTTAAAAGATTTCAATAATAATTGTTCACAAAGCTTGATTATTGAAGGGGTGCTATCATCTTGTAATTTCCAACTTTTAAATAATTCCATTTCATTTTTGTAGTACTGGGCATAATTACCAAATTTCTATAATGCCCTTTATTCATTTTTTTTTATAAAGGTCAAACTGTAGTGTGCTATTTTCTGACACATATACATTTAATTTATGAATTGTAAAGGTTCTGTTGATTTTCCAGCTCTGCCTCTGCCAAGCTTTTCTTTCTCTCTCAGGCTCCTAGATAAACTTGAAACACATAAGCACAGTAAATCTTTTATTGATTTTGACATGTGTATTGTGTAGCTGTAGCATATATCGCATTTTATGAACAATACAATTTGTTGTGTACTCTAGTTTCACAGCTTGTGAGAACTCACAACCATATACTTTATATTTGTGTAAATAACTGTAGCCTGGATTTACTTTATGGCTCATTTGAGCTAATGGAGGTATTCAGACACACAGGTGCCATTGCTTTTATTGGTTTGCTACAAAGATTTCCTAAAAAAAAAATTATTCTTCTTTTTTTTTCTATTATCAGCCACTAAAGCAATTACAAAGAAAGTGTTAATTAGGAAGCAATGACTGCATATCCCTTGAGGCATTATTGACACAGTAAACGATTGCCATGTCTTGAATGATTTATCATTAGCAAACTTAATAGAGATTCTTTTTGTTTATCTTACCAAATGATCCCAAAAAGTATGACTAATGATAAGCTCCCCTTCATTGAGGAAAGATCTGGAAACATACAAATAAAGTATTGATATCTGTATACCCAACAATTTTTTCAATAACTAAATCCTTCTGTGCTTTTAGGGGTGAAGAATGGAATGTAATGTGGACTTATTCACTTCTGTTAGGTACAGTATGTCCCGAGTCAGCCAATTACTGAAAGTATTCTGTGTCAAGAAGAGAAAGTAATTATCTAGCTTTGCCCTTGGTGATTTAGACAGAGCAAGTGAAATTTTGCAAGACATAAAATTACCAATTGCATACTTAATGCTGCAATTATTTGCTAGAGAACATCTTGCATACTGTACATACAAACATCTTACATACAACATACAATATCATGGCCCACAGGAGTAACACAGTATGGTAAAATTGTAAACTACACAGCAATATTATTCAGAAAATGATGTGACGTGAAAATGTTGATTTCTGATATGATTTGTGAATGTTAATAGTTGTAATGTCTTAAAATTGGCCACTAGGTGACAATAGAGCTAAGGTAATCTAAATGTAATTCTAGTTTAGCAAGTACCAAAGGTATTTAACGGGTGGGGTTCTGACATTGACCAGACAGGTACAGCTACAGGGTCTCCTAGTGTGAAATATTATTTACTTCAGTTACTCAGGATAGCTAGTAGGTGTACCCAGACCCCAACAAGGAGTTTGTGGCCTAGAAGCCCTGGCTAAGCCAGAGTAAGAAGTGGTAGGCATAGGACCAGTGGGGACATCCCGTGGCAGATGGGTGTTGAAGGAAAGTCAGACTGCTAGAACCATAAGAACTGTAACTTTAGCCCTTTGTAAACATTACATCCTATGTTTTTGGCCTTGTAATATAGACTTTGCTTGGTGGTGGTGTTTGTTCACACTTCACTAAACTATAGGTATGGGACCTGTTATCCAGAATGCTTGGGACCTGGGGTATTTTGGATAATTGATCTTTCTGTAATTTGGATCTTCCTACCTTAAGACCATTGGAAAATCATGTAAACATTAAATAATTCCAATAGGCTTGTTTAGCTTCCAATAAGGATTAGTTATATGTTAGTCTGGTTCAAGTAAAAGCTACTTTTTAATTATTACAGAGAAAAGGGAAATCATTTTTAAAAATTGTAAATTATTTGGATAAAATGGAGTCTATGGGAGATGGCCTCTTCATAATTCGGAGCTTTCTGGATAACGGGTTTCTGGATAATGAATCCCATACCACTATTGTTCTCTGTTCAGAAAGTGGGTATTTCTATTGCAGTGGCAGGGTTATATATTGAGAAGTCAGTGAAGCATGGAGAAGACTAATGATTTTACTAGATACAATCATACGCTTGTAGATGTTTTTTCATACATCTACTAAATATGTTATTTGTTGTATAAAACTACTCAGTGATAAGTCCATAAAAGTGGAAGCTTTATTATTTATTGTGAATATCGTTCACTTCTTTTATAAAGATACAAAGGGATACTATTTTTATAAAAACTATTTTTATAAAGGGCCCACAAACATACAGTACACTTATGTCTAATCTCAACCTCTAATTCTGGCTTGTAGGTGCATTATATCCAGCTATCCCTAAATATGCACACTCAATAGTGTGCCTTCCTAAACATGTTAGATATCAAATGACAGATTAGTGTGTGTAAAAGCATTTCATTCCTTGTGATTTTAAAAGCAAGACTTTTTTTGACCACTTCTGTGTTGCTAAAGTGTGTTGCCAGCATTTGTGGCACTAAAACAATACCAATTAATATATTATATTCTGAACTAAGATTAAAATGAGCATGGAAAGATGCAATGATATATCTAATTGGGGCCTTAAAAACTTCCTTCTCCACTGAATTTACATATCGTTAGAGTTTTCAGTGTTGTTTTAAGTAATCAGTATTTCCAAAAGACGAAAGTACAGACTAAACTAAAACAATATTGTATTTTAAGGACTTTGAAATGAATTAAGCCGCTTACAGTTGGCAATTAATTACTTTGATATTGTTAAGCAGTTACAGATTTTTGTGTATACTTGTTGAGACAGATGTGTCATTTCATGCTTCTGCATTGCTTTCTTGTTTTATAACTCCACTGACACCATTCCTGTTGTTGCTTTAGTGTTTTCAAGAGACCAACAAACCACTTTTTATAAATCTCTTTCCAGCCTTGCATAACATTCAGTGATAGAGGAGAAAATGGCACTAATTACAACAACTATTAAGATTGGGACACCGTATTTACATGTGTGTGTGTGTGTGTATGTATGTATATATATACATATATATATATATATATATATATATATATATATATATATATATATATATATATATATATAGTGAATAAAGTACCCCCTCTTGTAAAATATAAGGATATTATAAGTTACCGAGGAGTTTCATGACCATATAAAAACACGAGGCCGAAGGCCGAGTGTTTTTATATAGGTCATGGAACTCCGAGGTAACTTCTAATATCCTCATATTTTGCAACTGGGGGTACTTTATTTATTATAATACACAGGTTTCAGTGAGTCATGTGACAAAAATGACATCAGAACTCACCGTTTATAACTGATGACATCAGAACTCACCGTTTATAAGGATATAATTTACAGGATATTCATGGCTTTTGTGTAATATATATATATATATATATATATATATATATATATATATATATATATATATATATATATATATATATATATATATATATATATATATATATATATATATATATTGTGACAAAAATGTCTCCACAGATTCTCAGGCATTTTTACTGGGGTGAGACCGGCAGTGTTGTTAGCAGCCAAAACACTTTGCCTCTCTGCAAGGTTTTTGTAATTGATGATCTGGTGCTGGTCTTATTGGGAATCCGCAAGAGTAGGGTGGGACGGATTCCCAAATCCATAGGCCAGGTTTTCAAGCAGCCCTAGGCCTATTTAGTGCACCTCACGCTGAGCAGCAGTGCTGAGAGAATGTGTGTGAGAAAACTGCTGGAGTTCTCAGTGTCAGGAGAAAACAAAGACATTTATTTTGTGTTAGCCAGGATGCTGGATGTTTCTGTTAAACTGCTTCTTCAGTTACCTTTCCCCTGCGAGGGAAAATTCTGCAGCCTCTAAAAAATAAGAGCAGGAAGCCCTTAAACTGATGCTGGTGTGTGAAGTTGCCTCATTTGCAGCCTACCAGCGAGTGAACCCCCACAATTGGTGGAGGATGCAGGCAGCGATTACCACATGCGAAAGTTGCCTAACCACAGTAAGTCTCCTGTGGGTATTGTGCAGACTGTATATCTTATAAGTGATATTTAACGAGACAGTGCACTCAAAAAGCGTAAAATGGAAGATGTCCTCAAGGATTTGCTGCAGTCCACTGCAACCTTACAGAAGGCCCACCAGGAGAGCCTGATGCGCCAGCAACAGTCTAACACCACCCAGCAGCAGGCGCATCAACAGAGTTTGGCCCAGCAACAGCAAGCAAATGCTCAGAGTTCCATGTTCACGTTTTTATATGGTGATGAGACTCCTTGGTAACTTATAATATCCTTATAATTTACAAGAGGGTGTACTTTATTCAATGAGGGCCAAACCGTTGGTTACACGAGTGATGACTCAATAAACACATTTGTTTGAAGATTATTGGAGTGCTGGTCCATGTTTGAATTACATATATATATATATATACATACATACACATGGGTGTATATCAGGCAATCCGGAATGAATACAAATGAAAGCCTTATCAAAGACAATAATGCCTACAATAATTGCAATGTATCCGTAATCTTTCCTGTCATTGCTACAACGATTGCCACGAGTGGTCCTGTACAACTAGATGGTTTGTTTTGTGCTCTTAATAGGTGATGAACAATCTGCTGTTGGCTTCCTTTAGGTGATCAAATCTATTGTTTTGCAACTGGACATTTCAGAATTCCTGTGGCTCTGCAAAGGGTGGCTTGATTTTTCTAAAAAAAAAAAAAATCTCTAAAAGTTCAACATAAGGCAACAAATTTTAGTAAAATGCAGTTCACTTAAATGGAGAACAAAGGTGGCATGTTGCATTATGTTCTGCTGAATCTACATATAGATGCATTGCTCGTGCATGAATGGTTACACTTTTCAGTCTCTTATACTGTATAATGTAATCATCCTTCCTCTAGCTTTCTTGATATTTAAGCTTCTCTGCCATAGAAAGTCAACAGGTCTAATTTACTTAAAAGATACAATTTGCACATCACAGCATTTGTTGCCCATCAAAAGGTACACGTTATGCATCAATTCTGGCTATAAAAAATGGTATACCTTTGAAAACTCTTTGCAAAGCACATGTGTATTAATGTGAGAATTGTCCAAAAAAACCTTACATTTTTTAAAGTCCACCTATTGACTCCAAATAGGTTCTAGGAGGTCCCCCATAGTCTAAAACAGCAATTCAGCAGGTTTTAGATGGCGAATGGTCGAAGTTGAATTTTTAAAGAGACAGATGAATTTCGAAATTCAAATTTTCAATTTTTTTTAAAAATTTTAATTGAATTTGGACTATTCCCTAGTACACAACAAAGTACACAACAATTAGCTCAAAAGTCGAGTTTTTTTTAATTCAAATTTTCACTTCAACCTTTGACAAATCTGCCCCTAGAAGTTTTAATTTTAAAAAAAATCAAGTTTTATATGATTTTGTGAATTTGGGCAGCAGAGTGGTGGGGGGGGAAGAGTGCAAGTTTGGATATATGGCTTTGAATTTTTTATGTTCTGATGTAGAATTTGTACCTAAGAATCCAATCTACCTACTCCCTGAAGCAATCAGGGAGTAGGTAGATTGGATTTTCAGGTACAAACTCTACATCAGAACATAAAAAATTCAGAGCCATATATCCAAACTTGCAGACAGCCTGTTTCAATTTTGTTCGATCTTATCAGTAATCAGTCTTATGTAAGAAATGTATTTATCAGTTAAACACTATTCCATCCACTATCTAACATGAATCAATAATCAGTTAGAATTGACTGTATTGTATTGTAACCTATTGTTCATTTGGCAAAATATACTGTATCTTAAAAGCTACTGTTACAATAATTCTTTTACAATAACACAGGTGTTAATTAGATGATAGACACGCTTTACAAATTGTTAAAGTAAAATTGTGATGTATTTTCATAAAAGGCGCATGCAATAAACCAATCTTTTTTAAGCTTTTGATGATTTTCCCTGATATGATTGCTTTACCCAGCATATAAATGCTATCAAATCCTTATTATCACTAATTACTTGCAAATCACCCCTCAAACCACAAACATTTGCTTCCTCAAACTGTAAATTATGTATGACAGAGAATCTCTTTCCATACTGCGTGAGTGCATATATATTTCAGACTCCACTTGAATATGTTTGTCCGTGCTGAAATTGGTGCAGAGGTGAGCCCATTGAACTGACATTCAGTAAACTCTTGAACTTGCTGTTCTCTGATTAACACCTGACTGTATACAGGACTCCATCTGTTCCTATAGGTTCACAGTGTTGGAGAAGATGAATTGTCTGCAGTTAAAGGGCATGTAAGTGTATGCTTGTATCCTACCTATGTGCAATCCCTAACATGAAAGGCAAACAGTTTACTTAGGGGCAGATTTACCAAAATGTGAGATTAGAGTTTATCAGCAAAACCAATTCACTCACTTTATGAGGCACATTTACTTAACTCGAGTGAAGGATTAGAAGGAAAAATACTTCGAATTTCAAAGGTTTTTTTTGGCTACTTCGACCATCGAATTGGCTACTTCAACTACGACTTTGAATCGAACGATTCAAACTAAAAATCGTTTGACTATTCTACCATTCGATAGTCGAAGTACTGTCTCTTTAAAAAAAACTTCGACCACCTACTTTGCCACCTAAAACCTACCGAGCACTAATGTTAGCCTATGGGAAAGGTCCCCATAGGCTTTCTAGGCAATTTGTGATCGATGGAAAATCGTTCGATCGATGGATTAAAATACTTTGAATCGTTCGATTCGAAGGATTTAATTGATTTTTCCTTCGATCGTTCGATCGAATGAATTTCGGTAAATCCTTCGACTTCAATATTCGAAGTCGAAGGATTTAACTTCGATGGTCGAATATCCCTTGATATTCAACCAATAGTAAATGTGCCCCTTAATGTATTCATATGGGATGTCTAGAAGTGTATTTATCAATGGGTGAAAGTAAGAGTTCACCATTTCATATACAGTTTACACTTCTAAAAATCCCATAGGAATAAATAAGTGAGATTTCTGTGGTAAACTCCAATCTCACATTTTGATAAATATGGCATATTTATCAAAATGTGAGATAAGAGTTTAGCACAAAATTCTCACCCAATTTTTATTTATTATTGTCGCAAATTTGCATGAAAAATATTGTACCTGATTTTAATGGGTACAATTATGCTTGAACTGCAAGACGTAATTTTGCTATATTGTGGGTAACACAACACATGCAGAATTGCACAGATCTTTACACTTTGCACTTCATTTGTGTCAAACTTGGTTTTTCCTCTTCTTTTTACCACCAGCATGCGATCATTTTTTTTTTTAAATTCTTATTTCAACCTATTAATGATGTGCTGGTTGACAAAAATTCAACCCATCGCTCAACCCTAACCTGCCCACTGGCAATTTACACCCCACCAGAACCCACCCAGTACTTATATTTATAGTCCTACTCCTACTCTCCTCATCTATGATGTCATGAAAGGGGAGGCTTAGAAATTGACAATACCAAAAGAAAAAACAAACACAGGAAGGTCACAAACTGTGTGCTGAAATATGCCCCAACCTGACCCGCATATATCTACAAAATACTGTATGTTCCCATACTTCTCTTCAGTTCATCCCAATGAACAGAAGTCATGCTTTGTTTGGCCTTCTTTATTCCTAGCTTGACTAGAAATCTATAAAAGTAAATAGATCATACACAGTGAGAAAAAAAAGCATATACAGCATGGCATTGCAATTAAGATCCTTCGGCAAACTATTGAACTGTAATCAAAGAGAGGGGTTAATAATAAAACTAAAAGGAATGAGAGATTGCCCTTTGTAAGTACATATTTGGAGCTGTCTTAATATGTGAGGTGTATCCTGCTAAAACACTGGTATTTATTACAGATTGATCCCTGATGAGAACTTGGTTAAGTAGTCCACCCATCATGGCAAATAATGTAAAGGATCAGTTGGTGCATGCTTTTAGTGAACCTGTTAGAAAACAAGGGAGATGTCTGAGTGGATCTAAAGATATGCACAGATGCAGCGATGTGCTAATTGTAACTCGGTAATCTGCAGTGATAAGTTTTACCATCCAAAAACTGGTAGTAAAGATCAGAAGAGAAATTATATTAATTGTCCGAATGAGCTTGTTTTGTACATACTTGAATGCCTGTTTTGGCAACTATGGATTGTTGAGTAACACCCGCTCTGCTCGATGCCTAGGGGAATCTGCAGTGATTTAAGTTGCTGTGCGGTTTCAAACGCCAGTGCAGTGCCTGTAAACTGTAAAAGTGCTGCAGAATGTTGGGCACTTCAGTAGCTTCATCCACAGAAAGAGGATCTGTGGCAGTTAAAGGACCTTGGGGCTATCACAATTTTTTGTTATGGGTAGGGCACTCCTAAATCATTATCCTGCTGTAGGGAATTAAGTTTATGTATAGGTGCAAGAAATAGTAATTAAACAAATTTTATTCTGTATACCTCCATTTATTATTCCTTGACTAAGCAGTACTTGTGAAGATGTCTAGTAGACATGTTACTATTGCATTTACATCAGACTTGGAAATGTTTCTTTCATCTTGTTAATAAGCTGATAGAAGAAAAAATATGATGTATTCCTACAGATAAAAGCTTTCTAAAAATTCATATTAAATGATGCCAAATTTAGATAAGAGGACCAACAATAAAATGGAAGCGTTATAGAAGCTCAGCTACATAAAAAATAATCAATGTGTGTAAATTTTCAGTTATTGTTGTTAAGGAAAGCAAAGCCATAACATGCATTTAACCTTTGTAGAATTCTTGTTTAGAATTGTTTAGAAAAATGTCATTTGTAAACTACAGAAAAATAAATTTAGGGCCAATATATGACCAGGACACTGTGAACATACACTAGTGACTTTGGGGATTATACAACAGACAAACTCAAAGGTACAGTTAACAAGAAAAACACAAAATCTAAATGCTAACAAAGGTTTCAAGAAATACAAGCGTCTTGGCCAGAGAATAATTCTATTTGTCAAGGTGTCTTGTGTTGAACACTTGTTCATTAAAAATATCCATGGTTTATGTTACTTCTTCTACTAATCAACAAAGCAATACAACTATAGGGGGGTGCTAGCGCGCAGCTTCTAAGATAGCCGCACAATCTTAAAGTGATACTAACACTAAAAAACTACTTTTTAAAATATGAATGTATATTAAAAGTTACCTATAGGTCATGTTGATCATTTTTTGCTGAGAGGTTTGGTTATCTAAGTTAATGTTAGTTGAAGTTTCTAAACCTGACTGTACCATCTCAGCCTGTCAGTTAAAGTTTCTAATGCTAACAGACCCCTTCTGCACAAATATGGCAGCCTCCTCATACTGGAACATGGGGCATTAGACAGGTAATTTAAAAGCATTGTGCAAAAACTTTATGGCAAAGTTATAAGTTGCTTTCAAAGCCATTATTATGATAGATGTAAAAAAGAGTTTAGTTTCTGCTGTGAGTATTTCTTTAAGGCTCCGCACCATGCTGGTGCACAATAGGGCATATCTCTGAATATAATAGCCCTACCAGCACAACATCAGGAGAGGAGGAAGATACCCATCACCACCACCAGCCAGTCAGCAAAGTAGCTGTACACAGAGCCGGACACTGAGACCTGGAGGTAACAAGAGACGGCAGAGAACTTCCACGTGATCGCGGTCTGCAGACTCACACCACAGAGTTGAAACAGGGGACTGAGCCAACCGGTAGCAGTCTTGCTGCACATCTTTAAATAGCCTTGCAGCAATTCCAGCGGGTAAGGCAATTTAACATGCCACATACCCCGCATAATGGTCGGCCCAGACCCAGATATAAGAGGCACCACATGGCCCAAGTGTCCCCACAGTTGCTGGGCCTTAACCGGAACCCCCTAAAAATACCTTGGGGGAATAGCAGGGGAACCTAAACAGCCCTCCTATGGAGCACCCTCCAACCCTCTCCACATATATATTATAAAGGACACAGAGGGAAGAAGCCTCCTGAAGCTCCACGCACTAGCCAGCCTGAGCCCTGACATAAGCAGCACCACATGGCTTTAGTGTCCCTGCAGTTAATGAACCCCAACTGGAACCCTCCAAAAGGGCCTTGGGGGGACAGCAGAGGAGAGAACTTAAGAAAACAATTACACAATGCAAAGTCTGTCACAATTCCCATCAAGCCAAACGGGGAAAACACTAAAGTACATAAGAAGACGACTCAGTGGCAACCAGAAATTAGGCCCACCCCTAACATAAAATGGTAGAACCACAACGTATACCCTTCCACAATTAAAACACATTCCTTCTCCCCAAGCACAATGGCTAATATGGGCAAGTGGGGTTAGGGCACATACTCCAATTCTGAAGCCAGGCCCCCAGGGCAAACATATTGAGGGAAACATACATAAAACAAAGGATATTCCAGAGTCACAACAATCAGACTCTGAAATGGAAAACCTTCCACACACCATGGATCCAGAACCTGAACAGTTCCCAGACCCTAAAAACCAACAAAAGGAAGCAGATTTAATAATAAGGTTTAAACATATGCTATGAATGGAACTGGAAGCAACTTCAGTGAAGATTAAAACCTTGATGGAAGAAATAAGGGAATTAGGTCAATGTACAGACCAACTGGAACAAAAGATGGACGATGCTATTACCGTCCTAGATAGACACGAATCTGATATAATCACACTAAAACGACAAACTTGATGATCTACAGGCGAAACCGGAGGACCAGGAGAACCGATCGAGGAGAGACAATATCCTACTAAGAAAGTCAAAAAATGCAGCTCATACCCATTTTGCAATTAACCAACAAAGAGGCCTTCCAGAAACCTACAAAAACTTGGAAAAAGAAGTACTGTCAATTCTAACACCACACCTACCCCCAGCCAAATGAAAACTATACAGAGTTCACAGATCCCTGGGTAAACCACCCCAGTCGAGGCAACCCAGAGACTTAATTGCCAAATTTCACCATTACCAATCCAAACAGGCAATAATGAACGCGGCTAAAAAAATAGTCCAGTTGCAATTTGAAGGCCTCCCAATCCACCCAAAATCCTCTCTCATTAAGTATCGTTGGTCATTCCCTCTACATCTGAACTGTATTCTCCTGCAACAGTGGGAGACACCATGGAAACCTTACAACGGCTCCATCTTGCAGAACCAGACCCACATTCACCACAAACATCCTCAACACAACCTCCTGATGAACAATCAAACACTTGAATGGAGAACATTTAAGCATTTAAGGGAAATATGAAACCCGCTTAAAGTAACAAAATGTACTTTCAGCATCAGTGTGTTGGCATAGCTGCCCCCAAGTGACTGCTAATCAGTTAAAAGTTTAACTTATCTAATTTAAGAGATACAGAGTATGTTATTTCAACTTAGGCCACAACGGCCAGGGAAGCTACTTACAATTTGTTATCAACCATTAAGACCAGAATTGTTATTTTCTTTGTTTTATGTTAAAACAAGATGATTTTCTATGGTTTTTATGGGTGCTTCCTACTCTAAGGTATATACAGTCTCCAAAGGTATGAAGAAAAACAGACCAGAAGGGTGCTACTATACTGTAAGTTACTATTTGCCACAGAAATCAATGCTATTATCAAATGATCCCTGACAAATTGAAACTAGTTTCACACTATGTTCAAGGCTTTAAAAAAAAAAAAAAGCATTTCGATACTATTGATCAATACTGTACATGCAGATAACAGACTTAATCCTCCATCACTGGGGGATATCTCGGGCAACCCTGTCAAGATTTTAGAAGCATTCAATAAAGTCTATCAATCATTGTATAGCTCCAACCAGTCTTTATCGAAATGGAAAGTTGATACATTTTTAGAAACATCCAACTTCCCCAAAGTAACAGATTCCCAAGCAGAACAGATGGAAACTCGATAACACAGGATGAGGTCCAATGGGCAATTAAACAGCAGAAAATATCCAAGGCACCCGGGCCAGATGGTTTTACAGCCCTATATTACAACAAATTTGCTAAAACATTGATACCATACCCAACAAGTGCATACAATCAAATACTAGACAGGGGACACTGGGGCAGGGACTCATTACTAGTCCAGGTCACTCCAATCCCCAAACCAGATTCAGACCTACTTATCAGTTCCAACTATAGACCCATATCAATTGAATGAACATAGATATAAAAATAGTAGCAAAAATATTAACAGAACGACTAAACTCCTTTCTACCGACTATAATAGATAGAGATCAAGTCGATTTTGTTCCAAAACTTCAAGCATCAGACAACATTAGGAGAGGTTTAGCATTTATACACATAATCCAATAAAAGAATATCCCAGGCATGGTGCTGTCAATTGACCTGAAAAAAGCATTTGACTCAATTTCGTGGCCATATCTACACTATATTCTAGAGAAATGGGGATTTAAGCAAAGATTTCTCATGTTATAAAAGTCCTATACAATTATCCGCAGGCATATGCACACTGGGGGCCCATATTTCTCAGACCCCTTCTCTTTGTCAGGTGAAAGAGACAGGGCTGCCCTATATCCCCTACCCTCTTTATTCTAGCACTTGAACCATTAGCAGCATGGTGTCAGAAGTTTACAGATAGGGCAGGACGATCACAAACTATGTCTATTTGCAGATGGCATCCTAATAACACAACCACTCACCACCTTACCCAATCTCCTCCATATATTCAGTGCCTTTGCAGAATTTTCAGTGCTCAAGATTAACTATGACAAAACGAATGCCCTGCACATCAATCTTCCACCTCCAACAGTTAAACTCATCAAACTTAACTTCGATTTCCAATGGCAACTTCAAAATCTTAAATACCTAGGAGTTAAAATAACCTTGCAGCTATATGATCTATATAAAACTATTAATCCCCTATGGAAAGTAACTACAGAAACACTAGATTTATGGTCCAAATTTGAAATATTGAGGATAGGTCACATTTGTGCTGTTAGGATGACTATTTTACCAAAGATCCTCTGCTATTATATAGTAAATCTACAAAGACAAATCATGAGGTTTATATGGAAAGCCAAACCCCTTAGGTTCTCCAAAGCTACCATGACAACATCAAGATCAAGGGTACAAGATCAAGAGTCCTAAGAGTACCAGATTTTGGTAAATACCTGCAACGGCCCAACTTGCAACCATCCCATTACTATCCACCCACCATCAAAATAGGTAACTATGGAAGAATCACTAATTGAACCTGCAAAACTAACTGCAGTCCTATGGATACCATACATGGCGAGACCTGATAATTTGACCCCAATGATGGAACCATCCTGAAAAACAAATTTAATATCTCAACACTTACCAGCTGCTCCCATTTCAGGTAACCCAGATTTTCAACCAGGTTTACATGGGAAGGTTTTTAGATGGTGGGAATCTAAAGACTTTATAATGGTGAAACACTTTTATGGGTTGAAAGGCCCAATACAATGGGACAGGATCCAACAGCTTCACTGCCCTCCACCTCAGGAAGTGTTTCAATACCTTCAGATACAGCATTATTAAAAATCCAAGCATAAAGAAAAGAGTACACCCACTTAGAAACAATATTTCTTTCCTACCCATATTTGAGAGGGTACTATCCCGGCTATACCAAATACTATTGGAAGCATACTATTGGGAAAAGGATCTGGGAGGTTCTTTGGGTGAGCGAGAATGGGAGAAAATATGGGACTTGGCAGCATATAGTTCAATTAACACCACCTGCTTGAAGCAGGTACAAGGTCTTGTTACAGTGGTACTTAGTACCAGCCAGATTACACAAAATAAACATCCATTATGAACCCCATTGTTTCAGAGGTTGCAGAGAGGAGGGCACTGTGTATATATGTATATGGTGGCAATGTTCCAAAGTACAACGATTTTGGATCAGGGTCTATGAAATAATATTGTCTGTCACTACAATTAACTTACACAAATCACCAACCCAAGCACTATTAGGGTGTAAAATCCCAAATATAAATAAACACACAAGAAAACCTATAACCCATATTTTCACGGCTGCTAAATCCTGAAAATCGTCTCTACTACCAATACAGTTATTGAAAAACAAAATAAACTGGATACTAGTCAACGAAAAACTGGCTAACAATTTTACAAAATATGGAACCCATGGATACTTTATTCCCCCCCATCTGGTACAGCCCATGCTCTCTTCTCTAGCTAGAAAAGGTTAGCCAGAGACAGAGGGTTGAAAAGTAGGCAGCACTGCAGTTACCATATTATACTGTACTGTTTTGTTTTATACCATTCAATATTGTTTACACATTGAACTTATCATACGCAGATGGATTTGATAGTCCTAATGGTATTTGCGATTCTTACAAATCCTGGAAATGCAACTGGAAGAAATCCAGGACCTTATAAATCAGAAACAACTTGGAGAGCTTTCCCCCCTCATTATAACTTTTAGAAAACATTCTAAAATCAAGAAAACACAGGTTTTGGTTAAATAAAACATTAATTAACTATAAATTTCTTGATTTAGTAAAGAGTTGAGCTTTTATTAAATGGTGGCTGCTCAGTTATAAATTGCAAATGACTGAATTGCTTTTCTTATCTGCAGCAGCTGTATAACAAATAGTCAGGGTTTATATTTGGAATCAAGTTGCAACTAAAACATTGGGCTATTTTTTTTTATTCTGAAATATTAATTACCTTAAAATGCAGATGTTTTATTTTTAGATGAAAAAGAATTTCTGCTGGATCACAGAACAATGTGCGATATGCAGTGTGTGTGGTGTGTGAAGTGCTTTTGTCAATCACAATTTTAATTATACATTTTATTGTTAGGGGTAGTTTATCTTATTGCTTTAGCTTCAGCTGATACATTCTTAAATTGAATATACTGTAGGTAGAATGTCTATAATTATATAGAAATTATTAGTTTATGTTCTATGGATACACCAAATTCCACAGTGGGGAAGACTTTAAGGACTGATTGCACTCCCATGGTCCCAACTAAAATCTGCAGCCATTCCCACCCTGAACAGAATCCAGTACCAGCTAGAAGTTGCCCACCACCAAATGAGCCTTCAAGAAACTGCCCATATGGGAGATCCCATTGAGGCCTAGCGTTGCAAGTGAAGGTGGAGGTTTGGGTGCACATGCCATGAAGTTGGTTGTCCAGCTCACCTTACATTTGGCTGGTGGGATCTTTGGAAAGGCCAGCAAAGGGTGAATAGACATCTGACCATGATGGTGCCCCCTGAATCAAGCCTCTTTTATAATTTAGCAATTGATGCTGGAAGTTAAGCACTGAGAGACTGTGCAGGAATTGAAATAACCCTTCACTGCTACTAATGATCAAGAACTATCTTGACTTATGCTCCCTCAGTACCAACTCCTGCAGATCTTATGTTTGTCATCCTTCTATGCCACACCACCTTAACTGCAACATTTACCTCTAAAATTGAGGAATTAATCTCTCTTCAACTTTTCATAACATATGGGAGGGAACTGCCAAATGAAAGAGTTCGAAGGGCTGAAGACCACACAACACACTTTGTCCCAAGAGTCAAATTAAACAGAACAGAACCATGTTTTCTGGTCCTGTCCAATAATTCAGAGGTTCTGTGGTATAGTCCCATGATTCGAAGAAGAGAAGCTAGCATTTCCAAATAGCTGCCCTGCCGAACTATGCCTGCCCGGATTAACAGGTCATGAAAAGTACCATAATTTTAAGGATTTGTTTTGACTTGGATTCATTTAGATCTGAACCCTGCTGAATCAAATACTGAATCCTGGATTTGGTGCATCTCTACTGCTTACATTTACTTTACTATACCAAAAAAAACCTTACCTCACTTATTTTTCTTCCCCTTTAACTTTTGTTATTGTAGTTAGAAACTAGTGCTAATTAAACTGACGTGCTGTGTAACTGTTTGGTTTTAATAAAAATAAAATGTGCACAAACCTCTGCAGATGAGTACAAATGAGGAATCCAAAGAACAAGTCCATTTTCAGACTGAGGTCAAGAGCAGGCAGCAGACAAACGTAATTGGAACAGACCAAAGGTCAAGACAGGCAGAGTACTTGCAGAGTTCAACATCAAAACCAGGAGATTAAATACCAGAGGGAACAGGGGCCGGATAGGAACTGAACAGGAACAGAGTTACCGGATCAGGAACAAGCTCAGGAACAAGGTCAGGATCATCATGACAAGAGGCTTGGAGTCAGCAGGAAGGCAAATGATCCAGAAATTGGGAAGCGGGCTTAAATAGCCTGCTAACAAGTTATTGCCCGCAGCTGGACAATGTATGTGTCAGTGAAGACTGACACTGAAGCAGCATCATAGAAGGAACTTTGTCAGAATCATGCCCACACTACATTGACTCCTGTGGCTCAAGCAGAAGGAACAGTGGTAGGAATAAAACAGGTCTCTGGTTCAAAACCAGGGATTCCTAACAGGGATAGACTGTCAATGTTTAAACTGTGGATGAGTCATCTGGTTTTAAAAGGGAATGTTTTTAAGTGTCTCTTCTACAAAGGCATGACTTGCAACTTTTAAAATACATTTTTTAAAAATCCATCACATTCCGTATGCACGTAGGTCCGCTCAAAAAAAGATTAATCTGATGACCCATTTCAATGATGACCTATACTTTCACAAAGTGATCAGAATAACCAGCTTGCACTAATATCCAGTGCACCTGGATCTGTTGGATAACCATTTAATAAGCCAATATGTAACAAAATGCTGAACTGAAACTGTTTCCCAGTATTATGGGAGTGATCATCACACATTTATTGTATAAGAAGGTATATTGTGTGAAGATGGAGAGACCCAAATCCTCCTATACAAGATTAAGGGCCATATTCATTCAGGCATGCATTAGCTCTGTTTTCACACTTTGATAAATATGGCCTTACAAATAATATAGTGAATTAAGAACAGTATGGAAGAATATCATATACAAGTGAATTAAGAACAGTATTGAGGCCTATGGTGAACCCTATTTTTACTCCTTAGTAGGCATAATTGATTTACCTATAAGGTACATATTTAACAATCTGAAAAATCCAATGGAATATTTAATATGAAAAACGGCAAACATGAAAACTATGTATAGGTAAATATTCTATCCAAACATTCATGAAAATAAACAGGGCACTGTAAATGACTTTTTTATACAGGTTATTCCAGTAGATTCTGATTCCAAATCTAGATTTGGGTGGAGTTGGAACTCAGCACAGAAAAAACACAATGCATATTTGTGTAGTTATATGTGTGGATACACCTATTACAGTATACATTTTACAAGCATATTGTGACATAATTGCTGTCTGTTGTTGTAAAGAGTGTTGCCACAGGTTGTACGTGGAGTGAGAGTTTCCATAAAATGCAAAAGGCCTAATTTACATAATATTACATACAAAAATAAATGCATTTTATATTATTATTTTCATTATTATTATTATTTATTAATAATAATAATAATAATAATATAAAAACAGCAAATGGTAATAGGTTTTTGATGTACTCGTAGTTACATTGCATGTGTCTATTAAACATTTTATCTTACAATATATTTTAGGAAGGTATCAAATAGCTAGGTGACAGGTCTTTAAGAATGTCCTGAAAAGAAAATTTATTGCCAATTTTAAATACAGAATCGTTGGCATAAGTCTGTTAGAAATTCCATCATAAAATATACTGTATTTTAGGGAGAAATAAAATGTCTTCATTGACCTTTTAAACAATTCACTGCCAATCCCGGCACTCCAATTGGTGTACCTATTCAGGATATCCTCATAGGAGCATAGTTTAATTGATAAGTGGATACATTCTTTTGACAGATCAAGGAATAGGAGACACTTTAGTCATTCTTTTCTCCTTAAAAAATTTAAATAATATTTAATCTATTCTTTGCTATTACTTTATGGGCCTAGAATATAGAGTATAAAAAATGAGATTAAATTAAACTGTTATGAGAGCCAGAGTGATTTTTATTCATCAAGCCTCTCTGGATTTCAGCTCTGAATTCATTGAGCACATGTAAGTGTAGAGGCTAATATCTCATGGTGAAAGTGAGTAACACATAACAGTGATTACCAAGCAAGAGGGTATCCAATTTGAGAATAATTAAGGGTTAAATAACAGCTAAAGATAAAAATGTACTTTCTAAGTTTGCTAAATATTTCTGAAATGAATTGTGTGCTTGTTTGCTTGTGTGCTTGTGTATATATACTGTATATAAAATTAAATCTTTGATATAATTAATCATTGGTAGCAGAACAATTCTATTGAGTTAAGGGTTATTTACTAAACTCAAATTTATTGAGTTTAGTATTGTTGGGCTTTTTGGGACAAAAACTCAAATTTTTTATGAAAATTCAAAGATTTAAATTTTTCGATAATTATTATATCCAGATGCTGCAAAAAGTCAGAATCTGAAAATCAGCAATCTTAGATCTGTAGAGGCCATGTATAAATCAATGGGTGATGTTCCTATCCAAATTTGATGATATTGTGTTGTACCGGGTTTAGTCCAATAATCCAATAAATTCCCGTAGGAATGAATAGAACGTGGGTGAGTTTTTATTTATTAAGCCCTAAACTCACATTTTGATAAATCTGCCCCCATGGGACCACATAATTCATAGTTCACACAAACAAACCATAGGCACACATACATGTTAGGTCACATGAGCCAATTACTAGTCCTTTACTTCCACACTTCTTCCTGTTACAGTTAGAGCTGCAGTATTTAAAAGGCAATCTTTATTGTAAATAGCATGCCAATAATGTATGGTACAAAAACTGAAAAACCCTTAAACTAAAATTTGATAAAGAGACCCACATAACTCAGAAACCCCTTATATACCAATCACAGTTACCTGTTTCTTCAAAAAGTATGAATAGATGCCATTTTCTATAATCTATAATCTGTAATCTAGCTGTTTAACAGTTCTTCTCATTCTTCATTATTTGAAATTCTGGCAGGGAAGGAGGGACTAAACACTGATGTTACAAATTGTAACAACTTCTCCACATCTTACAGACAGCATGCAGGTACTATATAACCCAAAAAGCATTGCACTTTGATGTTCCATTCCTTATTGAAATCACGTGTGCAGGGAATTGAGGCGTTTGGAGGATGCAGGCTAAGGACAGCTGGCTGCTGATGCAAAGTAACAGTAGTCAGCCAGCTCAGCAAAATAGTCAGACAGAATTTTCCCAAACCATTAAAGATCATGAAAAATCTGCATATTTTTTAATTGATGTATATTACAAAATTGCTTGAAATTATGTTTAGCGTAGGTTATGTTTTTGTGGAGTTCCCTTTAAAAATACCTTTGACATTTACTGTGGGTGCAAATTTGTATTCCACGAATGCCTTGTTCCCCCTGCCCCCTTGCATTATTTTGGCAAATTTTTTTTGTAACTTATACATATACAAAGCAATAAAAAAGAAATCTTTAAATGTACTGTATATAGCTGTGCAAAGTTATTGGGGGGGGGGATGTTGGACGGGATAAGAAAATAAAATAGGAACTTTCATCCTTGAAGTTAGGGAAAATGAGAAGAGCAGAAAGAAAAAACATTTGTTACACATTTATACCTGTTCTCGATTACTATTCTATTATGCATGCGTTTTCTTTGTGCTTACATTGTGAGGCCTCTGAACATCAGGCCACACCCTCAGGAAAATGGCAGTTTTGTTTTGTATGAAAGCTATTCTTTCTTTAAAACATCTATTATTATTGACCCTGGTTATCACCTCGATTACTGTTGGTGGTTTGAGGTTGTTCTGTCCTCACTACGTGTTACCCTGGGGCAGTGTGTAGCTTGACATGCAGCTAAACTCCTTCCTTCATTAACCCACTGACACAGGTTATTGAGCTTCAGTTTATTAACAAAGGGCAAGGTGTAAAACTAGGGAAAGATAGAAAATGACAGTGCTTAGTAAGCTGTACAATATAACATAATATATATTAATGCATAAACACTGTGTAGCATATGTAAACTAAAAGGGAGAGAATCATCTGCATATAATATAAGGCCAAGATACCTAGGGAGAAACATATACTGTATAGAAGTGCCATGAGGTAGCTGCATATAAACAGATATAAACTTGCATATAAATGTACAAAACAAGTAAATAACTATCTGCCTTTATGGGCTATAAACAATAGCTACCAACGATGCTACCACAAGGCTGGATGGGGGTAGGATTACTACAGATAGTGATGTGTTAGCTGTTCACAGTGTAAAGAGGGCAGCTAGAGTGACCATTTCCTAGTATTACACAGGATCACATGGTAGGGGTATGGTGGCCTAAGAAGGACATAACCATACAAATGAATGACAAGATGAAGCAATACAAACAATAAACAGTGCTGGAGGCATAACACTCCCCGTCTGATATTGTAGAATATCACCCATTTTCTGTTTCTCTAGAAGAGAGTAATAAGACCAGTTCAGATATGGGTCTGATGTAAAGCTTAGTCTCATTCTGTCTTGAGACCTTGACCTCTACTTTTCAAGCTTCAATAGCACTGACTTTCTGGGTGAGAAAGGTTGATGGTGTAAGGATGAAGGGGTCCTCAGGATCATTGGATACTGAGGTCAAAGGTCTAGCATTCATAATAGCAACTACTTCAGCCATGAAGGTGGTAAGAGTCTCATGAGTAAGCCTTGTTGACCCTTCTTGTAAGAACATAGAATCAAGAATTCTGCGGGCTATGCCTATCATCCTTTCCTAAACAACTCCCATGTGTAAAGAATGAGGATGATTGAATGTCTATGTACAACCTTGGTCAGACAAGTATTTTTCAACAATATTGCTGTCTATGTTTGAAGGAATTTTTAGCTCTTTGCAGGCTCCTATGAAGTTAGTCCCTCTATCAAAGTAGATGTTTTTCACTGGGCCTCAAATTGAGATAAATCTCCTAAGAGCATTGATAAAGCTGGAAGTATCCAAGGATTCGATGACTTCTATATGAACTGCTCTGACACGCAAGTAAACATAACTGCCCAGCGTTTGCTGTTAGTGTGACCATCTCAAGTGCATCATGAAGTCGCCGACCAGGGGCCAAATACATCAAGGCCAACATTGGTGAAAGGAGGTTCTGTGCTAAGTCTATCTGCTGGTAGGTTAGCCATTTTCTGAGTCTGAAACATGCCACGTAGTTTCCTGCAAATGACACACTCAAATATAACAGTACTTACAAGTCTCTTAGCTCCTGCTACCCAGAATCCGGCTGTGCGAAGGGCACCTTCTGTAAACAGGCATCCTTGGTGCTTGGTCTGTTGGTGATAATGCAGGACAAGTAAAGATGCAATGTGATTATTGCTGGGAATTATCAGAGGATTCTTTTCTTCTTGTCTTTCATAATGCAACCTCCAACTCTTAATTGCCCATTTTCATCAATATATGGGTCAAGTTTTTAGGAATGGTCTTTTTGCCTTTGATGCACTCAATCTCTTTAGCATATATTTCCTGCTGTAAATTGAGAATAATGGTATTTCTGGCTTGCTTAAGTTAATTTGATGTATATGTTTTTTGGCAGTGGTGCCAACCTTTGCAGTTATTGGAAGTTGAAGGAAGATCTTTCTTAAAGGATTTTATATATATATTTTATATGAAGTATTCAGATAATGGACCTGACTAGAGACTTCCAAGTAGAAAATCTTTTGAAACAATGTGACTCCAGATTGCCTCAACTAACTCATACACATCATCAGGGTGGTTCTGTTCAGAGGTATACAGGAATTTGGGCCCTGTAAACCAGGAGGTTTGTTTTGAACAAGCTGCAGGTACAGCTCTTGTTGCATGATCTGCTGGGTTTTGGTCTGATGGTACATAGTGCCATTGTTTTGGGTGTGTTGATCTCCATATACGCAGAATTCTGTTGCTGACATAGGCGTAGAAGTGTCTGATCTCATTGCATATGTAGCCCAACACTACCTTACTGTCTGTTTAGAATTCAGCCTCACTTAGTTGAAAATTTCTGAAGTGATGAGGTCAGCCATTTCCACTGCTAAAACAGCTGCACAAAGTTCTAGTCTGGGTATAGTGTTCTCTGGCTGTGGAGCTAGTTTTGCTTTGCCCATAACAAATCCTATATGGCACTGAACTTGGTAGTCAACAGTCTTAAGGTAAGCCACAGCAGTTATTGCTTTGGTTGATGCATCACAGAATACACAGAGTTTCCTTTCTGTAATTCCTGCAGCAGGAGTAGAAGAGTATTGCCTTGGAATGTGTATGATAGACAGTGTCTCTAAAGAGTCTCTCCCTTCTATCTACACTTGTTCTTTTTCTGATGGAAGTGGTGAATCCCAGTCACAAGATTCTGTTGTTAACTCATGGAGTAGAGCCTTGCCTTGAACGGTCACTGGAACTGCAAACCATAGAGGGTCATTCAAACAATTTACTGTAGAAAGTACTCCTCTGCGTGTCAAGGGTTTCTCATCCTTGTTCACTTGAAATGTAAATTTATCAGATTTCAAGTCCCAGTTTAGGCCAAGGCTGCATTGGACAGGTAAGGTGTCTGTTCCCAAATCTAAGTCTTTGAAGTCACTAGCGTGATCTTGGGATGGGAAGGCTTTCATTACCTGTATGCTGTTGGAGGCTATTTTGTGGAGTCTGAGGTTGGAGCAAGTCAGCATGTCTTGTGTTCTCTTAAGTAAACTGATTGCTGTGTCCTCAGAGGGTGATGATTTGAGACCATCATTTAAATAAAAGTCTCTCTCTACAAATTGTCTGACATCTTTGCCATAGTCTACTTCACCTTCTTGGGCAGACTGTCTGAGTCCATATATTGCTACTGCAGGGGAAGGACTGTTTCCAAACACATGAACTTTCATGCGGTACTCTAAGGTACCTTTTGCTGGGTCACTGTGTTTGAACCAGAAGAATCCAAGAAGTTGCTATGGTCTTCTCTCACAAGAAAGCTATGGAACATTTGCTATGAAAGCAACAGAGTCTCTACAAAAGTGTATGAGTACTCCCAAGAGTTTATTATTGAGGTCTGGACCTGTTAAAGTATATACTTTAGGGAGACTCCGTTATATTTGGACCTGGCTTCTTTGGGTGGTATACTCCAAAGATTGGCAAGTACCAGCATTCTTTTTTCTTTTCAATACTGGGAGCTACTTCTGCATGTCCATTCTCAAATATCTTTCTCATGAATGTAAAGAAGTGCTCTCTTGTCTCTGGTTTCTTATGGAGAGTGCGTGTGAGAGAAGTGAAATGTTTGAGTGCCTCTTCCCTATTATTAGGAAGAGAATGTTGACCAAGGATATATTTATGTAAATATGTATATTTATTCTTATATACACATGTACATAAGTATTCCTGGTTATAAGGGTTCTTTAACGAAAGAGATAGTTCAATCAAAATATATATATATTTATTTACAAAACTATTGACACATATCTACAGAAATAATACACACAAAACAAGTTACATTACATAGAATGTATAACAAATAGTCACAAAGACAATTAGAAATATGTATATGCTGGATCTAAACCCACTGCCTCTCGGATACTCATCCTTCCATTAGGTCTGTCATCTATGTCCTCACTGCAGGAACTCTCTGGACTCTCTGCCTAACTTAGCCTATTGTATTAACCTATAGACTGACCATAAGTACATGTCAGGTTCTGATTGGTCAGTGACCAATACATTAATCTTGGGGGGTAGGGCATGGATTCCTGAGGCAGTTCATTCCAGAATCAGGACATTGGAATGGGGAAAGGCAGTGTGTAGACAGGAAGGTTTGCTTTTCCAGCTGCCCCTGGTCAAAGGGGAGGGGATTTAACAACTGTATGGTACATTGGGTGTCTTTGAAGCTTGTCTTTGTTATGTCCTGATACTACGTAATTACAAAACATTCTTAGATACAAATCACAATGTATATATATACAATATACACATATTGCATATAATAAAGATATAACACAAGCAAGTCTCCCTGAGGTAACAGAGAATGTCTTTGTGGTTTGAAGGGAAGAGGAGCTACCCAGCTGTTGGAATTGTCTTTACACATACTTTGCTCCATGATCACTAGGAAGGTTTTGTCTTCAATGGACAGAGCCAGCTGGTTGTCATCCTTGGTTCTCTGAAAGACGTTGCAGCCTAAGTGATCGTCATCCTCACTACAAGGGTAGCTGTTACAACGAGGGGTTCCTAAGAAGTTGGTTAGCTGAGAGTTATTCTGAGTTTCTTTGACCAGAAAACCATTTGGACATGGTTGGAAGAGAGAGGGCAACCATTGTCCAGTGTGTTTGTATACAAAGTATTGATGCTGGTTGGACTGTGTACACCGTCCAGGCAGACTTCTCCTATGATGACCCATCCAAGGTCTAGCTTCTGTGCGTAAGGTGTATTGGGAGAGCCATTTATCTGGTCCCTTGACTTGTGGACTTGTAGGATATCTCTTCCAAGAAGAAGCATTATCTGGGCCTTGGGGTCGAGTTCTGGGATTAAATGCGTTGTACGTTTCAGGTGCACATGGTGCTTAGTCACATCTGGTGTAGGAATTTCAATAGCCTGCTGCCTTCCTCCCTGCAGTCTCAATGACTCCTGCACAAGTTTTGAGGGAGGCATTACAGTCATTGGCAAGATGATATGTAGATGAGCAGCACTTGTAGCAGATGTTGTTTTCCTTTAAAAAGGCTTTGCGGCCCACTATGGGCTTTTCTCTGAAGCCTCTGCATTTAAGAAGGGAGTGTGGCTTCTGGTGTAGTGGACACTGCTTACCAGGGCCTTTGTTCTTTGTCTCCTGATGGAAGATATCAGGGGACCTGTAAGAAGAAGCTGGAGAGAAAACATTAGTTTTGTAAACTGTTACTGCTGTTTTGCGAAAGTTAGGTGCTGAAGGGGTGGAATGTGGCAGAGTGAAATCAAAACTGGGGTCATTTCTCATCTTGGCTTGTTGGTATACAAAGTCCATGAATACAGTGAAGGGAGGAAATGGAACATTGTGCACTTCTTTGAACTTTGACCTATGCGCTATCCACCTCTCTTGTAAGTTGTAGGGCAAATTTTGCACTATGGGGTTAACACCTCTTGCTGTGTCAAGGAATGCAGACTCAGTTCCTAGGTATTTGATAAGGAGGTCTATTTCCTCACTGTGTGAAAGCTTTAAGTCTCTGACTCTGACTCTCTGAGCTTTAAGTGTTTTGAACGGAGGATCGCCAGGCTTTGTAATCATACCTGTCTGGAGGTTCTACTTTAGGCTGACTTGTGACATACCGCTTTAACATCGTAGAAGAACCTGGTGCAGGGTTACCCTTAGGCCTGGGTACTTGGCTGGCATTAGAGATGTCGCGAACTGTTCGCCGGCGAACTTGTTCGCGCGAACATCGGGTGTTCGCGCTCGCCGGAAGTTCGCGAACGTCGCGCGACGTTCGCCATTTTGGGTTCGCCATTGTTGGCGCTTTTTTTTGCCCTCTCACCCCAGACCAGCAGGTACATGGCAGCCAATCAGGAAGCTCTCCCCTGGACCACTCCCCTTCCCTATAAAAACCGAAGCCCTGCAGCGTTTTTTCACTCTGCCTGTGTGTGCTGAAGAGATAGTGTAGGGAGAGAGCTGCTGCCTGTTAGTGATTTCAGGGACAGTTGAAAGTTTGCTGGCTAGTAATCGTTTTGATACTGCTCTGTTATTGGAGGGACAGAAGTCTGCAGGGGTTTGAGGGACATTTAAGCTTAGGTAGCTTTGCTGGCTAGTAATCTACCTTCTACTGCAGTGCTCTGTATGTAGCTGCAGTGGGCAGCTGTCCTGCTTCTGATCTCATCTGCTGACTGCTGCAATAACAGTAGTCCTTGTAAGGACTGCTTTTATTTATTTTTTTGTTGTTTTACTACTACTACTACTATAAGAGCCCAGTGCTATTAGTCTAGCAGTGTTGGGGAGTGGGACTGGTGTGCTAATCTGCTGCTCCTAGTAGTTCAGCAGCACCAACTTTAATTTTTTTTTTTAATATTCATTTTTTTTTATTTTACTTTTTTTTATTTTACTACCGCTGTAGTAGTGTATAAGTTGACCTTTTAGGCATTATTTGCCCTGTAGGCATTATTTGCACACTGTTTTCTTCAACCCGCCATCTAGCTGTGTGACCTTGTTCACATTCTGTCTAAATATCCATAATATTACCGTCTCCAGAAAAAACACCGGAGTGACTTTTTTCAAGCAGCCATAATATATTTTACGTAATCCGTATCCACCGCTGTAGTAGTGTATACGTTGACCTTGTAGGCATTATTTGCACAGTGTTTTCTTCAACCCGCCATCTAGCTGTGTGAGCTTGTTCACATTTTGTCTAAATATTGATAATATTATCGTCTCTAGAAAAACCACTTGAGTTACTTTTTCTCAAGCAGCATTCATATATTTTACGTAATCCGTATCCACCGCTGTAGTAGTGTATACGTTGACCTTGTAGGCATTATTTGCACACTGTTTTCTTCAACCCGCCATCTAGCTGTGTGACCTTGTTCACATTCTGTCTAAATATCCATAATATTACCGTCTCCAGAAAAAACACCGGAGTGACTTTTTTCAAGCAGCCATAATATATTTTACGTAATCCGTATCCACCGCTGTAGTAGTGTATACGTTGACCTTGTAGGCATTATTTGCACACTGTTTTCTTCAACCCGCCATCTAGCTGTGTGACCTTGTTCACATTCTGTCTAAATATCCATAATATTACCGTCTCCAGAAAAAACACCGGAGTGACTTTTTTCAAGCAGCCATAATATATTTTACGTAATCCGTATCCACCGCTGTAGTAGTGTATACGTTGACCTTGTAGGCATTATTTGCACACTGTTTTCTTCAACCCGCCATCTAGCTGTGTGAGCTTGTTCACATTTTGTCTAAATATTGATAATATTATCGTCTCTAGAAAAACCACTTGAGTTACTTTTTTTCAAGCAGCATTCATATATTTTACGTAATCCGTATCCACCGCTGTAGTAGTGTATACGTTGACCTTGTAGGCATTATTTGCACACTGTTTTCTTCAACCCGCCATCTAGCTGTGTGAGCTTGTTCAGATTTTGTCTAAATATTGATAATATTATCGTCTCTAGAAAAACCACTTGAGTTACTTTTTTTCAAGCAGCATTCATATATTTTACGTAATCCGTATCCACCGCTGTAGTAGTGTATACGTTGACCTTGTAGGCATTATTTGCACACTGTTTTCTTCAACCCGCCATCTAGCTGTGTGAGCTTGTTCACATTTTGTCTAAATATTGATAATATTATCGTCTCTAGAAAAACCACTTGAGTTACTTTTTTTCAAGCAGCATTCATATATTTTACGTAATCCGTATCCACCGCTGTAGTAGTGTATACGTTGACCTTGTAGGCATTATTTGCACACTGTTTTCTTCAACCCGCCATCTAGCTGTGTGAGCTTGTTCACATTTTGTCTAAATATTGATAATATTATCGTCTCTAGAAAAACCACTTGAGTTACTTTTTTTCAAGCAGCATTCATATATTTTACGTAATCCGTATCCACCGCTGTAGTAGTGTATACGTTGACCTTGTAGGCATTATTTGCACACTGTTTTCTTCAACCCGCCATCTAGCTGTGTGAGCTTGTTCACATTTTGTCTAAATATTGATAATATTATCGTCTCTAGAAAAACCACTTGAGTTACTTTTTTTCAAGCAGCATTCATATATTTTACGTAATCCGTATCCACCGCTGTAGTAGTGTATACGTTGACCTTGTAGGCATTATTTGCACACTGTTTTCTTCAACCCGCCATCTAGCTGTGTGAGCTTGTTCACATTTTGTCTAAATATTGATAATATTATCGTCTCTAGAAAAACCACTTGAGTTACTTTATTTCAAGCAGCATTCATATATTTTACGTAATCCGTATCCACCGCTGTAGTAGTGTATACGTTGACCTTGTAGGCATTATTTGCACACTGTTTTCTTCAACCCGCCATCTAGCTGTGTGAGCTTGTTCACATTTTGTCTAAATATTGATAATATTATCGTCTCTAGAAAAACCACTTGAGTTACTTTTTTTCAAGCAGCATTCATATATTTTACGTAATCCGTATCCACCGCTGTAGTAGTGTATACGTTGACCTTGTAGGCATTATTTGCACACTGTTTTCTTCAACCCGCCATCTAGCTGTGTGAGCTTGTTCACATTTTGTCTAAATATTGATAATATTATCGTCTCTAGAAAAACCACTTGAGTTACTTTTTTTCAAGCAGCATTCATATATTTTACGTAATCCGTATCCACCGCTGTAGTAGTGTATACGTTGACCTTGTAGGCATTATTTGCACACTGTTTTCTTCAACCCGCCATCTAGCTGTGTGAGCTTGTTCACATTTTGTCTAAATATTGATAATATTATCGTCTCTAGAAAAACCACTTGAGTTACTTTTTTTCAAGCAGCATTCATATATTTTACGTAATCCGTATCCACCGCTGTAGTAGTGTATACGTTGACCTTGTAGGCATTATTTGCACACTGTTTTCTTCAACCCGCCATCTAGCTGTGTGACCTTGTTCACATTTTGTCTAAATATTGATAATATTATCGTCTCTAGAAAAACCACTTGAGTTACTTTTTTTCAAGCAGCATTCATATATTTTACGTAATCCGTATCCACCGCTGTAGTAGTGTATACGTTGACCTTGTAGGCATTATTTGCACACTGTTTTCTTCAACCCGCCATCTAGCTGTGTGAGCTTGTTCACATTTTGTCTAAATATTGATAATATTATCGTCTCTAGAAAAACCACTTGAGTTACTTTTTTTCAAGCAGCATTCATATATTTTACGTAATCCGTATCCACCGCTGTAGTAGTGTATACGTTGACCTTGTAGGCATTATTTGCACAGTGTTTTCTTCAACCCGCCATCTAGCTGTGTGTATTATCGTTTCCAGAAAAACCAACTGAGTTTTTGTTGTTGTTGTTGTTTTTTAAAAAATAATGCCAGGCAAAGCCAGGCCGCCACGCAGAGGCCGTGCTAGGGGCCGTGCTGCTATGCAATCCTGTGGCCCTAGCAAATTGCCCAGTTTTAAAAAGCCAATGACCCTGAACTCCCAAAATGCTGAAGAGGTAGTTGACTGGCTTACACAGCACACCCCATCCTCTACCGTTTCTAACTTTACCACAACATCCTCCTCATCCTCCACTGCTATGGCCACCCCACGTAACACTTCCTCCACCACCGGTGCCCCTTCTTCACTGGGGTCAGAGGAGTTATTTTCCCATGAGTTTCTTGAACTGAGTAATGCGCAACCATTATTGCCAGAAGAAGATGAAGGAGATGAGGACCTTACACCAGATTTAATTCTGGCAGAGAACACGATAGAGATGGACATAATGAGTGATGAGGAGGAGGTCCCCGCTGCTGCTTCCTTCTGTGATGTGTCAGAAGAAATTGATGCATCTGAGGAGAATGATGATGAGGAGATTGATGTTTTGTGGGTGCCTAGTAGAAGAGAGCAAGAGGAGGGTAGTTCAGATGGAGAGACGGAGAGTCAGAGAGGCAGTAGGAGAATAAGACTTAGAAGAAGCAGGGAGGACAGCCCGCAGGGATCAGTAGGGCAACAACATGTATCGGCACCTGTGTTCAGCCGGCCAACGCACCCGCCATTGCCGCCAATGCCGCCAACTTCTACTGTTACCGCCAGATCGCACACTTCCAAAAAGTCAGCAGTGTGGGATTTTTTTAATGTGTGTGCCTCTGACAAAAGCATTGTAATTTGCAATGAGTGCAGTCAGAAACTGAGCCTTGGTAAGCCCAACAGCCACATAGGTACAACTTCTATGCGAAGGCACATGAGCGGCAAGCACAAAGCACTTTGGGAGCAACACCTCAAAGGCAACAGGCAAACTAAAAGCCACACTCCTTCTGGTCCAGCATCTTACTGCTCTACCTCTGCTCTCCTTGACCCGTCTGAACCACCCTCCACTCCGCCTTCCACCTTGACCACCTGTTCCCATTCCCAGTCATCTGCCACCAGCCAAGTTTCTGTGAAGGCCATGTTTGAGCGTAAGAAGCCAATGTCTGACTGTCACCCCCTTGCCCGGCGTCTGACAGCTGGCTTGTCTGCACTCTTAGCCCGCCAGCTTTTACCATACCAGCTGGTGGACTCTGAGGCCTTCCGCAAATTTGTAGCAATTGGGACACCGCAGTGGAAGGTACCCAGCCGCAATTTTTTTTCTAAAAAGGGAATACCACACCTGTACCAACATGTGCAGAGCCAAGTTACCGCATCTCTGTCACTTAGTGTTGGGCCAAAGGTCCATATGACTACTGACGCATGGTCCTCCAAGCATGGTCAGGGCAGGTATGTCACCTACACTGCCCACTGGGTGAACTTGGTAATGGCTGGGAAGCAGGGAATGGGTAGCTCAACAACAACAGTGGAGTTGGTGTCACCGCCACGGATTGCACGCGGTTCTGCCACCACCTCTACTCCTCCATCGCTCTCTACCTCGTCTTCTTCTTCTTCTTACTCTGCTGCTGGGTCCTCCTTCTCCTCCTCCACACCTGTGCACCCCCAGCTCCCCCTAGGCTATTCGACATGCCAGGTACGCCGTTGTCACGCTGTCTTGGGGATGACGTGCCTGGAAAGCAAAAACCATACCGGATCTGTACTCCTGTCATCTCTGCAGTCACAGGCCGATCGGTGGCTGACCCCACACCAACTGCAGATCGGAAAAGTGGTGTGTGACAATGGAAGCAATCTGTTGGCAGCGTTGAGACTAGGCAATTTAACACATGTGCCCTGCATGGCACATGTGTTAAATTTAATAGTCCAACGTTTTGTCTCCAAGTACCCAGGATTCCAGGACGTTCTCACCCAGTCCAGAAAGGTGTCGGCCCATTTCAGACGTTCCTACACAGCCATGGCACGCCTTGCTGACATTCAGCAGCGCTACAACATGCCAGTCAGGCGTTTGATTTCTGACAGCCAGACTCGCTGGAATTCAACGCTCCTTATGTTGGAACGTCTGCTGCAACAACAAAGGGCCGTCAACGAGTACCTTTTTGAACTGGGTGGTAGGACTGGATCTGCACAGCTGGGGATTTTTTTCCCCCGTTACTGGGTGCTTATGCGCGATGCCTGCAGGCTCATGCGACCTTTTGAAGAGGTGACAAATATGGTCAGTCGCACCGAAGGCACCATCAGCGACCTAATACCCTTCGCTTTCTTCCTGGAGCGTGCCGTGCGACGAGTGACAGATGAGGCTGTAGACCAGCGTGACGAGGAGCTGGAAGCGCACGATTTCTGGTCGGAATCACCAGAACGAACCCAGGCACCTGCTGCAACGCAGGGAGAGGTGCCAGAAGTGGAGTCAGAGGAGGAAGGTGGCTTTGTGGAGGAGGAGGAGGAGGACCAACAGGAGCAGGCTTCCCAGGGGGCTAGTGGTGACCTTTTGGGGACCCCTGGTCTTGTACGTGGCTGGGGGGAGGAGACCGTGGATGATGCAGTCCTTGATAATGAGGAAGCGGAGATGGATAGCTCTGCATCCAACCTTGTGAGAATGGGGTCTTTCATGCTGTCATGCCTGTTGAAGGACCCCCGTATCAAGAGGCTTAAGGAGAAGGACCTGTACTGGGTCGCAACGCTACTAGACCCTCGGTACAAGCATAAAGTGTCAGAAATGTTACCAACATACCACAAGTCCGAAAAGATGCGGCATTTACAAACCAGCCTGCAAAACATGTTGTACAATGCTTTTAAGGGTGATGTCACTTCAGGAACTCATCAACATTCCAGGGGCAGAGGTGCCAGTAATCCTGCCACGAGCACACCTGCAAGGACAAAGCCCTTTGGCCAGTCTGTAACGTCAGACATGCAAATGTTTTTCTGTCCAAGGCAGCGCCACAACCCTTCTGGATCCACCCTCAAAGAACGCCTCGACCGGCAGGTAGCGGACTACCTGGCATTAACTGCAGATATCGACACTCTGAGGAGCGATGAACCCCTGGACTACTGGGTGTGCAGGCTTGATCTGTGGCCAGAGCTGTCACAATTTGCCATGAACCTCTTGTCTTGCCCAGCCTCAAGTGTGCTCTCAGAAAGGACCTTCAGTGCAGCAGGAGGGATTGTAACTGAGAAGAGAACTCGCCTAGGTCACAAAAGTGTCGATTACCTGACCTTTATTAAAATGAATGAGGGGTGGATCTCGGAGGGTTACTGCACGCCGGAAGACTTGTTCTGACTTCTATGCAGCTGTCCTTCTCTTCAAGCCTCATGACTCCACACACAGCTGTCCTTTAGCGTCCTCCTCCCTCCGCCACCGTTACAAACTAGGGTGCAAACCCTACTGGTTTAATTTTTCTGGCCTCTGTGCTTCAGTGGCTGCAACCAAAAAAACTGGGCAAACAATGTCTACAAGGTCAACGTATGGCAAAAAATGACTATTTTCAGCATTTATATGGCATATTTTTTCTGGCAACTGTGCTTCAGTGGCTGCGTCCAAAAAAATGCATATTTTCAGCATTTATATGGCATAATTTTTCTGGCCTCTGTGCTTCAGTGGCTGCAACCAAAAAAATGCATATTTTCAGCATTTATATGGCATAATTTTTCTGGCCTCTGTGCTTCAGTGGCTGCAACCAAAAAAATGCATATTTTCAGCATTTATATGGCATAATTTTTCTGGCCTCTGTGCTTCAGTGGCTGCAACCAAAAAAATTTATATTTTCAGCATTTATATGGCATAATTTTTCTGGCAACTGTGCTTCAGTGGCTGCGACCAAAAAAATGCATATTTTCAGCATTTATATGGCATAATTTTTCTGGCCTCTGTGCTTCAGTGGCTGCAACCAAAAAAATTTATATTTTCAGCATTTATATGGCATAATTTTTCTGGCCTCTGTGCTTCAGTGGCTGCAACCAAAAAAATTTATATTTTCAGCATTTATATGGCATAATTTTTCTGGCAACTGTGCTTCAGTGGCTGCGACCAAAAAAATGCATATTTTCTGCATTTATATGGCATAATTTTTCTGGCCTCTGTGCTTCAGTGGCTGCAACCAAAAAAATTTATATTTTCAGCATTTATATGGCATAATTTTTCTGGCCTCTGTGCTTCAGTGGCTGCAACCAAAAAAATTTATATTTTCAGCATTTATATGGCATAATTTTTCTGGCAACTGTGCTTCAGTGGCTGCGACCAAAAAAATGACTATTTTCAGCATTTATATGGCATATTTTTTCTGGCCTCTGTGCTTCAGTGGCTGCGGCCAAAAAAACTGGGCAAACAATGCCTACAAGGTCAACGACGTTGACCTTGTAGGCATTGTTTGCCCAGTTTTTTTGGCCGCAGCCACTGAAGCACAGAGGCCAGAAAAAATATGCCATATAAATGCTGAAAATAGTCATTTTTTGCCATACGTTGACTCAACGTATATGGCAAAAAATTACTATTTTCAGCATTTATATGGCATATTTTTTCTGGCAACTGTGCTTCAGTGGCTGCGACCAAAAAAACTGGGCAAACAATGCCTACAAGGTCAACGTATGGCGAAAAATTACTATTTTCAGCATTTATATGGCATATTTTTTCTGGCAACTGTGCTTCAGTGGCTGCGTCCAAAAAAACTGGGCAAACAATGCCTACAAGGTCAACGTATGGCAGTTGTTTAAAGAGAACAGTAGATTACTAGCCAGCAAAGCTACCTAAGCTAAAATGTCCCTCAAATCCCTGCAGACTTCTGTCCCTCCAATACAGAGCAGTATCAAGCAGATTACTAGCCAGCAAACTTACTATCATCTGTCCCTGAAATCACTAACAGCTCTCCCCCTACACTATCTCTTCCAAGCACACACAGGCAGATTTTTCAGATACATTTTTGCCCTTGATCCCCCTCTGGCATGCCACTGTCCAGGTCGTTGCACCCTTTAAACAACTTTAAAATCATTTTTCTGGCCAGAAATGTCTTTTCTAGATGTTAAAGTTCGCCTTCCCATTGAAGTCTATGGGGTTCGCGAACCGTTCGCGAACCGCTCGCGTTTTTGCGCAAGTTCGCGAATATGTTCGCGAACTTTTTTTCCGACGTTCGCTACATCCCTAGCTGGCATGGGTGCTGTAAGCGATATCACTTTGATCAGCATAGACTCTTTGGTGCACTTGTGAGTTGCTGCTGATGTACTGTCTCGAACTGCATTCTTGCTCGAGCTCACCAGTAACAGGTTGACCTGTTCCTTGTGCTGAAAGAGAACCTGTACAGTGTTTGGAGTGTTGGTAGACATATTCAGAGGTGCGTTGTAGTGGGTCTTGGGGCCCAACTTCCAGATCAGGCACCCTGCTGTGTCTTTCACTATCAGAGTGTATGATTGTCTCTAAAGCTTCTGCCTCAGCTATGGCTGCTGCAGCTTGGCTCTCTATGGCTAGCTTTTGTAGAGATGCTTCTAAGCGTGAGGTTCGTGTTTTCATTTCTGCTTCTAGATGGGCCCTTTATATTTCCAGGTGCATTTTTGCTTCCATTTCCCTCTCTGCAAAGGCAGCATGGGCTTTTTCTGCTTTTGTGCGGGCAATGGCAGCAGCATTAATAACAGATGAGCATTGAGAGGAGCCCGAAACTTGGGATCTAGTTGTTAGTGAAGATGTCTTTTTCTGTGACATTATGCAACAATGGATAAGCCTTTACTGGCTTTAGCTGTTGTGGCTTTCTGTGCTGCAATAACTTGATAGCAGTGGCTGTATCTGAATCACTGTACTAGGATGTTGTATGCGCATGCACTGAGTTGTAGTTCATCTGTCTGCTTGATAGCCATTGTTTTACTGCACATGCAGTAAACCGCAGATCCAGCTGCTGGATAGCCATTGTTTTACTGTTCTGTCCTCACTACGTGTTACCCTAGGGCAGTGTGTAGCTTGACATGCAGCTAAACTACTTCCTTCATTAATGCAATTAACTCCAGCACACGTAGATTGCTTAAGGGATTCTACCTGTGTTTTTTGCATTGCTGAATTGTGGAGGGGCCGTCCTCCTATACCCCAAGCACCATGTATAATCAGTGGAGAGGCCAGGTGTGCAGGTGCAATCTACTTCCTTCATTAACCCACTGACACAGGTTATTGAGCTTCAGTTTATTAACAAATGGCAAGGTGTAAAACTAGGGAAAGATAGAAAATGACAGTGCTTAGTAAGCTGTACAATATAACATAATATATATTAATGCATAAACACTGTGAGAGAAGCATCTGCATATAAGGCCTAGATACCTAGGGAGAAACATATACTGTATAGCAGAGCCATGAGGTAGCTGCATATAAACAGATATAAACAGATATAAACTTGCATATAAATGTACAAAACAAGTAAATAACTATCTGCCTTTAAAGATAGGCTTGGGCTATAAACAATACCTACCAACGATGTTACCACGAGGCTGGATGGGATAGGATTACTGCAGATAGAGATGAGTTAGCTGTGCACAGTGTAAATATGGCAGCTAGAGTGATCATTATACAGGATCACATGGTAGGGGTATGGTGGCCTAAGAAGGACATTTCTATATAAAAGACATAACCATACAAATGAATGACAAGATGAAGCAATACAAACAATAAACAGTGCTGGAGGCATGACAGAGGTTTTCCATTTGGCTTTTATGGCCATGCGTGTAGCCATCAGTTTGTGACTGTTTGGGTAGTTCAGGAAAAGGTCTCCCAAGAAGTTAAGTAAGTGGGTCCCTAGAAAGGTTGTAAATGGTTAATTTGGTAAGTACAGTAGGTTTGCTATATCTTTCCAAAATCATAACCTGGGACAGGTCCAAAAATATGGACTAAAGTAGCCATTTCTCCACAATATCTCCAGCAGGTGTTGGTATGGTTATTAAACATTAGGTGTTGTTTTTCTGGTATGGTAACAATGCATACGCACTTTGTAGATGTTTTTTTTTTCCCTTTATGCATATGACCATTTTTCTAGCATTAGACAAAATTGAAGTCCAGTCCTCATCTGTTGGCTGGTGTGTAAGGGCCAGATTCCACTTGGCCATGTAAGGTTTTTTATGCAGTCTATCCAATGGTGGCTCCGTCAGCAGCTTGTAAATTTTTGAGATTAGTCCTTTTTGTAGTAGGCCCGGTGCTGCTAGACATTCAAAAGGGAGATGATGCTGTTGCTTGTTGAGTGTATGGTTGAAGAAAGTGGCGTAGCTGCAAGTATTCGAAAAGCTTTAACATGGTGTTTGGAGCTTTTTGTTTCAGACTTTCAAATGTCAATCAAGTGCCTTACTGAGTAAAGGATTGTCTGTTGCCATCTAATGCAGAAGTACTGATGAGTTCTTGGCATGAAATTCGGGTTGTTTAAATATATTGTATTCAATGGGTTGAGTTTAGCCTGGATTTAATGTTTAGTTTGTTCCAAATCATTAGAGTCTGTTGTGTGGTTTTCAGGAGATTGGCCGTCGGCGCAGAGGAAGGCATACAAAGGAGATTGCAAAGGAAACCAACACAGAGGCAGTTTTACCATCCCTAGCAAGAGTTGAACCACAACAGAAGGTAATTAGTGAACAGTCTGTATGTGACGATGCTAATGCTGGCTTGAATATAAATCTCTCTGATCATAATTTAACTAATGATGAGAATTAACTTTTCAATAAGAGGTTAGGCTTTATCCCCACATATAAAATTGACTTTTTTGAGTGGAAATTTTACTTTTTCAAATTTATTCAAAGATTGAAGTTGAAATTACACTTTGACAAATCTGTTGATATGAATATTGCTGGCAATGTAATCCCTGGATTTAAATTCAAACCTAAAAGTGACTTTGTGCAATGATGCATTAGAATTGTTTGAAGGTGTTGTTTTACATGAGGCTGGGGGAATATGGAATGATAATATTAGTAAAAAAAGTAATAATGTTACTAGAAAAATAGAGAAGTATTGAAGGATCTGGAGAATAACGCTGTCATTGTAATCAAAAAGAAGGATAAAGGAGGTGTCATCTTTATTCAGAATAAGTCTGATTATGTGACTGAGGCATTATGGCATCTTAATAATACTGAACATTATGATAAATTACAATGTGACCCCACTTGGCAGATTAAAAAGATGGTAGATGATTTGATATTGGGTGCTTTTGAATCTGGCATAATAACTAAAAATAATAGAGATTTTTTAATAACCCCACACCCACATACTCCAGTTCTATACCTGCTACCAAAGTTCCACAAAAGTCTCATTAACCCACCTGGGAGACCCATCGTATCGGGTATGGAGTCTGTACTACAGTCATTGTGACAATATGTAGATGCATATCTTCAGGATATAGTTAAAGGAATGCCTGAAGGATACTACAGACTTCCTATGTAAATTACAGGAATTCACACAAGTCGGAGAGGATTGGATACTCTGTAGCATAGATGTCCAATCTCTTAAAACATCTATACCACATGAAGAAGGTATACATTACATTGAAGAGTCACTGCTTGCTATTAAAATCTCACACAATATGATTTACTTTTTACTTGAATTACTGTGTTTGGAAATATTTCAGGTTTAATAATGACCTTTTCATACAAACACGGGGTACAGCTATGGGCAGTAACCTTGAGCCCAGTTATGCGAACATTTATATGCATTATATAGCACAAAGGATCATTTTGGGCCATAGCGAATTTAGAAAACAGAAATCAAAAGAGAATCTTTATTACATAAGACTAAAATGAAAAGAGAACAGCTCCTCTTTGTATCCACTTATGGCCCTAACAATAAAACAATACAAAATAGCCGATAGATCATTGGTAAAGTCGGACCTCATACAAAAGCAGAAAACCACAAGATTTTTTGGTACACCTAAGGTTGGTACTTTCCCATGCCTTAATTGTGGATGCTGCAATTCAATTATAAAAGGTGAGCATGTTACCCATCCATTAAGGGGTAATAAAATACAGGTGAAACAATATGCCACTTGTAACACTGAGTATGTAGTGTATGGTCTCAAATGCCCATGTGGCAAAATGTATGTGGCCAAACATCTAGGAAAGTAAGAATAAGGATTAATGAACACAAAAGATCAATAACTAATTATAATCATAACAAACATAATAGTGCCAGTCTGAGATGACAAGTGCTAGAAGAAGTTTTATTACCAAGTAGGGGTGGAGATAATAAAAAGCTGCTGCTCCCGGCAAGAAGCTAAATGGATAGATACTCTAAATACGCTTGAGCCACTAAGACTTATGTATACCAATGTGTCTAGCCACATGGGGGAATGGACACACTTATTTGTATTCTGTTGATTTTAAAAGGGACTTGGGTTATGTACACTGTTTATATGTGCACCTGAGGAAGGATCACCCTATACGAAACATGTCACACAATTTTCAAATAAAGTGATTTCTGACTAGAGAAATCAGTTCTCCTGAGTGTTATCTACAATTTGTGGGAGATTGGATGTAAAGGTTTTATTAGGGAACCATATTCATGAGTTTAGGTGGCCTCCCTGAGACATAATTTCAATGTGGGCCTATGTTGAGGTGGGGTCTCACTGAGACCAGGCCAGCAGTTAGCATAGTTGTGTGCCTCATAATATTTTATAGTATTGGGACTCCCAGGCCTCCATGTCTTGTTGATGTGGTCAATATTGGTTTAAAGATTTAATGCTGTTTATTACCGTATGAACTTGTGTAGAGATATTTGTATGTCTTTAAATTTTTTTATTGGGAAAGGGGATTGGCAGCATCTCAAATAAATATAAAAACTTGGAAAGAATGTTCATTTTGAATGCTGCTATCCTTCCAAACCAGGAAAGTGAGTGATTGGCTTCTTTAACATGAGTAAGTAATGGGGAGAAGTTGCAATTGTATAGATTTTTGAATACAGGAGTGATTTTTGTTCCCGAGTAGGTAATAAAGTTAGATTTCCAGTTGTATTTAAATTTAGACTGTAGGATTTCCAAGATTGTCTGGGGTATGTTAAGGGGTAGGGCTTTGGTTTTATTTAAGTTGATCTTGTATCCTGAAAGAGCCCCATATTCTTCCAAGACTTTATGTAAGGAGGGTAAGGACAGCAGAGGGTTAGTATCAGTTAATAGTACATCATCGAGATGACGAGCTGCATCTCCATCTGGTACAGTAGTGCCAACGGAAAAATCTATAGCGAATTTTCAGAGCAGTTGGCAACATCGTTGGAGCGGCACTTCCATCACTGTAGGACATCTTCCACAAACGCTGTGCAAGAAAGGCCTCCTGCATTGCACTGGACTCCACACACCCCTCACATGGACTGTTCACGCTGTTCCCATCTGGTAGACGCTTTTGCAGTATTAAAGCCCGATCAACCAGGCTGCGTGAAAGCTTTTTTCCACAAGCGATCAGACTCCTTAACTCACTGCCTGCTTCCCACTACATTCCAGACACACCTGAACCGTTAACTAAACTTTTCTTTATACAGCGGGACTACCTCAGAGACACTCGGATATCTAAACTAGCTAGAGCCACATCGTCTCGTCTCACTGTGTATTCGTATACTGCTGAGATGACAATAAAGTTTATTTTTACTTTGATCAGCAAATAAAAACCTTTACCCAGTAATATCTTGACCGCTGCTAAGGGTTCTATACGAAGGGCATATACAGTAGTATAGGGGAAAGGGGACACCTCTGCCTGGTTTCGTTTGAGATTGGTATGGGTCTGTGTGTGTGGCCTGGCAATTTGAGATGCTGTCATGTATGGGCCAGATAGGTTTCGATGTCTCAAGATACTGAATAAAAAGGGCCAGCTCAGTCAATCGAATGCCTTTTCTGGTCTAATCCCAGGAAGAACATGGGGTAGTTTTGTTTTTTGGCTATTGCTATTAGGTCAATCACTCTTCTTGTATTGTCTCCTGCTATTCAGACATTAATAAGACCTACCTGGTCCTTATGTATCAGGCGTGGAAGTATGGGGGCTAGACTGTTAGCAAGAATTTTAGATAGAAACTTTAGGTCTGAATTTAATAAGGCAACGGGTCTGTAGTTTGTGCATAGTGTTAAATCTTTCCCTTCTTAATGGACAGATATGAGATAAGGATGGTGTCTGGTATAGGAGTACCTTGGAGGTAATTATTAAATAATTCTGTAAGGTATGGTGAGAGAATATGTATATAGGTTTTGTAATATTTATAGGGTAGGCCATCGGGCCTGGGGTTTTAGGCATGAGGCATTAGTTTAAGTGTAGCTGCTAATTCTTCTGCTGTAATGGGTTGATGAGTAATTGAAGGTCAGATTCAGAGAATTTTGGTATGTTCGCCTCATTAAGAAATTTATTTAGGGGGTTTTAATATGATTCTGTCGGGATCTGCTGGGGTTGATCCTGATTGAAGTTATAAAGTTCAAGATAAAAGTCTCTGATTGTGGCTTTATGTGCTTCCTAGACAGTTGGTAGGGACTGCACTGAGCCATCATTTAATTGGAACTATAAGGGATTGTTTTATTTTTTGGGCTATATAACGGTCATGGAGTGTAGATTAATTTAGTCTCCAATGTGGTTCCCTTGGGGGGGGGGTGCTGATAATTGTATGTGCAGAGTGATTGGGGAATGGTCTAACCATGTGATGGGAAGTATATTGGTAGAGTAGTCTAATCTCAAGCATGTGAAATAAAGAAGTAATCTATGCATGTGTGCTGTTTGTGAGGAGTGGAGTAGAATGTGTATTTCTTATCAATATGATGGTTAATTCTCCATGTATCAAAAGTGAGTGCTGTCCCATAATCTGTCTAAAATTTGTGGATATAGTATGTGAGGCTCAGTCTAAAGCTTGATGTGAGTGTCCATAGATTTTGACTAGGACATTTTGAAATTCCCTCCGACAATTAAGTGTGGGTGCAAATTGTTTGGTAATTTATTTAAGATCTCTAATAAAAATGCCTTTTGTCATCTGTTTGGGGAGTATATATTAAGCAGATTCATTGGTACCCCCGTGTAAATGGCTACTAATATTAAGTAATGTCCCATTGGGTCACTAATGACTTTGTTTACCACTAGACGGCAGTCTTTGTAGATTAATATTGCTGCTCCAGCCTTCTTCTGTGCATTGGATGCATAATAGCCTGTGGGGTAGTATTTGGATATCGGTTTGTGGGGATTATACAGTATACGTCAAAATGGGTTTTCTGATTAAAGGCTATGTCTGCTTTTAAATTTCTTATTTCTTTCAGGGTTAAGTACCTTTTAGTGGTACTATTTAACCCCTATGCATTTAGTGAGGCAATATAACATGTCCAGTAAATTGAAAGGTTAAGGTGTTGCCTGTGTGGCAATGCAGAAGTCTGGAAAAGGGTGGTAATGGCTCAAATGCAACATTCATTTATGAGCTCTATGAATGGGAAGGTGGGAACAGGGCCGGAACTAGGGGTAGGCAGAAGAGGCACCTGCCTAGGGTGCAACGAAAGGGGGGCGCTGGGCAGGTACCTGACTTTTGCCTACCACTAGTCCATGTTCGCTGCTCCTCCCACTCCTCCAGTGCTCCTCCCTGCCTCCCTCCCCTCAAGCGCTTTACCCCATCTCCCCAGTCACTTTCCCCGCCTCCCACCCCTCAGTCACTTTCCCCGCCTCTCACCACTCCCCTCGGTCACTTTGCTCTACCTCCCTGCCTCCAGCGCTGTAATGCTCTCCCCTCCGGCGTTTTGCACACACAATGTTTTCAGGAGCGCACGTCCGCGAGAGGGGAGCACGGAGGAGAGCGTGGAGGAGAGCGTGGAGGGGAGCAGGGAGGGGAGCGCAGTTGCCACCCGGGTCGCCTTGGTCCGCCACTGGGTTGGAAGCTGGTTGAGGTAGTCCGCTCCGGGCAAGCCGTCTGCCCATCAACCTTCAGTTGCTTTGTACCTGAGGGGGTGTTGAGAGGTTTAGTGCAATGTAAGTTGTTCGGCTAGGTTTCTCTTCAAGGAGGCAATGGGCTTAGAGTCAGTCGTGGTCCCTTTGGTGGTGTGGTGACTTTGTTCCATTGAGGGGTTAGAAGTGATTTGTGTGAAGAATGCCGAGGTGATGAAGTCTGGCTTTTTGTTGAAGGCTGAGGGCTGCAAGTAATTTGCCTCCCTTAGCTGGGTTCAGCAAGGTATGTGGAGTGCCTTAATGATTGCCAATTAACTTAAAGGGATACTGTCATGGGGAAAAAAAAATTTTTCAAAATGAATCAGTTAATAGTGCTGCTCCAGCAGAATTCTGCACTGAAATCCATTTCTCAAAAGAGCAAACAGATTTTTTTATATTCAATTTTGAAATCTGATATGGGGCAAGACATATTGTCAATTTCCCAGCTGCCCCAAGTCGTGTGACTTGTGCTCTGATAAACTTCAATCACTCTTTACTGCTGTACTGCAAGTTGGAGTGATATCAACCCCCCTCCCTTTCTCCCCCCAGCAGCCAAACAAAAGAACAATAGGAAGGTAACCAGATAGCAGCTCCCTAACACAAGATAACAGCTGCCTGGTAGATCTAAGAACAACACTCAATAGTAAAAACCCATGTCTCACTGAGACACATTCAGTTACATTCAGAAGGAAAAACAGCAGTCTGCCAGAAAGCATTTATCTCCTAAAGTGCAGGGACAAGTCACATGACCAGGGAAATTGACAAAATGTCTACCCCCATGTCAGATTTCAAAATTGAATATAAAAAAATCTGTTTGCTCTTTTGCTTGTTTTCCGATGACAGGATCCTTTTAAAGGGGGATCCCCATAGGTTAGGGATTTTGGATTCTCTCAGTTTCTGAGTTATTGGCTTAAAATCCCTTCGTTTGACCAGTGTGACAGGGGATAAATCAGCAAATATCTGTACTGAGTGATTGTGGAAGTCATCCATGGGCATAGTGCGTGTCTTGGAATAAATAATCTCTTTGCCTTAATGAAAGCATGCAATTATGTCCATTGGTGGTGTGTTCTCTGGTTTAGGTGTGAGAGAGTGGTGTGCTCTTAAGTACCAAAGGTCAAAAGGTGCATCAGGGCATCAGAGAAAACAAGCCCTGCAAATATTTTGAAATGTCAGGGCTTGATACCACCTTAGGGATTCCTCTGAACCTTAAATTCTGCATTCTGGATCTGTTTTCTTAGTCTTTGCAGGTTTCCCTAAATTGTGCCATATCATCCCTTAGTGTAAGATTTTCATCCTTCAAAAATGTTAGCCATATCATCAGTGTAAGTCTCTATTTTATCTGTTCAATCTCCCAGATCATAAATAGAGACAGTTTGGGATATGGTAGATTGTAATATATTTTGCAGCTGCATAAGTTGCTGCACTAAGATGGCGGCTGTTACTGGGCTGTGTCAATACAAAGGGATTGAACTGCATGTAGGCTCTGTGAGCTTTCCAGGTCCTGTGGTAGTGAGGAGGAAGAGGTGCTTTATAGATCTCCTTCTCGGTGCTTGTCCAGTCTATCAGCGCCATTTTGGTATGCAGTCTGCTTGTTGTGCGCTTGGGAGCATTGTAGTTATAGAGACGTTGTGGGATTCTGGTCTTTAAACTTTTTATTGCCCATTTTCTGCAGCTGGGTCGTCTCTCAGGTGTGTATATAGACCCGATCTGTTGAAAGACAAAAGTTGGTGGCATATTTTCGGGTGTTTTAAGGTCTTATGGCTTGGCGCTGGTGCGTTCTTCTCCATCAATATATTTTATATGGCAAAGGTGGTAATCTTAGATTTATATGAGCAAATCAGAGCAAGAGCACATGACAAGTTTAAGTAAAAGGCCTCTTTACCTTTATAGTACTGTTTGCTAAAAATACCAATCCATTTAAGTAAATGGGAAAGTTAAAATGACAAAAAAGATTAGTTCAGGTACAGAAAAGTCAATCAATGAAACTTTAAAATTACTTATTTAAAAGTTATTTTATTAAAAAGCTATTTAAAAAGGGGACAATTATGTAACTACTGTATAATTATAACATCTAACAGGAAACACGGTCATGGTGCTTTCAACAGAGTAAAAGCAAATAGAAGATGGCCTGCTGTCATTGCCTGCAATCTAAGATGATAAACAAATGAGATACTGTATTAGATACATCAGAATATGTTGTAGAAAAGAAGAAATTACAGGGATGATAGAATAGAACAAGACTGCAGAAAATATACTAGTTTTGCCACAAAATAATAAAACATACATTTATCAAGAGCCAGTAACAAAGGTGATCGATCTGCAATACTGACATTTTTTTCCAAAATATCTGAACATACAGAGAATGAAGGGGATTAGGGGTTCATTTTCTGGCATTTAAAGAGCTGCCTTAGGATGCTCATCACAGGATCTGTTATGCTCACCTGATTTACATAAAATCCTATCTTTCAGTGCTCTATTTTACTGATTGTACTGGTTTTATAGCACTGGAATTAGTAAAATGCTCCAACACCTAATTCTCTGCTTTAGACAAATCATGGCATTACAGCTACTATGTACAGTTTTGGTTACAATCATCATTGTATTAAAAAAATTATAAAAAAAATTATAAAAAATATTTTAAAGGGGAACTCCACACAAACATAACAAGCTTTTTGAAAAATAAACATAATTTCAAGCAACTTTGCAATATACATCAATTAAAAAATATGCAGACTTTTCATGATTTTTAATGGTTTGGAACAATTCCGTAAGCCTAGCCCCCTGCTCTCCTACTGATCTGTCTGACTACTTTGCTAAGCTGGCTGACTACTTTTACTTTGTATCCGCAGCCATCTGTGCTTATCCTGCATCCTCCAGACCCCACAATTCCCTGCATACATGATTTCAATAAGGAATGGCGCATCACTGTGCAATGCATTGTGGGTTATGTAGTTCCTGCATGCTGTCTGTAAGCTGTGGAGAAGTTGTTACAATTTGTAACATCAGTGTTTAGTCCCTCCTTCCCTGACAGGATTTCAAATGATGCAGAAAAAGAAGAACTGTTAAACAGCTTGATTTCAGCATAGAAAATGGCATTTATTCATACTTTCTGAAGAAAAAGGTAACTGTGATGGGTATATTAGGGGTTTTTGTGTTATGTGGGACTATTTATCAAATTTTGGTTTGGAAGCCGGAGTTCCCCTTTAAGGGCATAGCTTTAATGGATAAACATTTAAGTTTTCTTTATTATGATTATTATTATTCTTGTAGGTAGATAACCCTTTAAGTGCCAGAAGAATTTAATTTGCATTTCAGTGCCAACCGTTTTTTGAATATTTTGTACTCTCTGACTTTAGGGACATTTCCTGGGAACATTATACATAATTTATTTCAGGAGAACCTGAGCTTTCTAAATATGCCAGCATTTTGTATATTTCCACTTCTGGAGTTGTAGTTATTTACTAAAACTCAAATTTATCTTCTATTTTTATTAAGCCAAGCTAGAACAAACTCCCATCCATGATTTTCAGATTCTGACTTTTTACAGCTTAGGATACAATAAGTCCTCGACCAGAAATACCTAGGCCAATAAAACCTTGACCAGAAAAAAAATCGAGATTTAGAAAAATAACCCCCTTAGAGTTCTAAATACCAAAGAAAAATATATAAATTGCTATTTTACACAACACAGGGATTTATACCAGAAAAAAAAAAATTGTATGCACAAAAATCCAACTGATTTGCAAAGCCTCATAACAGCATATAGGTATAATTTTATGGAGGTGTTTGACTTCTATAGATCAAAAGATGCCAGGGGTTCACTGAACAGTTTGATGCCCACTGTGCATAGGATTACCAAAGTATCTGAAGTCAGAGCACACAAATTGTCCCAGAAGTCACTTCAGCTACTGAACTCACATTTACTGCAAAAAATAGAGCTTTCTTTTCAGTGCAAATTAAACAGAGAAATCCCTGTCTAAGAAATGATTTATTGTTTTATTTGGAGGCCCATTTATCAAAGGTCGAATTTAGATTTTTTTTTTCAAATATTTCAAATTCGAATATACTCACAATTTGACTGTGAGTATAGTCACAGTCAAATTACAATGTTACACAATCCACCTCTGAACCTCCAAACCTCCTCCTCCTCCTTCACTGGGGTTATCTAAGGTTGCCTGTCTTTCAACTGTAGCAAAGCAGAAGGGGGGGAAAGGTCAATACATCCCCCAGTGTTAAAGCTGTTATGACCACAAATCAATCTACCGATGGTATGAGCACCCCAGAGGGTGCCCTTCCTCTGCAGATGACATGAAAAAGAAGAGGAAATTTAAATCCAATTGTCTGGTACCTGAGGAATGGACCATCAGTGGTCAATGATGGATCACCCTTATCCAAGGGCAAAAACACCAGCATCTGCTCCTCATGTGGTGACATTATCTAGCCCAAGTGCTGGTCAACTGGTACCAGACAGTGCACAGTCACTGTGCTGTCCTCCCTACGTATTACCCTGGGGTAGTGTGTAGTTAGACATACAGCTAAACCTCCCCACACTCCAATAAAGAGACTGTGAACTGAAGTCTGTTGATTTTACTGGATGGCAAGGGGAATAGGTGAAACTGTAACAAATAACAGAAAATAGGATAAATAGATTGCAATGAACAGTGCAATATAAACATATATCCATATAAATGCAACATCAAAATGCTAGCTGGCATGAAAAGTCTATGCAGCAATGTCTCTGGGGGTGCTGGCAGCTGTGGAGGTGATTTGGTGCAACTATTTGCTTACCAACAATGCTACCTTGAGGAGAGATGAAACTGTGCATGCTTCTTCCACAGCATGTTCTGTAAAATGAAGTCTTAGCTCCCACAAGGCACTGCTCTAGGTCACATGGTGGGAGTATGGTACACCACTGTGGCAAAGGGAGAAAGTGGCCTTGTGCAATTACAGCAAGTGTCCAGCAGAGGGAGTTAGTCAAAGGAGCAATGAAATACAACAGCATAATGACAGCTTATGCTGGGACATGACAGTCACCTCTAGACCCAGCAGGGAATATGTCAATGTTACTGAGGCGCTAAGCTTTGGAAAATATAACCAGCCTTAACTTTTAGTGTCTTGGACAATTTTGCACCAGGAAGGGGAGAATATTGGGATAACACCCATACAGGATCCTGCAGATGAGGATGCAAGGGAGGATGGTGAGGCTGGGGTTGTGAATATGGAGGAGGGTAGCCAGTCAGATGCGGAAAAAACAGCCCGTTGATATCTTCTGTTCATGCTAAGATCTGTTCTCCCTTGTTTTCCACTGAGCCCTAATGTCATTGCCATCCAGGATGCTCAGGAGGCAATAAATATGTCAGAGGCTGACCATCAAACCTCTAAAGCTCCTCCTGTTGCTGAGAAACTAATCCCATCTACTACTCCTGAGCCAAACACATCTAAAGGTGTTCCTAGTGAAATTGAAGGAACACCTAAGCCATTGTAGTGTCTCCAGATTATAGGTTCTTTGGGTCCTACTCCTGTAACTTCTTGTGGAGAGTTTATCAAAGTTCCAGTGGAAGGGGGGAAATATCAATACCTCAGCCAGGAAGAGGTTAGGGATGAGGGGAACATCGAAGAGGAGGTTGACACAGGTGTGGCAAATTCTCATACCCAGATCATCCCTGCTGAGGAACTCTTGAGAGCATCCTTGGTACCAAAGAAAAAGGACTCATTGCCCATTTCTCCTGCGTGAACAACATCTAGAGACAGATTCCTTCACCTATGTCAGGGTGAGAGACGGTCATGTTTCTCAATCCTGGATCAATAGGCTATATATATTGAGCCATCTCATGTCACAAGCCCAGTCCAGTGCCATTAAGTTGACACCATTCTTAGACCACAATGGTGCATCCCTGAGAATGTCAGATACACCAACTCTACCAAAAGCAGCTTATTGGCACTTTAACAACAGTTTATTAGAAGATGAGGGGTTTGTGAAGTTGGTTCGGGAAACATGGACAGACTGTAGGGCTTTTCAGGATGAATTTGCCACATTGACAAGTAGTGGGATGTAGTCAAGGTTTGCTTAAAGCAGAGATTGAGGCACTGAATGGGGATATGCTTACTCTTAAGCAAAGGCTGTAGGCTCTGAAGACCAAGCACATGACTATGAAGATTTTCATTCATCCATGTCATGGTATATCTAGTATAGGTTAATCTAAAAACAACTGGACTTGCTGAGTAATCAATGTTCAAGATGTTTCCCTACTCATCCAAGCAGCTTCTTCAGTTCAACCGAACTGAAGAAGCTGCTCGGAAGAAGCTGCTCAGATGTGTAGTGAAACGTCTTCATTGATTACTCAGCAAGTCCAGCTGTTTTTAGATTTACCTATACTAGATAAGACCAAGCACAGTGCAAATACCTAGAAACTAAACAAACTCTGTATAACATGGAACAATGGCTTGTGGCGCCTATGTGCAAAGCCGCAGTTTGCAGTTGCAGTTACAACAATTCTAGGCACCCATTGACTTTAATGGGCGTCAGGATTGTTGCCGGCATCAGAATTGTCGCTGGCGTCAAAAATATTTTGACGCTGGCATCAAAATTCGTGTTTTGCAAATTTTTCGCTGTTTCTTGAATTCAGTGGTAAATTCGCAATTTTTTTGGTGAAACAAAACGGGAGAAATTCGCCCATCACTACTCTCAAGCGCTCCTTTTAATGCCCCACAATAAATCTCCAGGGCTTGAAGGAGTTCTTACAGTTCTTCTGGGATACTCTGGGACCTTATTTTCATAGGGTCCTAACTGAGGCCCTCAAGTCCGGTGAGATGCCATTTTTGTGTCATCGAGCAGTGTTATCACTGTTACCTAAGAAGGAGGATCTCCGCCTTATCAATAATTGGGGACCAGTCTTACTGCTCAGCACAGATTATAAGATTGTAGCCAAAGGTATCTCACTCAGGCTCAAATCTGTGATGGTAGAGGTGATTCATCCTGACCAGTCCTATTCAGTCCCCAGTTGGACAATATTTCATAATGTCTTTCTGATGAGACTTAATACATTTTACCCAGATGATTGGTCTATCTCTTGCTTTTGTCTGGATCAAGAGAAAGCATTTTACCGGGTGGATCACCAATATCTTATAGGCACTCTGCAAGCCTACAGCTTTGGCTCAATGTTTGTAGGCTACTTGAAAACATTGTATGCCTCTGCAGAGTGTTTAGTTAAAATAAACTTGCCTGAGTGCACCTCAGGCTTTTGGACGTTGAGTTTGGCAAGGATGTCTCTGGACAACTGTACACACTGACCATTGAGCCCTTTCTGTGTCTCCGAAGTAAAAGGCTCACAGGGCTGATGCTCAGAGAACCAGACACGAGGGTGGTTCTTGCATCGTATGCTGATGATGTAGTCCTCCTGGCCCAGGACTTGATTGATCTGGAACAGGGACAAGAGTGTTAAGAGTTCTATGCTGTGGCCTGATCTGCCTGGATGAATTGATCCAAGGACTCAGGCCTTTTGAAAGGTCCTCTATAGATAGACAGCCTTCCTCCTGTATTTTCGTGATATCTCGTGGGAGACTAGTGTCACTACATATTTAGGCATCTACTGTACATGTCAGCTGAGAAGCATCCTGTCTCACAGAATTTCATTGAACTAGAGAATTGCATTCTGACCCACCTGGGAAAGTGTAACAGTCTTTCTATGAGATGGGGGTGGTCTCTCCACTCTGGTACTGGCTGATATGTCTTATCCAATACCCAATTACCCAATAATTCTTCACTAAAATGTTATTGGACATTCTCTGGATGGGAAAGCACTGGGTCTCTGCTGGTGTTTCAAGCCTACCCTTTAAAGAGGGAGGGCAAGATGTCCTGTATATGCTCTAAAGTGCAAACCTTCCATCTCCAACAGATACAGGTATACTTGTACACAGATCCTTTGCCACAGTGGTGTATCCTAGCATCCAGCTTTTATCACCAGGTACATAACATGGGATATTACCGGCAATTGTTTGTCATGCACCCAAGGGGTTCCTAAGAAGCCTCTAACCACTGCCGGCTTACTACCAAGAGAGAGACTCTAAAGACCTGGAGCATGGTCTTTGTGTTAGGGCAATGAGTCATTCATTGGGAAGACATTCTAACTGAGCCCCTGCTTTATAGTCCTATAGACTAGGATGTCAGAATCCACCAGCATCCACCACTGCCTTTGCCAGGCTCAGTTAACCAGTTGGGAGTCTCAGATTGGTTAGAAGATCATGGGATTTCTCACTACTAGGGTTCCACACTGTCTGCTCCAGGAGATCAAAGACATCATCTCTCCTGACTCTCACACCTTCATTGATGGGGTTTTACGTGCTAGAGAGCTCCAATCATAATAATAGCACACAAGACTTGTCAATCCCCTCCTCCTGCCCTCAACTTCCGAATCAGAGAATTTTACTATGACACACATTTATGAAATGACAAGAAAGATGCTGTAATCTCTTATGTTCCACACTTAACACTTCTTTGCCCATGTCTTCTGCTACAATACCATCTGGAGGCTGGTTCTTAATTGGGGTGATAAACCTCAGCCCTGTATTCCAGCTTTCTACAGCAACCTACCAAACTGCATGACCATGCCAAAAGTAGTGTTTTTTATGAGATTTGTCAAAATCGGCACAAAGCTTGCATGTTACCCCATTGTATACCAAAGATTATATAAGATACCAACATAAAACATCCTAAATAAGCACACCAGGGGCAGATTTACATAGTGGGCACCCCTAGGCCCACTGATGTTCGTCGCCCATGCCCCCCCCCTTTATTCATGCAAATTTTCATAATCGGGATCGGAGCAATGTGGATCGGGCACGGGAAATTTACAAAATTATTATATCTTCTGCACATCCCCAGTGTTTTTGAACCAATGTGGGTGTGGTTGGACAGCATGCCGCCCCCTAAAATCCTGCCACCATAGACCCAGGCCTAGGTGGCCTTTCCACAAATACAGGCCTGACCAGGGGTATACAGAACACTTTGATGCCATATATGTGTTTGTATATATATATCTATATATATAGATAGATTTATCAAATTATGTGACACACAGAGACCCCCAAATTAAAACAGTGCATATGAAATTTCAAACCATATATTTTCTAAAGTACACATTCTGACAAATTCAAAATAGGTAAATACGTCTTTCTATGGCAAACTACCAAACTGCAACGTCATGCCAAAATTAGAGGTTTTTATGAAATTTCTCAAAATTGGCACAAAGCTTGCCCCAGATATCATAACACACCAACATAAAACATCCTAAATAATAATACCAGGGGTCTACTGAACACTTTGATGCCCAATATGCATAGATCTACAAAACTATGTGGCTTACAGAGACCCCCAAATGGATATATGGCAGACAAAATTTCCATGGGCAAAAACAAGTAACAAAGAAGGCAAATGCAATAAAATCACTAAAATCCATTTAAACCACTGAAACCAATAAATTTATGTGAGTATGTGTAAATATGATTGTAAGTGTGCATTAGAGTAAAATGTGTGTGTTTGGGAGGAGAACAAGCAAAGAGCGGGGGTGAGGCTTTACAAGTCGATTCTCCGCTCCCAAATCAGGAAGTGCTGAAAAATGTAGAATCTACGTTCTGTGGCACTTAGAGCATTTTATCCACAGAATGTAGATTCTACATTCTGAGGCACTTCAAGAGTAAAATTACCTTTCCTGCTAAAATATTTATTTACCCTAACTTTATGTAGATTGTGATCAAATGTGCCTCTGCAAAATAATATTTAGAAAAAAAATACCAATTTTCACAGTGTCACTAAAGGAATCCTTAAAGTGAAGGCATACCTCTTTTAACATTGATTGAATGAATAGGCTTGTGCTGAACATACTTTTTTGCCTGTTTTAACTAGGAAATATGTTTTTTTATTTCTTCCGGACAAAATGTGAATATTAAAGGAAAATTATACCCCCACAATAATTACTTAACCAGCAGACCCAAGATAAGAATCTTGCCAAACTGGAATATAAATTTCCGTAAATATTGCCCTTTTACATCTTTTACCTTACGCCCCCATTTTATGATATTCTCTGTGGTCCCTCAGAGATCATCTGAGCAGAAATACTGCAGCTTTAACAGAAAGAAGTGTGGAACTGTCTATTAATTGGCTCATGTGACCTAATCTAGGTATAGTTTTCCTTTAAACTCAAGCCAAGAGCAAAGTCAAACAAACTAGCAGTCCACAGAGATGCCATTTTGCCTATTGTTTTAATTAAGACTTACCTATGCTTTTTGTTATTTTATGCCGCAAAGTGCAAAATTATTTCTGCTTGCTGCAGACCAGATAAAAAAACAAAACAAAATAAAAACATATCTTAGCACATTTATCAAAAGATTAACTAGAGCTCATAACACAGTGTTGCCATAAGTATTCACAGGTCCCCCTACACTTGCTTGTCATGCACTAACCCACCAAAACTTTTTGCGACAATCCAGGCCCATCATGTCAACAGTGTCCCTGGCACTTACAGCGAGTGATTCAACTCTAAGAGTGGAGAATCACAGATTATATTGTGTAATAAACTAAACATATTTGTGATCTAATATTAGTTATTTTAGTTTATTTATTCAGAATATATTGTCTTGTTCAGTGCCAGGCCTTGAGCAAATTGCGCCCAAGGCAGGATCAGCCACTCATCACCCCTCCCCCTCATCCCCCTCGGCAATGTGTTTCTCCACACTAAGCAAGCAGCAGAGACAGGTTACACAGGGCATCAATAAATTAGGTTGGGGGGACCAGATCGGAACAGTAACAGCCGGGCAGGCAAGTGAGGAGCTAGGAGCAGAAGTTATCTGCTGAATGAAAGCAGCTACTATATAAGCCAGCAGTGACACATACAGCCTACATAATGCTGAAACTGTTCAGATTTACCTCCCCTCCTCGCCATTCCTGCTCCCCCCCACCCCAATGAATTCTCCCGCAGTACACAGCAAGAAGGGGGCAGGTCATAGGGGACAGCATCGAGAAGCAGGTTGAGGGAGAAGCAATATGACTCAAGTAGTGATAGCTGTGCTATCAGGTGAGGAGCTAGGACCAGAACTCAGGATAGGCAGGCAGAAGAGGCAAAGCCTAGCCCTCCCACCTATCTTTGCACCATACACGTGCCTCTTCTGCCTACCCTAGTTCCAATCTTGGTCTTGGTGTACTCCTGTCACGATTAGGGTACTTCTGGCTGCACGTTACTTTAGGTGTGGGTATCATGGTCACTAACTCAGTCTCTCATCCACCTTGCACAAAGGTTAAACTAACACAAAAGCACCCCAAATGCCAACCAGCACCCACAAAACTCATACAAAGAACTTGCTGCCACCAATCTCAGGAGACATACCTCCATTCATTATACAACAAATACACTGGAGGAACTAAAGGGTTAACTAGCATTCACACAGACTAGCATTTCCATTCAGCATGCAGAAGACTAAGGCTCACAGTTACACACATGGGCTAGGGTTGTTTAGAGCACCATAGACAATAATTAACATATTACATTTTACATTTAATATTATAAAAGGTCTAACAGTTCAAACACAAAGATGTTACAAAAAGGACATACATTAGAAATACAAACAGTTTATAAAATAAAAAGGAAAAACATATACTTAGTTCAAAATATTAAATGTTCTAGTTCTGGAGGCAAGGGGAAACAAACAGGATAAACCCCCAGGGAAATGGGTCCTCCAAAGTAAATCCAAAATTTGGTCAGAAGAGCTGACTATTTATCACAGTTTGCAGGGGCACCAGGTAACTAGACACTCTCACTACAACTGGAATGCAAGGGGCACGGCCTAGCAGGACACAGAATGAGTTTTTATTTCCTCCTGTGAGAAGGAACTGGACCAAGAATATCATTTTGCAGATGATACTAAATTGTGCAGAACTATAGGTTCCATGCAGGATGCTGCCACTTTTCAAAGTGATTTGTCTAAGTTGGGAAACTGTGCAGCAAACTGGAAAATGAGGTTCAATGTTGATAAATGCAAGGTTATGCACTTTGGCAAAAATAATATGAATGCAAGTTATACACTAAATGGCAGCGTGTTGGGAGTTTCTTTAAATGAGAAGGATCTTGGGGTTTTTGTAGATAACAAGTTGTCTAATTCTGGGCAGTGTCATTATGTGGCTACTAAAGCTTATAAAGTTCTGTCTTGCATAAAAAAGGGCATTTACTCAAGGGATGAAAACATAATTATGCCTCTTTATAGGTCCCTGGTGAGGCCTCATCTGGAGTATGCAGTGCAGTTTTGGACTCCAGTCCTTAAGAGGGATATAAATGAGCTGGAGAGAGTGCAGAGAAGTGCAACTAAACTGGTTAGAGATGTGGAAGACTTAAATTATGAGGGTAGACTGTCAAGGTTGGGGTTGTTTTCTCTGGAAAAAAAGGCGCTTGCGAGGGGACATGATTACACTTTACAAGTACATTAGAGGACATTATAGACAAATAGCAGGGGACCTTTTTACCCATAAAAAGGATCACTGTACGAGAGGCCACCCCTTTAGACTAGAAGAAAAGAACTTTCATTTGAAGCAACGTAGGTGGTTCTTTACAGTGAGGACAGTGAGGTTGTGGAATGCACTGCCGGGTGATGTTGTGATGGCTGATTCTGTTAATGCCTTTTAGAGTGGCTTGGATGATTTCTTGGATCGACATAGTATCAAAGGATATTGTGATACTAAATTCTATAGTTAGTATAGATATGGGTATATAGAATTTATGTGAAAGTATGGAGGGGTGTGTGTATGGATGCTGGGTTTTCATTTGGAGGGATTGAACTTGATGGACTTTGTCTTTTTTCAACCCAATTTAACTATGTATCCATGTAACTATAATAACCATAACTCCTAACAGGGACATGGTGGAGAAATTCAATTCTATTCATCAGTTAATCATTTTCCTATGGATTCCATAGAAACTAAATATCAATACTGTATGTCCTGCCCAGATATTCCCATGTGGTAAACCGGATGCATGTTTGGACTCCTTTAAAAGCTAATATTACATTGAACCCATAACCAGTTTTTTATACTGTTGGTACAACCAGTATGGATTCTGGAATGATAAATATCTATATATGTATCTGTTATATCGTGACTTCCTCATCACGGATGAGGGGTCTTAATGTGAACGCCCCTCCATGGCTTTTACTCTCCCACCTGGAATGGCTGTTATCAGCCAGGGCTTGGAGTAGGGCAGCACAGGCTTTGACCCCTTTCACATGGCTGATTCTAGATCTTAGTGAAGAGAGGCCTGTTATGTACAGTATCTGATTTTGTTACTTTCATTGTGTTGCAGCACTTTAGTTTGGAAACAAAAATGTCTTTTGCTGGCAAACAAAACTATGGCTTACAATCACTCATTTCTTGTTGGTAGAGTAGCGGAGTACCCCATTGTTAAGATAACCTATAATGCATGTTAAGAAATGCAAACCGTAAAACAATAATTAGTTATTAAAAAAAAATTGTGTGCCATTAACCTAATCTAAAATGCACCATCTGTCACCTCTATAAACATGCAATGTTAATAAAATATTTTGAATCATTGTGTTTGCCATCTTGTTTTAAATTAACAGTTTTACATAATCAAAGTTTAGCTGTAACTTACTTAAGTCACCTTGCATTTTCAGAATCAACGTATACCCTGGGAACTGGACCCAAGGAACAGCTTTAGTAATGTGCCTAATCTGCAGTCTGTACTAGTCAAATACTGTTTCAAATTTAACCAGATGTCAAAAAGTTGCCTGGCCATTTTCCCAGAATATGTCAATGTCCCATTTGCATGAATAATGTGAGTAATATTTTTCAGGCTTTTTTTCTTTAGCTAAGACATTTAATGCAGGGGAGAGAATGTTTTTTATGCAATTGGTACTGCTGTGTGGTAAGAATAAGCATCCTTTAATCACTTAACAGCAGATTGTAATGGAAAATAATTATTTTGTTGTTTTTCCATTCCATTTTTTCAAAATGTTTTCTAAGACTGAGTAAAACATTACAAATCAAAAGTGCAAAAAAGTATGCCATAACTTAACAGCTCAACATGAAGAGAGAATGCCACTAAAATGTATTATGCCAACACAAATTTTCAGTGAGAGCAACCAATAAGTCAGGTTAGGTAAAAAGTTTTTATACCTAAAATTACCATTGTACCATACAGGATTAAGCTCAACAATTGTGATGAGCAAATCTGTTCCGTGAAGAATTCACAAAAAGCATTGAAGTCCATGGGCATCAAAATAATTTTGACACGTGACAATTTTGACGCGAATGACGCGCTACTCTTTTGTCCAAATGCATTAAAGTAAATGGGCGTCGAATAATTTTGGCGTGCAACAATTTTTATGTGCGCAACTGTTTTGTCTAAATGCATTAAAGCCAATAATTTTGAGGCGTGACAATTTTGACACTCATGGGCGGATCTTCATTAAGGCTTGGGGAGGCTAAGCCTCCCCAAACCTGTATGTCGAAAAACAAGCCCCTTTAAAAGAAATAAAAAAAGTTATATATATATAAAAAAAAAAGAATCAAGTACGTGAGCTGAGCATTGCTCTTACTTGTGCTGGTTTGGGGGAGGGGTGGGGTTGCTGCTGATTAATACCTGTAAAAAGAGCATTGCCCATCATTTCACGTGTGGCTCGTGAGTGATGACGTAATCGCGCGAGATTTCCTATTGCAAATCCCGTGAGATTTCTTAAAGAAACATTTAGAAGCCAATGGAAGTGCCAAGCACTGTGTAGCACCACCGGTTGGGGAGTAGGTGAGAAACCAAGTTAAACTTGGTGTTGTATTCTGTGGCCAGAGCTAAAAGCAAACAGACACAGCAGCTGCTAATCCTCCTCCACCTGCCTGCTGTCTGGTATGTAGGCATTGTTTGATATTCAAGTATAAAGCACTGCAAAGTAAATTACCAAAGTATTTTATATATTACATTACATTTTATGCTTTTTCTGGTTTAGGCTTTCAATGATTATTGGTATAAAAAAATGAGCCAGGGACCCCTAATGTAAAACAGTGCTGCACGTAGTGTACTTGCTGGGAGTTTCTGTATAATGCAGTGTGCTTGTGGTTCTTATTGTAGTAACTAAGAGAAGTGTGTAAGGGCCCAAATAAGATGCAGTAGAACTCAGTTTGAACCGAGAATAAGGGATGTTGCTGGAGGCAGTATATCTGAAGCTCTTAAAGTAGGCAAAGGTGCCTACATCTAGGGGCACATGCAATAATAGGGATGAAATAGGAGGCAGATTATGAGGGAGTGTCTATTGTAAATGGAATTTAGCAATAATCAATGTCTAGGGGTAGGGATGTCGTGGACTGTTCGCCCGCGAACTAATTCGCGAGAACATCGGCTGTTCGCGTCCGCCGAATGTTCGCTAACGTCGCGCGACGTTCGCCAATTTGGGTTCGCCTTAGCTGGCGCTTATTTTTGACCTCTCACCCCAGACCAGCAGATACATGGCAGCCAATCAGGAAGCTCTCCATCCTGGACCACCCCCACACCCCCTGGACCACTCCCCTTCCCTATATAAACTGAAGCCCTGCAGCGTTTTTTCATTCTGCCTGTGTGTGCTTGGAAGAGCTAGTGTAGGGAGAGAGCTGTTTAGGGATTTGAGGGACAGTTGATAGTAACTTTGCTGGCTAGTAATCTACTTGATACTGCTCTGTATTGTAGGGACAGAACTCTGCAGGGATTTGAGGGACAGTGAGTTTAGGTTAGTTAGCTTTGCTGACTAGTAATCTACCTTCTACTGCAGTGCTCTGTATGTAGCTGCTGTGGGCACTGCTTCTGATCTCATCTGCTTTCATAGGGATGAAATAGGAGGCAGATTATGAGGGAGTGTCTATTGTAAATGGAATTTAGCAATAATCAATGTCTAGGGGTAGGGATGTCGCGGACTGTTCGCCCGCGAACTAATTCGCGAGAACATCGGCTGTTCGTGTCCGCCGAATGTTCGCTAACGTCGCGCGACGTTCGCCAATTTGGGTTCGCCTTAGCTGGCGCTTATTTTTGACCTCTCACCCCAGACCAGCAGATACATGGCAGCCAATCAGGAAGCTCTCCATCCTGGACCACCCCCACACCCCCTGGACCACTCCCCTTCCCTATATAAACTGAAGCCCTGCAGCGTTTTTTCATTCTGCCTGTGTGTGCTTGGAAGAGCTAGTGTAGGGAGAGAGCTGTTTAGGGATTTGAGGGACAGTTGATAGTAACTTTGCTGGCTAGTAATCTACTTGATACTGCTCTGTATTGTAGGGACAGAACTCTGCAGGGATTTGAGGGACAGTGAGTTTAGGTTAGTTAGCTTTGCTGACTAGTAATCTACCTTCTACTGCAGTGCTCTGTATGTAGCTGCTGTGGGCACTGCTTCTGATCTCATCTGCTGACTGCTGTAATAACCCAATAGTCCTTGTAAGGACTGCTTTTATTTTATTTTCTTTTTTGTTTTTTTACTTTGCTACTATAAGAGCCCAGTGCTATTAGTCTAGCTGTGTTGGGGAGTGGGACTGGTGTGCTGCTCCTAGTAGTTCAGCACCAACCAGAGTAATTTTTTTTTTTTAATACATATATATATTTTTTTTATTTTACTTATCTTACCGTTCTTTAACGTGTCCAGTGCTGTTTGCTGTTCTTCATAGTAGTGCACCAATAGTAGTGCACTTGCAGGCATTGTTTGCCCAGTGTGTTCTTCAAACAACTGCCACCTAGCTGTGTGAGCTTTTTCACATTCTGTCTAAATATCAATAATAATACCGTCTCCAGAAACACCACCTGAGTGACGTTTTTCAAGCAGCAATAATATATTCCGTATCCACTGCTGTAGTGTATACGTTGACCTTGCAGGCATTGTTTGCCCAGTGTGTTCTTCAAACAACTGCCACCTAGCTGTGTGAGCTTTTTCACATTCTGTCTAAATATCAATAATAATACCGTCTCCAGAAACACCACCTGAGTGACGTTTTTCAAGCAGCAATAATATATTCCGTATCCACTGCTGTAGTGTATACGTTGACCTTGCAGGCATTGTTTGCCCAGTGTGTTCTTCAAACAACTGCCACCTAGCTGTGTGAGCTTTTTCACATTCTGTCTAATATCAATAATAATACCGTCTCCAGAAACACCACCTGAGTGACGTTTTTCAAGCAGCAATAATATATTCCGAACAGCTAATATAATATATAAGCTAATATATAAGCTAATAATAAGCTAATATAAGCTAATATAAGCTAATAATATATTAGAACAGCTAACAGGTGCAAATAAGATACTTTGTAACAATTTTGACTCTGGTTGGTGCTGGTAGTGGTGAACTACTAGGAGGAGCAGCACACCAGTCCCTCTTTTCTCTGCACTGAACAGCCAGAAAAAAAAACAGTTTCTAACTTAATTAGCTTTTGGCAGAGAGCTCAGAACAGCTAACAGGTGCAAATAAGATACTTTGTAACAATTCTGACTCTGGTTGGTGCTGGTGAACTACTAGGAGGAGCAGCACACCAGTCCCTCTTTTCTCTGCACTGAACAGCCAGAAAAAAAAACAGTTTCTAACTTAATTAGCTTTTGGCAGAGAGCTCAGAACAGCTAACAGGTGCAAATAAGATACTTTGTAACAATTTTGACTCTGGTTGGTGCTGGTAGTGGTGAACTACTAGGAGGAGCAGCACACCAGTCCCACTCCCCAACACAGCTAGACTAATAGCACTGGGCTCTTACAGTAGCAAAGTAAAAAAAAACAAAAAAGAAAATAAAAGCAGTCCTTACAAGGACTATTGGGTTACAGGCAGCAGTCAGCAGATGAGAGATCAGCAGCAGGACAGCTGCCCACAGCAGCTACATACAGAGCACTGCAGTAGAAGGTAGATTACTAGCCAGCAAAGCTACCTAACCTAAAATGTCCATCAAATCCTTGCAGAGTTCTGTAAAGGGCAGAAATCACACTACATTTCTAAACTTGTGTAATAAACTGCTTTAAAACGTCCGGCGTCTACATGCCAATCAAGTCGTGTAAAGGTTACAGCCTGTTCACACGCAAAGACAAAACGCGGCGCTTACCGCAACACAAGAAAAACAATGAATGATACCGTCAAGTGAGCAAATAATAGTTTTTAATTACTAGTTGCTTGTCACCTCCAGGATGTTCGTCCTGTTGGTGGCAATATTTCTGTAGTGGTGTGTTTAGCAGTCACCGTGCTTGTGCGCACGTGCACGGTCAGGCAGAGGTAATTCAATGTACAGTGAAGTGAACCAAAAAACACTGATTCTGCAGTGTGGGCCCAGTTTTGGTCTACTTTATTGATCACCTGCGGTGACCATAAAAGATGCGATTTTGCCACTGTTGCAGAACCCTGAAAAATTAGGCATGTGTACTTTCCTGAAAAATTATGTTTTTTTTTGTCGCAGCCACTGAAGCACAGAGGCCAGAAAAAATATGCCATATAAATGCTGAAAATATATATTTTTTTGGTTGCAGCCACTAAAGCACAGAGGCCAGAAAAACTCAGGATTTACCTGTTCAAAAAGTTTTGCTTAAAATGAAACCAGTAGGGTTTGCACCCTAGTTTGTAACGGTGGCGGAGGGAGGAGGACGCTAAAGGACAGCTGTGTGTGGAGTCATGCGGCGTGCAGAGAAGGACAGCTGCATGGGGAGTCAGAACAAGTCTTCCGGCATGCAGTAACCCTCCGAGATCCATGCCTCATTCATTTTAATAAAGGTCAGGTAATCCACACTTTTGTGACCTAGGCGAGTTCTCTTCTCAGTTACAATCCCTCCTGCTGCACTGAAGGTCCTTTCTGAGAGGACACTTGAGGCGGGGCAAGACAAGAGGTTCATGGCAAATTGTGACAGCTCTGGCCACAGATCAAGCCTGCGCACCCAGTAGTCCAGGGGTTCATCGCTCCTCAGAGTGTCGATATCTGCAGTTAATGCCAGGTAGTCTGCTACCTGCCGGTCGAGGCGTTCTCTGAGGGTGGATCCAGAAGGGTTCTGGCGCTGCCTTGGACTGAAAAACCTTTGCATGTCTGACGTTACAGAGAGGCCAAAGTGCACTGTCCTTGCAGGTGCGCTCGTGGCAGGATTACTGGCACCTCTGCCCCTGGAATGTTGATGAGTTCCTGAAGTGACATCACCCTTAAAAGCATTGTACAACATGTTTTGCAGGCTGGTTTGTAAATGCAGCATCCTTTCGGACTTGTGGTACGTTGGTAACATTTCTGCCACTTTATGCTTGTACCGAGGGTCTAGTAGCGTTGCGACCCAGTACAGGTCCTTCTCCTTAAGCCTCTTGATACGAGGGTCCTTCAACAGGCATGACAGCATGAAAGACCCCATTCTCACAAGGTTGGATGCAGAGGTATCCATCTCCGCTTCCTCGTTATCAAGGACTACATCATCCACGGTCTCCTCCCCCCAGCCACGTACAAGACCAGGGGTCCCCAAAAGGTCACCACAAGCCCCCTGGGAAGCCTGCTCCTGTTGGTCCTCCTCCTCCACAAAGCCACCTTCCTCCTCTGACTCCACTTCTGACACCTCTCCCTGCGTTGCAGCAGGTGCCTGGGCTCGTTCTGGTGATTCCGACCAGAAATCGTGCGCTTCCTGCTCCTCGTCACGCTGGTCTACAGCCTCATCTGTCACTCGACGCACGGCACGCTCCAGGAAGAAAGCAAAGGGTATTAGGTCGCTGATGGTGCCTTCGATGCGACTGACCATGTTTGTAACCTGTTCAAAAGGGCGCATGAGCCTGCAGGCATCGCGCATAAGCACCCAGTAACGGGGGAAAAAAATCCCCAGCTCTGCAGATCCAGTCCTACCACCCAGTTCAAACAGGTATTCATTGACGGCTCTTTGTTGTTGCAGCAGACGTTCAAACATGAGGAGCGTTGAATTCCAGCGAGTCTGGCTGTCGCAAATTAAACGCCTGACTGGCATGTTGTACCGCTGCTGAATGTCAGCAAGGCGTGCCATGGCTGTGTAGGAACGTCTGAAATGGGCCGACACCTTCCTGGACTGCCTGAGAATGTCCTTGAATCCTGGGTACTTCGAGACAAAACGTTGGACTGTTAAATTCAGAACATGTGCCATGCAGGGCACATGTGTTAAATTGCCCAGTCTCAGTGCTGCCAACAGATTGCTTCCGTTGTCACACACCACTTTTCCGATCTTCAGTTGGTGTGGGGTCAGCCACCGATCGGCCTGTGACTGCAGAGATGACAGGAGTACAGATCCGGTATGGTTTCTGCTTTCCAGGCACGTCATCCCCAAGACAGCATGACAACGGCGTACCTGGCACGTCGAATAGCCTAGGGGGAGCTGGGGGTGCACAGGTGTGGAGGAGGAGGACCCAGCAGCAGAGGAGGAGGAAGCAGAGGAAGAAGACGAGGTAGAGAGCGAAGGAGGAGTAGAGGTGGTGGCAGAACCGCGTGCAATCCGTGGCTGTGACACCAACTCCACTGTTGTTGTTGAGCCACGCATTCCCTGCTTCCCAGCCATAACCAAGTTCACCCAGTGGGCAGTGTAGGTGACATACCTGCCCTGACCATGCTTGGAGGACCATGCGTCAGTAGTCATATGGACCTTTGCCCCAACACTAAGTGACAGAGATGCGGTGACTTGGCTCTGCACATGGTGGTACAGGTGTGGTATTCCCTTCTTGGAAAAAAAATTGCGGCTGGGTACCTTCCACTGCGGTGTCCCAATTGCTACAAATTTGCGGAAGGCCTCAGAGTCCACCAGCTGGTATGGTAAAAGCTGGCGGGCTAAGAGTGCAGACAAGCCAGCTGTCAGACGCCGGGCAAGGGGGTGACTCGCAGACATTAGCTTCTTACGCTCAAACATGGCCCTCACAGAAACTTGGCTGGGGGCAGATGACTGGGAACTGGTGGTCAAGGTGGAAGGCGGAGTGGAGGGTGGTTCAGACGGGTCAAGGACAGCAGAGGTAGAGCAGTAAGATGCTGGACCAGAAGGAGGGTGGCTTTTAGTTTGTCTGCTGCCTTTGAGGTGTTGCTCCCATAGTGCTTTGTGCTTGCCGTTCATGTGCCTTCGCATAGAAGTTGTACCTATGTGGGTGTTGGGCTTCCCAAGACTCAGTTTCTGACTGCACTCATTGCAAATTACAACGCTTTTGTCAGAGGCACACACATTAAAAAAATCCCACACTGCTGACCTTTTTGAAGCTGGCAATCTGGCGGTAACAGTTGAAGTTGGCGGCAATGGCGGGTGCGTTGGCCGGCTGACCACAGGTGCCGATACATGTTGTTGCCCTACTGTTCCCTGCGAGCTGTCCTCCCTGCTTCTTCTAAGTCTTATTCTCCTCCTGCCTCTCTGACTCTCCGTCTCTCCATCTGAACTATCCTCCTCTTGCTCTCTTCTACTGGGCACCCACAAAACATCAATCTCCTCATCATCATTCTCCTCAGATGCATCAATTTCTTCTAACAGCTCACAGAAGGAAGCAGCAGCGGGGACCTCCTCATCACTCATTATGTCCATCTCTGTTGTGTTGTCTGCCAGAATTATATCTGGTGTAACGTCCTCATCTCCTTCATCTTCTTCTGCCAATAATGGTTGCGCATCACTCAGTTCAAGAAACTCATGTGTAAATAACTCCTCTGACTCCAGTGAAGAAGGGGCGCCGGTGGTGGAGGAAGTGTTACGTGGGGTGCCCATAGCAGAGGAGGATGAGGATGTTGTGGCAAAGTTAGAAACGGTAGAGGATGGGGTGTGCTGTGTAAGCCAGTCAACTACCTCTTCAGCATTTTGGGAGTTCAGGGTAATTGCCTTTGTAAAACTGGGCAATTTCCTAGGGCCACAGGATAGCATAGCAACACGGCCCCTAGTGCCTCTGCGTGGCGGCCTGCCTTTGCCTGGCATTTTCTTTAAAACAACAACAACAACTCAGGTGATGTTTCTGGAGACGGTATTATTATTGATATTTAGACAGAATGTGAAAAAGCTCACACAGCTAGGTGGCAGTTGTTTGAAGAACACACTGGGCAAACAATGCCTGCAAGGTCAACGTATACACTACAGCAGTGGATACGGAATATATTATTGCTGCTTGAAAAACGTCACTCAGGTGGTGTTTCTGGAGACGGTATTATTATTGATATTTAGACAGAATGTGAAAAAGCTCACACAGCTAGGTGGCAGTTGTTTGAAGAACACACTGGGCAAACAATGCCTGCAAGTGCACTACTATTGGTGCACTATTATGAAGAACAGCAAACAGCACTGGACACGTTAAAGAACGGTAAGATAAGTAAAATAAAAAAATATATATATATTAAAAAAAAAAATTACTCTGGTTGGTGCTGAACTACTAGGAGCAGCACACCAGTCCCACTCCCCAACACAGCTAGACTAATAGCACTGGGCTCTTATAGTAGCAAAGTAAAAAAACAAAAAATAAAATAAAATAAAAGCAGTCCTTACAAGGACTATTGGGTTATTACAGCAGTCAGCAGATGAGATCAGAAGCAGTGCCCACAGCAGCTACATACAGAGCACTGCAGTAGAAGGTAGATTACTAGTCAGCAAAGCTAACTAACCTAAACTCACTGTCCCTCAAATCCCTGCAGAGTTCTGTCCCTACAATACAGAGCAGTATCAAGTAGATTACTAGCCAGCAAAGTTACTATCAACTGTCCCTCAAATCACTAAACAGCTCTCTCCCTACACTAGCTCTTCCAAGCACACACAGGCAGAATGAAAAAACGCTGCAGGGCTTCAGTTTATATATGGAAGTGGAGTGGTCCAGGGGGTGTGGGGGTGGTCCAGGAGGGAGAGCTTCCTGATTGGCTGCCATGTATCTGCTGGTCTGGGGTGAGAGGTCAAAAATAAGCGCCAGCTAAGGCGAACCCAAATTGGCGAACGTCGCGCGACGTTCGCGAACATTCGGCGGACGCGAACAGCCGATGTTCTCGCGAATTAGTTCGCGGGCGAACAGTCCGCGACATCCCTAGTGTGCTGCTCCTCCTAGTAGTTCACCACTACCAGCACCAACCTGAGTCAAAATTGTTACAAAGTATCTTATTTGCACCTGTTAGCTGTTCTGAGCTCTCTGCCAAAAGCTAATTAAGTTAGAAACTGTTTTTTTCTGGCTGTTCAGTTCAGAGAAAAGAGGGACTGGTGTGCTGCTCCTCCTAGTAGTTCACCACTACCAGCACCAACCAGAGTCAAAATTGTTACAAAGTATCTTATTTGCACCTGTTAGCTGTTCTGAGCTCTCTGCCAAAAGCCAATTAAGTTAGAAACTGTTTTTTTTCTGGCTGTTCAGTGCAGAGAAAAGAGGGACTTTCCAGTACAAAAGAGGGACAGGGGGTTGAGTGGTCAAAAGAGGGACAGTTGGGAGGTATGCAAGTGCCACCTAGCTGTGTGAGCTTTTTCACATTCTGTCTAAATAACAATACTAATTCCGTGTCCGTAAACATCACCTGAGTGATGTTTTTACAGCAGCAATAATATATTCCGTATCCACTACTGTATACGTTGCCCTTGCAGGCATTGTTTGCCCAGTCTTTAACCAAGTGCCACCTAGCTGTGTGAGCTTTTTCACATTCCGTGTCCAGAAACATCACCTGAGTGACGTAGTGTGATTTCTGCCCTTTACAGCACAAAACGCAGCGCTGTGTCAACAATGTATTTTTCAGATACATTTTTGCCCTTGATCCCCCTCTGGCATGCCACTGTCCAGATCGTTGCACCCTTTAAACAACTTTAAAATCATTTTTCTGGCCAGAAATGTCTTTTCTAGCTTTTAAAATTCGCCTTCCCATTGAAGTCTATGGGGTTCGCGACGTTCGCGAACCGTTCGCATTTTTGGACGCAAGTTCGCGAATATGTTCGCGAACATTTTTTCCGCCGTTCGCTACATCCCTATCTAGGGGCCCCTTTTTGAAAGAAGGTAGCATTAAACAGTGTGCTACAGCATATATATTCTTGTGTGTGTTTTTATGTGTAACTGGTACTTTGGACATCTTATAAAATGTCCTACAATGTCAGAAAATGTATGAAGGGACTTCAGAATTCCCCACTCTTCCTTGCATAATCAACAAGGCGGGGCTGTTCAACTGGTGGAAGCTGCTTGCAACCCCCCCCCCCCCTCTTGTATGGCCCCTGCACATGAAAGTCTGCCTACTGTGTCTGTTTACCATGTGTAAAATGTAAAAGGTATCACTACAGAGATGAACTGGCCCCTGCATTGTTTACACCTCAAATTCAGACTGTAATCCCCTGTATTGTTCACACCTGTGACACATCTATTGTTCTCATCCCTAAAGCCCTGTACTGTTCACACCTCAGACTCAGACTGAAACTGCCCACATTGTTCACCTGTTCATTTACAAAATGTGTCACTGAATGTAGTACATTTTAGAGTGGTCCTGATAAATTTCCATGTCTCCTGCTCTGTTCCACTGATGCTCCATATGTGTGGCAAAAAGGTGCATTTCTTAGAGTAAAAGTCATAATTGCACAAATATAGTGCACTTTAAAGGAGAACTAAAGCCTATCTGAAGACATAGTCTAGAAATGTTGTACATTGTTTTGTGCTTCTGTACCAGCCCAAGGCAACCACAGCCCTTTAGCAGTAAAGATCTGTGTCTCCAAAGATGCCCCAGTAGCTCCCCATCTTCTTTTCTGCTGATTCACTGCACATGCTCTGTGCTGTTGTCACTTACTGAGCTTAGGGACCCACTCACAATATACAGTACACATAGAATAGAAATGTCACAATATAAGGATGATTAGTAATTAATACAGATAATTACTACGTGGCAGAACAGAAACCAGCGCAATAAGCATCACAATTTAATAATCAGCCTTGTAGAATCCGCTTATATTAGACAACCCTCATTTTTGCTTGATAATTAGTGACAAGCCCTAAGCTTAGCTTCTCAACAGCTGCTCAGAGCCCACTGAGCATGTGAGTGTCACAGACACTTTCCAAGATGGTGACTCCCTTTGATAAGGTTGAAGTCCTGGATCATTGCTGCTATTGACAAGCTCAGACTTTAGCCTTGTGCAATAAGTTCAGTATATAAAATATGGCATTTTATCCTTATTCATCTTTAGGGTTTAGTTCTCCTTTAATTGTATCTTAAAAGTAAAAATGCGAGCAATCATCATAAAGTATGCAATATTACATGTATGTAATGTACATGCATATTACATATGCAATGTGTTAGAAATCACCCCAGTGAACATCATAATTTACTTTAGATTCCATTCCCCTTTGTGGTATACCTGCTGCACACATCCACCAATGCCCCAGCGATCCTAGACTGGGATCCTGGATACTACACGTGCACAGTAAAGATCAAACCTAAATTTTAAAGTTGCAAATTAGTGTGCATGCACTCTAGCCAGAGAGTGCAAAGGATCTCTGGGGCATCGGGCAAGATGGTGGTGCAGCAGCAGCAGCACCCTGGGCTGGTGCACTTTTCAGCACACAGAAACACTGTCCCGAGAAGGTTAGCAGCAATAGGGTGTCTAATTGGAACCACCCAGTGAATTTCCCTTTCCTTGTCCTTTAATTTTGCACCTGTTTATATTCATTACATCCCTACAAATAGGAGCTCTGGCATAAGGACTGAGGTTAGCAGTTATAATTACTGGGGTGATGCCTAACAAATTGGCTAGATATTGGAATATTGGTTGAATTTGTTTCCATTCAGCCAAAATTGCATCAGTGAGGTTGGGGTGGAAGCCTGGTTTACAGCCAGGGTTCCAGTTAATATCACAGGACTTCAGTTGGGTTGAGGTCAGGGCTTTGTGCAGTCAGGTTCTCCCACTCCCTGCTCAGCAAACCCATTCTGTTCGGACCTGGCTTTTTGCATGGGGGGAATTATTGATTCCACCTTCACCGAACTTTGTAGTTTATACATAGTTTTAGCTATATCATGTGTATTTTCTATAGGTTCCTAAAATTTCCAATTATGACGTTTTTGGTATTGATATTTCAACACAAATTCAACATAGTTACATAGTTAAATTGGGTTGAAAAAAGACAAAGTCCATCAAGTTCAACCCCTCCAAATAAAAACCCAGCATCCATACACACACCCCTCCCTACTTTTAATTAAATTCTATATACCCATACCTATACTAACTATAGAGTTTAGTATCACAATAGCCTTTGATATTATGTATGTCTAAAAAATCATCCAAGCCATTCTTAAAGGCATTAACTGAATCAGCATCACAACATCACCCGGCAGTGCATTCCACAACCTCACTGTCCTGACTGTGAAGAACCCCCTACATGATTTTTTTTACACAAAAGAAAGTGTATGATTTCTGCTGGTTTCAACACGTGTGTACAGGGTCGGACTGGGGGGCCAGCTGGGGCTGCTGCTTTAGGGCCGCCACTGCTTGTGTGCGCATGCTTTGCTTTTTTGCTGCAGCTCCCCCCACCTGCGCGTGTGCACATGCGAGCATATCCGCAAGCGCACACATATACTTTGATTTTTTGCCGCGGCAGGAAGAGAAGCAGAGACACAGGGAGCGGATCTGGTTTTTTCCCAGTATCCCGTCGGCCCAGTCTGACCCTGCTTGTGTATTTTGTAGAGATTTATACTTCTAAGCAAATTTAGTCAGACTCAGCCTATCTACTTTGAAGTTTGAATACACCAATATAAATAAGTTGCTTCTAGAATATTGTTTTTAACATATTTGTATACATTTTCATGCCGGGGTCCACTTCATGTGTTTTTGCACCCGGCCAAAGCAGTGTGCAGACACACCAGAAAGCAGATCTGAAAAGAAGGGTTGTTTTTCTGCCTGCACTTGGCCCATGTGAATTACAACATTTGTCAATACCACATAATATGCAACTGAATCAGCCGTTTCTCCACCAGTGAAAAATTGCTAGTGAAGAAACTGTTCATGTGACACCCTTAGCCTTCCCAAACAAAAAAGTCACCCTCCGCCTATGTTGACACTCGACAATTTTCTTTTGTCGCAGCAAAATTTTCCATGGCAAATCTTTGCAGAAGTTAAGCGAAAACATTTGCAGTCTTTTAATGCAAGGTCAGGATAGCAACTGATCAGACCCCAACTTCAATGTCTTTTCACTCTAATTGTATCAGACAATAATTTTTCTCTCACTTTTAACACACATAGGTTTGCAGTTTGCATACATTTATGAAGGTGTAATTGATTGCATGCTGGACAGTTATGAAAGGCCTTTTGTGACTGCGAAGCATTGAACATGAATGTCTTCTTGTGGCACATCAGTGTAGCATAGTTTTTTCAAAAGTATTTGCAGACCCTCCCTTTGACTTATAGATGAACTCTGCAGCTTTTAAATGCTTCAGTTTTACATTTGAGTTTTCTGCACTTTCAAAAACTTGAGTTTCATTAAAGCTCATTCAGGTTTGTGAGTTTTACCACAAGAAAAACCTTAAATCATGGTAAAAAATTCTAATTTGAATGTTGATCACTCTTTAGAGTACCATGTTCAATGAGCACCCAGGGAGAGCACAGAAGACATCCCTAATTCAGATCAAGTCAACTTTATTAACAGGATGGAACAGGTACTGGTTATGATGCGAAAAGCTCCTATTGCTTCCATTACTTGAGCAAATTCCCAAATTTTTCTAAGGAGGCCTGCCAAATTCATAACCTCTCAAATGGGACCTCTATGAAAGGAAACCAATGTACCTATATTGGCACTTAAGGGTGGTTATTTGACAGTCAAGGAATACTTTACAGTATTGCTTAAAATCTCTATTAACCCTAGGACAAAAGAACCCTGGAGAATTCTATGTGTAGTTTTATCCACTTCTAAATGCCCCCTAGCAAATGTAGGGACCTATAGGATCTGTTAGGCTCCTATAGCTTTAAATCCCTACCCTTCTCCTTTATTTGCACAACCATTAGTTATTGGCCAAAGGATGTAATGACCACTTCCTGCTACACTTCCATATAGTGTTTGGAAAGGGGTGCATCTTCCTCTTTGGCTCCTGGTGTCCTTCCAGCTAGGTGTTTCCCATTGAGCCTGGGTACACCAAGGCCCAGTAAAGCCACTGCCCTAAGTCGGGGACCAGGAAACCCTGTGAACAAGGTTAACAAGCACAGGGTAGTTTATTTAATAGACTCTCTAGGAGAGTAAGATTATATAGAAAGAGCAGTTGTGTGCTCCATCAAGGATAATAGCAGGGAGTAGCTTCCCACAAGGCTTCCTTGTATGCCTTTAGTGAAGGGACCACAGCGGAAAGGGTGTTTTGCTAGAATTCTTCTCCCTAACCACTCCACTGGATGGGATCCGGACCACTAAAAGGTGTATTTGTTAAGGCAATTCATGTACGCTTGTCTATTTGACTTATGGGAGTGACATCTGTGATTGCTGTATCATCCTCCTCTATCTACCCTCCTCTGTGATATGTTACACCATCTACATGCGTGAGTAAACCTGTGGTCAATTGCATTTTGCTCTTAGTGTAATAAACTACCATTCTGTTATTTCACCATTAGAACCTCCTGGCATCCAATATTTTTCCTATTTTTATGTACAGTAGCCTGTGTGTAGTAGTCCACTACACCTATTTGGGAAATTTCCACTTAGCAAAGGCTCTGATCCTGATGTGTGAGCCCAATGTAACCCATGCTCATTACCATTAGCTGGACATTAACTATCTGTGGTCTGGATAGCCAAGATAGTGTTACATAAATTTGCAATTTTCCATCCCATTTTCAGGTCTTTCCTGCATAAGCAGGGGGACAAATGTTGCTGCTTGCCATTTGCCAAAACTCCCTCCCATAAAAATATGTATTCATTCTAAGTTCTAACTGTATCATGTAAAATTAAAAAATATATATTTTGGCAATTATAATTTCAAAATTTGGTTGTCATAACTGTTAGTTTTCCATTTTATCAGCAGCCAACAAAATAAAAAATAAAAAAAATTCGGAAATCAAATTACACTGAAATTCACATTAGCTCTGAAAATGTCACAGTTGCAATGTCATGTAAGCCACTGTGTGAGACTTGATATCTTGCAAAGTTATAATTGTAACACAACTTCATCCAGCACATATGGACCATGTTAATGTTTTCACTACAGAATTTAAAGGTCTGAGGTAGTATTCACTTAATGAGATGATCTGCTAATGAGATGGAACCTGCATGTTGAAGAGTAGAAATGCCTGTGATTAGAGTGTTCCTTGAATTTTTGTTCTAACCCAAATCAAGCCACATGTCTTCCTTCCAGCAATATAAAGCTGGCCTAAGGCGAAAGCTGTACAGTCAGCTGCAATGCAGATCAGGTCATTTGAAGTACTGTAATTCAGTGTGCGTATAAGGTTAGAGCTCATTACATTAGAGAGAAAGAGAGATGGACTCAAACCAAAACATTGCTGTTCTACATAATGAATGTGAACATTGCTTTGCTTGTGATGTGAAAATTAGGATGCTATAAAAGAAATCATGTGGGGAAACGGAACACACAATGTGGTTGATTAGACTCATTTTCAAGTGGAACAGTTGTTTGATCATTAATAATGAATATATTTAATTCTGCTCCATAAAAACCTCTCTTTTCATAGTATATTTTCCTACAGACAAGGAAGCAAAAACATTTAATCACTATTTCCCTCCTGCCCTGATTCTCTGTGGGGTCTCATTATACTATTATTACAGCTAATAATCAATAATTAATGTAATTATTCCATTGGCTTCAAACACATAGTAGACCTGAATTTTGTAAATTAATTAAGGACTAAGCTCTGGGTGGTGAACTTCACCTTTTGAAACAACCTTTATTTTAACATGGTATTGAAGGTCAGATGATTTGTATAATTTATTGTAAGAAACCACCCTGACCTCCAGCGGTACCACTTTAATTAGGGATGGATGTAAATAATTACCGTCAGCTGATAAAAAATCCTATGAGGAATAATGTAACTAATGGTCCCCTTTAGTGATGGGCGAATTTGGGCCGTTTCGATTCATCGAAAAATTTTGCGAATTTCCCGCAAAATGGCAAAAAATTAGTGAAACGGCACCAGCATGTTTTGGAAGCAGGCATCTGTTTTTGGCGAAATTGCGCCGGTGTCCAAAAAAACGGACGCCGGTGTCTTTTTTTTTTTTTACACTGGCGAATTTTCACGGCGGTTTCGCAAATTTATTCACCGGCAGCGAATCACGGGAATTCGTGCCTGGCAAATAAATTCGCCCATCACTAGTCCCCTTCTGTAACACAATATAGGGCTCTGTATAAAAAAGTATATTAAAAAGTATATTTTTCATAATATAGTAAATAATGTACACCATTATAAAATATATAGTGGATAATGTACCCCCTACTGTAATTTATAAAGATATTATAAGTCACCGAGGAGTTATGTGACCATATAAAAGCACGAGGCCGCAGGCCGAGTGCTTTTATACAGGTCACATAACTCCAAGGTGACTACTAATATCTTTATAAATTACATTAGGGGGTACATTATGCATTATAATCTAGTTTTTATGTACAGTGCCTTACAGTGGCTGTGTATGTGCAGAGTTTTACTGGCATTGCTTTATGTGGTACAAAATAACACTTTTGAGGCTGTTTCATTTTGCCCTACCCCCCCCCTGATTAAATTTTTTCCATGTAGTTACTTTTTTTGGGGATAAGTACCTTTTGAATTCAATCTGCTATTTTCATTTTCCTTGTCCTGCATTGAGTGACGTCGTCAGTTGCAGGTTAAAGACAGCTGAGGGGGGGGGAGGGTGAATAAAGGAAGGTGACAGAATTCAGGAACAGAGAGTGATGGCTAAAGGCGGAACAAAACCGGAGTTTCACTGTGTAAGAGAGAATGGAATGACATCGTGGAGGGGGAGCTAAAGGAGCAGACACGGAGGAGTAGGAAGTTAAAGTTAAAACGGTGAGTGGAAGGGAGGGGGAGTGAGACAGAGAGGCACTTTGCGAAGGGGAGGGAGATGATAGAAGCATCATGTGACGGGAGCCAGACGGAGGGGGTGGGGCTAGGGAGAGCCGAACCTTACACTGACTGATTTAAACAGGCCATAGTTATGACACAGGAGGAGCGCGCCGTGTAAAGAAAAAGCTGAGCCAGCGAATTACAAAAGCAGGACGCAGTGGAGGAAAAGAGAAGCAGCGGCAAGTGACGTCTCTAGCGTATAAACGGCGCGTTCTGATGTCAGAACGCGCCGTTTATAAGGATATAATTTACAGTCTGGTCCCATAGGGAATTGACCAGACTGTAGATTATATAGTGAATAAAGTACCCCCTCTTGTAAAATATAAGGATATTATAAGTTATCGAGGAGTTTCATGACCATATAAAAACACGAGGCCGAAGGCCGAGTGTTTTTATACAGGTCATGGAACTCCGAGGTAACTTATAATATCCTCATATTTTACAACTGGGGGTACTTTATTAATTATAATACACTAATTTTAGTGAGTCATGTGACAAAAATTACATCACTACTCACCGTTTATAACTGATGACATCACTACTCACTGTTTATAAGGATATAATTTACAGGATATTCATGGCTTTTGTGTATTATAAGGATATTATGAGTCACTGAGTTCCATGACAAGGCCAAAGGCTGAGTGCTTTTTTTACAGGTTATAGAATGATCCAATAAATTCAAGGAAACACCATATTTAGGGGCAGATTCACTAAGGGTCGAATTTCGAAGTTAAAAATACTTCGAAATTCGACCCTCGAATTGAAATCCTTCGACTTCGAATATCGAAGTCGAAGGATTTAGCGCTAAACGTTCGTTCGATCGATAGAAGGATTTTTCGTTCGATCGAACGATTAAATCCTTCAAATCGAACGATTCGAAGGATTTTAATCCAACGATCGAAGGAAAATCCTTCGATCAAAAAAAGTTTAGCAAGCCATGGGGACCTTCCCCATAGGCTAACATTGACTTCGGTAGGTTTTATCTGCCGAAGTAGGGGGTCGAAGTTTTTTTTAAAGGGAAAGTACTTAGACTATCGAATGGTCGAATAGTCGAACGATTTTTCGTTCGATTTTGTTCGAATTCGAACGAATTTAACCAATTCGATGGTCGAAGTACCCAAAAAATACTTCGAAATTCGAATTTTTTTCATTCGAATTCTTCACTCGAGCTTAGTGAATCGGCCCCATACAGTATGAATGTCAGGGATCCACTGAACAGCTACCTAGCTACTGAAAAAACCAGTACATTTACTGCATTTTGTGTGGGGTAAAGTCACAAAATAAATGTCATATTTGGTAAGAGCACATTCTGCTGAATCTAAAATTGGTAAATGTGTTTCTACTCCAAATGATCTGAGAATCCCTTCAAAGCATTTTATAACATTGTATCGCCCACATGGCATTAGGTACCAAAATAACACATCTTAAACTAAATGCCAGGAGTCCACTAAACCGTTTGATGCCTAGTATTCATAGGATTACCAAAGTATCTGGCATGTATAGTGAAAATATTGCATATGAAATGTCATGGAGGTCACTTCAGCTACTTGCAGAAGCAATATATTTACTGCATTTTATGTAGGGTAAATACCCAAAATATGTTTACCACAGAAAACCATATATTTTAGAACGTACACAGTTTACCATAGAATATATGTTCTGTGGCAGTTAGATCCTTTTTTTTAACAGAGGGTAAAGAAAATAACCTTAAAGTAAATCATACCATATATATTTTTTTAATTTAAAGGGATTCTGTCACGGGAAAATATTTTTCCCCCCAAAATCCATCAGTTAATAGCGCTGCTCCAGTAGAAGTCTGAAATTAATTTTCTGACATGGGGCTAGACATGTTGTCAGTTTCTCAGGTGCCCTCAATCGAGTGACTTGTGCTCTGATAAACTTCAGTTACTCTTTACTGTTGCACTCAACAGTAAGGCTAGGACCAGACAATATATTACACTGCAGATTTCATGCAGGTGGAGAATCCACTGCTTCCCTTTGCCTTTTCAACTGCTGGTGCATTTTGTCACAAATGAAAAATGTTAAGTTTCGATGCCGAAATCCACCGCATTTGCCTCTACACAGGTGGACACAATGCCTCCAAGTGCAGGCAGAGCAGAAGCAGAAGAGCAGCAGGGCAGCAGATTTACAGCCTGTGGAGAAACGACATAATCTGGCATTTCAGAAAAAATCCAAGTCCCACTGTGAAAATAGCCTGTCTGAAAGCAGTTCCATCATGAAGGGCTGGCTGTTTCTGACAGCACAGGATCAGGCAAAATGACCTGAGATGGCTGCCTACACACAAATATTACAACTAAAAAAAAATACACTTTTTGGTTCAGAGGTGAATTATTTTCAGTGTAAACAGTTTAATAAAGAAATAAAAATTGCACCATAAAAATCATGAGAGAATCCCTTTAAAGGAGAAGGAAAGGTTACAACTAAGTAAGTCTTATCTGAAAGGTCCACCTAAATATACCAAGTCCTCTGTAAAAAGAAACACTGCATTTCTTTCCTTCTATTGCCTTCAGCTTAAACCTCCTTGCCCCGGGCATAAGCATGCTCAAATTGCTCCTCTTCCTCCCCCCTTCTCTGCTGTAATCTGAGCCCAGAGCTATAAATGAGCAGGGACAGACTCAGGCAGGAAGTGATGTCACACCAAGGTAATACTGCAGCTGCTATCCTAATCAAACAGAGAGCTTCTAGAGGTTTTTACTCGGGTATGGTAAAACATTCTACAGAATAAATATAGCATTCTAGCTGGCACTATTGCAACTAATCTATTGCCAATAAAATGCCTGCATAGCTTTCCTTCTCCTTTAATACAGTGCCTATACTATTACCTTTACTGGCAAAGCATTAAAATGTCATATTTAAGTATGTATGAATTTTCCATCTGTGTGAACCTTTCTATAGCATGCAGGGGATGTAAAGAAACATATTTAACAATAAAATTATTTTTTAATAAAATAAATAGTCCATTTTAATTCATTAAAATTACTATAATCAATCACAAAAAATAAAGTTATGTGTGAACATTTAGAATTGACAATGTCCTGAGCATAAAAGAAGGTTAGAGTGGGCTTTTTTTAGAGTGGGTGAGAATATGGAGGATAAATGAGCCAATGGGTTATTCTCTGCCATCAAATTCCGTTTCTTTGCAGCATTCAAGTAATTGCTCTATTCATATCTTTCTTGCTATGTGATCCATACAATATTGCTCTACCATCAAATTGCTTGCTGATGGATGTGCATAATATTACCTTAATAACATATTTATTGGAAGGGGACACATGGAGAATGACAACTAAAAATGTAATAGAGAATATGGATACAAATGCATGTTTAACCCTTTCCATACAGGAGATACAAGATACTATAGGGCCAATTCACAAAAGGTCATTATTCCTTAATGCATAGTTTTGTGGCTTAAAAAACAATGTTTATCTAAGGAATGATTACCACAAAGTGAAATTCTAATCGCATTGCGATACTCATAGAATAGAATTAGTCCTAATGCATAATTCACAAACATCTTTTAAGTGATAAAAGCATAAAATAGTACTCCCAGGAGGTGATATTACTAAACAACAGCAGTTGCCGTTCATCTGTGGTGATTGTCTCTGGTGACAAGATGGAGTTTGCAGTCAGATTTTTGCTTGAATCTGCAGAAGAGAATCAAGTCTGTAATTGCCATAGAGTGATGCATCCTCAAGTTTTCTGGGAAAGATCAACTCTAGATGGATTATCGGAGGAAGAAGTAGTGAGGTGCTACTCTGTCAGTGGCATCCCGAATGTCTTAAGTGCTATACATTGCATTCATGTAGCATCGTAAGACTCCTATGTGTCGGTTGGCTCTAAGTCAGCAAAAAGAGTTAAAGATATTTTAGCCACCAGCATGTAGAAATGCATGGCTTATAAAAGACATTTTGATACACATTAGGAGCACATTGATCATAATGGGAGATTACAAGTTACCACACATAAAAACACTTTCTAATCATAGCTATAGCATTTTTAGAAGCTTCTTTTAAAATGGCTGAATGTAGGAGTTGAACATTTCATCCAAACACTTCTAAAAACCAGACAGAAATTATTAGATAGTGGGTGAATATTTGTTTGTTAAGCTTTAATGTCACATTTATCAAAATGGGACACATATAAATGAAGCAAGATTCCTAGTAAAATAAATTTACATACATTGATTTTACCTGTTGAATCCATGTTATAATTTCCTGCCATGCCAGTAATTGTGTCTGGTGCAAGTATGGTTGATATTAGAGATTGGCAAAAAATTTTTGCCTTTTTTCGCCGTCGAAATGACGTCCATAGACTTGTATGGCGTCATGCGTCAAAAAAAAAAAGATGTGCATCAAATAAATTTTGCCGCGCGTCATTTTTGATCCCCGTAGACTTTAATGGATGTCGGTGACATTTTGCCGGCAGCAAATTTTTGGCGGAACGTAACGCGTCAAATTCGCCCAGTTGATTTTTATAATTCATAGGCCCTGAGGTCAAAATCTTTTGGTGGTTCTCCTCCAGTACCCCTCTGATATGTTTTCTGAGCAGAATTCTTTTTAACTTAAAAAAAGAGTTTGTTGTTAAATTTGAATATGTAACTGACATTTTATAAGATGAAAGTTTTGTATTTTTGGATATCAAAAAATTGTTAACTAGGGCGGCATGGAAAGACATTTCTAATTGTAATGAAAAAATGCACAGACATGAAAATATTAGCATATGACATACTAGAAATATTTATATATATGGTAGTCATGATATCTCTCATCTCCTGATCTCAATCCAGAACTCCTAACTCGTGTCTCCTCCTGCCTGTCCGCTATCTCTACCTGGATGTCGCAACACTACCTTAAATTAAACCTCTCTAAAACTGAAATGGTTCTCTTTCCTCCAACTAACACCAGTAACATCCCAGAAGTATCTACCAGGCAGCTGTTATCTTATGGTAGGGAGCTGCTATCTGGTTACCTTCCCATTGTTCTTTTGTTTGGCTGCTGGGGGGAAAGGGAGGGGGTGATATCACTCCAACTTGCAGTACAGCAGTAAAGAGTGATTGAAGTTTATCAGAGCACAAGTCACATGACTTGGGGCAGCTGGGAAATTGACAATATGTCAAGCCCCATGTCAGATTTCAAAATTGAATAAAAAAAAATCTGTTTGCTCTTTTGAGAAATGGATTTCAGTGCAGAATTCTGCTGGAGCAGTACTATTAACTGATTCATTTTGAAACATTTTTTTTCCCATGACAGTATCCCTTTAATGTTGTTGTACCAACCTTTGGTTACATTTCTGTGCTGATTCAAAAACACCAGGTTATACAGAATATTTAGTTAGTGGCCTGGGCCTTATGGCATCCTTTTTCCCTATACTGGGGTATCATTTTTGTCTTCTGGAGGAATTTAGGTTTCAGAACCAGCTGCCTCCCTCACAAGTATTTTCCAAGGTTGAGGTAATTTACAAAAAGAACCTGGGGCCTTTATTCTGCTGGCAGTTAAAAGTTATGCTTAATCTTGGAGTGCCATCTTGATGTTAGAGTCTCTTAAGAATGGATGGTCCAGCTTGGCCATTGTGTGAAGGGTGCAGCTGCAATTCTGACCTGAATGTTCAGTGAGCAGTGCTAATGCAATGCTGGTCTGCATGTTCTGTGAGCGGTGCTAATGCAATGCTGTTCTGCATGTTCTGTGAGCAGTGATAATGCAATGCTGACCTGCATGTACTGTGAGCAGTGATAATGCAATGCTGGCCTGCATGTTCTGTGAGCAGTGCTAATGCAATGCTGGTCTGCATGTTCGGTGAGCAGTGCTAATGCAATGCTGGTCTGCATGTTCGGTGAGCAGTGCTAATGCAATGCTGGTCTGCATGTTCGGTGAGCAGTGCTAATGCAATGCTGGTCTGCATGTTCGGTGAGCAGTGCTAATGAATGCTGGTCTGCATGTTCTATGAGCAATGCTAATGCAAGGCTGGTCTGCATGTTCTGTGAGCAGTGCTAATGCAATGCTGGTCTGCATGGTCTGTGAACCATGCTAATACAATGCTGGTCTGCATGTTCGGTGAGCAGTGCTAATGCAATGTTGGTCTGCATGTTCAGTGGGCAGTGCTAATACAATGCTGGTCTTTATGTTCTATGTGCAAGTGTAATGCCGGTCGGTGCAGACACCAGCTGTAGGTAATCCGGTAATGACTCTGGGGTTCAGTGTTCATGAGCGGGTAGGTTCCCCTTCTACTCCCTCCCATAGCAGCTCAGAGTGATTCTCATAAGCATCAGGTGGAATTTACTATGTTGCAACACTTTTCTGTTATTGGACAGGTATGTTAGTTTTAAAAGAACATGTACTTCTTTTACTCTGCTTTTCAGAGTCTAGCTAGATTAGAAGCTAAGGCAATGCTGTAGGTTAGCAGAACACTGTTCAGTCAGTGTATGAGTGTTTATGGGGATTCTGGCTAGCTGGGAATTGGCAGCAAGAGAGACTGGGCTCTTGACTCTTTTTTTGACACTTTAGCAGAGTGCACTCAGTCTGGCATAATGTAGTAACCAAACTGAATGTATATGTTGAAACATTTCAGTGGTTCTGGGGCTGACTGTAATAACAAGAAATTGTTATACATTTCTTTGGTCCTGGCACTGTTTAACATTACAACTTAACAGAATGTACTGTATATGCTGAAACATTACAGTGGCTTTGGGGCTGGCTAAGATAATAACCAATTATAAATGAACATGTTATACATTTCTTTGGTCATGGCACTGTTTAACATTAGAACCAAACAGAATGTACTGTATATGCTGAAATATTTCAGTGGCTTTTGGGCTGGCTAAGATAATAACCAACAATAAATGTACAGTTCTCTAATTTTGACAACAATTAATCTAACCTTAATATAACCTTCCTAACTGAAGTTATGCGTTAAACAGCTCAGTGATTAATGCATTTTCCAGATGGTAGCCATGGCTGTACTTGCTTATACAGCCTCCAGGTTTTCATGTAAGTATGGGTAACATAAGTCACTGTTCCAGTGGCCCTGTGTCATGTTTGTTTTATATAACATTTGAGTCAAGTTATAAGCATGGATTACTCTTGCAAACAAGCTATTTGTGTATCATATGCTTGCTTAATGTAGCAGCTAAGACTGGCTTAAATGAGAGAGCCAAGTCATGTATAATATTAAATAATTATTTATATGCAGAAGCTATGCTGGAGATAAGTATTCTACTCTTATATACAGCAGTAAATAATGGCTTAATGGACTGTGCCCCTGAGAGTATGACCCAACCAATATATGAATTATAGATGCATTAAATGTAATAACTGTTGTAGACTTATATCTTGTCTAAATGGAGTGGCTAAGACCAATTCTGACTTTGTACAAAGGCTCTGCAGTATATGGTATTATGCACTTGTGTAACACAGAGGTCAATATGGCCTCAATAGGCATGTGTATACACTGGTTTGAGAGTAGTTGTCAGTTCTTGTTTAAATGCATATGGCTGTACTGCACATGTGCATTAATGCAGCAGTCAAGCAGTAGATAGGCATGATACAGTTGCTGTATTATAACCGCTGACTTGAAGGCCACAACCATTGAGGTATATGTGGTCTATATTTCTCACATTCAGAACTGTAGGCTGGTTGAGGGGTGAAAAAGTGTTTAATTCAACATTTCGGCTCTTGAACGTGAGTCGTCCTATGAGTGTGGTTTTTTGCTGTTGTATATTAAGATTGAATATTCCAGCTCCTAGGCAAATACCTGTGATGTGTGTGCACTGGTCCTATAAAATCGTTAAAATCTGAACAAAGTTGTCTTATTCTCAGAAATTGGCCTGTAGGAATGTTACTTTTTAACCCTTTAAGTGCCAGCAGAATTTCACATTTTGGTTACGCGAAATGCCAGCCGTTTTTGAAACATTTTGTGCTCTCTCACTTTAGGGGCATTTTCTGAGGGGAAACCTATAGTTTACCTAGGAAAACTATACATTGTTTTTTTCGGTAGAAACTGAGCTTTCTAAATCTGCCTGAGTTTTCATGTATTTCTACCTGTGCAAAAAAATTTATAGTGCTAAATACCAAAAAAAAATGAAAAATTACCATTTTTCATCGTATATCAATTTATACCAGAAAAATATTTCATTTTACGGATGAAAATCCAACTGATTTGGAAAGCCTTATGTCTCTCGAACGTGCCAATACCAGATATGTATAGTTTTAGAGAGATTTAGGACTTCTGTACCTTAAAAACTCCCGGCAGTATATTGCCGAATTTTGAAAGCACTAAGGCAGAAAACGGCATGCTTTAGATTCCAAGGCCAAAACTCCTGAAACCGTAGGTTTACCCCAGAAAACCATATATTTTTGAAAAGTACACATTCTGCCGATTACAAAATGGGTAACTATGTCTCTCTACTCCCAACTACCAAACATAAAAGCTTGTCTGAACATAGCGGTTTTTCAAAAAAAAATTCAAAATTCTGAAAAATCATTTCAAAGGTTTTATTTTGCTGCTCTGCATATCCCAAACTATATTAGGTACCAAGAAAAAGCACCTGAAATATGATTGCCAGGGGTCCACTGAACAGTTTTATACCCATTATGCATAGGTTTACCAAAGTATCTGGCATTTAGAGACACCAATATGAAGTTAGCACATCCAAATTGATCAGGACTTTACTTCAGCTACTGAGAAATCAACACATTGACTGCATTTTTTGTGGGGTAAAAACACAGAAATATATGTTTACCCCCCAAACCCATATATTTTTGGAAAGTACACATTCTACCGAATCTAAAATGGGTACCCATGCCTTTCTGCTCCAAACTACTGAGTCGCAAGGCTTTCCCAAAATTATCGGTTTTGGTGAAATATGTGAAAATTGCCTCAAACCTTCAACTTCTCAGCACCATATCGCCCATGTTTCGTTACGCACCAAGATAAAGCACCCTAAATATGATTGCCAGGGTTCCTCTGAACATTTTGGTGGCCATTGTTCATAGGTTTACCAAAGTATCTGGCATTTAGAGGCCCCAAAATGAAGTTAGCGCATACAAACAGTCCCGTGGGTAACTTCAGCTAATGAAAAATCAACACATTGACTGCATTTTTGTGGGGTAAAAACACAGAAATATATGTTTACCCCCAAAACCCATATATTTTTGGAAAGTACACATTCTACCGAATCTAAAATGGGTACCCATGCCTTTCTGCTCCAAACTACTGAGTCGCAAGGCTTTCCCACAATTGTCGGTTTTGGTGAAATATCTGAAAATTGCCTCAAAGCTTCAACTTCTCAGCACCATATCGCCCATGTTTCGTTACGCACCAAGATAAAGCACCCTAAATATGATTGCCAGGGTTCCTCCAAACAGTTTGGTGGCCATTGTTCCTAGGTTTACCAAAGTATCTGGCATTTAGAGGCCCCAAAATGAAGTTAGCGCATACAAACAGTCCCGTGGGTAACTTCAGCTAATGAAAAATCAACACATTGACTGCATTTTTGTGGGGTAAAAACACAGAAATATATGTTTACCCCCAAAACCCATATATTTTTGGAAAGTACACATTCTACCGAATCTAAAATGGGTACCCATGCCTTTCTGCTCCAAACTACTGAGTCGCAAGGCTTTCCCACAATTGTCGGTTTTGGTGAAATATCTGAAAATTGCCTCAAAGCTTCAACTTCTCAGCACCATATCGCCAATGTATCGTTATGCACCAAGATAAAGCACCCTAAATATGATTGCCAGGGTTCCTCCAAACAGTTTGGTGGCCATTGTTCCTAGGTTTACCAAAGTATCTGGCATTTAGAGGCCCCAAAATGAAGTTAGCGCATACAAACAGTCCCGTGGGTAACTTCAGCTAATGAAAAATCAACACATTGACTGCATTTTTGTGGGGTAAAAACACAGAAAATATATGTTTACCCCAAAACCCATATATTTTTGGAAAGTACACATTCTAACCGAATCTAAAATGGGTACCCATGCCTTTCTGCTCGAAACTACTGAGTCGCAAGGCTTTCCCACAATTGTCGGTTTTGGTGAAATATCTGAAAATTGCCTCAAAGCTTCAACTTCTCAGCACCATATCACCCATGTATCGTTATGCACCAAGAAAAAGCACCCTAAATGTGATTGCCAGGGTTCCTCCGAACAGTTTGGTGGCCATTGTTCATAGGTTTACCAAAGTATCTGGCATTTAGAGGCCTCAAAATGAAGTTAGTGCATACAAATAGTCCTGTGGGTAACTTCAGCTAATGAAAGATCAACACATTAACTGCATTTTTGTGGGGTAAAAACACAGAAATATATGTTTACCCCCCAAACCCATACATTTTTGGAAAGTACACATTCTACAGAATCTAAAATGGGTACCCATGCCTTATTGCTCCAAACTACTGAGTCGCAAGGCTTTCCCAAAGTTGTCGGTTTTGGTGAAATATCTGAAATTGCCTCAATGCTTCAACTTTCCAGCATCATATCGCCCATGTATCATTACGTATCACAAAAAAGCACCCAAATTGTGATTGCCGGGGGTCCTCCAAACAGTTTGGTGCCCACTGTGCATAGGTTTACCAAAGTATATGGCATTTAGAGGCCCCAAAATGAAGTTAGCACATACAAATTGTCCTGTGGGTAACTTCAGCTAATGAAAAATCAGCACATTGTCTGCATTTTTGTGGGGTAAAAACACAGAAATATATGTTTACCCCCAAACCCATACATTTTTGGAAAGTACACATTCTACAGAATCTAAAATGGGTACCCATGCTTTTCTGCTCAAAACTACTGAGTCGCAAGGCTTTGCCAAATTTGGCGGTTTTGGTGAAATATCTGAAAATTGCCTCAAAGCTTCAACTTTCCAGCATCGTATTGTCCATGTATCATTACCAGCATAAAGCATCCTAAATATAAACATACGGGTCTACTAAATAGTTTGATGCCCAATGTGCATAGATATACCAAACTATGTGGCGCACAGAGACCCCCAAATGACAATATGTATAGACATTTTCACGGCTGACGCGCTGGCTGCTGCAACATAACCACCCGGTGTGTGTATTATGCGACATTAGACCACCTAACAGTACAGAGACCCCAGAAAACCATATATTTTCAGAAAGTACACATTCTGACGAATCCAATATGGGTAAATAAGTGTTTCTACTACAAACTGCCAAACTGCAAAGCAATGCTGAACATAACGGTTTTTATCAAATTTCTGAAAATCGTCACAAAGCTTGAATTTTACCCCATTATATGCCCCACATTTCGTAACTTATCAGCATAAAACATCCTAAATATGAACGCCAGGGGTCTACTGAACAATTTGATGCCCAATATGCATAGATATACCAAACTATGTGGCGCACAGAGACCCCCAAATGACAATACTGTATATACATTTTCACGGCTGACGCGCTGGCTGCTGCAATATAAGCACCTGGTGTGTGTATTATGCGACATTAGACCCCCCTAACAGTACAGAGACCCCAGAAAACCAGATATTTTCAGAAAGAACACATTCTGACGAATCCAATATGGGTAAATAAGTGTTTCTACTACAATCTGCCAAACTGCAAAGCAATGCTGAACATAACGGTTTTTATCAAATTTCTGAAAATCGTCACAAAGCTTGAATTTTACTCCATTATATGCTCCACGTTTCGTAACGTATCAGCATAAAACATCCTAAATATGAACGCCAGGGGTCTACTGAACACTTTGATGCCCAATATGCATAGATATTCCAAACTATGTGGCGCACAGAGACCCCCAAATGACAATAGTGTATATACATTTTCACGGCTGACGCGCTGGCTGCTGCAATATAAGCACCTGGTGTGTGTATTATGCGACATTAGACCCCCCTAACAGTACAGAGACCCCAGAAAACCATATATTTTCAGAAAGTACACATTCTGACGAATCCAATATGGGTAAATAAGTGTTTCTACTACAACTGCCAAACTGCAAAGCAATGCTGAACATAACGGTTTTTATCAAATTTCTGAAAATCGTCACAAAGCTTGAATTTTACCCGATTATATGCTCCACGTTTCATAACGTATCAGCATAAAACATCCTAAATATGAACGCCAGGGGTCTACTGAACACTTTGATGCCCAATATGCATAGATATACCAAACTATGTGGCGCATAGAGACCCCCAAATGACAATAGTGTATATACATTTTCACGGCTGACGCGCTGGCTGCTGCACTATAAGCACCTGGTGTGTGTATTATGCGACATTAGACCCCCCTAACAGTACAGAGACCCCAGAAAACCAGATATTTTCAGAAAGTACACATTCTGACGAATCCAATATGGGTAAATAAGTGTTTCTACTACAAACTGCCAAACTGCAAAGCAATGCTGAACATAACGGTTTTTATCAAATTTCGGAAAATCGTCACAAAGCTTGAATTTTACCCCATTATATGCTCCACGTTTCGTAACGTATCAGCATAAAACATCCTAAATATGAACGCCAGGGGTCTACTGAACACTTTGATGCCCAATATGCATAGATATACCAAATTATGTGGCGCACAGAGACCCCCAAATGACAATAGTGTATATACATTTTCACGGCTGACTCGCTGGCTGCTGCAATATAAGCACCTGGTGTGTGTATTATGCGACATTAGACCCCCCTAACAGTACAGAGACCCCAGAAAACCAGATATTTTCAGAAAGTACACATTCTGACGAATCCAATATGGGTAAATAAGTGTTTCTACTACAAACTGCCAAACTGCAAAGCAATGCTGAACATAACGGTTTTTATCAAATTTCTGAAAATCGTCACAAAGGTTGAATTTTACCCCATTATATGCTCCACGTTTCGTAACGTATCAGCATAAAACATCCTAAATATGAACGCCAGGGGTCTACTAAATAGTTTGATGCCCAATGTGCATAGATATACCAAACTATGTGGCGCACAGAGACCCCCAAATGACAATAGTGTATATACATTTTCACAGCTGACGCGCTGGCTGCTGCAATATAAGCGCCTGGTGTGTGTATTATGCGACATTAGACCCCCCTAACAGTACAGAGACCCCAGAAAACCATATATTTTCAGAAAGTACACATTCTGACGAATCTAATATGGGTAAATAAGTGTTTCTACTACAAACTGCCAAACTGCAAAGCAATGCTGAACATAACGGTTTTTTTATCAAATTTCTGAAAATCGTCAGAAAGCTTGAATTTTACCCCATTATATGCCCCACATTTCGTAACCTATCAGCATAAAACATCCTAAATATGAACGCCAGGGGTCTACTGAACACTTTGATGCTCAATATGCATAGATATACCAAACTATGTGGCGCACAGAGACCACCAAATGACAATAGTGTATATACATTTTCACAGCTGACGCGCTGGCTGCTGCAATATGAGCACCTGGTGTGTGTATTATGCGACATTAGACCCCCCTAACAGTACAGAGACCCCAGAAAACCATATATTTTCAGAAAGTACACATTCTGACGAATCCAATATGGGTAAATAAGTGTTTCTACTACAAACTGCCAAACTGCAAAGCAATGCTGAACATAACGGTTTTTATCAAATTTCTGAAAATCGTCACAAAGCTTGAATTTTACCCCATTATATGCCCCACATTTCGTAACGTATCAGCATAAAACATCCTAAATATGAACGCCAGGGGTCTACTGAACACTTTGATGCCCAATATGCATAGATATACCAAACTATGTGGCGCACAGAGACCCCCAAATGGATATATAGTAGATAAAATTTACAAGGCAAAACAAAATAAGGCAGTAAAGAGTGAAATGAAAAAAAATCCAATAAAACCACAAAAATCAATGTTTTTTTTCCAGAATAGTGTTATCGGCCGTCAGAATCACAGTTTGAATATTTTAGCTGGGCCAAACAGGTTATACGGCTAGAAACAAGTGAACACAACATATGCAGAGCTGAAAATGCAATAAAATGGCTAAAAATTCAATAAAATGGCTAAAAATGCACCAAAATACCCAAAATTGCAATATAATCACCGAAATAACATACAAAAGATATTGCACAGTACGGTTAGCGAATACGCTATTCGTAATGGCAATAAAACATTTTTTTCAGCAAAAAAAAGAGACGATGCGATAAGAAAAAAAAAAAAAAGCCACAATGCCATGTATGTGCGTGTGTACAAATGGTAAATTACATGTTATGTGCGCGTGTGTGCGTGTGCACGTGTGTGTAAGTGCAGTGAGTGTAAGTGACCCCCCCAATCCCCAAAAATGTATGTGTAAGTGTGTGTAAGTGTGAATCTAAGTGTGTATTACTGTAATAAGTGTGTGTTGGTGTGTTTGTGTGTGTAATTGTTGCACTAACCTGAAAAAGTCGCTGAAGACTGTTGCACACGATGTGGAGGGGTCCCAGGAAGACATCTGCGACGATCTGCGTGTCTCTGTGCTGTGGGGGCGGAGCTGATCGGCGCAGTGCAGGCTGCAGCAGCAGGACACGTAAGGAACACGTGCCTGCTGCTGTTTTTGGGCCCCTGGGCGATCGTGCCCCAGGGGCCACTCGATCCCCTGCTCTGCTCGTTGCCTAGGGGCAGGGGATCGAAGCGGAACGGAGCGAGCGGCTCTAACAGCCGCTCCTCCGCTCCAGAACCCGGAAGTGCTGCAGAACGTAGAATCTACGTTCTGTGGCATTTCAAGTTACTTTTCCACAGAACGTAGATTCTACGTTCTGTGGCACTTAAAGGGTTAAGTATGGAGGATGGTTTTGTTTTGTTTTTCTTTCTTTTGTGAAAATAAATAAAAACATTTGTTAAAAAAAAAAAAGTATGGAGGATGGGAGGAGGATGTCTTAAGAATAGTATTAGCCGTGCATTTTTTACTATACAGTGATGTTACTACAGACTGTTGTGTGTTTGAAAGCAATATATCAAGAAATGCAATCAAAATGTAATCGAAATCCCCAGTACACCCGGGTTCCACTTTCCTAGGTTAGCAACTGTTATCCTTCTATTGTATTATATTTGGGACTACGGGGCATATTTATCAATGGTCGAATTTGAAAAATTTCGAAATTCAAATTCAAAAAGACCAACCGAAATTAAGTCAAAGTTTTTATTTGGCAAAATAGGTCAGTTTTAAATCGAATAGGCCCGTATTTGGCCAAATTCGAATCGTAGGAATCGAAGTAATAGCACATTTGATCAAATTCTAATCAAAGTTTTTCCCCAAAAATCCACCAATTGACTCCAAATAGATTCTAGGAGGTCCACCATAGGCTAAAACAGCTATTTTTTCAAATTCAAATCAAATTTGGACTATTCCCTAGTCGAATTTATATTTTTTTCATTAGAAAATTCACCTCAACCTTTGATAAATCTGCCCCTAAATGTGTTTCTTTATCCACTAGGGCTGAAATTTTACAAAATAGCTTTATGTATACTAAAATTATTGAAATTAACTGGAAAAATACTGGGAATTTGTTATTTAACCATTTTTGTATACCCGTTGACACTATGGAGGCTTCTTTTTCTGAGAGATCTAAAACCTTGAAAAGAGTTTATTTTCTACTGAAAAAAAAAAGATAGATAACCATATTCAACCCAAACAATTATTTCACAAGTATGAGAATCTCTCAAATAAAAAAACAGGTTATGGTGGGAACTAGTCACATTTGAGAATTATTTTTTTTATAATTTTTATTTTTATTGGTAATTATTCAGAAAGAACAGAGAAATCCCTCCAAGGGTATGAGGATACAGTGGTGATAATATCTATCAAAGTACATTTACAGTATTATTCTCCGGCAGAATGAACCGTGTCAGTGCGTTTCCTATGAGAAAATACATCTTTGCGAACTGGTAGAACCACTGTCCGCTGTCCGTGCGCTTGTCAGGAATGGGTAGGGATCAAGAATATGAGGAGGAAGTATAGTGTGGAACAAAGGTGTAAAATAGAAGGGAAGAAAAAGGAAGGGGGGAGGGGATAGAGAGGCTAAATAGACAAAGGTGGGGATAGATACTACTTTTGTAATTACCCTACAAAAGAACAAAGCTACAGTTTAGCAGCATATTAATTTTGAGAGAGTTTACTCTGCCAAACCAGGATAGAGTTTTGTTAGACCAGGTTATACAGTCTCTTTTGATTACCTGTAGGATAGAAGTGTAATTAATACATGCCTAGGTAGATCAATTTTTCCTTTTCCCACGTAAAGGGGAACTTGTCCTTCAGAGCTAGGACCGTAGTTTGTGGGAGGCTAAGGTTCAACACACTAGATTTCTCATAATTTATTTTAAAATAACTCAGCTGAATTCCTTTATCTCTTGAAATAAATTGGGCAGGGTAACAGTAGTTGCGTAAGAGTGAACAATAAATCATCTGCATAGCCAAAAATTTTGTATGATGTTGCATCTACCGTTATACCTTGTATATTAACATTGTTGCATATATTAGACAGCAATGGTTCAAGGGTTAATACAAAGAGAAGGGGCGAGAGCGGGCAACCCTGTCTCGTTCCGTTTTGTAATGTAATTGGGTCAGATAGTGTATTGTTGATTTTGAGCTTAGCAGTGGGGTTGTGATATAGAGATTTGATCCATGCTAACATGTGTGGACCCATTCCAATGTAAGAAAGGCAGCTAAACATAAAGTCCCTTCTCACTCTATCAAAAGCCTTTTCAGCGTCCGTCGACAGAAGGAAAAGTGGGGTGTTTTTCCGATGGGCTTCTGTTATCAAATTAATGATTTTATTGAGATTATCCCTTGTTTCACGTCCTGGAAGGAAACCAGCCTGATCTAAGTGTATGAGCTGAGAAAGACCTGGTTTGACACGATATGCCAATATTTTTGCGAGCAGTTTCATGTCGTTCAGTGAAATAGGTCTATAGCTAGCGGGTGATGCTGGATCCTTGTCTTTTTTGGGTATTAAGCTAATGTGTGCTTCTAAGGAAGGTGAGGACCAGTGTTGTCCTTGTTGAATTGCGTTGTATGCTCTACACAGGCCTGTAGACAAATGAGGATGCAGCGTTTTGTAAAAAAAAACATGGAGAACCCGTCTGGGCCAGGGCATTTCCCCCGAAGGGGAGTCTTTAATAGCCAATTCTATTTCAGCTAGAGTTGTGTCTTGTTCTAGGGTATTTAGCCAGTCAGGATTTCCTTTAAGCATACCTGAAAAAATTAAGTAATCTTGGTAGCATGTATTCAAGGGAGTGGTGTTATTGGTACTTTGTAGTTGGTAAAAGCGTTTATAAAAGTCAGTCATAATTGTATGTATGGCTTTAGGTGACTTGTGTACATGGCCCTTTGGGTCTTTCATCTTGAATATGTGACTTTTGCGTTCTTTTGTTTTAAGTGCCCTAGCCAATAGTTTTCCGCATTTATTTCCATGATCGTAATATAGTTTCTTTAATACAAAGGTGGCTCTATCTGTCTCTGTTTGTATCAACATTTTCAGTTCTTGTCTGGCTTTTGTTAGTTCCGAGAGAGTTTATGCAGTATCTTTTTATAGAGACCTACATTGTTTGGGGGGTATAGTTTTCCTTTAAGTAGTAGGTTCTGTTTCTTTCTATCTCTTTTGATTTTCACCCCTTGTTAAATTAGGATTCCACGTATGAAACACTTATATGCTTCCCATTCAAAAATGGCAGAGCTAGCAGTATCAATATTTGTCTTAAAATAGTCCTTAGTAGAGGTTGTTATAGTTTTGAGTATTTCTGGATTCTTTAGTAAGCTATCATTAAGTTTCCATGAGAATTGTCTATGTTGTGTGGCGGTGGTATGTAGTCAAAGGATTACTGGGGAATGGTCAGACCATGTAGTGTTCTCTATTGTAGCTTCCTTCCATATAATCTATGCTATTGTGTGAAAGGAAGATGTAATCAATTCTATTGTGTGTATTATGGCTGTGGGAGAAATGGGTGTAGTCTTTACCTGTGGGGTTTTAAATCCTCCACGAATCTATAACCTGAAATAGTTGCAGCTGTAATTTGACTTGCTTAATCCTCATGTAAGTTATAGATGCTGTATTTGAGGAGCAGTCAATTTTGGGATCTAAGGGAGTATTGAAGTCTCCTCCTAAGATCAGAGTTCCTTCCATTCCAAATGTTAAAAGTTGAGTGCATATCTACTCCATGAGTTTGTGCTGTTCGTTATTCGGTAAGGATATGGAGGCAAACATGTATTGTTCTGAGTGTATTTTCCCTTTAACAAATGTGTAATTACCATGCAGGTCATTTTTAGTGCTTTCAATTTGAAATTCTAGGTTGTTTGCTATCAGTATAGCTCTTCCTTTAACTTTTGTAGGTTTTGGTTCGCTGTGTATGTTTGAAAATGTTTGAAAATTGTTTGTCATACCATTTTGGTATATGATTCGTCTTAAAGTGCGTTTCTTGTATTAGTGCAACATGTATTCTTTTCACTTTGATTTCTTGTAATAGAGCTTTCCTTTTCCAAGGGGAGTTGAGCCCATTAGCATTTATAGTGTATACGTTTAATGCCTGAGTTTGTGTAGTAGCCATGTTGGGTGTGAATCCCTTCTGTGCCTGTGGGTGATTAAAGCGAGAGGTGGGTGGAGGAGAGGAGAGGGGAAGAAAAAAAAAGGGGGGAGGGGGGACAGAGAGGGGAGGAGGTGGAGAAAGTTAAGGGTGATAGAGAGTAGAAGTGACAAGTCTTTGTATGTACTTAGTATGTAGATATTGTGGTGTGAGGTATAACCTCTTTGAGGGGGTAGTAGATTTGAGAGGGTGCTGTTATAAAATGTTACCTCTCCAGGCCACAAGCCTGTTTACAGTGTGCGAAGTTCTGTTGGTCCAAGGTAGTCTAGGCTAGCTGTCTGTTTGGGGGGAAGGGATTGAAATCAGTAAATCTTAGCGTCGTCTGTCTGTAGGTCTCCGTAGTGAATGCATATGAAAGAGATAATAAAGGAGAGAACCAAAAAATGTTAAACATCGTATTTTAGAACCTTTGCATAGTTATGTAGATTATGAAAGTGTCATTTGGTCTGGACCACCACGCAATGGTTGATTTGGGCAATAAACCTATGACACAAGTGTCAGGTGCTGTATTGTTTGTTTAATCTTTTACCTATTACAGACATAATATCAAGATTTAAATTTAATAGGTTCTATGGCCCAAATAATCGTCTAGATGTTCAATTTGATATTCCTTGATAAGAATCATCATCATTTATTTATATAGCGCTGTCAAGATACGCAGTGCTTTGCTGCAGTTATAGCAAACAGGGAATACATTTTGGATAACAAACAAGGATTACAGAGTACAACAGGGTTAGAAGGACCTAGAGATTAGAGTTTACAAACTAAAGGTTAGGGTACAATTGAGACATTAGGATTATATAAACACTTTGTCATTTTTGATACAGCAATGATTAATTAAGGTACATCGAATAAGCCTCTTTAAACAGTTGGGTCTTTAAGGAGCGCTTGAAAGTTTGGAAAGAAGGAGAAAGTCTGACAGCTTGTGGCAGAGAGTTCCAGAGAAAAGCAGAAGCCCGAGTCTTGTAGACGAGAATGGGCAGAAGTGACCAGAGGAGAAGTGAGGCGAAGATCAGAAGCATAGCGAAGGTTTCGTGAAGGAGTGTATTTGGAGATTAGAGATGAAATATAGGGAGGGGTTTCATTATTAAGGGCCTTGAATGTGAGTGTAAGTAATTTGAATTTGATTCTAGAAGAGATTGGGAGCCAGTGAAGGGACATGCATATGGGAGCAGCTGATGTTGAGCGGCAAGCTAGATGAATGAGTCTAGCGGCTGCGTTTAGAACAGATTGGAGTTGTGAAAGATGACTTGTTGGATAAGAATAGCTGGGACTTAAGGGTGTCATGCTCGTGGTGGTCCTCCCTTGGCTGGTTGTACAACAATGCAACAGTATGATTATAGATAACTCATGATACTTATTGATATGTTCGTAAAACATACAACAGGAAAAGTTAAACATTGCATAATATTATAAATTATTTCACTGACAAAGAAAACCATGCCCTTTAATTAACTAATTAACTACTTGGCCTTAAAATAGCCAGTTGGTAGCAATCATTATGGATTTTTCCATCTTGCGTTCTGGTATTAGGCATAGACCAGTAAGAGGTTCACCTGCTCGAGTTGGCCTCTATTGATTAATGACATTTGCAAATATAACCTTGAGAACTACGGAATCTTGAAATTCCTTGGGAAGACATTAAGGCTGTCTCTTGGAAAGCGGTGTGTTTGGCTGCCTAGCTGGGGAGTGGGCAGTGTAGCGTTTCCTCCATTGTTTGGGTGGAGTAGAGTCTGGAGTTTTGGTTGGCAGAGGTGCCCTGAGTGGAATCTGTGACTTCATCTTCCGTTGTGCTGAGAACATAGTTGCACCAATCCTGGAGCTCTGGTGGTTTTATGTCTAGCTGTTGACAGAAGAGGGTAATATCCGATGGGTACCGTAATGCATATGTTTTCCCTCCTTTGTGCGCTAATAAAGCAAAAGGAAATCCACATTTATAAGAAATACTTAGCTCCCATAGTACATTAGTAAGGGGCTTGACAGTTTAAATTGAATATGGTCCTTACGGATTGCTCCCTAAAGCTAATGGAACTTATTGTTGACAAGAAAAAGAGCACCAGCGTTGAATTAAATGGTGAACTAGAAACACTAACCACTGAATTATCCAATTTTGAAGAGCACTCTGATTGTACTTCCCTCAATAAGCAAGTAGAAAGCAAAATTAAACAACTTGAGAGCATCATGGAGAGCAAATTAAAAAAAATGATTAGTGATAAGGAAGATTATGATCTATACGAGTCTATAATTGGTCTAAATACCAAAGAGATCACACTAGTAGCACCACACAAAGGTCCATCTTAAAATCACATAAGAAGCATTTTTCTAGTTTTGAGTCCTCAGATAACAAAGGTGTTTTTGATATGGTGGCTGGCACTTTTTCCTCCATCTCTCCACAGGAGCATGACTGAAATATGGAACAATCGATATTGAACCTACACGTATACTGACTGACACTGAACAGAGACTTTTGAAGTTAGGACTTTCCTTTTGCCCAACACAATGTTTTGATTTATTTAGCACTTTGGTGGACATAAATAGGTTTATTAGAAAATTACTTCTGGCACCTCAGTTGATATGTACTGAGCACATAGAATCTATCCTCTTCTATCAAGTTGAATAATTTTCAAGAAGTCTGCACTGTTATGAAACGTATGGATTTACAAAAAGAAAAAGACCTAGATGTGGGTAGAGTAGAAAGAATACTTGCTGGGGGGGGCATGCCCAACCTTGATGGAGGATGCACGCGCTGACTAGGAGCTCTTCACCTTAAAAGACCTTTTAAGCCCGAAAAATAGCAACCAGCTTAGCCCGCTAGACAAAATCGGGTCAGGCGTTATCGGAGGTAACCCGTTCTACAAAATTGGCAAGAAAAAGCTCAAGGACCAAGCCGCTACCATGTCTCCATACCTGCAAAGATCACAGTAGCAGAAAAAGCAGGCCGTAATGCAAGATGGCGCCAAAAGATCTATTGCACACCAAGAGAGTGACTCACCGAGCGCATCTCCCTCTTCATTACCGCCTGGTTCCTGAAAGTCTGCAGCTTCACCTTACAGGTCAGTCCCACAGCATTGATATACTCCCAGGCCATTTACAACCAGTTACTGCACCAATATTAGCGCAGCATTTGGCGCAGCTTAAAGGGGAAGGAAACCTCCTCGGCGCTAACCCCCCACCCCCCTCCCGTGTATTGCCCCCCCTCCCTCCTCCCCCCTGGCCTACCCCTCCCGCTGGGCAAATGCCCCTAACTTGTTACTTACCCTTCTGAGCAGGTCCAGTCCAGGGAGTTCACAGGCGACATCTTCTTCCACGCGATCTTCTTCCTCCTTTGACCGGCGCATGCGCAGTAGGATCGTTTCGCCGGTACGATCTACTGTGCATGCGCGTGACTTTTGGCGCATGCGCAGTAGATCCGTACCGGCGAAATGCTCCTACTGCGCATGCGCCAAAACGCCGGTCAAAGGAGGAAGAAGATCGCGTGGAAGAAGATGTCGCCTGTGAACTCCCTGGACTGGACCTGCGCAGAAGGGTAAGTAACAAGTTAGGGGCATTTGCCCAGCGGGAGGGGTAGGCCAGGGGGGAGGAGGGAGGGGGGGCAATACACGGGAGGGGGGAGGGGGGTTAGCGCCGACGAGGTTTCCTTCCCCTTTAAAGAGGCATTGCAGGACACTATTACACAAACAGTCTCACGGGCAGTTACAACAGCAATCAGGGAGGTTCAGAGGGATTTAACTAACCTGGGTGAACGAACGGACAAATTGGAGACATATACTGATGATGTAGTTTAAAGGCTGGGGCTCTTAGAGTGGAAATTACTCATTAAGAGAGGATTTAACATACCTTAAGGATACCTGTGAAGACATGGAAAACAGGTCTAGAAGGCAAAATCTGAGATTTAGCAGAATCTCTGAGACAGTGGGAGGCCCTGAAATTGTGAAGTATTTGCAAGATTTATTCTGTGATCTTTGCCCCCAAGCGTCCACAAAACTTTGGTTGTTGGACAGGGCTCACCGCTTATTGGCCTCAAAACCCCACAGACAACAAACTGCCACGCAACATAATGCGAGGTTTCATTACTACGAAGGCAAAGAAATGTTAGCCTCTGCAACACGTTCTATGAAAACAGTGGGATTTCACAACCATAAATTGCAGATATTTACAGATTTGTCGCCAGTTACCGTGGCCAAGAGAAGGGAGCTCAAACCAATCACAAAGAAATTGAGAGAAAACAAAATTCCTTACCGATGGGGTTTCCCCTTCAAATTGGTTGTCAATCATCGGGGCACGACACACACTTTTGAACCCGGCAAAGGGATGTAAATTGCTGGCAGCATTAGGGCTTCAATCCAAAAGCCCCAACACCTCACCACAACATTCTCCAGTCAAACCAACACTTACACCTCAATGGAACAGGGTTCCTACTTCCTCACAAGAACCCAGACTTGCACTAAGCCCCTCTACTCCAGCAAGAGAAGGATAATTTTATCTAATGGATCACTCAACCTCTGATTTAGTTAGTTACCAAAGGTAATTTTTTGCAGGATGCTGGCTGAGCCTGTGTTACTTCACTTGTTACCTACCCCCCTCATATAGAGCCACAAGCTCTTTTTGGCTCATAAATGACTGGATTAACTGAGCCAGAAAATTTACCCTCCGGACTTTTGCACTGCCAAGTAGGCAGGTCATATGCTTCTTGTGCTACTGGATGTTTCATACAGTTAACTTTGTTTTTGTTTATATTTTTTCAGCCTTGGAACTTAATTTCTTTTGTCTAACCCAATTGCATTCAAATACAATTGGGTTAAAAATGCATGCAATGTATCAGGGCTCAGGATCAATATTCAATGCCTAATGCTAAAACTTCGGGACCTGACGGGTTTACATATAAATACTATACTAAGGCTTTCCTACATATCTTCTCTCCAATTCTTACAAAACTTTTTAATGAATATTTTCAGGGTACCCCTATTCCACATACAGATCTTACTTCATACCTAGCTTTAATCCCTAAAGATGGAAAGGATGTAACATTATGTACCAATTATAGGCCAATAGCCTTACTAAATTCTGATTTAAAATTATTTTCCAAGATCCTTGCTAACCGCCTCGCCCCCATCCTGCCACACCTCATACACAAAGATCAGGTGGGATTTATTCAGGTCCGACAAGCGGGGGATAACACTAGAAGAACCATTGATCTTTTAGAAGTTGCCCATAAGCAGAAACAACCAATGCTCCTACTTAGCCTAGATGCCGAAAAGGCGATCGTTTAAGTTGGTCTTTTCTATTTGCCCTTTTTCGTCATCTAGACCTAGCAGGCCCCTATTTAACAGCACTAAGAAGCTTATATACAGTAGCACTCCAACAACATATCTTAAGCTTCCAGGTCAAGCTCACAGTCCTATTTCAATCTTCAATGGTACGAGGCAGGGGTGCCCTCTCTCTCCTCTACTGTACGCACTTAGTATAGAGCCTCTAGCAGCAGTAATCAGGAACAACAAAGATATTACTGGGGTACAGGTTAATCATGAGCAATTTAACTTGTCTTTATTTGCTGACAATGTATTACTAACCATCACTAATCCTTTATTAACCTTGCCATCTTTGCATAAAATATTGGAGGTATACGGCAGTTTATTGGGACATAAAATTAACTTGAACAAAACGGAAGCCCTGCCAGTGCAACTACCCCCAAATGACCTTAGAAATTCTACAATCTAAATTTAAATATAACTGGAAATCAAATTTCATTACCTACCTGGGCACAAAAATCACCCCTTCATATAATCAGCTGTTCGGCTGCAACTTTACGCCTCTTATTAACCAAACAAAGACCACCTTACAACAGTGGAGTATTCATTCTCTTTCCTGGTTTGGGAGGATTGCTGCACTGAAAATGAGCATTCTCCCCAAATTTTTGTATCTATTTGAGACGCTAACCTTCCCGTTCCCCCGCAAAACCTTTCAGGATATCCAGGCCTCATTTCATAATTTCATTTGGGGAAACAAACGCCATAGGATATCTAAAACAAGATTGACCACCCCGATCAGAAATGGAGGTCTTGGCGTTCCTTTACTTCAGAGGTACTATGAGGCATCCCACCTCAGACAGCTATTGGCCTGGTCTCATTGGGACTCTAATACCATTTGGGGCCATATTGAAAACGAACAGACCTTGGGAAATCATCTTAACTCCCGTATCTGGTCCTCCAGCAAACAACCAACAAAATTTAATTTAAAATCTGCTTACTCCTTGAATACAATCTACTTGAAAAACCTTTTATCCAGGTACATTACAAGGATTTTACTCTAGATGGCAAAAAACAAATCTATGCAGGATCAAAAACTTATTGACTCCCACTAACTCACTCCTGACATATGGAGAACTCCAAAAAGCCCCAATGGCTCAACTTCAACAATTTGAGTATTTTCAGCTACGGCATTTCTTGCAACCGTACATACAGCAGGCAAAATCTGCAATCCCTCTACCATTTGAACTTTTAGCCAGATCAGGCTTACCACAGAAAGGCCTAATTTCCAGGACATACGGTACAAACTTTTGATGGACACGCCACTGGACAACCGTCCAAAGCACCCATATATGATCAAATGGGAAGAGAACTTAACACAACTGAGCACAGAAGATTGGGCTGCAATTTGGTCTAACACCCAGAAAATGGTCACTTGTACCAGACAAAAGGAGAGTGTATACAAGGTGCTTATGAGAGGGTATCACACACCAGATAAGCTACAAACTCTGTTTCTGGACCACCCAAACACCTGTTGGAGGCAATGTGGAGAAGTTGGCTCATTAATACACACTTTTTGGTCCTGCCCCAAACTACAAACATTATGGGATGATATAGAGAACTTACTAAACAAAGTAACCACCTATAATTTGCCCAGAAAACCTTTAACTTTCCTTATAGGTAAGCCATTCCCCCGACTATCCAAACAGTCCCAGATCTTAGCCAACCAGATTTTAACAGCTACAAGATAAGCTATAGCAGCCAAATGGAAATCCACGGATCCCCCAACTATGGGGCAAATTCACTATGCGCCGAAGCGCCTAACGCTAGCGTCAATTCGCTAGCGTTGGGCATTTTCATAAGTTCGCAAATTCACTAACGAACGCTGGCGTAAATTCGCTAGTGTTACTTCGCGTTTTTTCTATATTTAGGGTGATAGGCTGAAAAAGATCTAAAAAAGTTTTGGGGCTCCCCTCCTTTCCCCCTACATTTCCTAACTCATGGCAACTTAACTATACAGTAGGCACATGTGTAGGGCAAAATAAAAATTTTATTTGATGTTTTGAAGGTTTCCCAGGCATTTGTAGTGCTGCTACATATTCCTCCATTGAAATTTGAATTTGGCACCGTATGCAAATTAACCATCGCTAGCGTAACTTCGCTTTGCTTAGCGAATCAATGCTAGCGCAACTTCGCAACCTTACGCTACCCCTGAGCGCAACTTCGGATTTTAGTGACTTTGGGGATCGCTGGCGAAACTACGCCTGGCGAAGTGCGGCGAAGTTATGCCTGGCACAACTACGAATCTTAGTGAATGTCCCACCTTAACTGAAGTGATAACTTGGGTTAATAGCAATCGATTCTTTGAGGAAAGAATAGCTTTTTTACAGAACAAAACCCCTAAATACTTACAGGTCTGTTTGGGTACCTGGGGGTCTGGCAGAGTAAGGCACACGTGCCTACAGGTTAACTCAAGATCTATTATCACAGAGTTTTACTTTTATACATCGTTGCTACTAGCTCTAATTATGTTATCAACCCAAGGCTGACTGTTCTTGTTCTTTATCATTTTATTTTATTCTTTATCTTTATTACTCACTTATCTATATTATATTCTTTTTTTTTTTTTTGCCCACTCCCCCCCCCCAATTCCTTTCTCCTTACCTCACCCCCCCACCCCCTTTTTCTACCTCACTTTTTTTCTTTAACTAACCTTTAAGCTTGAGGGAGCCTCATGGACCCTGTAACTGTTCAACACTGTTTGTGATGACTTGTGTTATTTTGTAAGGCTCATGATTATGTATGACTCTTTTTCTCGCTAATAAAAAATATAAGTTACAAAAAAGAAAGAAAGAATACTTGCTAGTAAGGGAACACATTTAAACCCAAATCCAGCTTTTATCCAGTACATCTGAGAGATGACACTATTAAACTATTTCAAATACAGATTGAGAAGGAACTAACCAATCTCCAACTTTCCAAACTAATACCTTCATTTAGACAAAAATTAACATCGGCTGAAAGAACTGCTTTCAAAAATTTACAAGATGATGATAAGTTGTCAATTGTTGTACAGATAATGGCGGCTCTATAGTCATATTGTGCTGAGCCAACTATGTGAATGAAGCGATTAAGCGATAAAAACATTTATATCCTGCTTAGGACCAATCCTAATAAACAATATAAACAACTATATAAAATGTCAACTAATAGCTACTGCAAGAAACAAATCCCTCATACCTGATGCAACTTCTGATTTTTTGAAGGTTCAATTCCCTGTCTGCTCTATTTTCTACCACTTACCAAAAGTACAGAAAACTGAACAACATCCCCTGGGAAGACCTATTATTGCAGGGATTAAATCTTCGTTTGAACCACTTTCAGAACTGATAGACTTCTTTATACAACCCATGGTACTAAGATTACCAAGATACCTAAAGGAAGCTCTTATGTAATTTCTCTATTGGAGGGATTCCAATGGCATACTTCATACAAATGGATTACGACAGATGTGACCTCTCTTTACTCATGCATACCCCACACTCGGGGCCTTAGAGCTATAGCACATCATTTAGATAAACACAGCACATTTTCTCAGTCACTTGTTTTCTTTTTGAAAATATTTTTTTTTCCAAAAGTGTGGCACGGCTATGGGGGCACAATTTGTCCCATCTTTTATATATGCCAATTTGTATATGGGGTGGTGGGAAGAAACCTTCATATATCAAGACTCTAATCTTATATTAAATTTTATGTTCACTACATTGACAATCTTATACTTGAGTGGTCAGGCTCAAATGAGCAGTTTATCCAATTCTTTAACTATGTCAGTGATAATACCCTAAACCTTAGGTTCACATATGGTACTCACCCAAATTCAATTGCATTTCTTGATATATTGCTTTCAAACACACAACAGTCTGTAGTAACATCACTGTAGTAAAAAATGCACAGCGAATACTATTCTTAAGGCATCCTCCTCCCATCCTCCACACTTAATATGTAATATTCCTATTCTGAGAATAAGAAGACTTTGTTCAGATTTTAAGATTTTGTAAATAAATCCTGCAAACTTAGGGATAGGCTCCTTACAAGGGGATACCATATGTCTGATTTAAAAAGAGCCGTTATAAAGCCCTATATTCACCAAAGAATTCTCTATGAACTCAATATATGGAAAAGGCTATACATTGAGATGAAGTGATTGATCTCTGCCAGACCATGTTAGGGAAAACTTTTCTGACCAACAGTTTATTTGCTAATATTCATCTGTGATTATGTTTCTAGGGAATATTCAGCTGCTTAAATCTAACTGTAATATTAAAGTATTTATCCTCTCTTATTACTCAATACATTTTTAGAGTGTAAAATTTAAGCCTGGTATCTTCCTCCCATCTCCCTCTTCTCTTTCCCCCTAAACTAGTTCAAAACTTGTTGTTGCATGGTATACAGATACTATATCATGGACAGCGCACTGAATCTGGATACATAAGGTTACCGAAAGGATACATAGGCTAGCCTGTATTTCTGACCTTATGTCACTGAGCAAGGGATTACAAGAAGCAGGACAGTATATATAAGGTCATATATACAATGTTATTGAGAGAATGTGCAACTTTTTGATAACTTCATATGTGTGATTTAAATTACAAAAAATAAAGATCCTTCCTCTGTCTCCAAATCCAATTCCGTCTGTTGCATTTTCTCAATACTACCACTAATGATTTTGTATGTTACTTCAGGTGTGAGGCCTGAGTATTCTTAATGCTCATTGGCTCCTTTCCCCTTTAAATGTGGGTCCTTTGTAATGTGCCTACTCCACTACTGTACAATTTCCAGTGAGTATCTGTCTCACCAATAAAGAAGTTATTTTTTTGAAGAAGCATTTGTTATTGCCAAGTTGGCTGACCTGTGTCAGCAATCAGACGGGGGAGAAGTGCTATGTTAATATTGCACATCAGGGGGAGTTTTCCATTAGGCTAAGGGCCCTGTGAACATTGGCAGCAAGTCACACCCAAGAGTGTTCTACATTTGCTCCTTAACACTTTCCCTTAAAAATTTTATACCTTTTGAACAATGACCTTCCTTTGCTATAGTTACAAATGTGGGTTATAAATGAGTTGTAAGTGCTTTATAAAAGCTCTGTTTCTGTTAACAACTCTGAACTGTCATGAACAAGACATGAGCGCATCAAAACATGGAAATTACAAAATATTTACACATATTCCATATGAATCGTGCCTGTGTCAGCAAATTGGGAGTAGTTAAAGTGCATAAATTAGGACAGAGTAATTTCATGCTTGTCTGATGCAGAAAATATCCATGCTGGCATTTTTGCAAAGAGATATTTTTTTTATATTTAGTCTTTTATAGGATGTCAGATTCCATAAGTCTCTGAGGAATTTGTGTGTGTGTGGAGGTGGGGAATGGGAATATAGCAGCAAAGAATGCCAGCCCATCAATAAAAGTCCTATATTATCCTTTGAAGTACCACTCTATTGCATATGCTTAACGTATTTATCCCTCAACAAATGTAACTGAAGGTCATTTCATTTTACGTAAAAATATTACCATTTATATTTAAATTGCTCTTGTATTTCCTGCTGTATAGTAGACATTCTCTGGAAAAAAAATTAAATAACCCATGAATATCTTATTATTTCATGGGTCATCTAGGAATTTCTTTTGAAAATGTTTTGTTCTAGGGATGCAATAAAGAAGGCTACTTTGAAATATCTAAGATAATGGGATGAGTCACTTAACTTGTAGCATGCCAAAATCAGAAACAGCTTTGAACTCAACTCAAATTTGTAAGAGTATATTACCCATATAACAATCATATAACATCATTTATGCCGGCCACACTGTATCTCTTGATGGTAAAGTCAATATGTCATTGGCCAACTGTACTATAATCCGAGTAAATTATGAGAGAGAGAGAGAGAGAGAGAGAGAGAGAGAGAGAGAGAGAGAGAGAGAGAGAGAGAGAGAGAGATTTGGTCTAAAAATACACATTATCAAAGTCTAGTTATACAACAAGAAATGTTATTAATTAACATTTCTACTTATTTAAAGCAACTACCTGTATATCCTTAAATTCATGCAAAATTGTGTTATGGATAGCATCATTAATGTGATACCCCTTGACTGCTATGCCACGCATCCTTTTGATTTCTTGTAATGTAGTGGGAATACTATCAATAGGAGGACAATGAGAGATGCTGAAAGAGGTTGAAGCCAGCCTCCTACAGGGGCAGTGCATGTCCAGGCAAGGCTACAACTGATGAGCCAATAGTGGTTTTGGGTGTTTTCCAATCGCTAAATGTGTGGAAGTAAGGATTTCATTAATTGTCTTTGTGATTGTTTGGAATTTCTGTAGATGTACTGTATACCCAGTAAGACTTTTTCTATGAATTCAATAAATTGAATCTTCAAACTTTGTCCGATAACATCTACAAGATTCACCTGAACTCTTATTTGTGTGCCCTTTTAAATGTTGCCAACAGTCATCCATCATGTTCGGGAATCTGCTTGGAGCAGTGCCCCAGTCAACCAAAGTCTTAAAAAAGGCATTTGCAGATATGATTACCAACGGAATTTAATCAGGATTGAATTATAAATTTTCTGTTTCTGTGAGATGAATTAGATAGTTGACCTTTTGGGATGACCAACTATTTGACAGCTGACAAATAAAAGAAAGAATATGATCATTGTGTGATGTACAGACTATTTGTATTTTCCAGGAATGTGCTCCTTCTTTAATGATTATTTAGGTTAGTCTCAGGGCATTAAGGCACACGGATTCTGAATTGAAGACTATTCATATATAGTTATATGATCTCTTATCCAGAATTACCAAAAAGCCTTCACCCATAGAGTCCAATTTAAGCAAACAATTCTAATTTAAAAAAAAAAATAGCTTCCTTTGTCTCTGTAAAAATAAAACAGTACCTTGATCTTAACTAGTGATGGGTGAATTTATTTGCCAGACGAGAATTTGCTGCGAATTCCCATGATTCGCCTCCAGCGAACAAATTCGCGAAACAGCCAAAACATCAAAAACAAGATGCCGGCGGCATTTCGTTAATTTTTCACCATTTCGTGAATTTCGCGGGAAATTCGCAAATTTTTTTTCTTCAAAGCCATATTGGTAAGAAGCAATCCTATTGGATTTATTTAATATTAAATTATGTTTAGGAGACTAATGGTATGGAGATCCAAATTATGGAAAGACGCCTTATCTGGATATGCGGATAACAGTAACAATTTCAGTAGGGGATATTCGATTAGTACACTGTTAGGGGGTATTTACTAACACTCAAATTTATCCATTTTTTTATTAAAACAAAGTCGACATAAATTTCATCCAGAATTTAACTCATTTATCAAAAAAATCATCTTGAAAATCATCTCGACAAAATTGTGCAACAATTCGAATCATACGGCTTTTTCAAATTAGACGCCTGAATCATAAAATTTTTTTAATTTGTTGCCCAAAAACTCACTCTTTTTTATCATAGGAAAACCAGAGCTGATCATGTCATCAAGAAACAACTTCAAATTGTAAAATGGACATCTGCCATTGACTTCTACATGACCTCAACAGGCTTTAGCTTGAGTATTTCCGGATTCGGATATTTAGTTGAGTTTTGGGGTATAATAAATCTCTAAAAATTTGAGTTTTCCCCATAAAAAGCACAACCAGAAAAAAATCAAGGCTTCATACATAGGCCCCTTAATGTCACAATACTACCATCCTGCAGGTGTGCTTCCAAAAGCAGTAAAAGTTTGTAAAAAGGTGCTGTGGAAATCCCACAGAGCTAGTACTCACTAGGCTAGAGTAAAGTATATTCACATTACGGTGTTTCAGAGGATAACCATTGAAATAGTAATTACACTATTTAATTGGTGGTCCCTTGAAACAAAATAGTAGAGTAGATAAAAAATGTGTCTTTAAATTTACTCTGTTTAATTTATTAGAGTCCAAAACAATCTGTATTTTTTTTTTAACTGTGGGGTGTCCCATCTTGTCTGACCAATCAATGTTTTCGTTTTTCAGACAAAATACAATAGATATCCTGCATTGGCATTTGTTTTTAAGGGGTTAAAATGCAAGGAAATAGGATATACATTTTTATAAGTACCACTAAAAGATTAGTTATGCTGATAGACTGGCAATGGTGGACAAATGCATGATTCATAAATTACTCTTTGACATTTAAAACTTGACCTCATGCTGCATAATTTACTGTACATGTAATTTAAGGCTTGCTTGATAATTTGTATTTTTATGATTGCTGGCTGCTCACATATAGTCGTTTCTGAAAAGTGATCAACTGGAAAGGACCTTTTAATGTATATTTTTATCCTTTATATGTTGTTTCACATATTTACTAAAATATGTTATTCGGTGAAAAATAACTTGCTTTTATAAGCCAGTAATGCAATTTTTTGGCTCTTTTGAAATTGTATCCTATATATACCTGCTATTAACTGAAGACTGCTTTTCGACTGCAACAGGTGGTGGCCACAGAGTTATGGAAGGTTGCAATGTTTGTTCTGCTAGGCAGCACCACCTTATTCAGCTGTTCTGTGTCTTACTCATATACATGGCAAAACCTTAACTTCTCCTTACACCCCCTGCATATATATCGAACTATGTAAGTACCCCCTGTCATAGTGCAGGTGTTAATTACAAAGAAATTGTTAGGGTAGTTATGTATTATGTGATTTGGGCTATAACAACAGTTACACTACAGCTTGAACTATATCAATCCAAAAAGATGTTCATTTTATGACAGGATATGCAGAGGTGGAATTAAGTAAGATGCAGTAGGTTGTATTTCTTGCAAAATTGAGGAATCAAAAGCCTTAGGACCATGGGCTATCAGTTTTAAACTCCCAGAGTATTCCCCAGTGTGAACAGAAGAGAGTTTGTGATCAATGCAGGAATTTAAATTTTTGATCATATACTATACTCACATAATCTACTCTGCCCAATGATAGAGATGGATCTTGAGAGGGCAAGCAGCTGGCTGAAATGCGGAAAAGTATGGTTCACAAAAGAAGTTAGTGTGCACAATGCTCAATTCGCTGAGATGCTGGTGAGAGTGTATGTTGAAGCAGGTGATGAAATACTGGAGGAACACTTGGGCTCATTTATAATCAATGGACAAATTTGCCCATGGATAGTAACCTATGGCAAGCAATCAAATTGTTGCAGCTGGCCAAAAAAAATGCAATCACTGATTGGTTGCGATGGGTGACTGCCCATGGGCAAATTTGCCTAGTGATTGTAAATGAGCCCCACTGTGTCATGAAATTCTGTGACCATTGTGTCATAAATTACAGGTTTTACTGTGTCATGACATACTGTCAAGAATGCTGATTTATATAGGTGCCACTACCATATGAATATCAGGTCTGGACTGGGATTCAAAATAAGTTCTGGCATTTCGAGTACACAGAGACCCAAACAGCATCCCACCAGACCAATAAATATTGAGTGTCTATGGCATCTTACAGCAGCCCCTCTGGGGCCCCAATAAGTTAAAGATATATAGTTACATCAAAACTTTTGTACGGGGATAGTTAGCCTCAATTATGGCCTAATTATGTCTGGACACAGCAAAGCAGGATCATTTTGAATTAGTATCTAAAAAAAAACCTGTCAGTTACTATATAAGGCTACTGTACATGCAATGTGGAGGTAGGGCAATTTGGTATGAAGATATTATAGAATTGATAAAAGAGAGTAATGACAATTGAATTTCACACAAGAAACATACATTTTTTCAGAGGATTTTAAATATGTAATGATGAACTTACTGAATTTTGCCTCTTAATGAGTTCTATATTGCTTGCTAATAAATGCTCTAATTTCAAGAGCACCCTTCCATGTGAGCTTTGTTAACTGAAAGTGGTGAGAACTAGGTTAAAATAAATACTGACGTTAAGATCTGCATTAGAGTAATATTTTGTTATCCCCGTAGCGTTTTCCAATAATTTGCCTAAGATTAAGATACGTCCACAGCACTGTCAAAAAAATCCACATAGATGTCATTATGCATACCCAAAGTCAATTTATCTTAATAAAAATGCACAATTTCAAGGAAATGTCAGCGTTTTGCTTCTAGCACCTTTTATGCCTTTGTAAATGCTTTACAGGCTCTCAGTCCCTACAGAAATCAATGAGTTTTCCATATAATTAAAATCCATTAAGAAGCCAGACTAAAAAATGCATGTGGACATGTAGTTTGCAGTCACACTTTCATTGCTGTTTAAAACTGGGTTGACACTAGACACAACAATTCCATAATGTTTTGCTGAAATAATGATAAAATATTTCAGTACATGCTCTTCTCCCTGCACCAGATACAGCAAAAACTGATAAGGTTTGTAGTCATCAAAAATCTGACAGCAAAATCTCTGAGGACAGTGGGTATAAAAGCTTTTGCTCTAAGCCCAGGGCAAATTTCTAACCTGAGCACAGAGGCAGTGGAGTGATCCCTGAAGAGTCTGACTTGCTGGTCAAAGCAGCAACGGAAAGTCTTTATAAAAAATATGATTTCACATTTAAAACTTTTATTGCTTATTTTCTACAATATTTTATTGCAATACAGATATGAGATCCTGATGCAAATATAAAAGGCTGCTAGTTCGAGGCAAATAATGTTAATGGGGGATTTTAATTACCCAGATATTGAATAGAGCAACAGTACTGCCAGGAAATTTAATGGGAACAAGTTTATAAACTAGCTGCATGTTCTTAAAGGAGAAGGAAACCCTTTTGCAAAAAACCCTTACCTCCCCAGCCTCCTCCCCCCAGGCTAACTAGCCCCCCCGGGGAAATGCCCCATAATCCATACTCACCCCTCGGCACAGATTCTTCCTCTGTGAGCTGACTGGGAGATCGGTATTTCTGCGCATGCGGAGTTGGAGCAGTTTGCCGGTTGGCGACAACTGTGCATCTGTGGAATTACACGGAAATTGCCGATCTCCCAGTCATCTTACAGAGTACGCGGAAGATGGATTTGTGGACCTCCGCTGGAAGAATCTGCTCCGAGGGTAAGTATGGAGTATGGGGCATTTCCCCTGGGGGGTAGTTAGCCTGGGGGGAGGAGGGAGGGGGGTCTACCTGGGGTGGGGTGTACGGGTTTTTTTGAAAAAAGGGTTTCCTTCTCCTTTAAGGACCTAATCAGAAATAATTATCAAACTGGATCTAGTGATGTCTCTGGCGAATAAAATCGCAAAAGCGCTGCAAAAATTTGCCAGCGAAAATTCGGCAGTGTCAAAAAAAAAATGGACGCTGCGTCTGTTTTTTGGGCGCCGGCGCATTTTTGCCAGCGAATTTGCGCTGGCATCAAAAAAATGGACGTTGGCATCAAAATCGAGACGCTGTTGCCATTTCGAGAATTTCTGCCGTTTCGCGAATTTCGCTAATTTTCCACCAAAGCCTAACGCCCCAAATTCGCCAATCACTAATTAGCAGCAGTCTTTAATGCTGCAGTGGAAGGCTGACTGTGGAGCCCAGATAACAGTTATATCATAAAAGAGACATAGATTCCATGGAAGAGAGGGTCATTCTTCCACTTTACAGAGTGCTGGTAAGGCCCCTTGAAGAATATATTGTTCAATTTTGCTCTCCAGTGCTCAAACTGAATATTATTTACCGTATATACTCGAGTATAAGCCGAGTTTTTCAGCATCCAAAATGTGCTGAAAAATCTACCTCGTCTTATACTCGAGTCAGCGGGCAGTAGCTGAAATTGCAGTCACTTTTAATCATTAATATACCAACAGTTCACTTGGGGAGAGACTGCAATATCACACAGCGCCCTCTGTTGTTTATATGAAAGAATAACAGTGCGCCCTCTGTTGGTTATATGAAAGAATAACAGTGACTGCAATATCACACAGCGCCATCTGTTGGTTATATGAAAGAATAACAGTGACTGCAATATCACACAGCACCCTCTTTTGGTTATATGAAAGAATAACAGTGCACCTTCTGTTGTTGGTTGTATGAAAAAATAACAGTGACTGCAATATCACACAGCGCCATCTGTTTGTTATATGAAAGAATAACAGTGACTGCAATATCACACAGGGCCCTCTGTTGGTTATATGAAAGAATAACAGTGACTGCAATATCACACAGTGCCCTCTGTTGGTTATATGAAAGAATAACAGTGACTGCAATATCACACAGCGCCCTCTGTTGGTTATACGAAAGATTAACAGTGAGGTCAATATCCCACAGCACCCTCTGCACATAGTAGTGGAACAGTGGGACAATGCACACAGTAATCCGTTTGGCAATTCTCTGTCACCATCAACTTTGCAAAGAAGTCCGGTTGATCACTGGGGGGTCGCTTTGGCGGAATGTGCGCTGCTGGGAGACAGGGCTGTAGTTGTGTCTAGGCTTATACTCGAGTCAATAAGTTTTCCCAGTTTTCATAGGTAAAATTAGGTACCTTATACTCGGGTCAGCTTATACTCGAATATATACGTTATAGAAAGAAGGTCAACTAGACTGGTAAAGGTTATGGAAAGTCTCAAATATTAAGAAAGATATAAATATATAAGGGGACCAAATAATAAACTGTATTTACCAGCAGGTCCTTTTAGCAGACACAAGTCAATCTTACAATAAGTAGGAAGTGGTTCAATCTTTTTTTTTTTTTTGTAACTTAAATTTTTATTGTCATTTTCTTATTTTTTACAGAAAAAGAAGAGAAAAACATAACAGCAATTGGTACACAAATCATTTCTAGACATATACCAGTGATGTAACCTCAGTCGAGTGTTGGCAATGTTGTATAGAGAAAAAGGGGATCAATAAAAATAAGATATTACATCTTTGGTCATCTTCCTTATTGCTTTTCCTCTGCCTGTGCTATAGTTCTCTCAGTCTCTCCATACCATCAGAAAATTAATAACATTTAATAAACATCATTCGAAAAATCCCATATTTAGGCAGGGGGAATCAATATAGTGCTCACAATATATCAACATCAAAGTTAAATTTGGAGGCAAACAGATTTATAGAATAACAAGAAAAAAAGGGAAAGAGAAGAAGGGAGAGAGAAAAGAAAAAGAGAAAGACCTAAAATGTGACCTTTTCATTTTATTCCGTCATTATTTAATTATACAGTCTTAAGTAGACGAGAGTAGGTCCCAAGCAGACCATATTTTCAAGTGCTTAGAAATCGTATTGCGAAGAAGAGCTATCCTGTGTTCAAAATTTTTATTACAGTTAAGTTTGGACTTAATCTCCTCCAATGTAGGAAGGGTTGAAGTTTTCCATTTTGCTGCTATTGATATTCGTGTTATAGTTAATATATGGTTAACCAGCTTTTGCTGTGTTGAAGAAAGCCCATCAATAGGTTTACCAAGTAAAAAGGTAAGAATATCTTCCGGTACATCCTGTCTTGTAATTTGTGAAATCAATTTTTGTATATTCACCCATAGTGGACGAATTAGAGGGCAATACCAGAAGATATGAGGTAAATCCCCTGATGCTGCTTTACACCTCCAACAAGTTTGTGGGAGCTCTGGGAATGATTTATGTAATCGCAACGGAGTGAGATACCAATACATCAACACTTTATAAATATTCTCTTTCTGTTTGATACATGTAACACAAGATTTGGCATTTCTCCAGATTGATTCCCAAACTTCTATGGATAGCTCGGTTCCCAACACGGTTTCCCATTTAGTCATATAAGAGTGTTTGTATGTGTGAACAGCAAAAGGATCATTTATCATTTTATAGATTGCAGATATGAGCTTCGTCTGAGGAGGCCCCTAGAAGCTAGTCGCTCAAAAGGGGTGGGAGGTGTCTCTTTAAGGTACTTAACAAATGGCGTTGCAAAATGTCGAATTTGGAAATACATGTACCATCGTAAAGGAGAAGTAGGGGACTTCAATCTAAGTGCATCATACGTTAAAACGTTAGTCGTTGTTTTATCTAGCGCGTCTCGAATTGTAAACAATGCTGTAGAGTCCCCTGGAGCACTAAGGGCACAGGTAATAGCTGGTTGGAATAATGGATTCCCTAATATAGCTGTCAGCGGGGAGTAAGGTGAGCTCAATTTAAACTTTAAGTTTGCCCTTTTCCAAACTGTTAAGGTAAGTAAAGTAGATTGTAGCATAGGTATCTTAAGCTTGGGGAGGTTTTTGGGAGCCCAAACCCAGGCATTAGGGTGGTATGGTAAAAATTGCACATTTTCTAAATAAGCCCATACTTGGCTTGAGGACCAATTTGACCACGCCAGTACTTGACGAAGTTGCGCTGCTTCGTAATATTTCTGGAGTATCGGCAGTCCTAGTCCTCCTTGGGCTACCGATGTTCCAAGGGTTGTTTATTAATCCTATGTAATTTGCTGCCCCAAACAAACGCATGGAAAGCTGCTTGTAGATCTTTAAAAAATGATAAAGGTATTGCAATAGGGAGTGTTTCAAAGAGATAAAGGAGTTTAGGGAGAACATTCATTTTAATAGAGGCAATTTTCCCAAACCAAGATATAGCCATTGTATTCCATTTACGTAAATTACTCTTCACCGACTGAGAAAGCGAGGTAAAATTCTGCTTAAAGAGATCTTCATACCTGGGGGTAATTTTCGTGCCTAAATAAGTTATGTAATCTTTTTTCCACTTATAATGGTAGGTGTTTTGTAAATCAGCGATCATAGAATCTGCCATACACAAAGGTAGTGCTTCCGTTTTTGCCACATTAATTTTGTACCCAGAGATTGTACTATATTGCTGCAAAAGCGTTGTAAGGTAGGGAGGGACTCATCCAGGGAGGTCAAGGTCAGAATCACATCGTCCGCATAAAGTGCTACTTTAAGATGTTTATCACCTACTGAAAGACCTTTAATATTAGGGTTATTTTCTAATATTCGCGGCCAGTGGTTCAATACTTAAAGCGTTAAAGTAGGGGAGACAGCGGGCAACCTTGCCTCGTTCCATTAGAGATTGCTATGGGAGAAATGGCTTTGCCAGGTAGTTTTAAATAGGTGCTAGGTTTAGAGTAAAGTGCCCTTAAAGCTGTAAGATAGGGGCCTTGTAATTTTAGATATTGTAACAGTGGTAAACATATAAAACCAATCTAAACGATCAAAGGCCTTTTCTGCATCTAAACTAAGGATTATTGCTGGATGACCTTGACGTTGTAAAAGTTCGATAGTGTTTATGATTCGTCTAGTGTTATCTCCTGCCTGGCGTCCCTGGATGAAGCCCACCTGGTCTGCATTAATGAGTTTAGGGAGAAGTGGAGCTAATACTATAGCCAATATTTTAGTGAATATTTTTAGAATCGAATTTAAAAGGCGATAGGTCGGTAGCTTGAGCCAATTCGATGGGTCTTACCTTCCTTTGGGATTAGGGTTAAGTATGACTGAAGCTCTGATGAGGGGATGGGTGACCCTTGTAGAGTCATTATACAGGGTGACAGATACGGGACTAAAATATGCTGGTACAGTTTGTAGTATTGATAAGGGTAGCCATCTGGCCCTGGTGTTTTACCATTAGGAAGATTCTTCAAAGTAGTTATGACCTCTTCCGCTGTGATCTCACAATTTAGACGTTTACAGTCATCTTCTTGGAATACGGGTAAATTAGCCTGTTTAAAAAAAGCTTCCAAATGGGGGACAGACTCTGAAGTTCCATTTGGCAGGTTATACAGAGATGTGTAGTAATTATGAAATTGGTCAGCAATTAGGTCAGGGTTATAAACCAGTTGTCCTGAGGGTGTTTTGATTGCTCGGATAGCGGATTGCATTTTCTGATCTCTCAACTTTCGTGCCAAAAGGGTATGTTGTTTGTTACCCATCTCATATAATCGTTGCTTAGTCCAGATTAACGCTTTGTCAACTTCCTGTAATCTAAACATTTTAAGTGCGTTTCGTGCATCAAGAATTTTAGTTAAAAGCGCATCTGTTTTAGTTTGATTATATCTAGCCTCTAGGTCTTTCAATTGAGATAATAGGTCCCGGATATGTTGTCTTTGTGCTCTTTTGTTTGTGGCTGAAATAGCAATTAGAGAACCTCTAATGGTAGCCTTATGGGCCTCCCATAGAGTTGCCGTTGAAGAAACAGAGCCCTTATTTAGAAGGAAAAATTCCGTCAGTGACTTTTCAATATTTTGATATGTGCCCAGATCATTCAACATAGTTTCGTTCATGCGCCAATGTGGACTTCTACCGGGCACTCGAGAAGATTCAGAGACAGTTGGATTGGGGCATGATCGGACCATGTTATAGGTGCTATATCAGTCATATATGAAGTAGTTAGGCAAGATTGAGAGACCAGAAAGTAATCTAGGCGGACATGAACCTTGTGGATTGAAGAGTAAAAGCTATACTGCCGTGCCCCTGGGTGGTCTATACGCCAAATATCATACAAGGATGCTTGATTAATTAAGCGGCTAGTGTCTCTTGATAAAGCATGAGAAACAGAATCTGGGGATGGATGTGACCGGTCCTCCAATTGAGATAAAGGAGCATTAAAGTCACCTCCGATTATTATATAAGGGAGCTATAAGTGGATAGCTTTTTTAATACCTTTCTTAAAAATGGTATTTGTCCTTTATTAGGAGAGTAAACATTACCGATTAGTATCGGCTTGTCTGCTAGTTTACCTTCCAATAATATGTAACGACCTTTCGGATCACATATGGTATTGATCACCTGTAGGGGGCAATCTTTATGAACCACTATCGCAACCCCTGCCTTCTTTTGGTCTGAAGAGGCATAGACAGCTGTTGGATAATACTTTGAATACAATTTACCAGGGGTGAGCCTCGAAAAGTGGGTCTCCTGCAACAACGCAATATCTGCTTTTAAGTTCCTGAGTTCCTTAATAACTAGATACCGTTTTGTGATTGAATTCAAGCCTTTGCAGTTCAAAGATATTATATTTACCATATTGACAGAAGATAATTGGAATGCTTCAGAACTTCATCGTTGCAGAAAGCCCACCTCCGACGCCCAGTCCCAAGGGGACCACGCAGATGATTATTACCAGAAAATATAGTATGGTCACAGAAAAGGAGAAAGAGATAAGTTAAGAGCATAGTTCAATTTCAACAAATAGATTTCTAACTATTAATGTTTAACTGTTAAACAAGGTATTTTAAACAATGTAAATATCAAACTTATTACGTTATAAGTTCAGCACTCAGTCGTTGAACTTGGGGGGGGGGGAGTTACCTGTACTCCCAAGGGGAAATTAGTCTCTCGCTGTGTAAATCAAACCAGTGAGATCCATCTCTCTACAGCCAGGACCAGATAAGCCTAAATAGTGCGGCTTGAATTTCAGCAGCCCACACCTCCATCTGGGCCTAAGTCCAGTCCGTCAGGTGGGTGGATCAACGTTCGGTGAGGGTGCAGGTGGGGGTCTGGTTTTAGTTGAGCTTATCTTTGACCACTCTGGAGACATTCTGGGTGGCCGTGTTGCAAAAGCTTCCTCAGGCGAAGGTAACGGTGGTAGAGCAAGATTGCTTAAGAACTTATTGCAGCTCCGCATTTCGGTGAGAATGTGTTGCTGTCCTTTCACAACCACAATCAATTTGAAGGGAAATCCCCATCTGTATGGTGTGTTATGTGTTCTGAGGTGTGAGGTCAATGGTCGAAGTTCTCTTCGTTTAGCCAGTGTGATGGGAGATAGGTCGTTATAAATTTGTACTTTTGTTCCTTGAAATTCGATTTGCGTTGAATTTCTCGTTGCCAGGAGAACAGCTTCTTTACTCTCAAAGTAGTGGCAGCAGACCACAATGTCTCTGGGGGCAGATTGACCTGGTCTCCTGGGGCCTAGAGCCCGGTGCGCTCTGTCAAATCGCCATGCCTCTGTTGGCAAATCTGGACACAAGGTAGAAAATAAGGCTCTGAGGTATTGTCTGATGTCTTTAGGTTGAATGCTTTCAGTGCACCTCTTACACGGAGGTTTTGCCTGCGGTTCCTATTTTCCAGATCTTCACAGTGTGATTTAAGAATAGCTAACTCGTCTCGTACCGTGAGCTGATCATCTTCCAGTGTGTTTTGCTTGAGAACTAAATTGTCAGAAATAGTCTCTAATTTATCCACTCGTTGGCCCAGTGAGTGGAGTTCCATTTTGATTTCATGTACTGCCTCTTTAACTGTTCCTGCCATGGCTGCGGATAGTGAATTTTGTAGCCTTGAGAGTTGTTGCGCGAGTATCTCAGCCGTAACAGGTATGGATGTGTAAGTATCTTCTGACATGGTAGGAGTTGGGTCCATCCAGTTGCCTGGAGTGTGAAGTTGAGTAGGAGAACCTAAGTCGGTCTCATGTTCTAGATTGATATTGTTATTTGCAGTTTCGCATGTCTTACTTGTGACGTCATAATCGGGCTGAGCCGATTTTAGTGAATATACCCTGAGGGAGAGCTGGAGGCCGATGAAGGAGACCAATCGTGGCCCTCTTCGTCTTCTTCTACCTTACGCACCTTATTAGCTGCTATACATCTGTGTTGCGTAGGCGTGCGGATAGGCAGACCTGTGGGAGATCTTGAGACCAAGGTATCTCCTTGATGTGCTTCTGCTCGTTCGTCTATGTCTCTGTGTTGTTTATCAGTCACAGGATGTTTAAGCAAGGTGTCAGTGGCTTATGAAGGCGCTTGGATAACTGGTCAGGTGAGGCACGCTCCTGCGCTAGGCTTTCCTCACCATCCTGGGTCTTCCGGTGCTTACCGCCCATCGCAGATTTTTTCAGGAATGGCGTCAGGGTGCTTGTTAGTTCGCTGCCCTTTTTCTTCCCCATATCACCACACACTGATTGCAAAGTCCTCAGGTATAAATTGTCGCTGAACTTGTCCCAAATTCAGGGTAGTAAGATCTAAAACTGTGGAACAAAGCTGGGGATGATATCTCTTCTTCCCAAGAGGGTTCACCGATTTGTTCCCTGGATAAATGCCAGTAATTCTTGTTTTCAGATGGATCACTTGTCAGTTTGTCCACCGTGGGTATATATTAAGTGTTATCTGTATTTTCGCTTAGTTCACTTTTAAAACTGTGGGCTCACAAGTCTTTGCTTTGTGGAGTGGAAGGGGGGTCTAAGTGTCCCCGTGAATATTTGGTGCGCTCCGTGTAGGGCCTGTGGCCGTGCCTTGGTCAGTTTGGGAGCCCACGTGGCGCACCACTTTTATACTGAGAGAGCCTGTTGATTATAAGGCAAGGTGCAGTATTTGCTTTTGGGCCTTCTCTCCACGAGACCGCGTCCCCCTCAGTCGCCACAATCTCTCTCCAGTCTGACCGGGCCGCACCGGAAGGGAAGGTGCGCCGCGTCTCTATTAGCTCAAAGACCCACGTGGCACCTGACCCCTCCGCTTTGTACCTCTACGATCGGTGATGTCGGGTTGGCTCCCGGGTCCTCTCTCCGCTCGAGCCCGTCTAATTGCAGCTCCCGCCGTCCTCTCTACCTGATCCAGCCAGGCCGCACTTGAGGAAGGGTGCGTCTCCGTTAACTTGGCTCGCGCTGCCGAGCTGAACTCCAGACCGTCTCCGGCACAGTCCTGTGGATTCGGTGTATCCTGCCCGGCTTGGCCAAAGTAGGTACTAACAAAATAAAAATAAAATTAGGGTGCTAATGTTAGCTAGTGGTAGGCTTTGCAGAGGAGCTTTTGGATTACGCCGCCATCTTCTTCAGCGTCCAGGCCACGCCCCCGGAAGTGGTTCAATCTTAATATTCGCAAAGGGTTTTTACAGTGAGAGCTGTGAGGTTGTGGAATTCTCTCCCTGAGTCAGTCGTGCTTGCAGATAAATTGGATAGCTTTAAGAATGGTTAAAGATGACTTTTGAGCTAGTGAGGAAATACAGGGTTATTGAAAATAGCTCTTCATACAAGTTGATCCAGGGACTGATCCTATTTTGGAGGATTACATAGAGGCATACTTGTAAACAGTGGTGTAAAATGAAATCACAGTGTCTATATAGATTCTCATTAATCCAGGTCATGATATACTGTACAGTATCTAAACGCAACTGGACATTTAGGGGCCGATTCACTAAGCTCGAGTGAAGGATTCGAATGAAAAATACTTCGAATTTCGAAGTATTTTTTGGGTACTTCGACCATCGAATGGGCTACTTCGACCTTCGACTACGACCTTCGACTTCGATTCGAACGTTTCGAACGAAAAATCGTTCGACTATTCGACCATTCGATAGTCGAAGTACTTTCCCTTTAAAAAAAACTTCGACCCCCTACTTCGGCAGATAAAACCTACCGAAGTCAATGTTAGCCTATGGGGAAGGTCCCCATAGGCTTGCTAAACTTTTTTTGATCGAAGGATTTTCCTTCGATCGTTGGATTAAAATCCTTCGATTTAATCGTTGATCGAACGAAAAATCCTTCGATCGATCGAACGAACGTTTAGCGCTAAATCCTTCGACTTCGATATTCGAAGTCGAAGGATTTCAATTCGAGGGTCGAATTTCGAAGTATTTTTTACTTCGAAATTCGACCCTTAGTGAATCTGCCCCTTAGAGTTTTTTTTCCTTGAAAACCTTTTACCACTCATCTGAGTGGTTTCTTCAATTTAACTGAAATGGTAGGGATCCAGTCACAATGGAACCATGCTTTTCATTGAGGCAGTTGTTTATCTTTCAATGTACATGACTAGATGTCTGAATTGTTGTGAAGCTGCCGGGTTATCATACAAAAGCGGCATTGTAGGTCAGTCAACACCTTTCTGAAGTTCAATGGAACCATTGTGGTTGGATATCTGTGACTTTACTACCCTTAAGGGCAGCTCCGGATTTATTGGGCGGCGCCCCAAAGCTGCATGGTCCTGGTGCCTGGCCGCACAGTCCTTGCACCATCCAGCATGCCCCATTCCAGTGTGAGTGCACATGCGCACCTGCACCAGAGCGCTGGGGAGCTATTTTCCCTGGTAATCGGCATGCCGCTCCTAATATTCTGCCACCCTAGGCCTGGACCTTTGCGGCCTCGCCACAAATCCGGGCCTGCTTAAGTGTTTAAATACCAGGGAATTCCCTACCACTTCAGTTGGACAGAAGAAGTCATTCAAATGAGTGGGTAAATGTTTTCAAGGGAAAAAAACTCAATGTCCAGTTGCTTTTGACTTAATTATACTAGATTCTGAAAATACAGTGTGGCTTTTAAAGGGGATGCCCACCTACAGTACCACAGTCCATTAGATGCTAGAATAGTGTTTCATTGAAGTCTTAGATGCAGTTGTGAAACAACAGTAGACAATTTGTGTGTGTTCACCTCCTTTAAACACCCACAACGATGCTCTTAAGACTAACTGAAATGGTGGAGCAACTGGAAAATGCTGTACCTGATCAGAATATAAACTGCTAGGAAATTGTCCAAGGTGCAATGAAGTGGTCACTGTTTTGCAGAAAGTGACTCCTCTTACCATTGCAAACATAGCACTGGCTTAGAAAAGACAAGTAAAAGACAGCAGAGCTTTAATGCATTTCTGTGATTGTTGAAATTACAAATAAAGGCATCATTATTCCTTTAAAATGCAGTACAAATCTTGAAGAAAAGTGGCCTATAAAAACAAAGTAATGACACATTGCGCAGCATGACAGTGTCACTTACAGTAAACTACAAAGTGCATGAGACTGCAGAATACTGAAATTCTCACTATAAAATACATTAAACTCATGATTACAACAAATAAATGTAGAAGTGGCAATAAACATTAGCAATAACCAAACTTAGCAAGTATCCTTTAACAAATGTACAAATAAAAGGAGTCAATGTAAAAAACAACATAAAACAGTTGTGCACTATAAAAATAAATAAGCTGATAAAATTGCTCCTTCTCTGCCAAATCCCAAACTTATACAAAAGAGAATGTATTTTCCATAACATAAAAAGCGGAGTCCCCTTTAACATGAGCATTTAATAGGTGATTCTGGGTTGCATGCTTCATTTGGGTAGATATTTGCAAAAAAGAAAAGTTTATTGAAATAAGCATAATGTAATCTATTGGGCTCACTCTTGTCAGTGGAGACAACTTCAAATCACAGTCAGTACAATAAATGTAAGTGCAATGCACTGTTTGGGTATTTAATTGAAAGGGCACAAATCTTCCTGAAAAATAACCTATAAAAGCAATCTGCAAACACATTACACAGTATTACAGTATCTCTTAGTATGCAAAGCAGCAGGAGATGAGAGAATGTGTACATTGCAGGCACCTAATCCAAGCACTTCATTTAAACTTCAATTATGTCTTTTTAATTGAATGTAGATGTTACCACAATATTCATTTTGTTTTAGGCAGTGTATAGAAGGCTGCCTAAAAAGAAATTAAATAAGGAGGTGAAACCCATAGGGGCAAATTCACTAAGGCGCGAAGCGCCGAACGCTAGCGTTAATTCGCTAGCGTTTGGCATTTTCGCTACTGCGCAAATTCACTAACGAACGCTGGCGTAGTTTCGCTAGTGTTAGCAGTGTAGTAAACGCTACCTTTTACGCTAGACTTCCTTCGCCACCTCAGACCTGGCGAAGCGCAATAGAGTAGATAGGGATTGTTTAAAAAAAAAGTCAAAATTTTTTCTAAGTCCCAAAAAACGCTGGCGTGTTTTCTACATGATGGCTGATAGGCTGAAAAAGATCGACATTTTTTTGGGGCTCCCCTTCCTCCCCCCTACATTTCCTGACTCATGGCAACTTACCTAGACAGTGGGCACATGTGTAGGGCAAAATAAAAATTTTATTTGCAGATTTGAAGGTTTTCTAGGCATTTGTAGTGCAGATACGTGTTCCTCCATTGAAATTTGAATTTCGCGCCGTATGCAAATTAGCCTTCGCTAGCGCAACTTCGCTTTATATAGCGAAACAACGCTAGCGCAACTCTGCAACCTTACGCTACCCCTGTGCGCAACTTCGGATTTTAGTGAATTTGCGAAGCGCTGGCGAAACTACGCCTAGCGAAGTGCGGCGAAGTTCAGCGAAGTTGCGCCTGGCGCAACTTCGCATCTTAGTGAATTTGCCCCATAGTCTTTTGGGTTAAAAAAATGTTTAGGTAAGCATCAATTTTTAATGAAGCACTTGTTGCTATTACATGTTGCAACTCTTATAAAAGTCTGGAACTTTAAAAAAAACAGTTGTGTATGGTGTGCTGGGGACTCTGTAGATGTACATGTGTGGGGTAAAGGGTCATACAGTAAATAGAATGTTGTATTTTAAAAAGTCAGATGTTTCAACACAGCATCTTTTAATCACAAAAGTGGAAAAAGCTGAACTTGGACATAATAAATAGCATTATATTATCCATTTCATGAATACTGAATATTTGTAATCTTTGGCATTAAATTGCTGTTCTAGATCTTCTCTTGTGAGTTTGGCACCTCTGTAATCATGATGTGCGGGAGTACAAGTTAGGAGTGGCAGAACATCAGCCATAATTTGAATTTAACTCCAGTATCCATTTACTCTGCTTTTGCAAAATCCGCTCCCCAGACTAAACTCAGATGCACTTTACATACGTACTCTTTAACCCATAGGTCGTTTCATAGATGGGAAACCCAAACAAAGAGCAACCCCCTCTGCTATCCAATGTACTACCTCTGCTATCCAATGTACTACTTGCTAATTAAAGCAGAAAAGTAATGAGCTTTCCTCAAAGTTAGCCAGCACTCACTCAAAACAGCCCCATGCTTCTGATGGAAGATCCTGAATATTCTTGTGATTAGTGAAGAGCCAGCAATGGATGTGTGATTTTTTTTGCGAAACTGAGGAAAAAATTTGCAGAGAAAAAAAGCCCATAAGAAAAAACACCCATTGACTTTAATGCTTTAGGACAAAAGAAGTCGTCATAAGAAAAAACGCCCATTGACTTTAATTGACTAAAATTGTTGTGCACGTAAAAAAAAGTCACATGTAAAAATGCCTATTGGCTTCAATGCATTCCTCAAATTTATCGACATTTCGCAAATTTTTACGCCATTTCACGCATTTTTTGATGAAGCGAAATTGGACAGATTTGCTCATCACCACTTGTGATGCATCCAAGGAGCACAAACCCAGGAAACTTATTTTGCCTGATCTCTGTACTAGCTGATCACAACCTGCTGCTTGCAAGTGGACACTAAAAACTGCAGCAGTAGATGTAAAATCCATAAACCCAGCTTATATAATGATGTAGCTGATAAAGAGCTATGATCTATTCTTTACTGAGTTCATATGAACACTTTTACATAACCTATTCACTTTTTTGCTGCAATCATCTGAGTGAGGACTGGTTATTATACCAGAAGTGAGCGGGTCATAGTTCAATCAGCTGTTAACGGACCTCACCTTTTCCAGTCCATAACCGGGGGTATATAAGTTGATTAACATGCTAACTCTAACTCCTGGATCCAGGAATAATAGGTAACCAGGGCTTGGGACAAACTGTTTCTAGAAGGATTCAAGTCTGGAATGATATGGGTTTCCACCAGGAAACTAATAAAATACCTTTCTTTATATAATAAAAGGGTATTTGAACCCTATGGAACCTCAACAGATATCGAGGGTGACACACAAAGCCAGTTCTGCATGTTAGGAAGTGTCCCTACCACGCATCAGTACATAAATAAATATATATATTTTCATTATACATTATTTTTATTAAATATATATTAACTTACAGACATGTTCCACAGTCCCATAGTTCTTGGCTTTCATGTTCTTTGTGCCTTTAACACAAAGAGTGCTCTCAAGGAGTTACCTTAATTTCGTGGCCAGACACACCAAAAATTTGAGGGAGCATGGAATTTGTTTTATTTTGTTTGTTTGTTTGTGTAATTACATTTAATAAAAGTGAGAAAAGAGAGGAGAACATTCAAGTGGCATGCTCATATAAAAATTTAAGTGTAAATCTTTAATTTGGTATTTAAATGTATTCATTAACTAGCTAATGTACTGAGAATTGCCCAGGAAATTTGAACATTTACATTTTTTAAATTATTTTCTTTTTCTCTGTAATAATAAAACAGTAGCTTATACTTGAACCCAGCTAAATTATATAATTAATCCAAATTAGAAGCAAACCAATCATATTGGATTGAATTCATGTTTTAAAGGGGTGGTTCACTTTCCAGTTAACTTTTAGGGGCAGATTTATCAAGGGTCGAATTTCGAGGTTAAAAAACCCTCAAATTCTACCCTCAAAGTAAAATCCTTTGAATTCGGATATCGAATTCGTAGGGTTCTAGCGCAAAAGATTGAATAAAAAAAATCTAAGATTCAAACGATTTTAAGAAATCGATCGAATGGTTTTTATTTGATCAAAGAAAACTTAGAAAAGTGCTCTGGAAGGTCCCCATAGGCTAACATTGCACTTTGGTAGCTTTGATGTGGCGAAGTATGAAGTAAAAGTTTTTTTTGAAGAGACAGTACTTCAATTATCGAATGGTCGAATAGTCGAGGATTTTTACTTCAAATCATTCGATTCGATCGAATTTGACTGAATTTGACCAATTCGATGGTCGAAGTACCCAAAAAAATACTTCGAGATTCTAATATTTTTGTATTCGAGTTATTCACTCGAGCTTAGTAAATCTGCCTCTAAGTATATTATAGAATGGGCAATTCTGAGAAACTTTTCAACTGGTCCTCATCATTTATTTGCTACAGTTTTTTAATTATTTGCCTCCTCCTTCTGACTGTTTCCAGCTTTCAAATGGGGGTCACTGACCCCATCCAAAAACAAATGCTCTGGAAGGCTACAAATTTGTTGTTATTGCTATTTTTATTACTCCTCTTTCTATTGAATCCCTTTCCAATCAGTTATTCAAAGAAATACATGGTTGCTTGGGTTGTTTGGACTGCTGAATAGAAAGCTAAATAACTCCAAAACCACAAAGAATAGAACATGAAAACCAACTGCAAATTTTCTCCGAATATCACTCTGTACATCATACTAAAAGTTAACTCAAAGATGTATTTTTAGTAGACTTCAGATCCAAATTATGAAAAGACACCTTATCATGAAAACCCCTGGTCTGTCACAGGGACCACTGGTTATAGTGTTTACAGTCCTCCTTGTTCCCTACTTCAAACTAAAATGTTTTATTGCAGCACAGACACAGCTAATTATACAGGTAGGTAGGTAGAGTTAATAATACAAACAAGGCAAAGGCAGGTTTAAGCAAGAAAAATTGCTCCTCTTGCTGCTCATCTCCTACTTAAATTGGTGGTGCAAGACTGAAACTAAAAAAAGGCACAATGGGAAACTGTTCATTGGGATTGATCCCTGGATATTCCATGGTTTCCCAATTTATTTTGGTTCTGGGGCAGGGTTTTAGATCTTGCCCAATCACCACCATTGTTTGCAGTGCTTAACCCATTCCTGTCTGTTAAAAACTCAAGGACACACTTTCACTGGCCTTTTTGTTGGTAACATCTTAAATAGTTTTTTTGGTGGAATCTGAACTAGTCATGATGCTAAATGATTGTAAAGTTTTTAGTCATATATGATCTTAGCGCCACCTCCCCTTTAAAAAGTGCCATCTGACATCTGGGCACCACTTCAAAAGTGCTGTCTGACATCTAGACGGCACTACCACTTTTAAAAGTTATGTCTATCATCTGAACACCATTCCCCTTTAAAAAGTGCTGTTCACTTCGGAAGCCTTTAATAAATCACGAAATGATCGCAAAAGATAAAAATACATGATTTTTTCTCAAATACATTAGTAAATAATCCCCTACTATCAGGCAGCAGTACTATCCACCCTCATAGAATATAGCAAAATAAACTCACAAATCCAGTGGTGCACCTTGGAAAAATTATTGACAGAAAATTCACTAAACTCTCTCCCTTGGATAAGCAAAGAGAATACCCCAATCAAGCAAGTCTCATATACTGATAGATGGTCAAAATATCTGGCACAAGGTAATAAATTATGCACTTGAACGTCGCTGGTGCAAATCCCGCTTTGAATCGGACTTCTAGAGCTACAAATCTGCCCTGCCTTTTCTCAAACAAACATACTTTACAACACTCATTAACTCCCTTTCTTAACTTTTCATTAACTTTTCTCTACCTTTAACACTCTTCTTTCCTCTTCTTCACTACCTCCGTGCACATCTATCTCAGCTCAAGATATTGCCAAGCACTCCAAAAACAAAATTGACAGAACTGACATTACACTATTAAACCCCCCTAGACATTCACCACCCTCCCTCCACACTCCCCAGTCTCTCCTGTGCTCCTTCTTCCCTGTGACTGATGAAGAAGTCTCAAAACATTTGGCTTCTTCTCACCTTACTACCTGCCCATTTGATCCCATTCCTTCCAAACTTCTCCACATTGCCAATCCCTCCCTAATCAAAGCCTTAACTCATCTATTTAATCTCTCGTTCTCAACTGGAATCTTTCCTTCTCAACTAAAACATCCTCTTGTCACCCCCATTTTGAAAAAAAAAACCTCTCTTGAGCCCACCAATCTTGATAATTTCTGACTTATCTCTCTGCTACCTTTCATCTCTAAACTATTTGAGCGCCTAGTTTATAACTGACTAATGCCATTCCTCTCTGATAATAACCTACTGGACCCCCTACAATCTGGTTTTAGGCAACAACACTCCACTGAAACTGCCCTAACTTGACTGACAAATGACCTTTTAACAGCAAAAGCCAATGACCACTTCTTACTACTAAAACTTCTTGAGCTCTCGGCTGTATTGGAAACTGTGCATCATCCTCTCCTCCTCCAATCCCTCCGTTTGCTTGGCTTTTGTGACACAGACCCTGTCCGGGTTCTCTTCTTACCTCACTAATCATTCCGTCAGTGTCCCCTACAATGTAGTTTCATCTTCTCCCCTACCTCTTTCTGTTGGGATTCCTCAAGGCTCTGACCTGGGCCCCTTATTATTTTCTCTCTATACTTTTTCCCTGTGCAAACTAATCAATTTGTATGGTTTCCAATACCAAGCGCCAATTCTTACCTATGTGCCGCTCTCTCGCATTAGTAATTCGGCTCTTAAAAGTACCAGGAGCAGCTTTTTGCCGCCCCTGGAAACCTCTCCGGCGTTGCCACCTGAGGTGAGCGTCTCAGTTCGCCTCATTGGCGGCGTGCCCCTGCCAATACCACCTCTATGCTGACGATACTCAGATCTATCTCTCCTGATCTCAACCCAGAGCTCTAAACTCGGGTCTCCTCCTGCCTGTCCGCTATCTCTACTTGGATGTTACAACAATACCTTAAATTAAACCTCTCTAAAATAGAACTTTCTCTTTCCTCCAACTAACACCCGTAATATCCCAGAAGTATCTATCGTAGTTAACAATTCCGCTATCAACCCGTCTCCCCAGGCCCAGTACCTTGGGGTTATCCTAGATTCTGCCCTGCTTGTCCTCATATATACTCATTATTAAATCATGTCACTTTCATCTAAGGAACAAATTATCATAATTCATCACCCAAGATGCCACCAAAATTCTTATTCACTTTCTTATCATATCACGTCTAGACTACTGTAACTTTCTATTAATTGGCCTTCACCTCTCCAGTCCATAATGAACACTGTCACTAGGCTTATACACCTCAGCAACCACCCCTCCTCTATCATACCACTCCAATCCCTGCACTGGCTTCCTCTAGTGCAGTAATGGTAGTTTATTTGAACTACCATAACTTACAAATTAAAAAAAAAAAGACCAACCGAAATTTATTAAAAAATATGAACTTATTTTGTGCGGGTGAATAGGCCGTATGCGTTCAAATTTGAAGTAACATTGTATTCAATCGAAATCGATTCGAAATTTAAAAAAAAAAAAAAAAAAAGTCCACCAATTGACTCCAAATAGGTTCTAGGAGGTCCCCCATAGGCTAAAACAGCAATTAATCTGGTTTTAGATGTGAATGTTCGAAATCAAAGTTTTAAAAGATAGTACATTATAAATTTCAATATTCAAATTTTCAAATTTTTTTCAAATTCAAATCAAATTTGGACTATTCCTTAGTCGAAGTACACAAAAAATAGCTCGGAACTCTAATTTTTTTACTTCGGATTTTCACTTTGACCCTTGATAAATCTGCCCCTATATGTTTTAAAGTCGCCATCCAATTTTATCACAACTTTGCTACATTAACACTGTGTTTTATTTACATTGAAAAGTAATTGTATCGTGTATAGTTGATTATTAATTGTACCAAGTAAAATTTGTACATTATTGATGGAAATATATTTAAAAACAAAGGGTGAATATTGGTGTTTTATGAAGTTTGTTTCCTGCAAATGATTGTTACATTCAACGGTTATAGCAGAGACAAGCACAGCTTGGTAGCATGGCTTCTAGAGAAGTTAAATGAATTGGATTTACAAATGATAAGAGTGACACCTTGTGGATTCATATGATAATTTGTTTTAGGAGATTGAAACACTTTTTTATGGCTTTTTTTGGACAAGAATGTCTTTATCTCTTGTATCATTTATTAGTTTTTTTGTATGTAATCTGTATGTTCAATGTATACACCCACTTATTACACAGCTTTTCTGAATATGTTGGTACTTTATGACTGTATAAAAGTAATTATTGGTAACTTTTTAAGGGCAAAGTTAAATGAATTGGCATTGCACAGAATGAGTAGCTTATATAAGTGCAGTTTAGTTGCATTTTTTCTAATGGATAAATTAAATGGATTAGACCTGCACATGATCTTCAGGGTTCCTCAACCTTTTTTACCAGAGAGCAACATTCAAATGTAAATAAAAGTTGGAAAGCAACACAAGCATGCAAAAAAATCCTGGTAGTGCCAAATATGGGCTGTGATTGACTATTGGTAGGCCTGACTACAAGCAGGTCGGTTTGGCAGTACATCTGGTTTTTACGCAACCAAAACTTGACCCCATTCCAGGAATGACAAAATAAGCACCAGCTTTGAGGCCACCTGGAGCAGCATCCAAGGGGTTTGGTGAGTAACATGTTGCTCACAAGCCACTGGTTGGGGAACACTGGTCTAATGGATCAATATAAATAGTTGATTATGCAAATATTAGCACAGTTTGGTAACATTGTTGAAAGTTGAATGAATTGGGCTTGCACATGATAAGATCAACATGAGAAAAACTGAATGGACTGCACAATATGGATTGGATCATCAATAATTTGTGATGGAATTTTGATGCTACTTTGCAAAAGTTCCAATAACTTGTTATAGTCTGGAGCCTATATCTGTAAACATACATTGATGCTTGGTTCTACACCATGGCATCATATAGTCATAGTGAATAAAGTACCCTCTTTTGTAAAATAGAATTAAATTATAAGTTACCGAGGCGTTCCATGACCATATAAAAACACAAGGCCAAAGGCAGCACTCTGAGGTGACTTCTAATATCCCCATATTTTGCAACAGGGGTACTATATTTATTATAATACACAAGTTTCAGTGAGTTATGTGCCAGAAATGACATCACTAAGCTCCAATTATAACCAATGACATCACTAAGCACCGTTTATAAGGATATCCTTTACAGCATATTCATGGTTCTTCTGTATTATATGATGATAAGGAAACCAAGCCATTTGATGGAATACACTTCTACAAAGGAAAATTCCAGAATCCATACATGTTATACCAACATATAATATAATATGCTGGCTATAGGTATAATCCAGTGTTAGCTACCAAATATGTTGAAATGTGACTACCTTTTGTAATTGGTTTATTAGCTATCCCTGTCTGGGCAAAGGCAGATTACACAGCGTTGATGTTTAATGTGTATGGAACCAGTAGTGAATTGTATATCCAATCAATATATGTTCTCTTTTTTAGTAACTATTATTTTATTGGGCTAGTCAATGTTCAAGCTGTGTCTGGTAAAGGTGACTCCCCCATGCATTTGTGTAGGAGAGGGGAGTGTCCAATTGTTTGATGCCACTTCACTGTTCAATTAAAGGAGGTCAAATTAAATGGTATTCAGCACATCCTTGGAAGTGTGTTCCCAGTCAGCATGAATTTCCTACCACGTACAAATAGGGTTCCTTATGGGGGACTATAATAAAAGTCAGTAATGGAATAACTATTCACGATGAGAAAATATATGCTTTAGTGCAAACAAATGTTCCTTTGTGTGAATTTAATATAGCTTTTGCCACCCTGGAAAATGTTCAGTGACCACTTCTGACAGTGGAAGAGAGATTGGGAATTTAAGGCTAGGGCCAGATGGGACAGAAATCAGTCTGATCTGCAGGCTGATTTCAGCCCCTGACTGCTAGCCGAATCCTCTTGTCTGCTTGCCTCAGGAAGCCTTGTGTCAGCTTCAGTGCAAACAGGCTCAACGTTTTTTGGCTTGAAATGCAAAGTCTCTAGTTTCTTTAACGAAATCCACGAGTCTGTTTGTCCCGGAGCCAATACAAGGCTTCATGCTTCAAGCAAACAAGAAGATTTGGTTAGCAGTCGTGGGTTGAAATCAGCCTGCTGGCCTTAGTCTTATAGATATGTTTGATCCAAAAGACTACAACACCTTCAAGTGCTTCTTAAAAGTGCACAATTAAAATTCACAATGCAATAACAGTGTAAGGAAGAATATTACATTGTGAAATGTAATTTTTTTCTTATTAATGCAAATTGTTATTCTCTTTGCAACTTTTATTACATCCCCCCCTTCTAAGTAATTATTTTTCATTTTATTTACTGTTTGCAGCTGTAAATTCTATGTATTCCTTTTTGTAACATCTTTTCATACATAGGCACTTTTCACCTTTCTGTAAAGTTAAATGTAAAAAGTGTTGTCCTATTATTTTAAATGAAACCACTGCCTGTAGGTGTGTCAATGTATCTGAATTCTCTGTATTCTGAAAGGGAAAGTTGTCAAATGAATGCTAATTAACCAGTTGACTGTAGGTCGGAAGAAAGTGTGTTTAAATGTGAATTAATCCTTTTTGCTACTGTAGTCTGTAGACCTTGTTGAATTTGTTGAAACTAACCCTTTAACCCATATATAATAAAATGCACTAAATTTGTCCAGGGGCAGTAACTAATAGCAACCAATAAGATGTTTGCTTTTAAACAGGTGACCAGTAAATGTTTCCTGCTGATTGGTTGCTATGGGTTACTACTCCCTAAAACGTAGGGACTTTTATTACATAACCCCCTTTGACTGTTGTGAAAGTGGTTGGTATAATGCATGTGCTATAGAGAGCAGGGAGTTAACAATGTTACAGTCACTTTGTTTTAAGATTAGATGGTGGCAGTCAAATATTGAGTATTGAATTGTCTTTGGGGTGATGTTACATTTGTCTAACCTTTGTGTAAGGTGATTGAAAGACTGACAGGCATATATATTATGCTGTGTCAAATTAAATTCACCAAAAAATTATGTAAAAAGCTGTGTAAAATAACACTAGGGGGCCCATTCATTAAGTTCGAGTGAAGGAATAGAAGAAAAAATCCTTCGAATTTTGAAGTGTTTTTTTGGCTACTTCGACCATCGAATGGGCTACTTCGACCTTCGACTTCGACTTCGAGTCGAAGGAATCGAACTAAAAAACGTTCGACTATTCGACCAATGGATAGTCAAAGTACTGTCTCTTTAAGAAAAAACTTCAACCCCCTAGTTCGCCGCCTAAAAGCTACAGAACTCAATGTTAGCCTATGGGAAAGGTCCCCATAGGCTTGGCTAACTTTTTTTGGTCGAAGGATAATCCTTCGATCGTTGGATTAAAATCCGTTGAATCGTTCGATTAGAAGCATTTAATCATTCGATCGAACGATTATTCCTTCGATCGTTCGAACGAAGTATTTGCGCAAAATCCTTCGACTTCGATATTCGAAGTCAAAGGATTTTCATTCCCCAGTTGAATAACGAGGGTTAATTAACCATCGATATTCGACCCTTAATACATCTGCCCCATGGTGTATGTAATATTACGCTATGCAAACGCCAGTTTTGGCACTGTTATTTTACATCAGCAGAAGTCACTCTTAGAAAAACCATGTAAGAATTTTACACAGAAAAGCCTGGCAATGTGTGGTGTATTATCCCGCCATTTTCTACACAGCATAACAAATATATATATAAAACATCAGGAGTAATGCATGGGAAATTATGTGCACTGTCAAAACACCTGAGGGCACATAATTTGGTCATACCATTTGTGCCCATGGGTGCAGAGAAGCCTTTATATCACTGCCTGCCATTGCCCGAATGGCTACCACCCCACCACATGGCTGTGTCAGCCATTACAGCTGTTACACCACTGTGGGGGAACCTTATTGTACATAATGATTAAGACAGAAGAAGAGAAATAATTAGCAGGAGTTACAGAAAAATACAAAATGAAAACCAAGTGCTAATTGTCTTAGTTGAGTCAGTAAACAAATAAGAATTGTTTACCTAATTGGCAATTCCTATTCCTGTATATTGGATTTTTATGGCTATTTGGTTTCAGGATAATAAATCCAATACCCGTACTATAAATCCATGTTCCCCAAATCAGCAGATTTTAACTCATTCATTCATTTTTACTGCACAGTAAATTAAAAACTAGTTTAGACTAAAATATGATTAAACTTATATTTTACTGTAAATACTGCATATGTCTAGAATATAAGGACATGGAAGTGTGTTGGTGATATCTTCAATTAGGCCCCAAGTCTGCCGGATTCTGTTAAATCATTAACCATTTTTGGACAATGACTATTCTCATTTCTTGTTCACTTACTGTAGTTACAGTAGATAACTTAACAAAATATTTAAATGGGCTCCATAGTGCCTACTTTAAAAATGCAGTTCCCAGTTGAGAATGTTATCAAGCAAGATCCTAAAAGAAACTATACATAGCAAGTAAGAAGACTTAAGGAATGCCCGAAAGAGTATTATTTGCTTTGAATAAAAAAGCACATTGTCAATGTTTTTTTTATAGTTCTCCAAGACAGTGAGGGAAGGACATGTAATCACTATGCTTAGACAGCTACCAGATAACCTGCTGCATGATGTGCATGCTGCAGCGTTCAAGGATGTACTCCTTGTCTAAAGGGATTATCACAAGGTCTGAAATATATTAAGTCAGGGGTAAAATTATAGATACAGACCTTGAAACACTACTATATTATTCTATCATGCACTTCAAATGTAATCTGTTATAACAGCGTGCTTATGAAAAATGTACTAGGCATAATGTGAAACCTCTCCACTGCTAAACAGAGATGTTCAAATGAATACAGCTAGGTGCAAGTGCAGGGAGCACTAAGGGTTATAATATTGTAATATTTACATAATGATGGGGGTGGATGTCTGATAGCAACACATTTAAGGTTGGTTGTGGGTGGTACTGATCACCTGACAAAGGGGTACATCCAGGCCCGGACTGAGAATTAAAATAGGCCCTGCCATTTCAGGTACATAGAGGCCCAATCAGCCCACACAGAGGCCCCAACAGCCCCCACCAGCCCACTGAATACTGACTTTCTATGGCACCTTATGGCAGCCCCTCTGGCATTTGCCAGAACCCACAGATTGCCAGTCCGGGCCTGGGTACATCCCTGAAACATTGTAACCTTTCTGGCTTGACATTAAACACGAGTTAATCCGTTGAGCAGTTACATGTACTGGAGTTACTTTCTTACATTAATGGTGGAGGTGCCGTCTTATACCCCAAGCACTGTACTAGGATTCATCAAGAGGTCAGGTGTGCAGGTGCAATTTTTGTAATATTATAATATTTTGGCCCTTAGAACCAAATACACAGAGTACTAGTGCTAAAAAATATTACTAATAGCAGATAACAACTATAAGGCTTCCTACTACTTTACATCAGCCTGAGCTGCTGGCTAGAGAATTCTGAATAATGTACAAGCTGGCCACATACTAGTAAGCACTCATATGCCATCCATCTCCCACTGTTTGTGTAAGCAGCACTGTCGAAGTTGTGTCTGTGTGTTAAAGGAGCAAATAAATAATGGTTAGGGGTTATGTAATAAATACATAACCAACTAGTCTTTACTGGTCACCAATTTAAAAGCAAACCACTTATTGGTTACAATAGGTTACTGCTCCTGGTCAAATGGTGCCTTTTATTACATATCAGGGTAAGAATGAAATAGGAGGATTAGAGTTACTTATTTACAAATGCAAATCCAGTGTGCAATTATGGACACAATTTTGTATTTTTTTTTTTAAACACAGAATTTAGCGCTTGCATCTGTGTATTTTGATAAATCAGAATTGCATAATTTACAGCACTTGGCTTCAAAACTGTAAGAAGCACCTGCCGGTGCTCCTCTCCTTCCCTTCTACCAGTATTGACCTTCCTGCCTGTTTCTGACCATTCTGTTTTCCACCAAAACTGACCTTACTGACTGACTACTGGCTGGTAAAAGCAACTAAATTAAACAAATCATCACAAAAGGATAAGTATTGTTATTAACTTTTATTTTAAGGTAAGGTGTGTATATTTAAGTACTATAGTTTACATTTTTCTAGGTTTTTTTCGGTCTTGGTTGTTAAATAGCAAAATGTGGTGTGCTATTGTGCGTACAGCAAGTTTGCCACAAACTGCTTTACTTTGCAGTTAGTTTTTCCTCAGATTAAGGCAGGTTTGGCAGTGGAGCTAGCTCTAGTGGTTAGCTGCTTTTAGGTGTTGGCTCTTTAAGTGGAGTTACAAACACAGGAGTTTCAAAGTAGGTCAAAGTTTGTTCTTATCTCTAATTTTTTTTTGGTTGGTTCCTGTATGTTGATCTATAACGGGGATAATGAGTGCTAGCAAGTTTGAAAATCTGACCCAGTGCACAATTTGCCATATGTATGCAGTTCCAAACTGCTTACCTCTGTTTGGGCTGTGAGCAAATGACCACTTTAGAGGCTTGAGTTAGATCAATAGACCAACATATTGCAACACTGTTGTCAATTGACAACCTTGAGAGGAGTCTCTTGCTCACTGAGAAGGACCTTGCTGGGGCAGATAGATTAAGGGGGACAGAACAGCAACAGGAAGATGAGGCAGTTAGCTGGGTGACAAAAATCTAGTATGGGCAAAAGGAAAATGAAGGCTGCTCCGGGGTTTATACATCCCAACAGAGTTGCCAGATTGAGTGAAGAAGATGGGAGTGTAAACTCTGGATTGGCAATTCTAGATGGGGCTGTTCTCTCTAACAGGCAGGAGACCAGTTTCTCTAGTAGTGGTGGGAAGGAGAGCAGAGCCAGGCTTAAGCAGATTGTGGGTAGGGGATTCAATTATTAGGAAAGCTAATAGGGTAATCTGTCGTCCAGATCATTACAAACAAATAGTTTGATGCCTTCTTAGTGCCAGGGTTTGGCATGTGGTTGATCGGGTAGACAAATTATTGGGTGGGGCCGGGCATGACCCAGCAGTCTAAGTACATATTGGTACTAACGACAAAATAATTGGCAGATGGAAGACTTTAAAGTGTGATATCTGGGATCTAGGCTCTAAGATTAAAGGAGAACGAACGCTTAACTAAAAAAGTAGGATAGAAATTTTGTTTATTATGTGTTGGGCTTCTGTACCAGCCAAAGGCAACCACAGCCATTTAGCAGGGAAGATCATAATATGAGCCAGTTAAAATGGAAAGTCCTTGCATTAGTGAGGAGACCCCCAAGATGTAAAGCACTGTGGATAATGAAATTAGACTGTATCAAACCGAGAGGCATGAATGATCACAACAGCCTTAAATGTTTTTTGTAACAATGTTTTTTCATGCAACAATGTCTCAAAATCTCAAGTAATGTTAACCATTATTCTTTCCTTTCCTTTCTTCTTAGATACTAAATACCAGATAGCAGTTTTTGAAATTCACGGAACTCCTGCCATGTAAGTAATTTGATAATATAATCAATATATACTCACCAGTGTAAAGTACTGATACAGGAGCTATACATTAACTATACTTTAACTATGTTGGCTTGTCTCTTCAATTTTTAAATAACAATACATACGTACATGCTTCTTGTGACCCTTAAGTAGGCAATTGTTTTTTGCAGTACTTTTGAATCTTTTCATTTATTACCAGGGATAGGCTGAGAATGCAATTTCCCGGTTAGGAATTTTTAATACATCACTGGACTTTTGGATATCACTTACACCTTGGGATAATACACCAGGACACTTTGGATTTGATCATATGGACTTTTAGATCAATATTTATTTATTGTTTTACACTGTGTAGCTTGTTGAATCTTGGCATTTATGACATGATTGGGGGAGGATCCTGGATGGGAGGAGGGTATTTAATCTCATGTTTAATTGCACTTCCTTATACACTTGAAAAAGGGTTGTACCCGAAACATGTAGTGTTTTGCACTGCTAATAAAAGAAACACATGCAGTTTGAAAATACTGCTTTGAAGCTGTTTATTACAACTTTATTACAGTATGTGATATATTTAGACTTTGCTAAAGCATTTGATACAGTGCCACACATAAGGTTACAGGTTAAATTAAGGAATGTTGGCCTGGAACATAGTATTTGTACCTGGATAGAGAACTGGCTAAAAGTAAAAGAAAGAGTGATGATAAATGGAACCTTTTCTATTTGGACCAGATGGTCTAAGTACCCCAAAATGACTTCGAAATTCGAATTTTTTTCACTTTGAATTCACTTCGACCCTTAGTAAATGTGCCCCTTAATGGCAGTGTGTTGGGAGTTTCCTTATCTGAGAAGGATCTAGAGTTTTTTTAAGATAAGAAGTTGTCTAATTCCGGGCAGTGTCATTCTGATGTGCACAGAAACAGAAACATTGTCACATGGTCCAGTGGCACCCCTGGAGGAGTGGGTACTGTAAGGAGTGTTCTGTAGTTCAGTACAAATATGAATGCTCAGGGACTGGGATTTTCTGGGTAATTTCTGTAATTTCCATATCTTAAATCTATAAAAACAAATACAATAAAATTAACATTATTATCTTGCCTCCAATAAGGAGTAAAGTAAAGGGTACTGTTTTGTTTTTACAGAGAAAAATGAAATCATTTAATTTATTTTTTTGGTTTGAATAATTTGATTAAAAAGAGTATGGAATGTGGCCATCCTGTAACTTGGAGATTTTTGAATAATGGGATTTCGGATAACATATCTCATACTGTACCTAAATAATGTATCCCAGAGTGCCAGTTTATGGTTGATGTGGTACACTCTGCAGCTTCAGAGCAGACAAATTACTGCAAAGATTTGTCACGGTAATATTGTAACTGTAGAATTGCTATTGAACTAGAAAAAAAGAAGTAAATAAAAGAATTTGAATTTCAAAGAAGGTTTATTTTCACACCGATAAATTCCAACAATCCTCAAGTCTGTAATAGACCTGGGAATCGATACACTTTTTGTGAGATCAGGAAAAACCTAGATGTTCTTTCACTTTAGCTGACTCAAGAATTTCCTTAAGAAAGACTAAGTAGGACTCTGCTTCTAACATTACACTAAATATCAACATTGGCCACCAGTTTTTTCTTTAAGGGCTCATAAAAAAACAATTCCTTTACAGCAAATTTCTTATATTTTACATTGCTGCATATTGTGTTCCTTCCCTGGGTGGTTTTATTTATTTCATTATGTTTACTTTTTCATGTGTCTGTAGTTGTTTTTATTTTCATAACGTAATAGCTTCAATAGCTGTGGCTCAGTTAGAACAATACATTATCTACTGAAAGTAATTGTTTATAACTTTTAGGTGTGAAGTATTGTTAACCAGCTGGGGTACATGCTGACATTTCAAATAGTTAAAAAATGAATTTTTAATTGTCATTTGTTTTTGAGTTGCAGTTTTAATTTTGTCCAGTATTACCAAAACAATTTTTGCTGTACTCTCTGTACTTGATGACAGCAAAGATGACTAATATAGTTGATTAAATTACAGAATAAGATTAAGCATCTAACTGGAAATATAAAAAACTATTCACATACTGTAGGTCACAGGTATAAGTGAATTTCATAGTGCTCCAGTTATCATTAAGAGCACGTAACATTAATAATATAAGACATTCAATCAATAACACAAAAAAAGTAGAACAATTGAAGCTTACAAGGCTTTTTCAAGCAATGAAATCTAGAAGCAATGTTCCATTTTTGATATTTTATTGATCTGTTGCCATGTATTATTTGTTATAGTTTCATACAGATACACACTGCTTATTTTAGTATTTTAACATTATTTCAATAAGAGTTCTATTGATGAAACAAACAAATAAAGCAGGATATAAGAAAAGGTTGATTTTTCTGGAAAACCTTTACATATTTTAGATAACTATACCTTAAAACTACTAAAAACAATTAGAAATGAAGTGAATAGCCAATTAGATTGGAAGGCGCTGCCTTAAAGCTAACCTAATTTGCCTGTATGGACAGCGGAAGTAGTCAGCAGATGCAAGATAATTGGGGTGGGGGACTTGTCATGAGGCCTTATGGATTTTTTCATGGAGAGAAATTAGGGTTTACCAGTAGAGGGTTTGTAGGAAAGAGGTAGAGATGAGAGATAAGAGAAGGGAAGGGGTAGCATTTGGGACCACAGTAGGTATAGGAGAAAGAGGATTAAAGATTAGGGAATGGGATATTGTATTTATATAGATACATATTTGTGAAAATCTTGAGGTCTCAAAGGAATTTCAGTGTACAATAAAAAGGAAAATATGTATGCGCTATGACAGCCCTTAAGGATAGGGTTAGAGAACATGTTAACCAGATATTCTGATAAAAGTACAGTAATGTCACTAAACATTTTGCAGAATGTAGCAATAGCAACAAAAATTATTTTCACTACAGGCAATAGAACAAATAAAAATGGGAATTAGAGGAGGTGATGCCCTGACAGGCTGACACTATTACGTAAGTGTGAGGTTTTCTGGATTATTTTATTTACAGTCAGACACGTATAATTGTAGGCATGAATTTTGATGTTACATGTTCTGTATAAATAATTATGGAGGTTTCCTTCACTTAATAATCATATGCATAATTTATTTTGTGACCAAAGTTGATTGTATAATACAGAGTGACTGTGACCCTAGAACATGTTTTAATGATATTGGAACCATGTATCATGCATTAACTATACAATTATGGGATTAATAGGAATCTTATTGGTGTGTGATGTAGTTAGTGATGCTCTTTCAATTGATTGGTCTGAATAGGGGGGGGGTTTGGAATCTTCATATATATACTATGATTAAGTGGTAAAGTAGGTAAGCATGAAATGCTTTAGGCTTAACTTTAAGGGGACAGCACAGCTTTTAATGGATTTGTAATAAAGAAAAATGGTTAAAAGGGATTCTGTCATGATTTTATGGTGTTGTTTTTATTTCTAAATTACATTGTTTACATTGCAAATAATTCACTCTACCATATATAATGTCATTCCTGAACCAATAAATGTATTTTTAGTTATAATATTAGTGAGTAGGCAGCCACCTCAGGTCATTTTGCCTGGTCATGTGCTTTTAGGAAGAGCCAATGCTGCACTATTGAGCTACTTTCTGACAGGCTACTCCTACTGAATATTTGCTATTTAATGCTGTTCTTAGATCTACCAGGGAGCAGTTATCTTGTGTCACGGAGCTGCTATCTGGTTACCTTCCCATTGTTCTTTTGTTGCAATAAAGAGCGACTCAAGTTTATCAGAGCAAAAGTCACATGACTGGGGGCTCCTGGGAAATTGACAATATGAATAGCCCCGTATCAGATTTAAAAATTAAATTTTCTTTTGAAAAACAGATTTCAGTGCAGAAGTCTGCTTGAGCACTTTTAACTGATGCATTTTGAAAAAAACATGTTTTTGCTATATCCCTTTAACATAAATTTGTGCAAGAGTAATGTAAATATACAATAGGCAAACTCTTGAACACACATTTGATATGTGAGATGATAGATAGATAGATAGATAGATAGATAGATAGATAGATAGAATAATGAATTTTCTAAATAATTTTTTAGAAAAGTTCTATTTTGTAACACTGCATTTGAAATTCAAAAATGTACTACAAGTGCAACGGCTACACTGCAAAAAAACCTGCATAAGGCTTTGTCCCTTCTGTTATCCCTGGAAAAAAAACATTACGACGATCTAAAGCAGTATTTGCCCACTTGCATCTTGTATCACACACAATAGTCAAGTAGATATTTAACCACGTCCTTCATTTTTATCTTGTAACTAATTCTTGACTTGGTCCCTAAAAAATCATCAGTCCAGGTTGCTTTTAAAAATCCTTGTTTTTACTGTTCCGTATTTGTGTCCTGAGACACTCATACCGACATATATATGTATATGGCAATTTTTGCCGTCTCAGGTAACGAGTGGGGCGATACTGCCTGAAGAGAGCTCACCTCATTGGCGCAGTGCCCCTGCTTGTGAACCTCTACTCTTTTTTTTCTTGTCCTGCTCTGAGGTAGACAATACAGACAACCCTCCTTGCTATTTTTATCTTATTAGCCACAGTATCTTATCAGGTGTGCTCTTTCACTGTAGGTGAGCCCTCTGCTTGAGAAGTGTGCACATATCAGGATTACCCTCAGCACGAGCCAAATACTGGTGCAGTACTCTGCAAACTTATATCCAGTGGGTTAATTCCCCCTGTGTACCTCACCAATTGTCATCTATGTGAGCCCCCTTCACGGTGTGTTGATCTGTGTCTTCAGGATGGCCCATCCAAACGAGCTCTGCTTCTCCACTCCCACACATGTGGGATCCATATGTGCCCAGAATATCTGATGCCTTGGAAGATCCTTCAGGATCCTCCAGGATCTACACTTTCAAGACTTTCACTGCAATAACGTTTTGGTACCCAAGAAAGATGGTGGCTTCCATCCAATTCTAAACCTACATCTCCAAATTCCTCAAGTATCAATGCTTCAAGATGGAGACTATGCACTTCATAACATCACCCATTCCAGCAGCAGCCTTTATGCCCAATGTGGATCTTAGGGATGCATACTTGTACCATACATGTACCGACCATCAAATGTTCTCCAGATTTTGCATCAACCAATCATTCTTCCAGTTTCTAGCCATGCCCTTAGGGTTGACCTTTGCACGCAAGGTATTTCAGAATGTCCTAGGAGCCCTGGTAGCCAAGATTTGTTGCCTGGGGATTCACATATATCCGTATTTGGAGGACATACTAATATATTCAGCATCAGCAGAAAAGACACGTTTGAGCCACCCACCTCTACATCCACCAGTTGGATTGTGAACAAGATTGTCTCATTCTAATCCAGGTCATGCCCTTCCTGGGCGTGATTGTAGATTCCTAGCTGCAGTGTCTGTTTCTGCCACAAGACAAGATGATCAAGATGCAATCCTTAGTACAGCAGAAACAATCCAGCCCTGTGACAGAACACAAAGTTCTACAACCTCTGGGGCTCATGGCCTCTGCCACAGAGGCAGTACCATTTGCACAATATAACATCTGCTAAGAGAGTTCCTCTGGCAATGGAACTGGAACCATCTTTCTCAACAAATTTTCCTATCCAATACCATCAAAAACATTTTACACTGGTGGTCCCTACATCCCAGTCTGGCCACAGGCAAGCTATGGCAGTTTACAGATCAATGGTGATTTCCATGGACACGAGATTGCAAGGTTAGGGAACAGCACAGGAGAGCACTGGTCAACAGCCTTCCACTCAGTCCATATCAAAGTCAAGTTAGACAACAGCACATCCTTTGCATACCTAAACAAACAGGGTGGTAAAAGGAGTGCAACAGTCATGTCGGAGATCTTCAAGATAATATTATGGGTTGAAACCAGCAAGGTCTATCTGACTGCCATCTACATTTAAGGCTTCCAAATTGGACCCAGGAGAGTGACAAATCAAAAGAATAGTCTTCCAGATGCTAACAGACAAGTGGGGCTCCTTGTCAGTGGACATCATGGCCTCCATGCTAAGCACCCAGCTCTTAAGATCAGGGACCCTACGATGGAACCTGTTGATATGCTAGTTATACCTTGGTCTTTCCCAATGGCATACACGTTTCTGCTAATCTAAATGATCCAGAAGATACCAAGGTTCACCAGGAGAGTATTCCAACAATCTTGGTGGCACCAGCTTGACCAAACGGAACCTGATTTGCAGACACCATGGCAATGTCAGTGCATCTCCCCTTTCTGCTACCACTTACACCAGACCTTCTCACTTAGGGCCCCTCATGGTACCTCGACGTACACAAGCTGCATTTGATGGCTTTTCTATTGAACCCAACATCTGGAAACAAAGGGGTTTGTAACACCAGCAATTAACACCTTATTATCAGCTAGACACTATATCAGAACATACTACAGAGTGGTGAGTTTGCTTTTCTTGGTGTGATTCTTAAGGAGTACGATGGGACAGCATCACCTCCCCTCAGAACTTTCAAGCAGATTTCACAAGATTTTTTTTCAAGGGTGTGTCCTACCTCCAGAGAGCCATCCTGCACTCACAGTATGGGCCTACGCAAAATTTTTACCAGGTAAAATCTCTTTTTATGAAGATATGTGAACTTACCTAAAACTTCTCCTAAACAGAACTGAAATCTGCTAATAATAATTTTGCAATTAGCAAATTCGGAAAATAGAAATAAGAGGGTAACTGTGAGAGGCATACCTGAATCCATCATACAAAAGGAATTAAAAGGGCACGTTTGCCAAATTTTTAACAGTGCTTTATTAAGACAACCATATATGGACATAAAACTGAACAGAGTAGCAAAACCAAAAATGCACCGCCTGACACACTATGCTATGTCCTCAATAAAAGTAAAGTGTGGAAGCCCCTCATGGATGTCCTTTTTAAACTGCAAGAACATTAATTAGGAGTTTTTCTTATTGTACAAAGTTAACACTTGTTCTTACTCCCTATACAGCATACAGGAAGGTGAAAAGCTTATATTTTGTTTCCTATGAATACATTTTTTGGCAGTTACTTAAGAAATAAACATACTATGAACATAGTAAAAAAAAAAACTTGAAAAAAAATAGAAATTTAACAAATTGTATGTTTCATAAAAGCCCACTAAAAAGCAAACTGTTTTTGTTAATTTTACCAAAACTTGAAGTCTTCTGAAAACCATAAACCTGTTCCCCAGAGACAGAAACAAATTTAGAGTTTTCTACAAATGTGTAATATCTGAAAACTTAAAATGCTTCTAAATTGGCAGCACCATTTATGGAAAATGAATGAAAACTTGTAATCAGGCAACTAAACATAAAAAAATTTAGCAAAATCTAGCAAAAAGCCCTAATCCTAATGATACACAGCCTAGTACTGCAAAACTACAAGTACAACCAGAAGGTTTTCAGGATCCAAGAGAATGGTCAGAATACAGGCAGGGTTCAAAGACAGGCAGGATCAAACACTAATAGAAACAGAGAATCACACCCAGGAACTAATAAATAGACGTCCCTGTTGCACACCCACTAGACCACCAGGGTCCTTACAGCTTCATTCTGATCTTTTTCCCTCCCACACCTTCTGTCTTATTCACTTCCCTTTAGATTGTAAGCTCTGTTGCACAGGGTCTTCCTCACCTTCTGTATCGATATTGGTTGTGATATATGCAATTCCATATGTTCTATGTATGTAATTCATGTGATTTAGTTGTATAAACACATTTACTTTACAGCGCTGCAAAATACTGTATGTTATAATAATTATAGATAATTAGTTGTGCCTCTAAGTGCCTTGTAGTCTGTGTCCACCTTTTGTACTATTTACTATGTAACAGATAATGTTAAAAAGCATTTTCTATAAAGTTTTGAGGATAATTGAGCCATTCTGCCATTCTAGCTGCGAGTCTTACTGGATGACTCCAACATATATACCCTTTGTGATGGAAAAAGTCTTGTGATCTCTAAATGTGTGTCTATGCAGTCCTCTTCACAGTTCAGAACAATTGCTCTTAGCTGGTTTTTGTCCCTCATCACAGAAATAAATTTGTGAATCTCCCGCGAAAATTCGCCGGCGTCAATTTCCTTTTTTCACGATTTTAAGTGAAAATGTTCGAATTTCACAATTTTTTCCATGAAAACTTTTGAATTTCACGATGTTTTTGCTACTGGGAGAAATTCGCCTATTACTACTGCTCAAGATCAGGAAAGCATCATGGAGAACCCCGGTCTTTCACCCCAGTGCGACTAACATTTCTTCCAAGCATCATGTGATTTTTGAGGCATACAGCAATTTTCTTTGGACTTTAGTTAAAGTAGTAGCTAAATTATAAACTTCTTGCCAAGGTAATTATACATGAAATTAAACTGTACATTGTAAAGCTAATAAGTGTTTAGGGGGATTCTCTCTAAAGAGTGAAGTCTGACTATGAATGTTAAATAATATTTCATATACTTTTAAATAATAGAACCCACATATATGAATTTTGAGTAACAAATTAATTTATGATTCACAAATTGTTTGTTGGATGGTTTTCATCTTTATTTTGATGTTTATATATTTTCAAGTTGGCTTAAGTTCTTTCCATCTTCCTGGGTCAGTACTCTAATCTAAGAAACACACACCAGCCAGATTACTTTACAGTAGAGCACAGTGCCACCGTCTTCTATTCACAGTGATTCCTTGCACTGCCTTGGGCCATGTATGTGTAGTATAGTTAATTTGCTAAGTATACTATACTTCGCATTCACTGCTTCAGGATGACACAAGTAAATATTGCCATTATAGGCAAACATTGTGGTATGCCATGATACTGGTAAGAGCACTGGGATGGTGAGGAGGACCACCAGCCAATGTTCCAAGGTCAGCAACAAAATACAGTGGAGGGTGCCTAAGTGAACATACAAACTGAACCCCATCCCAGTGAATGTAACTTTTATCACCATGTAAAATACTACAAACATTACATAGACTGCCCTTCTTTCAACCCACAAAAAGAATCTCAGAAAAATTGTAGATACCCTATGTACAGTAGGTGTTGGTTTTCTAATTTCACTATAATTTAAATAGACATCATTTTTCTTTACTAAATTATTACAGTGGAGCAGACTTACAGAAATGGTCAACATTGCCATTGGGGTAGTCATATTGTAATATGGGCATTTATTTCTCAATAACATTGTTGTCCTTTTGCATAATGTAAACTTTGAAGAACTGTCAACCTCATTAGCTTTAATGATTGTTGTTATAAAAAAATGCATAACTCAACATATACTGTAGCTCTCAAGTTCACGAAAATACTGGCTGCAGCATTATCTCAAAATAAGACAAGATAGCTTCCGACTTTTTAAAAGAGATAGAGGACAGCAATCTTTTTATTCTTGGTGAAAATATTGAATTATTAGCATTACAATCTGAAAGGCACCTTCATCCACACAAATGTAGAGCATAGAAAAATACTCATTTATATGCAAGCTCTGAAACACTGACATTTGCTCTAAACCTAGAGTGCCTTGTTTTCTGGTGTTATTATTTAGCACATCACAGAACATTATTCCTTAGGGTGGTGCTGTATATTTGACAAATTGCAGCACAGTAATTCATAGAGGTGCAATCTCATAGTCAAACTAAATTTAAATGATTGATGCAGTTTGCTGGAAAAAAATCAAAACAATTGAAGTATTCTTGTATGCTAGAAATCTTTTATAGTGAACATGGCTCAAAATAGTTTCTATGATCTTTTCTGCCAAAACATTGCTTGTTAACATGTGTTGGCAACCAATGAGTGTTTGCATGCTATGTGTATGTATGTATATATATATTAGTCCAGAGAAAGCACTCACGGCATTGACCATCAGACATATTTCAAAGTAAATATATTTGTGCATGGTGCATCAACGAGTTTCGGCTCACATAGTGCCATCGTCAGTGTGAGCTAAAACGCGTTGATGCGCCATGCACGAATAAATTTACTTTGAAATATATCTGATGGTCAATGCCGTGAGTGCTTTCTCTGGACTACTATTGATTTATTGGTTAGCACCTGGCGAGAAACCCAATGAATGGTGAGTGTCGTTTGATCTCACATAAACCTGATAAACCTGTAGCCAGACACTTTCTCACGTATGGACATCCACTGGCATCCCTCAGGTGCATGATTATTGATCATTGCCCGGCCGCCCCAAGAGGGGGCAACAGGGACAAAACCTTACTCCAAAAAGAATGCAGATGGATTTTCAATCTAGATACAATGGCCCCGAGGGGTCTGAATGAAATGAACAGTTACCGATGCTTCCTAGGATCTTGAACAATAATATTTGCCCTGTAATGGGGCACTGTTTATCCCAATAATGACTTGATTTCAAGCAACTTGATTTCAAGCAATGACTTGATTTCAAGCAACTTTGTGTAATTGCGATTTGGGACCAACCTGTTGGGAAAGAACTTCCCCCAAATGCTTCTGAGGCATCAACCTCCAAAACCTAAGCAAGTGATGGATCCGGATGGACCCGGACTGAAGCTGAAGTAAAATACCTTTTAAGTTTATTAAAGGTGTAACAATCTAGTTATTGGAAACCTTGCTTGGTGGTGGGTACACTCACAATGCACAGGGTAACCCTGCGGATTCCGGTGTTCACCGACGCCCTTTTGGGGCCCCGGGCTTTCTGCTGTGGAAAACACAAGGAAGAGTGTGTGACAACAAGTCCATAAACAATGTACCGGCAAGGATGAAGAAGAGACGTAGTCGAGAATCAGGCAAGAGGTTCAAGGCAGTGTGGTGTTTATACAAATGCATGACTCTGTTAATAAAGCACTGTTATACTCTACTCATCCACGGCTGCACAAAACATAATAGGCGGGCAGTAATAATCGGAGTCAAAAGTCAGACGGGAGTCAAAAACCAGAAAATCAGATACAAACAAATGCTTAGGCAGGAACAGTAGAACTGGAACCAGCTTGGGCATATTCAAAATGGTGGAGGAGCCCTTTAAAGAAGATTTGGCACCAAAGATTCAAAACCGGCGCTCCCCGATGACGTCATGACACCCAGCGTCAATACGCTCGGTGTCAAATGCCGGCATCAAGGGAAGCCAAACACGGAAGTGTGCGCCTGCGCACGCGAGACCACAGAGAGACGCCCCGGGAAGTAAGGGAGGGAGCGAATCTCCCGGCGCATCTTACAAAAGGTTTCCCGTTCTTCAGAGGACCAAGAAAACTTCTTTACAGGTACTGGTAATGGGAACAATGAATCTTTGCACCTCTTTTTGACCGGAAGGAGAAGGCCCATCAAGAATAGCAGCAATTTTACATGGGGCCATACAGATTCCATTTGTAGAAAGGATGAAGCCAAGAAATTTAATCAAGGTCTTTTCAAACTCACACTTTTCTAGTTTGACATAAAGAGTCCGTAACCTAGAAAAGACCCTTCTCATATGTTGCCGAAGAAAAGACTACGGGGGTTATGTAATACAAGGCCCTAAATTTGCCCAGGAGCAGTAACCTATATCAACCAATCGGAAGGTAGCATTTCCTGGTCACCTGTTTAAAAGCAAATCTCTTATTGGTTGCTATGGCTTGCTGCTCCTGGGCAAACTTATGTTACATATGGGGGTAAGATGTCATCTAGATATAATGAATTGGTCCAAAACATCTTTAAAAATGTTATTAACAAAGTATTGGAAAATAGTGGGCACATTACACAGGCCAAAGTGAATCACAAGTTATTCGAAGTGCCATCCCTAGATCTGAAGACAGTTTTCCATTTGTCACCTTCCCGTATATGCACAAGATTATAGGCCCCCTTTAGATCAAGTTTAGAGAAAACTTTAGCAGATCTGAGACGTTGAAACAAATCAGGAAAATGATACCGGTTCGTGATTCTGTTCAATTCTGGGTATTCAATACAGAGGCACAAAGAATGATCTTTCTTCTAAACAAATAATATACCAGCCCCTGCTGGAGAGGCGGAGGGACGTATAAATCCTTTCTTTAGGTTTTCATATATGTAGCCCTTAAGAACCTTTAGTTCAGGCTTGGAAAGTGGATATATCCTCCCGAAAGGAATAGCTGCTCCAGGAAGAAGCTCAATAGGGCAATCATAAACTCTGTGTTGAGGTAATACATCCATGCCCTTTTCATCAAAAACGTCAAAGAATTCTATATGAGGTTCAGAAAGTGCAGCTAAAAAAGATCTTCAGAGTGAGTAACTGATAACAATGTATCAAATGGTTTAGGAGGAGCAGAGAAGGAAATTTTCCTAGCCACCCAGTCGATAGTGGGATTATGGAGGCATAACCACGGGAATCCCAGAATTAATAGATAAAGCAGAGAAAAAACCATATTAAAACTTAAAATTTCAGAATGCTGGAATAATTTCATAATTTCATGATGGTATGGAAACCTTTACAACTCTTGCATCACTCTTGCATCACATCGATAAAATCAAACTGAAACTCAGAATTGCATAGTCTGGAGGATGAAGCACCATAACTCCTAAATGAAGACGATTCAAGCTTCAAAATTGTATTATATATATAGAAATCATATATATTTAATCCCAGAAATAACAGGTGTTTGGGTTCAAAGGTGCAAAACTCATCCATGTTGGCTGCAAGGCCCTTACTTAATGCCCATTGACTGTGAGATGGAGAGAGCCCACAGGGCACTTGGACAGACAGGGATCATCCATTCATCCTATAAATATAATAATATGCCTCTGCCATTATGAAACCAAAGAAAGTCTGCTTCAAAGCTATGCAAAACCCCCTTAGACTGGCCAGGCAATGCTGATATTTAGATATTCAGTAAACACTTAGCAATCACTATAACCTAAAGCAGTGCTGACCAACTGGCAGCCTATGGGCCACATCCGGCCTGCAACACCTCTTTGTGTGAACCCCCACACGAAAGTCTGCTTGCTGTGACTGCTTACTTTGTGTAAGCTTTAAAAGGTATCAGTGCTAAAACCCACAATTACAAGGGATACAAATAGGCCAAACAAACCTAAAAGTAACAGCCTTTGCTGATGATATCCTGCTTTTTGTCAATCAACCAAAAACAGAAATACCTGTTCTTTTGCAGATTATACAAAGATTTGTTAAAATAGCAGGATTTCAAATTAATTTAGACAAATCAGAAGCCTGGCAACTACATCATTCAGAAACTACAGATTGGCTCCCACAATTTCCCTTCAAAAAAACAAAACAAACATTAAATACTTAGGAATCAAAATACCCTCACAATACATTAAATATAAGAAGAAGAATAGATGTTATACAATGAGAAACACAACAATGGAAACACATCAACTTATAATTCTTGGGTAGAATACATTTTATTAAAATTATTTTATGCCCCAAACTCTTATACCCGATACAGATGTTACCATGATACATTAAACCAACATACCAAAAAAGATTAAACCAAATATTCAGAACATTTATTTGGAATAAAAAATGCTCACGAATCAGTCTCTTTAAATTACAACAACCCAAAAACTCTAGATGGGCTCAATTTTCCCAATATTAAGTCATACAACGAAGAAGCACTTCGTAGGTATGCAGGAGACTGGATTCTTAATTGACATTTATACACAACATTATCCTTATACCAATATCAAACCGATAACCACTCTCTAAACTATCTATTACAAACACCTATACAAAACATTCCAGCACACTTAAGAAACAACCCTATTTTCTTAGATACATATAAAGTGTGGCATTCAGTCAGGAAAAAACAAACTATATCACAACACAAGTCCCCATATTTATCATGGATAGACAACAAAAATCTTCCCCAAAGATATACAAAATCTTATTCTTTACCAATGGAGTAGAAATGGATTACAAAACATACATGATATACTAGACAATAAATACTTAGTTCTCTCCCAAACCAAACTTGCAGAAAAATTTCCATTCACAAGAACTCATATATATTTAAGCCTTCAAATCATCCACTTTGCAAACAACACAAAAAAACAACTAATAAACAGAGACAAAAATAACTTGTTAAACCAACTCTGGAAAAACAAGGACAAGAAACTTATAACCAACTCTGGAAAAACAAGCACAAGAACCTTACAACCTAACACATATACCAATCTATCAAACCATTAATAGAAATAGATAGCGGAGATAACGGAGATAAACTTAATTTTAAATGGATCACTGAAATACCTAACACCACAGAGTCAGACATTTTTTTTTAAACAGCATACTAAAATCATGACATTACAGCAAGCACAAGATTTAAAATGGGTAACCTCTCCCCCGGACTTCAGGGCCTTTTTCCTCTAAAGTATTGCAATCCCCCTCACCGCCGCTTTCTTTTCATATAAAATGACGTTTTCACATCTCAATGAGCGGTGCAGGTGGGGTGCACGTGGGAGTACCTATGTGCGACTGAGCCTCCGAATATTTTTCTGACAGGGGGGCAGAAAATCTGTTAATTATATATCACTTGAGGGGGAATTTCTGAGGAAGAATTTGTACAGTGTAAACTCCAAGGCATTACCCAAAAAAATATATACAATCTGGTTATAGAGAGGTTCAGTCTGTACACAGTCTGCTATCCTGTCTGTATCCACTGCATTGCTCGAGGAAGCTTGAGGAAAGCCTGTTGTTAGCCTGATATGTTGCTGTATATCTGTCCAAGAAAAGCCATTTTTTAATAAACGCCTTTTAAAGAAACTCTCCTGTGTGGTGCTGTCTAATTGAAAATTGTAAATCATAAGAGAGAGAAAAAAGAACTAACCCTTGACATAGCACCTCCCCATCTCACAGTCTAAACACTCAGGGACAGATTTATCAAAGGTCGAGGTGAATTTTCAAATAAAAAAATTTGGAATTTTGAGCTATTTTTTGTGTACTTCGACTAGGGAATAGGCCAAATTCGATTAGAATTTGAAAAAAATTAGAAAATTAGAATATCAAAATTTATTATGTACTTTCTCTTTAAAAATTCGACTTCAACCATTCGCCATCTAAAACCTGCTGAATTGCTGTTTTAGCCTATGAGGGACCTCCTAGAACCTATTTGGAGTCAATTGGTGGACTTTGAAAAATGGGTTTTTTTTGGAAAAACTTTGAATCGAATTCGCTATTCTTTCTATTCGTACAATTCATATCCGGCTGAATATGGGCCTATTCAATTGAAAGCAGACATATTCGACCAAAAAAAAGTCAACTTAATTTCAGTTGGTCTTTTTGAAATTGAATTTCAAAGTTTTGTTTTTTTTTCAACTTTGTGTTTATTCAGGTTCAACATCATATACAAGATGCCAGTGAAAAGTTGTAATTTGCAAACCTGTATCACAACATACAATGAAATAATATAAAGGTAATAAAAGAAAAGAAAAGAAAAAGCAAAAAAAAAACACACATGTTGCATACATGTTCTGTCGTCACTGTGTCATCAAGTCAAATTACCTATATAAGCAAAGAGTAGAGATATATCGCATACAGTGGGGTATGAACAGACTAGATGGGGTCATCTTTAGTAATCCAGGGATTCCATATTAGGTCATAAGTGTCCAGCTTATCTTTCAGCAGGTATGTAATTTTTTCGTTAGCAGCAATCCACCATATTTTCCTCTCCAGCGCTGATCGATGAGGGCCGGAGCCCTTCCACATTGAAGCTAAAACACATCGTGTGGCGGAGCAGATTTGTGTAGCTAATTTATTGTGAAGTCGGGAGAGCTGTAAGTGTCTGCCAAATAGCGCTGCCCATGGGTCTGGAGCAACAGGTGTCTGAAGAATCGAGGAAATTATGGTGAACGTGTCAGTCCATATTCGTTGAACTATTGGGCAAGTCCACCAGTTGTGCCAATTATCGGCTTCCTGACCACAACCTCTAAAACATGTCTTGTGGAGTCCCATTTGTGGAGCAAAGTGGGTGACACGTACCAGTCATACAGTATTTTGTATGGTTTTTCCTTTATGAATACATTCAGAGATATCTTTGCCATGTTGAAGAATATGTCTGTCCATTGCTCTTCTGATAGGCTCTCGCCTATGTGCGTCTCCCACCGTATTTGGTGTTTAGTTTTCGCTGGTGGCCTAACATGCCATATCAGTCTATAAAGTTCTGAAATTAAAGCTTTACGAAAAGACAAGTTACAATATAACCATTCAAACCTAGTAAGTTTAGCTATGGGCGCTAAAGGAAATCGAGTAGAGATATAATGAGATATTTGTAAAAACTGGAACTGGTCCTGGTCTGTCATGGCAAATTTGTCCTTAAAGGCTTTCCAAGTAAGTATTTTGTCCCATTGAACAAATTGATGGAAGGACCATAGCCCTTTAGCGGCCCAGCGTTTGTAGCCTAGGGTCACCAGGCCTGGGGCATAGTCTGGATTACTATGAATTGGGACAACCAGGCCTGGTGAGCCTTGGAGATTGTATCGTAAACGGCAAGAATCCCAAACTAACAATGTATGATATATATAAGGAGATAAGTACTCTGAGTGCGATGGTCTATGTTTTTTGGCTAGCCAAGGAAGCCCTCGGACCCCAATAGGACAGGTGAGATAATGCTCAATTTCAACCCATCTATGAGTCTCTATAGCCGAGTTCCACTGGACCAGTTGCGCTAATCTGGCTACCAAATAGTAGCTTTTAATGTCCGGCAATCCCCACCCACCCCTGCCTTTAGACCTGGCCAATATAGCTGTGGAGATTCTAGCCCTCTTGTTTTGCCATATAAAAGAAGTGATATGAGATTGAAAAGCTCTGAGTTCCTTATCAGGTATTGTGATGGGTAAAGCCCTAAACAGGTACAATAGTTTCGGTAGTATAACCATTTTGATAGCATTTACTCTACCCAATAGGGATATCGGATAAGACATCCATTTATGCATGAGTTTTTTCAAATAGGCATACATTGGCGTAAAATTGAGTAGGTGGAGTGTGTTGGGATCGTCTGCCAATTTGACCCCCAGATACTTCATACCTTTTTCTATCCATTTGAAGTTAAAGTTCAATTTGAGAAGCTTGAGAGAGGAGTCTGAGAGGTTGTGTGGGGTAGCCACTGTCTTAGACTGATTAATACAAAAGCCAGAGACTGTGCAAAAGGTCGTAATGCAGTGGAATAAATTCGGGAGCGATGTGAAAGGGCGCGAGAGGGTGAAAACCGTGTCATCAGCAAATAAAGCGACTTTGTAAGTTCCCCGGCCTACATCGATCCCTTGTATTGAGGGGTCTGACCTGACGAGTATAGCTAAGGGCTCTATGCAGAGGTTAAAGAGTAGTGGCGAAAGCGGGCAGCCTTGGCGGGTGCCGTTGAGTATGGGAAAATCATCTGAGGAAATACCTAGGTTACAGACTCTGGCCGAAGGTTTGGAATACAGGTTCGTTACCGCATTGAGAAATTTAAGTGGGAGGCTGAATTTTATGAGTACACATTGAAGGTACCGCCAGTCGACCCTGTCAAAAGCTTTTTCAGCGTCCAATGACAGAGTGACCGACGGCACCTTCTTCGCTTTAATGAAGGCCAAAATGTCCAATATTCTCCTGACATTGTCCGTGGACTGCCTACCCAGTACGAAACCAGTTTGATCGGGATGTATCAGTCTACCTATTACTGCATTCAGTCTGTTAGCCAAAATCTTGGCCAGTAACTTAACATCCGTATTTATCAGCGAGATTGGCCTATAATTACCTACATTGGTCAGGTCTCTGTCCGGCTTAGGGATCACAACTATATTGGCTTGGAGCATTTCAGCAGGAAATGAGGCTTTACCATCTAGGACAGCATTGTAGAAATTCGTTAGGTGAAGGGAAATAGTTGAGGCTAGTTTTTTATAAAATTGTGCGGAGAAGCCGTCAGGCCCTGGAGCTTTACCTGCATTGAGAGACTTAATTGCCTCCTCTGTCTCCTCAATAGTGATTGAACTATTTAACACATCCTTCTCATTCCCGTGAAGTTGGGGGATGTCGAGTTTATCCAGAAAGGAGGTGATTCGGGTAGGAGTATTAGTGGCCTGATCAGTGGTATTCCCTGAATATAGATCTGAGTAATAATTTTGGAATAGGTGCACTATATGCTTGGAATCATACGTCAGCGACCCATTGTGTTCTTTGAGTGGATGGAGGGTTTGGGCATGAGCTCTGGGATTGAGTTTGCGTGCCAGCAGTGTATCAGCTTTATTAGCCTTATCGTAGAATTTATTATTTGTATCTCATGGCCTGATCAGCTTGTTCATACAAAATCACATTGAGTTCACCTCTGCATTGTATGAGGGCTTGTTCTATTGCACCATCCCCACTATGGCTATGTTCCTTCTCTAGTTGCCTGATTTTAGTAGTCAGCTGTAGTATTTTCTGTTGTCTAGACTTTTTCTTTTGGGATGCTAGCTTGATGAGATGGCCACGTATTACAGCTTTATAAGCCACCCATGTGGTTGCTATACTAACTTCGTCTGAGGTATTTTGTGTAAAGTAATGTTTGGTTTCATCCGTTAATTCTTGGGTGATACTCTCAGCAGCGATTCATTAAGCCGCCATCTCTTGTTTGTGTGAACGGTGCCCCAATCCGTTAATGTATGAAGGATTGCTGCATGATCAGACCAAGAGATTTCCGTGATATCTGTATGTTTTATGAAGGGTAAAGTTTTAGGATTAGTTAGCCAGAAGTCTATGCGAGAGTAGGTTTTGTGGGCATTAGAATAAAAGGTGTAGGACCTGTCGTCTGGATGTTGGATGCGCCATACATCCCACAGTGACGAATTGGCCATAAAGGCGGTAAGTGGTCTAGAGAGTGGAAATGCTTGGGAGGGGTGATGATTGCCCGATCTATCGAGGCTAGCCTGTGGTGTAGTATTAAAGTCGCCCCCAATCAGGATATAGCCTGAAACATTTGCGGCTAGTCGCAACTCTAGGTCATCATAGAACAATTTTTGTCTGTCACTAGGAGCATAAACCGATACTAGGGTCGTATCTCTATTATTCAAAACACATTCAACTATCAAGAAGCGCCCCCTGGGGTCTCTAACCACTTTCTTCTCTACAAAGGGAGTATTCTTTTTAATGAGGATCGCCACCCCTCTTTTTTTGACTTGATCTGAAGCATAGTAGCTTTTGGTGAACCCTCCTGCCCAGTGTTTGGGTTCCTTTCCTTTAATGAAATGGGTCTCCTGCATATATACTACATCCCCACCCAATTTCTTATAATAATCCACTGCTAGTCGTCTTTTACGGGGGTTGTTGAGACCCTTAACATTATGGGATATTAGTGTCAGATCCATGGAGGCCATCAATATGGGTAGGCTGTGTTAGAGGGGACCCAGGAAGCGCTTCAAACAATTCGTGACACGGTGACAACATAATAACTGCACAATGCATGAAACATAAACAAACAAAAGATGTGCTTGTGAATGGCTGCGCCCACAAGTCAAACAGTAGAACAAGTAGGGGAACGGTCTCTGTTTCCCTAATCGGAGCGGGCACCTTCCCACTATAACCTTCCAGGTAGGTGTCAAGCATAGGAGGGTATGTACTCATGCCCGAGCACCCGCTGTAGTGTCAGACACGGAAGAACAGGTAGCCAAAGAGGAGAGAAAAGCTTCAGCTCTGTAATATGGTCTAGGTTGGCGGTGCATCCGGAGGCCTTGGAGCCCGGTGCGGCTTGGCTGAAGCCCATGTTGAGGTCGGAGGGGATATCCGTTTAGAGCTGGTCGGTGCAGTATCTTCTGCTGGCGGGATTCCAAGAGCTGTCAGCAATCTATTCTGTTCTCGTAAGTCAGAAATTGCGATGGTTCTCCCATTGTGATTAACCAGCAGTTTGAATGGAAAACCCCAGCGGTATCTCACTTGATGTTGGTTTAAGAGTTCGGTTAAGGGTTTAAGCTCCCTCTGTCGTTTGAGCGTGGTTAGAGATATATCAGCATAGAGGTGGACGACCGTGTCGTCATCGAGCTTAGTTTCCTTATTAAAAGTGCCACGCAGTAGCAATTCTTTAGTTTTGAAAAAATGCAGCCTCATTACGACATCTCTGGGTGGATCGCCATCCCTAGGTTTGCCCCGTAGGGTGCGATGGATCCGGTCAATTTCGAGCTGAGCAGGCTCAATGTCCGGTAAAATAGTCTGAAAAAGTTTCATGAAGGTTGGTTCCAGGTCCGTATAGCTTTCAGGCAGGTTTTTAATGCGCAGGTTGTTGCGCCTTGAGCGATTCTCAAGATCTTCCTGCTGGTCTTGCAAAGCAAACAGGTGTCTCTTTATGTCGGAGATGTCTGCCTCCGTTTGAGCGCAGTAAGCTTGTCAGTCACTCGTTCCCCGAGGGCCGTCACCTCCGCGGTAATTTCCTTTACCGTCCTTTGTTGCGAGACAGTTATAAGCTTTGCCAAGTCATCGTATAAGGCCTTCAGGTCTTGTTTGCTAACCTGGGCAGTCGTATCCAGCGAGGGCTCTGATGCAGCCGCCTCGTCGCCATCTTGGCCGCATGAGGCCTGGTCTTTACGTTTAAAGAATTCGGCCACCTCGTCTGGCTTATGGGTGGCTTTCGGTTTAGGAGCCATCGGACAGTTACCGGTCAGTATCCTCTCGGTATCGGAGCTGCAAATCCGTTTATCGTGCTTATTTGCTGGGTGCTAATGAAGCGGGTGGACGGAGCTCGCAGATCATGCTGCCATTCAGGTAGTCAGCTTGGCCACTCCCCCTTCAAAGTTTTTTTTAATTTGAAATTTGACACTTGATAAATATGCCCCTCAGTGAACCATATTAAAACTTAACTTTTACTAAATAAATTAAAATAAAATCCAGAAAAACCATAAAATCAGGTGAGGAATAGTGATGGGCGAATTTATTCGCCAGGCGTGAATTCCCGTGATTCGCGAAACCGCCGTGCCCCAAATTCGCCCATCACTAGTGAGGAACAGGGAGATGGAAAGACTAAAGGTAGGTCATTGGTGTTTAAAAGCTTCAGAATAGGTCTCAGACTCAACCATTCGGTTAGTAGCTAGCGTATCATAGGAATAGGCTGGAGGTAGGTAAGGGGTGTATAAAACCTCAAAATGGGTCTCACACCCACCTTATTAACTTGTCTCTGATACCCCTTCAGCCGACAGTTAACCAACAACCCCTTCACCCGCAATCAACCAATCCCGGTTGTGCAGACAGAAACGGGCAAATGAAGCACCATGTGCGTACAAACACATATCAAGCCTGCCTGGCTGAATTGCTAGTCTGCATTGAAGGTTCAAACCATGTAATTGGTATTGAAAAGTTTAACCCTATGAGCTCCGTTGGTCCCATTCACCAACCCCTTCACCAACAGAGCTCTGCTCCCGGCTCAGAGTGTGGAGAATGACCTCTAAAATAAGGTCACCCTGCCTAACCATTCTAAAATGCGTCTCACGTGCGTTTCACCCGCAAGGAGCAGGCTTTGTCACATTTGGCCTATTCGATGGTCGAATTTCGAAGGTTTTTGACTTTGAAATTCGACCCTTGATAAATCTGACCCTTAATGTTTATTAGCAAAAAATGTCTTCTTCCTGAGCAGGTGCTCCTTTGAGTAATTCATTTTATTTTTCAGTGATTTGAGAAATGCACTGACTCACTAAAGATCTGACATACCCTTTCTGGGGTGTTTAGGCCTCTGTGTACTTGAAATGTCAGGACCTATTTTGAATCTCATTCCGGACCTGGTGCAAAGGGCAAAAAGCATGATACCTTATGTATTTTGCAATTTGAATTCTGTCTCACCATCAGTAAATTACCCTTATATATTTTTACATTGTTCTGTCAAGTCAGTACTTCTCCTCATTATTATTGTATAATGTATATTGCAAAGTTGATTAGAATTATGTTTTCTTTTATTAGGCAAAAATTCGTTGACATTTCATTCACCCTATCACCCACCAGACTCTAATCTCTAGGTTTATTCTCTTATATCAATGCTCCTTGGGGGGAAAAAATATGACCAATGCATTTAAAAAAAACATGCAGCTGTTTGTGCTTTGACTTGAATCAAGTTAAATTTGATAAAAAACCGTTATGTTCAGCATTGCTTTGCAGTTTGGCAGTTTGTAGTAGAAACACTTATTTACCAATATTGGATTCGTCAGAATGTGTACTTTCTGAAAATATCTGGTTTTCTGGGGTCTCTGTACTGTTAGGGGGGTCTAATGTCGCATAATACACACACCAGGCGCTTATATTGCAGCAGCCAGCGCGTCAGCTGTGAAAATGTATATACACTATTGTCATTTGGTGGTCTCTGTGCGCCACATAGTTTGGTATATCTATGCATATTGAGCATCAAAGTGTTCAGTAGACCTCTGGCGTTCATATTTAGGATGTTTTATGCTGATACGTTACGAAACGTGGAGCATATAATGGGGTAAAATTCAAGCTTTGTGACGATTTTGAGAAATTTGATAAAAACCGTTATGTTCAGCATTGCTTTGCAGTTTGGCAGTTTGTAGTAGAAACACTTATTTACCCATATTGGATTCGTCAGAATGTGTACTTTCTGAAAATATCTGGTTTTCTGGGGTCTCTGTACTGTTAGGGGGGTCTAATATCGCATAATACACACACCAGGTGCTTATATTGCAGCAGCCAGCGCGTCAGCCGTGAAAATGTATATACACTATTGTCATTTGGGGGTCTCTGTGTGCCACATAGTTTGGTATATCTATGCACATTGGGCATCAAACTATTTAGTAGACCCCTGGCGTTCATATTTAGGATGTTTTATGCTGATACGTTACGAAACGTGGAGCATATAATGGGGTAAAATTCAAGCTTTGTGACGATTTTCAGAAATTTGATAAAAACCGTTATGTTCAGCATTGCTTTGCAGTTTGGCAGTTTGCAGTAGAAACACTTATTTACCCATATTGGATTCGTCAGAATGTGTACTTTCTGAAAATATCTGGTTTTCTGGGGTCTCTGTACTGTTAGGGGGCTCTAATGTCGCATAATACACACACCAGGTGCTTATATTGCAGCAGCCAGCGCGTCAGCCGTGAAAATGTATATACACTATTGTCATTTGGGGGTCTCTGTGCGCCACATAGTTTGGTATATCTATGCATATTGGGCATCAAAGTGTTCAGTAGACCCCTGGCGTTCATATTTAGGATGTTTTATGCTGATACGTTACGAAACGTGGAGCATATAATGGGGTAAAATTCAAGCTTTGTGACGATTTTCAGAAATTTGATAAAAACCGTTATGTTCAGCATTGCTTTGCAGTTTGGCAGTTTGTAGTAGAAACACTTATTTACCCATATTGGATTCGTAAGAATGTGTACTTTCTGAAAATATCTGGTTTTCTGGGGTCTCTGTACTGTTAGGGGGGTCTAATGTCGCATAATACACACACCAGGTGCTTATATTGCAGCAGCCAGCGCGTCAGCTGTGAAAATGTATATACACTATTGTCATTTGGGGGTCTCTATGCGCCACATAGTTTGGTATATCTATGCATATTGGGCATCAAAGTGTTCAGTAGACCCCTGGCGTTCATATTTAGGATGTTTTATGCTGATACGTTACGAAACGTGGAGCATATAATGGAGTAAAATTCAAGCTTTGTGACGATTTTCAGAAATTTGATAAAAACCGTTATGTTCAGCATTGCTTTGCAGTTTGGCAGTTTGTAGTAGAAACACTTATTTACCCATATTGGATTCGTAAGAATGTGTACTTTCTGAAAATATCTGGTTTTCTGGGGTCTCTGTACTGTTAGGGGGGTCTAATGTCGCATAATACACACACCAGGTGCTTATATTGCAGCAGCCAGCGCGTCAGCCGTGAAAATGTATATACAGTATTGTCATTTGGGGGTCTCTGTGCGCCACATAGTTTGGTATATCTATGCATATTGGGCATCAAAGTGTTCAGTAGACCCCTGGCGTTCATATTTAGGATGTTTTATGCTGATAAGTTACGAAATGTGGGGCATATAATGGGGTAAAATTCAAGCTTTGTGACGATTTTCAGAAATTTGATAAAAACCGTTATGTTCAGCATTGCTTTGCAGTTTGGCAGTTTGTAGTAGAAACACTTATTTACCCATATTGGATTCGTCAGAATGTGTACTTTCTGAAAATATATGGTTTTCTGGGGTCTCTGTACTGTTAGGTGGTCGAATGTCGCATAATACACACACACCTGGTGGTTATGTTGCAGCAGCCAGCGCGTCAGCCGTGAAAATGTCTATACATATTGTCATTTGGGGGTCTCTGTGCGCCACATAGTTTGGTATATCTATGCACATTGGGCATCAAACTATTTAGAAGACCCGTATGTTTATATTTAGGATGCTTTATGCTGGTAATGATACATGGACAATACGATGCTGGAAAGTTGAAGCTTTGAGGCAATTTTCAGATATTTCACCAAAACCGCCAAATTTGGCAAAGCCTTGCGACTCAGTAATTTGGAGCAGAAAAGCATGGGTACCCATTTTAGATTCTGTAGAATGTGTACTTTCCAAAAATGTATGGGTTTGGGGGGTAAACATATATTTCTGTGTTTTTACCCCACAAAAATGCAGACAATGTGCTGATTTTTCATTAGCTGAAGTTACCCACAGGACAATTTGTATGTGCTAACTTCATTTTGGGGCCTCTAAATGCCATATACTTTGGTAAACCTATGCACAGTGGGCACCAAACTGTTTGGAGGACCCCTGGCAATCACAATTTGGGTGCTTTTTTGTGATACGTAATGATACATGGGCGATATGATGCTGGAAAGTTGAAGCATTGAGGTAATTTTCAGATATTTCACCAAAACCGACAACTTTGGGAAAGCCTTGCGACTCAGTAGTTTGGAGCAATAAGGCATGGGTACCCATTTTAGATTCTGTAGAATGTGTACTTTCCAAAAATGTATGGGTTTGGGGGGTAAACATATATTTCTGTGTTTTTACCCCACAAAAATGCAGTTAATGTGTTGATCTTTCATTAGCTGAAGTTACCCACAGGACTATTTGTATGCACTAACTTCATTTTGAGGCCTCTAAATGCCAGATACTTTGGTAAACCTATGAACAATGGCCACCAAACTGTTCGGAGGAACCCTGGCAATCATATTTAGGGTGCTTTTTCTTGGTGCATAACGATACATGGGTGATATGGTGCTGAGAAGTTGAAGCTTTGAGGCAATTTTCAGATATTTCACCAAAACCGACAACTTTGGGAAAGCCTTGCGACTCAGTAGTTTGGAGCAGAAAGGCATGGGTACCCATTTTAGATTCTGTAGAATGTGTACTTTCCAAAAATGTATGGGTTTGGGGGGTAAACATATATTTCTGTGTTTTTACCCCACAAAAATGCAGTCAATGTGTTGATTTTTCATTAGCTGAAGTTACCCACGGAACTGTTTGTATGCGCTAACTTCATTTTGGGGCCTCTAAATGCCAGATACTTTGGTAAACCTATGAAAAATGGCCACCAAAATGTTCAGAGGAACCCTGGCAATCATATTTAGGGTGCTTTTTCTTGGTGCGTAACGATACATGGGTGATATGGTACTGAGAAGTTGAAGCTTTGAGCCAATTTTCAGATATTTCACCAAAACCGACAATTGTGGGAAAGCCTTGCGACTCAGTAGTTTGGAGCAGAAAGGCATGGGTACCCATTTTAGATTCGGTAGAATGTGTACTTTCCAAAAATATATGGGTTTTGGGGGTAAACATATATTTCTGTGTTTTTACCCCACAAAAATGCAGTCAATGTGTTGATTTTTCATTAGCTGAAGTTACCCACGGGACTGTTTGTATGCGCTAACTTCATTTTGGGGCCTCTAAATGCCAGATACTTTGGTAAACCTAGGAACAATGGCCACCAAACTGTTTGGAGGAACCCTGGCAATCATATTTAGGGTGCTTTATCTTGGTGCGTAACGATACATGGGCGATATGGTGCTGAGAAGTTGAAGCTTTGAGGCAATTTTCAGATATTTCACCAAAACCGACAATTGTGGGAAAGCCTTGCGACTCAGTAGTTTGGAGCAGAAAGGCATGGGTACCCATTTTAGATTCGGTAGAATATGTACTTTCCAAAAATATATGGGTTTTGGGGGTAAACATATATTTCTGTGTTTTTACCCCACAAAAATGCAGTCAATGTGTTGATTTTTCATTAGCTGAAGTTACCCACGGGACTGTTTGTATGCGCTAACTTCATTTTGGGGCCTCTAAATGCCAGATACTTTGGTAAACCTAGGAACAGTGGCCACCAAACTGTTTGGAGGAACCCTGGCAATCATATTTAGGGTGCTTTATCTTGGTGCGTAACGATACTTGGGCGATATGGTGCTGAGAAGTTGAAGCTTTGAGGCAATTTTCAGATATTTCACCAAAACCGACAATTGTGGGAAAGCCTTGCGACTCAGTAGTTTGGAGCAGAAAGGCATAGGTACCCATTTTAGATTCGGTAGAATGTGTACTTTCCAAAAATATATGGGTTTTGGGGGATAAACATATATTTCTGTGTTTTTACCCCACAAAAATGCAGTCAATGTGTTGATTTTTCATTAGCTGAAGTTACCCACGGGACTGTTTGTATGCGCTAACTTCATTTTGGGGCCTCTAAATGCCAGATACTTTGGTAAACCTATGAACAATGGCCACCAAACTGTTTGGAGGAACCCTGGCAATCATATTTAGGGTGCTTTTTCTTGGTGCGTAACGATACATGGGCGATATGGTGCTGAGAAGTTGAAGCTTTGAGGCAATTTTCAGATATTTCACCAAAACCGACAATTGTGGGAAAGCCTTGCGACTCAGTAGTTTGGAGCAGAAAGGCATGGGTACCCATTTTAGATTCGGTAGAATGTGTACTTTCCAAAAATATATGGGTTTTGGGGGTAAACATATATTTCTGTGTTTTTACCCCACAAAAATGCAGTCAATGTGTTGATTTTTCATTAGCTGAAGTTACCCACGGGACTGTTTGTATGCGCTAACTTCATTTTGGGGCCTCTAAATGCCAGATACTTTGGTAAACCTAGGAACAATGGCCACCAAACTGTTTGGAGGAACCCTGGCAATCATATTTAGGGTGCTTTTTCTTGGTGCATAACAATACATGGGTGATATGGTGCTGAGAAGTTGAAGGTTTGAGGCAATTTTCACATATTTCACCAAAACCGACAATTGTGGGAAAGCCTTGCGACTCAGTAGTTTGGAGCAGAAAGGCATGGGTACCCATTTTAGATTCGGTAGAATGTGTACTTTCCAAAAATATATGGGTTTGGGGGGTAAACATATATTTCTGTGTTTTTACCCCACAAAAAATGCAGTCAATGTGTTGATTTCTCAGTAGCTGAAGTAAAGTCCTGATCAATTTGGATGTGCTAACTTCATATTGGTGTCTCTAAATGCCAGATACTTTGGTAAACCTATGCATAATGGGTATCAAACTGTTCAGTGGACCCCTGGCAATCATATTTCAGGTGCTTTTTCTTGGTACCTAATATAGTTTGGGATATGCGGAGCAGCAAAATAAAACCTTTGAAATGATTTTTCAGAATTTTGAATTTTTTTTTGAAAAACCGCTATGTTCAGACAAGCTTTTATGTATGGTAGTTGGGAGTAGAGAGACATAGTTACCCATTTTGTAATCGGCAGAATGTGTACTTTTCAAAAATGTATGGTTTTCTGGGGTAAACCTACGGTTTCAGGAGTTTTTGCCTTGGAATCTAAAGCATGCCGTTTTCTGCCTTAGTGCTTTCAAAATTCGGCAATATACTGCCGGGAGTTTTTGAGGTACAGAAGTCCTAAATCTCCCTAAAACTATACATATCTGGTATTGGCACGTTCGAGAGACATAAGGCTTTCCAAATCAGTTGGATTTTCATCCGTAAAATGAAATATTTTTCTGGTATAAATTGATATACGATGAAAAATGGTAATTTTTCATTTTTTTTTGGTATTTAGCACTATAAATTTTTTTGCACAGGTGGAAATACATGAAAACTCAGGCAGATTTAGAAAGCTCAGTTTCTACCGAAAAAAACAATGTATAGTTTTCCTAGGTAAACTATAGGTTTCCCCTCAGAAAATGCCCCTAAAGTGAGAGAGCACAAAATGTTTCAAAAACGGCTGGCATTTCGCGTAACCAAAATGTGAAATTCTGCTGGCACTTAAAGGGTTAATAGATAACATATCCACACATATTTACATTTAAAGATATACACTCCTGTTGTGTATATCTTTAAATGTAAATGTGTGTACCGCAGAGGTCGGTCATTGAAGGACCTTTTGGTCAAAACGGATTTACAAAATGCCAGTGGCAAAATGTGGCTGAATAGTGGGAAACCTGGATGTTTCCGCTGTGGGGGTTGCAAAACATGTGGATGCCTACTGACTGGGGATACATTCCCTCACCCCCACAATGGTAAAAGGTTCCACATTCACCACCGCTTGACATGCACGTCTGAGTATGTGGTATATTGTATTGTGTGTCCTTGTGGACTTTATTATATTGGCAAGTGTGTCACCTCGTTTCGCCTAAGGATGAACAACCATCGCTCTGCAATCCGCTCAGCACTTAGTACTGGCAAGACTGACACCCCTTTGGCCCGCCACTTTTTAAGCAACAAACATGCTTTGCCCTCATTGAGGGCTATTCTGATTGATTGTGTCCCTCCATTGCGGAGAGGTGGTGACAGGGGTAAGATATTGTTGCAAAAGGAAGCCAGATGGATGAGGACATTGGACACTATTGCCCCGAAGGGGCTAAATGAGATGTATTCTCTTGCTTGCTTCCTATAATGGAACTGTTGATCTGTGATTTAAATACCCCTTGATTTGCAATATTGTCATCATTATTGATCCTCAGATGAGCGATGGATACTTGGATTTGGGGACTAATATCAAATTGATGAAGTTTCCTTGGATGTAGTGACAATGTTGGGCATCAATAATGCACATATGAAATAAGCAGGTTATCACGAAGTCTGTGACGATCTTTTCTCCTACTGACATGGGCTAAATAGTGGATAAGTTGACATAGGATTGGATATTAAGAGTAATATAAAAAGTTGCTTTGAACATGTCAATGGTCACTGAGTGACCTATCCTGAGCATCTCCGAAATAATAACATCTAGACTTGTTTTTATTATTAACAGCATTATCTTAAATTCAGTAGTGATTTTATATTTCATACTTTTCACACCATTGATTCACAAGATTGGTTGTAAATGTATAATAGCTTAAAACAATATACTGGTTGTTACACAAGCCGTTAAGAATGATACAATTTTAAACATACAGCAATATTTAGGACACATTTTTCTAAGAAACATCAGTCACTCTGATATTTTATTCACTTTTATTCGCTTTTTATATGACAATACAGCAGTCATCTTAACACCTTTACTATTTAATATTTTTATCACTACCTTTTTGGTGAATTAGTCACGTATGGATAGATTTTACATTCATGAATGTGGGATTGAAGTACTTGTGATAGTGAAAGGGTTAAAAGTAGTGCAACAGTGATGTAATAATTGGAGACTGACACTGATTGGGTGAACATGATTTATAGGTGTGTTTTGCACTTTGTAACACTATCCTGATGACGGCCCTGTGTGGGTTGAAACGCGTAGATAAGAACGTGGAATAAAGAACTTTTAACTAAGTATTGAAGAAAACTGCTGTGAGTGCTTTCATGACTGCCAATTTGTTATTATACTCTGGTTAGCACCCAGCCTTAACTTTGGAGTGGTGAGTGCCGTTGAATCACTGCCTACATGTGAGATCTATTGATCTGGAACGTGCACCCCAGGACCTTTTGCCTTGCTTGCATTGTAACTTACAGTTTTGGAACAATTCTCTATAGCAATCCGCCTCACGGTGTCACATAAGTTCAGGCACACCATATTCGGAGAGCTCGGGAGAGAGGAGATAACACGGAATGGAGGACGGGTCACGGGTCATCACATTTGACGTTGATGTATCGCGGGAGTTTGCATTTACACAGGAAGACGCCACGCGCATCCTGTTCACAGACTCGGCTGCCTCACACCACGCTGGTAAGCTCCCAAAAGATATTTTAACCAGCTAAATACCCTTAGAAAACGGGAGGTTGACTTTAACTTACATGGATCATACTTGTCTGATTACTATCGGCAGAAACACATACCGAGGGGGTTTAGAGTCAGGAATGTACCCACACTAGGGCGATCTAATGCAGAATTTTGTAGCCGCTGGTGCGGTATTTTAAACAAATGCTCATTTGATCTTATGCTCTTGGTAATAGAGGAATCTGGTAAAGAACTAGTTAAAGTTAGAACGGAGATTAAAGAACTAGAGGGACAGTGTATGTCAATATTGCAAGCAGACCCGGCTGTGAACTGGCCCCATAAATTAGAAGCTAGCATACAACAGTATCGGCAAGAGTTAATTGCATTTAAGCAATCTAAAGTCATTAAAGTAAATCAGGACTACAAGGACAAAAGAGTTTATGGCTGGCTGATTGGGAGGTCGGACAGTGATAGGAGGTCTAGACGCAATTATAGAAAACCCAGAGAACTCTCTACCGTAGATAGCTCGGGAGACTCGCCCACCTCTGATTTGGACACCCCGCGTGCACCACTAATATGTGCTGCACAGGAGGACCTGGGTGCAAAGAGTCAACCACAGTCTCGTTTTTTAGGGGCAGCAGGAGGAAAAGGAGCCATACCAGGAGAGGGGGTGGCAAAAACCGCAGGGGCAGACCACCAAAGAAGCCCACACAGTAATATTTAACTTAAGTAAACATTTCTTGAACCCTGGCGAAATTTCTGTACTGTCAAGAGGTCTATCCTTTGTACCTGTAGCTAACAATGATCCTTTTGAATTGGAAGTAGACCTCTATAAATTACAACGTAAATTAAAATTACGGGACTATTTTAGGGATACTCCCAAGGATAATCCAGTAGAGAAATTTCGCCCGGTGAGTTCTTTTGACCCACCTAATACAGCAACTTCTATTAAGACCTATGTGGGAGTCCTACAAAGGGAGAACAGTGAGATCCTCAAAGGGGCTAATACATTTTATTCCAATCTCACTCAAAGTGAAAGGGATGGCATTAAAACTTTACAAGAAGACACTGAACTTATAATACGCCCAGCAGATAAAGGGGGCTCAGTTGTCCTACTGGACCGCTCCTACTATAGGAATGAAATTTTGCAACAACTTTCAGACAATACAGTTTATGAAAAGCTATCACGTGATCCATCTGACAGGTTTAAGTCTAGGTTGGACTCATACTTACAAGTGGCGAAGACAGCCAGGTGGATCAGTGAGAGTTGTTGTGAGTACTTGACATGCAAATTTCCTAAATGCCCGATTATTTACACTTTACCAAAGATCCACAAGGACCCAGCTTTTCCACCTGGCCGGCCCATTATTTCGGCAAGGGGATCTCTATTCTCAAATGTTGCATGTTTTTTGGATAGCTTTTTACAACCCCTGTGTGCTAAGATGTCCTCATACATTGCTGACACTGCCTCATTTTTGGAGATTTTGAAACAGGTTGGCACTTTGCCAGAGGATGCTGTGTTTGTGACTATAGATGTGTGCAGTTTGTACACGATTATCCCAACAAAGGAGGGTGTGTCAGCATGCAGAGAGGCATTAATAGCAGGACATAGGGGTAATCCACCGGTTGATTTTCTATGTGACCTATTGGAATTAGTATTGACAAGTAACTATTTCCGCTTCGAGCAAACTTTCTACTTGCAAAGAACGGGCACAGCTATGGGCTCTAATGTGGCCCCCTCTTATGCCAATCTATTCATGGATGCTTTTGAGAACCAATACATCTACCCCATGTATGCAGAGAATTTAATATTGTATCGGAGATTTATTGACGATATCTTTATGATATGGCGAGGGGACCACATTGGTGCCCAACAATTCGTGACATATATGAACGATTTACCCACCCCAGTGAAATTCACTATGAATTGTCATAGGGACAGCATTGATTTTTTAGATGTGAGAATTTTTCGCACAAAGGATGGGGTGGGTACCACTCTATTTCGCAAGCCGACTGACAGAAACACAGTACTGCATGCACATAGCTTTCACCCCCCTGCTATTGTGAAGTCTATCCCATACACCCAATTCCTAAGGGTATTTAGGGTTAATTCTGATGGGGCTACAGCTATGATACAAGCAAGGGAAATGCGAGACAGATTTCTTGATAGGGGATACACACGAGACTTCCTTAATGGAGAACTTGAGAGGGCCCACAAAATGTCTACAAGTGACCAAAGGACCAATGTGACCAGAAGGACTGCTGAAGACAGGATGATATTTGTAACAGGACATACGCCTGTGAGCAGACAGGTGAAGTCAGCCATTAAGAAGCATTGGCCAATAGTACAATTGGACTCGAACCTGCCATTTACAAATATGCCACCCCCTATATGTGCGTACCGCAGAGGTCGGTCATTGAAGGACCTTTTGGTCAAAACGGATTTACAAAATGCCAGTGGCAAAATGTGGCTGAATAGTGGGAAACCTGGATGTTTCCGCTGTGGGGGTTGCAAAACATGTGGATGCCTACTGACTGGGGATACATTCCCTCACCCCCACAATGGTAAAAGGTTCCACATTCACCACCGCTTGACATGCACGTCTGAGTATGTGGTATATTGTATTGTGTGTCCTTGTGGACTTTATTATATTGGCAAGTGTGTCACCTCGTTTCGCCTAAGGATGAACAACCATCGCTCTGCAATCCGCTCAGCACTTAGTACTGGCAAGACTGACACCCCTTTGGCCCGCCACTTTTTAAGCAACAAACATGCTTTGCCCTCATTGAGGGCTATTCTGATTGATTGTGTCCCTCCATTGCGGAGAGGTGGTGACAGGGGTAAGATATTGTTGCAAAAGGAAGCCAGATGGATGAGGACATTGGACACTATTGCCCCGAAGGGGCTAAATGAGATGTATTCTCTTGCTTGCTTCCTATAATGGAACTGTTGATCTGTGATTTAAATACCCCTTGATTTGCAATATTGTCATCATTATTGATCCTCAGATGAGCGATGGATACTTGGATTTGGGGACTAATATCAAATTGATGAAGTTTCCTTGGATGTAGTGACAATGTTGGGCATCAATAATGCACATATGAAATAAGCAGGTTATCACGAAGTCTGTGACGATCTTTTCTCCTACTGACATGGGCTAAATAGTGGATAAGTTGACATAGGATTGGATATTAAGAGTAATATAAAAAGTTGCTTTGAACATGTCAATGGTCACTGAGTGACCTATCCTGAGCATCTCCGAAATAATAACATCTAGACTTGTTTTTATTATTAACAGCATTATCTTAAATTCAGTAGTGATTTTATATTTCATACTTTTCACACCATTGATTCACAAGATTGGTTGTAAATGTATAATAGCTTAAAACAATATACTGGTTGTTACACAAGCCGTTAAGAATGATACAATTTTAAACATACAGCAATATTTAGGACACATTTTTCTAAGAAACATCAGTCACTCTGATATTTTATTCACTTTTATTCGCTTTTTATATGACAATACAGCAGTCATCTTAACACCTTTACTATTTAATATTTTTATCACTACCTTTTTGGTGAATTAGTCACGTATGGATAGATTTTACATTCATGAATGTGGGATTGAAGTACTTGTGATAGTGAAAGGGTTAAAAGTAGTGCAACAGTGATGTAATAATTGGAGACTGACACTGATTGGGTGAACATGATTTATAGGTGTGTTTTGCACTTTGTAACACTATCCTGATGACGGCCCTGTGTGGGTTGAAACGCGTAGATAAGAACGTGGAATAAAGAACTTTTAACTAAGTATTGAAGAAAACTGCTGTGAGTGCTTTCATGACTGCCAATTTGTTATTATACTCTGGTTAGCACCCAGCCTTAACTTTGGAGTGGTGAGTGCCGTTGAATCACTGCCTATATATATATATATATATATTTAAAAACATAGATTTTTATTATTATTAAAACCATTTCAATACGTAATGGTGAAGTGTTCTATTTAAGGAATACAATCCCCTATATGCTATACCACCTCAAATATCCAGAAAATACTTTGTTTCCCACTCTTTATTTAGACCTACTGGCTGTTCTGTCTCCAGGGTGAAAATCCACCACACTTCTCTTTTATTTAATGTTTTTTCTACATCTCCCTTTCTCTGTCTCGATTTCACATGTTCAATGCCCTGAAAGGAGACACACCTTTCATTCCCATTATGCTCTCTCAGAATGTGGTCCACTATAGCTGAGGAAACATCTTCTCTTCCTATACACGCTACAGTATATGTTCAAGAAATCTATCTTTCAATCTCCTAGATGTTTTACCCTACTGTCGTCCACATACACATGAAGCAAGATATATTAGATTCGTTGTCTTACAATTCACATAAGTTTTACACATATATTCCTTCCCTGTAGTTGTACTTCTAAAACTCTTTGATACATTTATAAAGTTACATGATTTACATACCCTTGCTCTACATCTATATGTACCATAACATTGTAGCCAATTTAAAGGCCTCTCTTTATCTGGAAGCATACTGGGAGATGCATAGTTAGCTACAGTTCTATTTTTCCTATATGAGAACCTTAAACTACCTACATTCACTATTGGATCTTGATCTATACTATAAGTTTCCAATGTTTCAATATAATTTTTCTAATCTCATTGGCTTCGATGCTATAGTCTGTTACAAAAAACATATCTGATTTCCTCTTTTTCTGTTCTATCCTCTTTTCCTCTCCATTTTCTTCCTCTCTATTATTCTCATATTTCTTTCCTAGATCCCTTCTGTATCCATTTGTTCTTCTTTCATTACTTCTCAATAGATCTTTCTGTTCACTCATAACAGCCCTTTCGTATGCTTTCTTAATGCACTTTGTATCATAGCCCCTTATGGCCAGTCTGTCCCATAGTTCCATTGCCCTATTCTGGAAGGCATCCCAAGTGGAACTAATTCTCCTTAAACTAAGGAATTGTCCATTCGGGATCCCCTCCAGAAGTGGCTCCGGATGACAACTTTCTCTCAATAGCAATGAGTTTCTACTGATAGGCTTTCTATATATATCTGTTTCCACCCTTCCTTTATCATGAGAAAACTTTATATCCAGAGACTCCACACTAATCTTCCCAATATTGTTGGTGAATTTTATGCCAAAGGGATTTTCATTACAAAAACTCACAAAACTTTCTATTTTCCTCATTACCCTTCCAAATTATCATCAGGTCATCTATAAAGCGATAATATCTCACCAAATTCGGTATCCAAGGTGATCCATCTCCAAAGATGTGGAACCTCTTTGAAGAGGTTGGCATATGACGGCGCGTTTCACGCCCCCATAGCAGTTCCACGCCCTTGGAGACAGAAACGACCATCATACACAAAATAATTGTGATTTAAGAGATATTCTATTGACTCTTAAATAAATTTGTTCTGTTCGGCCCAATACATCTTCGAGTCAATGGCAATGTCCCTGGTACCATTTGAAGAGGTTAACATACTGCTTGATGTTTAGGGGGTTTTTTTTGGAGGGTTATGCATGTCAACTCAAATCAAGAACTTGATTTATTTGATTCAAGTTTTTTTCCGCAGAAAACTCGATCAATTCGAATTTTCAGGTCACGGGACTCTAACTCAAATCTGTTTTTTGCCATTCAAATTTTTTCTTAAATAAGATACCATTCCAGTTTCAAGGTCATTTGAGGTTAAAAAAAACTTGACCTTTGATAAATCATCCCCTAAATGAAAGCAGGCTACTTAGGCCAAGTTACTCTTCTATAGATAAAAATATGCATTGTAGTCTGCTGGAATAGAGTTAAGAGGTTTCTGACTGCAGAGTTGTCTATCAACAACCCTAGCAACCAGCTTGCTTATCTGTGCAGGAGTATAACACCTGTTTCTGTACACTATAACTTAGTATTCTATGATTTACACTTTCTTGAAGATAAACATGTAAAAGTGCTAATATAAAACTTATAACTGAAGGCAAAGATATTATGGGGACAATGATAATAGAGAAAGTAAAGTTCATAATATTTCCAAATAAGGTGACACAACATGTAGTGAAGGGTGCAAACATAAATTGGCTTTGTGACATTACCATGTGTGTAATATTTAATTCACGTTTTATAGCAGATGGTTTATGTGACAGGTGTTAAGGAGGAATAATGGTATCCTAATAGTCATTAGGAGGAGAATGGTATTTTGATTTCATGTTTCCATATTTAGGCAATATTTCTTTGTATTAATGGGCTAACAAATGCAATATTCCACCAGTTTTCTGGTGGAATATTATGTCTAAGGGCATTGCTTTACATCCATGTTATTATATGTATAGTTTTTGAATTTCACACAGACATTTGATGTACTCTGTACTGTGTGACATCAAAGATTCACTTATAATAAATGTTGTGCTTTGCTTAATAAGAATGTTTTGTAATTATTCTCCCACCATCATATTTTTGAAGGTGACCAAAATACTTCTGAAGCATAATTAAACTTTGCCAGATTGCAGCACTATGTATAATAATAACCACAAAGTGGTGAGTTCTGCTATATTTCCAAATAGTGTTACACAGAAAATGCCACAGGGTGGTACTGTTGTGTTATTTAAGAATACCCATGTAGCATGGTTTGATTAACAAAAAGAATAACACTATAACTGTCTGTGCTTGGGCATGATGCAATTTATACCATTCCATTACAACTTACTGTGTACAAAATAATAATAATAATGTCGTATGCAAATTAGGCAATGCTAGCGCAACTTCGCCAGCGTTCGGAGCCCTGGACGCAACTTCGGATTTTAGTGAATTAGCGTTGTCCTGGCAAATCTATGGCTGGCGAAGTGTTACGATGTGAGCGAAGCTGCCGCTGGCGAATTTTCTGAGGTTAGTGAATTTGCCCCTTTGTACAAAGAGTTTGACGGCTTCTTGTAAACAGTTAAAAAAGTTTTCACAGTTGAAAAAAGCTGACTTTATAAAATTCAACTTACAGAACATAATATAAACCTTTTCAAATGAACTCCAATAATGGGAGTATTAAAGCTCCTTAAAACCGTACTGCATGGACCCACTGAGAAACCATTTGAACAGATCACAGATACACAGATACACAAGTCAGTAGGGCTGCCACAGCCTCAAGGCCTCGACAAGTGTCAGTACTATTTAGCCTTCCATGTAAATGGCCACATTTTTCAGATTTTTATTCCCCCACGGGTTTATACTACAGATAACAAAATCATTGTCCTGTATATGCCAGTTATTCTGTGCTATCTCTGCTTAGCATTCTTAGGATCTGTCCAGCAAAGGGAAAACCAGCATACCATCAACAATATAAATCATTACAACTGTAAATTGTGGATTCCATCTACTACTTTTTTTACACGTCTTGCTGTATTCCCACTGTTTAAGAAAACACATGATCAGTAGTTTGTAATAGTTACTGAACTATATAGAAAGTGCAGAAAATCAGCCCAGTCTGTGCTTTATATGCACAGTATAACATTTCCCCCAGGATTCCAGTATAATATTGGTAGGTGTAAAGATGACATTGAGCCTAAGTCATACTAAAATGTATGGAATCATGGTATATTCTGCCTCCACTATTTATAATTGAGACCCCTAGTCTCTTGAAATAAAGGCACACAAGAGACTGTGGATCTCTGTAATTTTTTCCAAATCAATCTGCTTATGCCGCTCATGTTAATGTTTTACGTGGTACAGATGCAGCCACTTTGGTTTGTCTGTTTGACACAGAATAACTAAACACAGATATCCCATTTATCTCATTTAACACAGAAAACTGCGTCACAACATCCCATCTAATTAAAGCATTCACCATTGTTCACAATGGTGCTTTGGTATGCTAATGGAAAGGTTAAATGCATTAAATGAGTTAAGATGACTTTAGATAACGCAGTTTCTTCAATTAACCCTGAGTCATGACGCATTTATCTCACAAATCCAAGTGGCTTCATCTGTATGTAGTTCATTTGCTCACTGCTTACCTTCTTTTAAAATTGATCTGCTGTAATCCAAGATGTGCCTTGATGACAAATCTGCATGCAACAATCTAAATGCAAATACCATTTGAACCTTCTGGAAAAACAAATACAATATTATGGTTTAAAATTGATCATACATTTACAAAACCCCTTGTCTATTCACAAGTTTGGAACTTTGGTTAAATTGTTCACTTCAAATATTCAATATGCTAAGAGTTTTAGCTCACAAGCATTAAGACAAGAAAACAAATAGTTACTTAAAGGAATAGTAACACAGAAAAGTTAAAGTGTTTTAAAGGGATGACAATATAATGTACTGTGCCCTGCCCTGGAAAAACGGTGTTTGCTTCATCAAGACTAGTATAGTTTATATTAACAAGCTGCTGTGTAGCCATGGGGGCAGCCATATACGCACAGGATACACAGTAGATAACAGATCAATTCTGAAGAATCCCATTGTATTGTGACATTAGGTATCCCATTGTTCTGCCTTTAACAACCACCTTTGCTTCAGGAAGAGCCCTCCGCTACTTGGATACTGCCAGGTCTAAATGTGAAAGAACCTAGGAGAGAGTTCTGGGCAAGCAAGGGAACCGTATGTCAAACAGGAATGGAGAATAGAAGCGTGGTCTAGAACAGGCAGAGTCTGTCACAAATCAGGCAACGCAGTACAAAGTCGAGAGGCAGATGTGTAGCCGAGGTCACATGCAGGGTCGTTACACAATATAGCAGGTATTAACAGGATCTGAAAGAATGGTCTAGGCACAGGCACAGGCAAAAGTCAGGATGGGCAGCAGACAAGGTTTGGGCAGGGTCAGGAACTAGATAGAAACATTAATAATCGCACCTAGGAAGTATATGACTATGGGCAGTTACTGTAGCAGTTACTGTACATGGGCCCTTTAAATATTTGAATTTTACTCCCTTGCACGATGACGTCATGGGCCGAAACACACAACAACCCAGAAGCGCATGTGCCACTCTTAATCAGGACATGGAGGAGCGTGCATCAGCACACAGGCAGCAGAAGAAGGCAGCGGGCAAAACACACAACAACCCAGAAGCGCATGCGGCGTGTGTGCCACTCTTAATCAGGACATGGAGGAGTGTGCATCGGCACACAGGCAGCAGAAGAAGGCAGTGGGTGACCCCATTGCAACTCCGCTAGGTCAACAGGTATTCTCTTCACATGTATACTACAGAGCTTATCTGTTATCTGCTGTGTATCCTGTGTCTTTTCTCTGTTTCCTGCTTTGAATAGCCACCCCATGGCTACACACCAGCTTGTTTATATAAACTATTGTAGACTATCTGATGCAAATGCACCCATATTACCAGGCCATGGTAACAGTGCATTATATTGTCATTCAATTAAAACTTTCATTTTTTGGTGTTACTGTTCCTTTAATAGCTTACTGTAAATATTAAGTAATATAATCATCATATGGATATTTGTAGAATGCTAGACAAACATAAAATAATGTCCTTTAAAAAGAACTAGTTTGTACTAAAGAAGCAAATGGCATCTCTCAGGTACTTCTAAACCCTGTTGCCAGTGTTTCAATGAACGATGCAGTAGTATCAGTGGTAGAGCTGCTGGTAACACAACAGTATGTTCTTGAGTGGAAGTGCAAAGGAAAGCCCTAAGAAACAGGCAGGATTGTGGTTGTGGGGATTGTAAGCTGTGTGTAGCCAAAGATTCACAAGTTCATTGGGCCCAAAACACAGCATGAGTTTATTAACACACTCAGGGTTTCTTTAAAGATAGCTTGAGTTCGAAAGCCCAAGTAATCTTAAATAGACCCCTTGGCATAGAAAAGGCAAACAAACAGGAAGGGCACAGTATTTTCTCTAACTGGCAATACCATAGTAGCCTGCTGTCATGAGCAAACTAGCAAGGCCACCCAGAATTCTTAAACTGACAATACCTTTCCAACAGGAACGATGAGTATTTTTCAGTGTTCATTATCAAAGGAAACATCATTACAAAAGCCACACATTGTTATATTTATATTTCACAAATAAAGTACTTACTACAATGATTAAATTATTCTTTACCCTACTTTCTTAATGATGGTGCATGTTTCCACAGCCACAAAGACATGGAATATGAAATACAATAGACTTTTAGATTGAGAAACACTAGAATTTGTTTTTCATAGACCCACTCCCAGTTCATAATGCTTGTGCCTTGTTACAGTTTGTGTGGGTTAGCAGCCCTAATTGCCGTTATTATGCTATGACTGGCTCTATTATGGCATCCTGACTCTATCTGACCTGTACTCAAAAGCTCTGGTGTATGCAACAACTCCAGGTCCACCCAAAAGTGTGTCAGCCTGATTGGACTCCTACCCTCTGACCTTATGCTGCAGACTTGGGCTTGTTTGGGAATGAAGTGGATTGGCATTCTCTGTAGTCTTTTTTTCTTTCTGTGAGAATGTTTTAACCATTTTAATCAAAAAATAGTTAAAAATGTACATGATTGAATATCTTGGTTCATTGCTAGGAATTTTATGTTAATTTAAATCTCTAACTTGAAGAAGTATGGGATAGTGATGGGCAAATAAATTTGCCAGGTGCGAATTTGCTGCGAATGTCTGCGTTTCTCCACGGGTGAATAAATTCTCGAAACTGCTGTGAAAATTCACATTGACTCTGATGCATTTGGCAAAAATAGGCACGCGTATAACAATTGATGCGGGCATGACATTGACACACGTCAAAATAATTGTGACACCCATTGACTTCAATGCGTTTTGCAAACTTTTCCCCGTTTCTAGAATTTTGCGTGAAATTAGCAAATTTTTCGGGGTAGCGAAACATGACAATATAATCACTAGTGTGGGATTAACTGAAAAAACCCACCAAACTTACAATGATTTGAATTTAACATTAACATGTTAAGTTCAAATCAATCAAATTGTGTTTGGTGGGTTTTTCGTTTATTGCCATATATTTAAGAAGCACTTTTAAGGTGCTGTCCTTCATGTCCATTAATACCCTCTTCACTCTTGATGGACTTCTTAATTTTTGTCTGGGTTGTGAAGCATTCTATCCAATTTTCCTTAACTGTTTACTGTTATGGCCCTGTTCCTTAAAGTGCTTGCTCACTGATGTAACGTACTTCTGTTTCTCCAAGTCACAATTATCAATTGCCCTCTTATGCTCGCAAATTCTTATCCGGATTTCTCTTTTAATGTAAGTGCATTAAAGGAACAGTTCAGTGTGAAAATAAAAACTGGGTAAATAGATAGGCTGTGCAAAATAAAAAATGTTTCTAATATAGTTAGCTAGCCAAAAATGTAATATATACAGGCTGGAGTTAACAGATGTCTAATAAAACAGCCAGAATCCAACTTCCTGCTTTTCAGCTCTATAACTCTGAGCTAGTCAGCGACTTGAAGGGGGGCTACATGGTGCATTTCTGTTCAGTGAGTTTGTAATTGATCCTCAGCATTCAGCTCAGATTCAAAAGCAACAGATATGACCCATGTGGCCCCCCTCTAGTCTCTGATTGGTTACTGCCTGGTAACCAGGGTAACCAGTCAGTGTAAACCAAGAGAGCTGAAAAGCAGGAAGTAGTGTTCTGACTGACATGTTATACATCAAATCACTCCAGCCTTTACACATTACATTTTTGGCTAACTAACTATATTAGAAGCATTTTTTTATTTTGCACAGCCTATCTATTTACCCAGTTTTTATTTTTACACTGAACAATTCCTTTAAGGTTTGCACTTAGTAATTAAAAAACTCAGGTTTTATCTATTTATACCTGTTTCATGTTCACTTGTGTAAGAGCACTTGATAAAGGGGGTTGATCCCCTGAAACGTTGTGCAGAGATCCAAATAAATCACAAAATTTATGCACATTTTGCTATGTGTGTGCCATCTGAATCTTCTTGGTTACTGCTGTATATATGGAACTGTTGAACAGCAAAGTTCCCAGATAGAGCACCACTGAAAGGTGACCCACAGAGTTCGGATTTTATTAAAGTACATATAACATTCGCAAACCTTCTTCCACTGTCGGAAATGGTCGCTAAACAGTTTTAGGGTTCGCAAAATCTACATTAAATTTGCGCAAAACAAAATTTGTTCGCACAGAGGCATAACTGTTATATTTTTCCGTTACCAACTTTTATTACATTCCCCTATAAGATTATTATCTTTTCATTGCTTGCAAAGATGTAAATTTCCCTTTCAGAGTTCAGACTGCAAGATCCCTTATGGTCAAATTAACTATTGAAAAATGGGACTCCGTCTGATTTGTCCTTTTTATCTTTGTTACATCTTATGCAAAAGATAATGTAAACCACATTGCTTGATCCCTAAAAATATAAACTTTTGAAACAAACCATATATTTGGGTATATGGTATTATATACTCATTACCTGAGACAGACTTAAGGTAGTAACGTATTTAAATGAATTACTCCTTTAAACAACTTTGTTAATGACCTGTAAATTTTGTGGTAAATACTGCATAGTAATTGTAAATGTAATCTTCTACATACAGTATGTGAAATAGATAACTCTTGCTTTGACCTTTGCCTTTGATAATCTGCAACAAGATTGTTGTTTTATGAGTGTTGAATACAAACTATGAACATGTGTAATGGTTTGATCAGGTCAAGGTCAGAGAAAAAGTCTTCCAAGGATTCAATCTTTAATTTTTATGGAACTGATAATACCAGCAATATATGTTCTACAACTTTTGACTACTGTTTTGCTTGCTATTTAGTCCTAACCTATGGAATACTGAAGTCTGATTGGTTAAATAGATTTTGATATTTTGTCAACCAAAATCTTGGACCTGTGTGCCAGTACATAGATACTAAAACCTGTTCATCACAAACTTACTTTGTGTATCACAAAACTCTCCCAAATAAGATGCTTTGGTTCCAGCTATGATTCACAGATATCTCCTGAATACATCTAATCTGTTAGACAGAGATCAGGAACAATTGATAATAGTATGCTTAAAGCTATGGATGTCACCTGCATTACACTTATATAAGCATGGCAGCACATCACAATGATTACACAGATACTTTAACTGTAAGCATTAATCTTGTTTGTAAATTATATACAGTATACTTTATGTACAGTTTTAAATCTTTGGACAGAGACAACTTATTCTAATTTTGGTTCTGTACATTACCACAATGAATTTTAAATGAAACAACTCAGATGCAGTTGAACCACAGACTTTCAACTTTAATTCAGTGGGTTGAATAAAAAAGATTGCTTAAAAATTTGAGGAATTAAAACCTTTTTAGTCACTTCATTTCAGGGGCTCAAAAGCAATTGGACAATTGACTCAAAGGCTATTTCATAGGCAGGTGTGGGCAATTCCTTTGTTATGTCATTATCAATGAAGCAGATAAAAGCCCTGGAGTTGATTTGAGGGGGGGGGGAAGAAAGAGAGAAAGAGAGAAAGAAAGAAAGAAAGAAAGAAAGAAAGAAAGAGAAAGAAAGAAAGAGAGAAAGAAAGAAAGAGAGAAAGAAAGAAAGAAAGAGAGAAAGAAAAGGAAAGAAAGAAGCACTAGTGAACTCAGCAACAGACATGGACATCCACAGAAGACAACAGTGGTGGATGATCAGAGAATAATTTCCATGGTGAAGAGAAACCCACTCACAACAGCCAAACAAGTGAACAACATTTTCCAGGAGGTAGGCGTATAGATATCCAAGTCTACCATAAAGAGAGAGTAAGCAGTGCAAACCCTTAAGGCTCCCATACATGGGCCGATAAAAGCTGCAGACAGACCGAGTCGTTAGCTTATTGGCCCGTGTGTGTGGGGCCATCCGACGGGCTTCCCCGATCGATCAGGCAGGTTAAATAATCCCGTCGGATACATATACCAATGCATTATGACATCGCCAAACGAGCGGATCTCTACGTCTATGGCCACCTTTAAAAACGCTCCCCCTGTGCAAAACATGCCACCAAAAACAATAATCCAATCCATTACCATAGAAACCCAAATTGGGAGTAAAAAACTAAAGAAAACCTGCCTAACCAAAGATAGTTAATGTAAATAAAATGAAAGCAAGTGATAACTGTAGATGCAGCAAGTTATGGAAAATCATTAAAATCAAGCTGCTGTTGTTGGATTATTCATAGCATAATACAAAGAAACAAAGTAGTTAATGCAGTTCCTTGGGGATATATATATATATATATATATATATATATATATATATATATATAATCGCAGTTCTTTTCAATAAATAACTTTTTTACTTTTTAAGACCTAAGAGTGCGGACATTGTTGTTCGATTATTCTATATTTTATGACTGCACCCAGGCACATTGATTTTTTTGCAACGTGAGTGCCGGCTAATTAAGATGTTTATATATACATATATATATTATATATATACATACATATATATAAAGGGGCATTGATGCACACACATATATTTATACACATAACTGCAGAAAATGAGACTATTGTCAATGCAACATTTCAAAGGGGATCATGTTAAGATCGCTATAACCTAAATGATAATCCACAGTAGCACTGGAAATAAATTCAGTATTATTAATGACAAGACTGTCTTTAAAAAAACAGTTTTTTATTCTTTGTCTCTATTTTTTTCCTAACACTCATATTTTGCAATCACATGAATCCACTGTGTTTGCTGTCTGTCTGAAACATTGTTATACATGGATTATGGAGCATTATTATAAACTCTACAAGCTCCATCTTGTGGCTCATTTGTTTTATTGCTCAGCAAGATCTTATATATTGTTGACAATGAAGTGAGATATTAAATGATCCACTTTTCATGCCATGGATGTCAAGGCAATGTGCTGGGCAGTTTACAGTACCAACTCTCTTTTTATAATGGACTGTAACCACATGCCTCATTTCTTTAAAAACATTTGAATGTATCCCATCTGGACCTAATATTGCCTACATTTGAGAAAAAGGTAATGAAAAGGATCTTCCACATATTAACACATAAAAGTCTTAGGTAGTGTGTTAGGAATCCCACAATTGTATTATGCATAGTTATGTACATTATCATCTCTCTCACTCACTGAAGTCAAAAACAAATTTGGAATAAAGAAGATCATGTTTTTAATACAAAACAGACAGAAACGAACACTTTATACAGCAGATCTGGGATTTGGCAGTTTACCAAAGACATTAATAATTATACAACACTTTGTGTATTTCTATTCCTCCCTTCCCCTGTTTCCAACTACATTACGGGCACACAAAAGAAAAAGTGAGTGTACTGGTTTCTATTGGTTTACCACTTGTGGTGTTGTTCTTGAACTTTTACTTTATTTTAATTTAAGTGATATACTCTTTATTTTTACATAACTGTTGCTCAGTTTATTCAAACTGAATATATCCCCATTATTTATAAACCTCAACATGTATAAAAGATGATAGCTGGCATCATATTCCAGAATCTGGCTTGAAGCAATCATATAACACATTGCATATTTGGTAAAGTTAAAGGGGTGGTTCACCTTTAAGGTAACTTTTACTATGTAATAGAATGGTCAATTCCAAGCAACCTTTCAATTGGTTTTCATTATTTATTTTTTATAGTTTTATAATTAGTTGCCTTTTTCTTCTGACACTTTGCAGCTTTCAAATGGGTGTCACTGACTCCCTTCTAAAAAACAAATGCTCTGTAAAGCTACAAATTGCTATTGTATAATCCTAATTTGGTTACTGTCTCTTTAAATAGCAACCTAACCTTGGCAATCCAGGGGCCCTGAGTCCCTTTTGCGTATGAAAAGTACCGGGAACTGGGAATTGCAGCGCAGTGCCTCTGCCTAGGGAACATTGAGGAACACACCTCAGGGGTATTCCACTAGGAATAATAAAACACACAGTTTGCAAATGAAACAAATATAAACTTTATAAAAACTGCAGTAAAACTTGGGCAAACTAATGCACCATGCACTCCTACACTGGGGACATGCGGGACACTACCTAAATCACTATTAGGTACTTAACTGTTGCTCCAACACAGTCATTTTTAATTTCAAAGTCCCAATCTCCTGGAAGGGGTTAATAACCACACAGTTCAAATGAAATGTCCCTTCCCCAGAGCTCTTATTCCCCAGGTACCATTTCCCAAAAGTACCTCTCCCTTTGGAATTCAGCAGCAGCTCCCATGTAGCAGGTAAATATCCAAGACTTATCTTCACTTTGGGGCCCCACGCTTGTATCCTTGCCAGTATCCTCCCTTGGGTGGCTCACTCACCGGGGTGCTCTCAGAGGCAATCACACTGGAGATTATAGGCAGCTCTGCAACAGGATCAATCTCAACAGTGGCACCTTTCTCCTTCTGAGTTTCTAGCAGCTTGGCAGGGGACAGGCTGGGCTCAATCTGTACCTCCACAGATTCCACAGATTTAACAGCTTCTCTGTACTTGACAGTCTTACAGCTACTCGTGCTGGCTCTGTTCACCTCTCTGGGAGACCCTGTTTATTTGGCTCCAAAGTCAGGCACACCCTCTCTGCCAAGGATGCACTGGGGTGCCCGCCAATCTGATTACTCTCCAGCCTGTAACTGGGCTGGATGATGTCACAGGCAGAAAAACAGGGGAAGGATTCCTCTTGTCCCCTATAATTGTTACTTTTTATTATTGATCCTTCTATTCAGGCATCTCTTATTCATATTCCAGTCTCTTATTCAAATCATTGCATGGTTGCTAGGGTAATTTGGACCTTAGGTACCAGATTGGTTATGATGCAAATTGAAGAGCATCTGAATAAAAAGCTAAATAACTCAAAACCCTTCAATAATAGAAAATGAAAACATATTGCAAATTGTCTCAGAATATCACTCTCTACATCATATTAAAATATATCTCAAAGATGAACAACCCCTTTAATACATGTTTTTTTGGGCCCTCAGTTCTGTGTTTCTATTCAGTTGGTATGCATCTGAAACGTGTCTCAAAGTTGATGCAGTTTGAAGGATCAATAATACATTTTTCAGTGTTCAAATGTTGATATACTGTACACCTCTGGTGCAAATCTGAGGCTATGAATTACAAGAAAAATAGTAGTAAAGTTATCTGAGGTACTGTATGTAGTGATGGGCGAATTTGCGCCGTTTCGCTTCGCCGAAAAATTCGCGAATTTCGTGCGAAATTCGCGAAACGGCGAAAAATTCGCGAAACGGTGCCGGCGTCTCGTTTTTGACGCCGGCGCCCGTTTTTGACACCGGCGCCCGTTTTTCTGATGCCGGCGCCCGTTTTTGACGCCGGCGAATTTTTTCGGCGAATTTTCGCGGGCGTTTCGCGAATTTATTCGCCTGCCGCGAATCGCGCAAATTCGCCGCGAATTCGCGCCTGGCGAATAAATTCGCCCATCACTAACTGTATGTTCCCTAATAAAGTAAACTAACTGGAGGAAAACATTAACACTGTTTGTTGTACATGCCATACACACTGATTTAAGCATAAATAGGAACAAATATAGGCTAAGGAAGAATTTAAAGTTAAAGGAGATTTGCATTCAGTGATGGCTTGAAGGAGGTTTTTAGTATTCATAAGTTGGAAGACGTTTGGGAGCACTTATCTCTGTCAGGCACATAAATAGGATGTTTCTGGATATACAGTATCTGGCGGAAATAAATCTTAGTTTTGTTTATTAAATTGTGATCCTGACTTCAGGCATCAATTGACTAAATGAAAACTTGTCTTGTTAACTGACCTGTTGCTGCAGCTGTTAGTTACATATAGTTAAATAGTTAAATCGGGTTAAAAAAAAGACCAAAGACCATCAAGTTCAACTTCTCAACATGGAACCCAGCATTTATACATACACACAATGACCCCTCCATACCCTCACATAAATTATATATACCCGCATCTATACCAACTATAGATTTTAGTATCACAATAGCCTTGGATATTATGTCTGTCCAAGAAATCATCAGTAGCAGAATCAGCCATCATAACAACACCCAACAGGGCACTCCACAACCTTACTGTTCACCTAAGTTGCTTCAAATGAATGTTCTTTTTTTATAGTCTGAAAGGGTGGCCTCTGGTACGGTGATCCTCTTTATGGGTAAAAAGGTCCCCTGCTATTTGTCTATAATGTCCTCTAATGTACTTGTAAAGTGCAATCATGTCCCCTCTCAAGCTTTTTTTTTCCAGAGAAAACAATCCCAACCCATCCCAGTCTACCCTTATAATTGAAGTCTTCCATCTCTCTAACCAGTTCAGTTGCACATCTCTGCACTCTCTCAAGCTCATTTATATCCCTCTTAAGGACTGGAGTCTAAAACGCCACTGCATACTCCAGACGAGGCCTTACCAGGGACCTATAAAGAGGCATAATTATTAGTGATGGACGAATGTCTCCCATTTCGCAGAAAAATTTGTGAAAAATCATGAAATCAGAAAGTTCATGGAAAAATCGTGAAATTCTACCATTTTCACGAAAAAATAGAGCAATTAGAATGTTTTCACAAAAAAATTGAGCAATTCGAACGGTTTCACAAAAAATTTAGAAATTCGAACCTTTTCAGGGAAAAAATTGAGCAATTCAAAGCTTTTCATGAAAAAAGTTGTGAAAATCGGAAATTGACACCAACAAATTTTCATGGGAGATCCACAAATTTATTCGCCCGCAGCGAAACGTGGGAATTCGCCGTGAATTTGTGCCAGGCGAATTTATTCGCCCATCACTAATAATTATGTTTTCATCCCTTGAGTTGATGTCCCTTTTTATACAAGACAGAACTTTATATGCTTTATTGGCCACAGAATGACACTGTCAAGTATAGGAGAATAGGCAAGCACTGCCGGACGTCACTTCGAAATGGGTAAAATACAACTTTAATTTCAAATCATTAAAACCAAACTGTCCTGACGCGTTTCGTATCCATGCGATACGTAGTCATAGGTGCCTATGACTACGTATCGCATGGATACGAAACGCGTCAGGACAGTTTGGTTTTAATGATTTGAAATAAAAGTTGTATTTTACCCATTTCGAAGTGACGTCCGGCAGTGCTTGCCTATTCTCCTATACTTGACAGTGCACACACCCCCTGCTACGGGTTCGGGGCGACGCACCCGGACCACTAAAGACTACGGGTGAGTGCTTTCCTATTTATACATCAGCGACTTTTCCTTTGACTATTCATTTAAGTGCTGGACCTGGGGTCTTTACACCCAGGTCACGCTTGTTGCTGGGTGAGCAAGATTTTCCTTTCTCATCCAATGAAATTCCTTTCATTTATTTATATATGACCCTCTCCGAGACTGTGCAGCTTCAAATTCTCTTGTATATTATTATAGCACAGAATGACACTGCCCAGAATTAGACAACATCTACAAAAACCCCTTGATCCTTCTCATTTAAGGAAACTTCCAACACACTGCCATTGCATTTATCAACATTGTACCTCATTTTCCAGTTTACTGCCCAGTTTTCCAAATTAGTCAAATCACTTTAGACAAGATTAACATCATACCTTAGAGGAACAAAGCAAGTTATACAAATTCTCAAGGGCTTCATTTGGGATCTGATTTTATTGTATATGAGCTGTAGCTGACATAGTTTGATTGCACTGCATTCCTCATGAGACTGGCTTACAGGCACTAAGTTAAACAGCATAATTAATATGCTCTTAAATAAAACAAAATTCGCCAAAAAAGTGTAAAAAGCTGTGTAAAATATCTCATGGTGACTGTAACTTACCCCATGTGAACACCAGATTTGCCACAGTTATTTTACATTTCTTCTGGCGGAAGTCACTCTAAGAAAAAATGCATAAAATTGTTGTGCAATTTTTTAAGCCATTTTTATTCAGCGAAGCTTAGTGCTATGTGGTATATTATGCGACCATTTTGTACACAGCATAATAAATATGCCCCTTAGAGTGGTATAGCAAATATGGAGAGGTTACAAAAGTTTATTGGAAGCTATCTCATATTTAATATATAACATTTAGTTTCATTATATATGTATATATATATATATATCCATACATAAAGTTTTATTAACATCACAAACATTTTGTTTTAGTTAGGTCAAACATATTATAAAATAGCTACTTGTCATATTATTACATAAGATAGTTGTGAGCTTGTTGTGAGTTTGTAAGTAGCTGGGAGGTTTGTTAACACAAAGTTAATTTATCTAAATCTAATTATCTTAAAATAGTAGGTATGTATGGCTACAGAGAAGGGGTCATTTACAACCCCATGGGGTGCAAGTGCAAGAGAACCCCTCACAAAATGGAGAGCAGAGGCCTGTGGCTAATTGCACAATGTCCAGGCAATGAGGGAACAAAGGAAAAATGCAAAAAAAGAATGGCCAATTGCAGTCTTTTATATATGTAATTTTTTTATTTTATGTATGGATACGGTAGTTTGCACATATATGACAAAATACGTTGGGGCTTCATAAATACTGCTACTAATGCTAATAACTCTTTAAAACGTACCTTACAGAGAAGTGTGGTTTAGAACACAAATCTGTTGTTGCATGTTTGTGGTCTATTCAAATATCATCATTACACCAGCCCGATGGAAGTCTATTTTGTTACTTGTGGCAAATTTAAAAAGTTAAGGTATCTAATTATTAATACTTAGACATTCTTAGAATTACTGCTTTAAAATCAACACATACCTCAGATGAGCAACCTTTCATTTGACCAGACTAGTTGATGCATCAACTATTTCATTAGAGTTTGAGTTTGTGCAGAATGCCTTTTTATAAAGCTGAGTAAAATAATTTATTCTGGGAAAACATTGCATATTTATAGGGTGGTGTATTTCTTTTTACACTTGATCTTACAGTGTTCATGGTTTCTGTGCTGCTAGTGTATATGGGGATTACAATTCATTATAACCATTATGCATTGCATTAATATTAATGCAAATTAAGAAACATATGACATGATATTGCATAATATATGGTTCACATTCTGTGACAAGGGAAAATAATATTTTGTTTCCTGTAAGTACATAATAAACTTCACTGTTGCATTAAAAGGATTTTGGGAATCATTCTCAACCAAACACATGTGCAAATCAATAGGAATTCACTGATCCCTTGGTGCTGTGATGGCTAAGGTTCATTTGTTTTTGCTACATACTGTATGCCAAATGATTACTCTCAATTTCTAGAATTTTAAATGATCTTCTTTGAGAAAAGTTCCAGAAAAGTCAAGTGACTCATGCATAGCATACTCAAGGTTGTCAATAATTCCAGTTTCCCAGGCTCAAGTTTAGGAGCCGAAACGTCGCAATAAATCTAAGAACTGGCTTATGGGCTTATTTATCAATCAATTTTGAGGTTTAAGAGGTTTTTTCTACTTTGAATAAACCCACAATTTTAAAGAAAACTCAATTGTTTACTTATTTATTAAAAAATCTGAATATAAAAAACTTAATTGAATACAATAGTGGGAAAAAAATGAAAAATAACTAAAATGTTGGATTTTACAATAAAAAAAACTCGACTTTGTGAGTGTACAAGCTAAAAACACAAAAACTTGAACATCTCCAATTTAAAAAAAGGTTTGAATTTTGTCTAGGGCAGCTCCCATTTGGAGTAATGTAATATTGGTTGTTAACACAAAAATCATTCACAATTCATTTGTAATGCAAATAAATATTTGCACAGTGAACAATTTTGCCTTTGCGAACACTATGTCCCTCACACCACAGGATAGTGATTGCAAATTTAATATTTTGCGATAGTATGCAGTGTACAGTATGAAATAAAACTTCTTATGAAAAAGTTGTTACATTTGCTCCAAAAGTTTACGCCACCTTCAATACGGTCTTAAAGGTTCGCAATGTGCAATTAAGATTCATAATGCAAATGCAATAAAAGACTAATTAATAGTATTACATTGCTACATGCAAATTTTATTCTCAAATTTTATTACATTTTACCTATTGACTTCTGCATGAACTTGCAAGCTTTTAGATGTTTAAGTTTCACATTTGAGTTTTTGGGTTTTTTGTGCTTCATAACTACCAAACATTCTTGTTTTTGTGCGGAAAAATTTGGAATGTGGAAAATGTTTTAATTTTAACCTTGATAAATCACCTTGTTAGGGGCTGATTTACAAACAATTATCTGTTTTTTTGACACTTGTAGTAATTACACAAAAATTCTTACAAAAACAAGGATATCGAGGTTTTCGATTTAGAGCTCAGATTCTTTTCACTTTTTTTCATTCATATTTTTTATTTTAGGATCTTTTAATAAATTACTTGACGTGATGGTTTTTGTGTTTTTTGTGAAAATTCGTTTTTCGTTGTTTCATAAACCTTGTTGGTTGCTGTAGTATTTGTAATAATGTACATAGGGAAATTACCATAGTGGGAAGTGTTTATTAATGGTACATGTTTTGAACTGTTATCCAGAATGCTCGGGACCTGGGGTATTCCAGATAATGGATCTTTCCATAATTTTGATCTTCTGACCTTAAGTCTACTAGAAAATCATGTATAAATTCAATAAACCCAAAAGGCTGGTTTTGCTTCCAATAAAGATGAATTATATCTTAGTTTGGATCAAGTAAAAGCCGCTGTTTTATTATTACAAAGAAAAAGTTTGGATTATTTGGATAAAATGGAGTCTATGGGAAATGGCATTTCTATTATTCAGAGCTGTCTGGATAATGGGTTTCTGTATTACGGATCCCACACCTGTAATCACGTTTATTCTGAATTTTTATATTGGCATTAGTGATAGCACTCACTCCATCAAGAGGATAAAAATCAAGTATGTGTAGTCGTTCCCCAACAAACCTTACTTATATCTTTTATAACAAAGATCTGGTATATGTACTTATTTGTATATTGTAATTATTAGGTTTTATATATTGCCTTTTTTTTTGCTAATTGAGAACTGAGTGTGTGATTTGTAACAGAAATGTAAAATCAGGTAGAAGAAGCAGAATGTTGGATTCCGTGGGAAACTTGCAATTATGCTTTAACGTCTTTATATTGATTGATTTCATTAATCCGACCAAGTGAGATAATGTGGGGATTTTAAAAATGCCTTTTCCCCAAGGGATCAACTTTGTTTGCTCATTTCGCTGCTCCTATTATTTAGTGTAAAGGATAAATGGAATTAATGTAGACGTCATAGTAGAATAATGTACAGGATCAGTTTCAGTACTTAAGAATGTTATTTTTCCAATATGTGCCTGCATTAAAAAAATTATGCTAACCTTGTGTGGAGTAATTGTATCTGCATAACAAATCTCAGTTCAATTAACTTTTTATACAGATAAGACACATGCAAAAGGAATTATATGTGATGAAGATAAATTAGAGGACATTTTTGGGAAGATATGAAGCCAACAATAAAATATCTCCTTCCCAATGCACTGGATATTTGAGCCCTGCTGTTACCACTTCACTTAATTGTGCTACAACAGTTATATCCAACCTGCTGCCCTCCAGCTGTTTAAATAAAAAGATCATCAATTCCCTGAAATGCGAAACAGTTGGACATCCCTACGTTACAAAATATAGAACAATTAGCAAACCCTCCCACAACATCACAAGTGTGGATTCATTTAAAAAGAGACACCTTTGTTTTTAGATATTAAGGGGCCAATTCACCAAGCTCGAGTGAAGGATTCGAAGTAAAAAAACTTCGAATTTCAAAGTGTTTTTTGGGCTACTTCAACCATCGAATGGGCTACTTCGACCTTCGACTTCGAATCGAAGGATTCGAACTAAAAATGGTTCGACTATTCGACCATTCGATAGTCGAAGTACTGTCTCTTTAAGAAAAAACTTCAACCCCTAGTTCGCCACCCATAAGCTACCGAACTCAATGTTAGCCTATGGGGAAGGTCCCCATAGGCTTGCCTATGTTTTTTTGGTCGAAGGATAATCCTTCGATCGTTGGATTAAAATCCTTTGAAACGTTCGATCGCAGTTTTTGCGCAAAATCCTTTAACTTCGATATTCGAAGTCGAAGGATTTTAATTCCCAGTCGAATATCGAGGTTTAATTAACCCTCGATATTCGACCCTTGATGCATCGGCCCCTAACTGTAGTAAAAGTAGACAATATATTGTTCTTCATAATATCATTTACTATTATCAAACATGAATGTAGTCAGTTAAAAAAGTAGAGCATTTGGCAGAATAAAATGGGCAAATTGTTTTGTCTACAGTCAAAATATCTTAAATATATTAAACATCTTCAATATATTTTTTAAAAAGATGTTTAAAATAACACTTATTTTAAGAGCAGGGCCATTTTAAGACCTGGGTGGACCCTGGACAAAGACTAAATTTGTGCCCCCCTTCCACTGCACCTCCAATGACTTTTTCCCATACAAATTGCAAATAGTTTTACAATTGCAGCTTTAATGTTGCAGCTGCAACTTCAATGGAAACTGTTCCACAAATCTCTCAGGTCGCAAGAGATTCTAGGGACAGGGCATTATAATGGCATTCTGCTGCAAGATATATATTTGTATACAATATATAAATAATGATGCAGCAGCACTCCAGCTTTTGCAGCCCTAAAGCATATTATACTGTACATAAAAGGGAGTTTGCAGCAATACCTAAAGCTCAATTATACTCAGTGAGAGACAGTTTGTTCTGATACTCCAAGCACATGTACTCACGGGCAGTTTGTACTGTTATCATCAACCGGGAGAGATGCTGGCAGAAGTGGAACCTTGAAGATTTTGTTTAGGAGACAAACTAACCTTTCACTGGTGCCACACCTTTTGAAATTTGCTCATTAAATGGTATACCCCAATAAATATCATATTGTTTCATCAAAGTTAATCGTTTCCCAAAATGTTATTTTATAATACATCCAAGAATATTGCAGATTTTGATCATCTTTAATTACTTAATATTTTCATACAAGATATTCTGTTTCATGAAAATGTTAATTTTATGAACGCATATATATCCTGATATATTGCTGCTCTTATGAACCGGACCATTAAAAATTCCACAATCTAAACTATGCTCACCAGGGCCTACATGACTGTAAAATAAATTGCAGAAATACTTGAAATAAATACTTGGCCCTGAGATGCAAGAAGAATAACTAAGGAATGCTATAAAAACCTGAAACTGTAATAATCTCCAGGCCCTAAAACATTTAATAATCAAAAATAACTCTTTATCCTCCCCCCCAACCCTGCTTAATGGGGTGACATTGGGAAATAGATTTTGTCCAACAATTCTTTCAGTGGAAGCTCAGAGAAAGCCTGCAACATAGAAACTGCTAAAATTGAATTTTTTTTTTTAGAATAATATTTTTATTGGTTTTTCAAAGGTTTCAGAAAGACAGTGTTAGTTCATGGCAATTAAGTCAATCTTAACAGAGTAGGCATGACAGCAATGATACAGACGTTATAAATCACTAGTGGTGTAGTATACATCTGCAGTCCCAGACAAGGGTGGACAGACCACGTTAAAGGTTTCCATCTGTTGCTTGATCCGTGGAGTAATAGGAGAAGTTTAAAAGTGTCTACCAACTGCCCATTAAAGGAGACTCATGCCGTAGTGGCCTGTGTGCCATGAACAATAAAACACAGATGAAAGGAACAAATTAGATAGGGGGGAGAGAAAAAAAAAAAAAAAAAGGAGAGGGGGGCAAAGTAGTTGGCATGAGAGGGGGGAAATCACATCAAAATAAATGAAGCGAGGGGTTACGAGGATAAGAGGAAAGAAGGGGTTTGGCATGCCTGACCGGGAAACTCCAGACGTTGCTGTCAGATGTGGGGGAGCCAGTATCCGATACGGTAGTGAACACACCTGTATGTAGTCTTGCTCTCTCGTGAGCTGCAGTCTCCCCACAGCGTCCCTGCATCTACACCATACAATATGGGGGGTGTGATTGGGTGGGAGAAGAGCCGACTGTATTGACTGATAGCGGCAAAAAGTTGAATATAGTTACACGGGACATAAAAGCCTATAGAAATCTGAGTTCAGGAATTCAATCCAATGGAACCATCTTTTAGTGTAATTCTGGTAGTCAGAAGCAGAGTCCATTTTTAACTCCTCAAATCTCTGAATCTCCTTGATTTTCTGAAACCAATCGCTCACAGTTGGGCTAGAGGTCTGTCTCCACTTGATCGGGATTAGTAATTTGGCCGTGTCGAGCAGAACGGGGATTAGTGATTTCCTATAGGCCTTAACTGAGATGTGTGTGTCGTGTAAGAGAGCAGTCAATGGGTTGTCCTCTATAGTTATATCGGTAATTTTTTGAATTACTTGGCGTATCGTACACCAAAATGGAGCAATGACAGGGCAATTGTAAAATATGTGGGTTAGGGTGCCTGGGTGCTGTCCACACCTCCAGCATAGAGGGGAAACACCACTATATATTTTGTTTAATTTGGTGGGATATCTGTACCATTTTGTAAGAAGTTTGTAATTAAGCTCTTGAATCTTAGCGCTGTGGGAAGATTGATGTGACAATTGCGTGATTTTGGACCATTGTTTGTGCGTGATGTCCGAACCTATTTCTTTTTGCCATCTAGCTTTGAGGGAAGGCAGGGGGTTAGGTTTGAGGTCCATGATTTGAGCGTAAATCAAGGAGATTGCTCTCCGCGGGGGGTTGTGCTGTGCCCAGGTAAGTTCTATGTTAGTGAGGGTCGGTCTGTCGCGGTGAGGAGGAAATACGGAGTGAATGAAATGCCTTATCTGTCGATATCGGAATCTGTCCAGATCCGTGGGGATACTTTCAACCAACAGATCTTCAATGTCCTTTAGTCTATGGTGGTCGTAGAAAGAAGTGGCACCGGCGTGCAGCCTAAGGTCCCAGTTTTTATAATTTCTGAGGTCTTGGCCCGGGGGGAACGCAGGGTTCCCAAATATGGGGAGCAGGGGAGTAGGAGAGTTGATCCATTTCCCTGATTTTGAAAGAGAGTCCCAAGTATCTAGGGTGTGCTTAAGTTTGGAGTCTGTTTTATCTGAGAAGACTCTATTCTGCGGGTTTAACCAGGGAGCTGCATGGAGTGGAGTATCAAGTGATTCCTGCTCAATGTGTATCCAGAGTTTAGTCTGACTATGAAAGGACCAATCTAGGCATCTTGATATTATGGTAGCTTGATGGTAACTCCTCCAGTCCGGTAAACCGAGGCCCCCCTTCAATTTAGCGGCGTTTAGAGTAGTCCTGGCGATTCGAGAGTTTTTGCCTGCCCAGATATACCGCTTCGTAAGTAAATGCATAGTTTGGAAGAGACCTTTGGGAGGGGAGTATGGGATAGTTTGCGATATGTACAGAAAGCGGGGGAGGATGTTCATCTTTAACGTATTGATGCGCCCTGTCCATGAGAGTGTCTTGGAGGTCCAGTCTCCTAAGTCCGTTTGCATCGCCTTTAGAAAGTCTTTATAATTTCTACTAACCGTCTGTTGTGTGTCGGGGAATATCTTCAAGCCTAAGTATGTCAAAAAGGAACTGGACGTTTTGATTGGGAAGGAACTCATAATGTTCGTGAAATCCTCCTGTGGGATCGAGATATTTAGGGCAACAGATTTGGTAAGATTTATTTTAAAGTTACTAACCCGATTAAAGTCATCTAATTCTTTCAATAGGTTAGGGAGTGAGATTCTGGGATTAGTTACAAAAAATAAGAGATCATCAGCATAGGCCGCTATTTTATGCTCCTTGGGGCCTATTTTGATTCCGCTGATATTGGGGTTATTCCGGAGCTTGTTCAGAAAGCTCTCTACCGAGAGAATGAATAAGAGGGGGGAGAGAGGGCAGCCCTGACGTGTCCCATTCATGATATTGAAAGATTGCGAGAATTCTCCGTTGATGCGAAGTTTTGCTGTGGGTGAAGTGTAAAGGGTGGAAATCCAAGTTTGCATCTGGGGGCCTAGGTTGATGTGTTGTAAGGTGTTTTTTAAAAAGGACCAGTCGACCCTGTCGAACGCCTTCTCGGCGTCCGTGGATAACAGCATGATCGGGATGGTCTTGGACTTGCAGTACTGGAGAATGCAAAACAGCTTGTTTGTATTATCTCGGGCTTCTCTATGGGGGACGAAGCCTACCTGTTCTGGGTGAATTAAAGAGGTCAGGACTTGATTAAGTCTAGTGGCTAGAACCTTGGCGTAAAGTTTGGTGTCTGCGTTTAGGAGGGAGATGGGTCTGTAACTACCTGGATCCAGGGGGTCCTTACCTTTCTTGTGGATTAGGGTTATGTGTGCTTCCAAAGCTTCTGGTGGAATCTCTTTTTGTGGAGTTATGGAATTTGTGGCGTCTACGAGATAAGGAATGACCAAATTTCCAAGTTCCTTAAAATAGCTTATGGAGAAGCCGTCGGGCCCTGGGGCTTTACCGGTTTTGGTGGTTTTAATTGCCTGCATGAATTCTTCTTTTGTTAAAGGGGAATCTAAAGCTTGTTTCACATCATCAGTAAGCTTTGAGATCTTCGATTGTTGTATGTAAGCTTTCCCGTTGCTGTCTTTGTCCGTCGAATTATTAAGTCTGGAAGCTTGTGAGGGGAGTTGGTATAGGCGTGAATAGTATTGACGAAACACTTCTGCTATTTCGGTGGTAGTGTGTGATATTGTGTCCCTGTTCAGTCTTATTTTGGTGATGTGGTTCCTCAATTGTTTTTTCCTAAGAGCCGCAGCTAGTAAACGGCCGCACTTGTTGCCATGATCAAAGTATAATTTTTTATGTATATCAATCGCTCTGTTCATGTATGAGGAGTATGTGTCTCGTAACTGTTTTCTAGCCTGTGTCAGGGCCTCTAGGGTATGCGTAAATTTTGATTGTTTGTGTTGGCCTTCGAGTGTGTGGATTTTGGTTAATAGTTGTTGAAGCTTAGCTTTACGTTCTCTTTGTTTCCTGGCACCCAGCTGAATTAATTCTCCTCTAATTACACATTTATGCGCCAACCAGAGTGTCCAGGGGTCGGTGTTTTCTCCCTTGTTTTCCTGAAAGTAGTTTTTGAGCTTAACTATTAAATCTTGTTTATCTACATCGTTCCGCAGAAGAGAATCATTCAGTCTCCATATAGAGTTTCTGTGTGAGGGAGTTTTTCGTATGAGAGTGCAAGTAATAGGCGCGTGGTCGGACCAGGTGATAGATTCTATGGTAGCGCTTTTAAGAAGGGGTATGTCAGAGTGTCGTATGAAAATGTAGTCTAGTCTGCTATATGTTTTATGAGGATGGGAATAAAAGGTATAGTCACGCGTGGAAGGGTTGGAAAGACGCCAGGTGTCTATTAAAGTGAGATCCCTCAACGGTCGTCGGAAAGATTCTAGCTTTTTATGGGCAATAGTGGTCTTACCAGAAGAAGCGTCTAGGGTGGGTTCTAGTGCCATATTCAAGTCCCCACCAATGATCAGCATGCCTTCCTCAAATTCTGCCAAGACTTGCAGTGTTTGTGTCAAAGCTGACTGTTGCTCCGTGGGGGGGAGATAAACCGACACTAGAGTGTGTTTGAGTCCATTTATAATCCCCTTAAGCATGATGAATCTACCTGCGTTATCTGATCTCACATCTAGAGTAGTAAAGCCAACTGAATCTGAAACCAAAATCATAACCCCTCTGGTTTTAGTAGAAAGGGGAGTACTGTGAGCGATTGTGGAGAAACCTTTGAACTTGAGGAGGGGTGTTTGCTTTTTCTTAAAGTGGGTCTCTTGTACCAAAATGATGTCTAGCCTAAGCCTTTGTATGTCCCGTGTAAGACTATACCTTTTAATGGGGGAGTTCAGCCCCTTGACGTTGAAGGAGCCGATTCGTAAGTCAGCCATCATTTCTGTGGTGAGGAGTGACGCCGTGTGGAGTGCCGCGTCCCTGAACATGCCATGCATTGGGATTGTAGATCGTAGTGGAGTCCCGGTCAGGATGCCTGAAGAAGGAGGAAGAGGGGGGAAAGAACATAAATTCAACATGTAGAGAAATACAACATTTTGAAAACATTACGGGGGACAAAAGAGACCAAACATAGGATGCGAGTTTTGACCCTCGTCGCATCTTTTGTAAACCCAATGGTCTGAGGGTGGGGGGTAGTGAATGTGACGCTCCTAAAGTGGGGGAGAGACGCTCTCCCAACCAAACCGGATTATATGCTTAAAGCAATAATTAGAGCATTGTTTAGCTAGGGAGCAGGATTGGAATTGAAAATTGGATGAAGTAACTAACCGAAACTTGCCCAGATTAGGCTGAGCCCTTAATTGAACTAAATAGTCTATATATGAACTGGAAGTGGGGATACATTAATGTACCCCGCAAAAGTGGTGGTGTCCCATAATTCACATTACTCCCTCCTTGTGATTTTAACTTATACCTCAATTCCACAATTCCCTTTTTTTTTTTTTTTTTTTTTCTCATACATATAAATTGCCATTTCCCCTTAGCATGCAATCAGGAAAATAAGAAAATAGCCCTTGTGTTACTGAAAGCTGTTCCGTTGCCCTGCGAAGACTGAGGCTAATAGGATAGAAAAATAGTCAACAGGCAACAGTGGTAGAGCCTAGCTGGCAGCAGGGACAAGTCCAACAGTCTCAGGATGCGGTGCGTAGGCCATAGCTGTAGGTATGTTGAATCTCTTGGATCTTCGGTGTTCTTGATTGGTGATGCGGAACACTGATGGGGAGATTGGCCATTCCGTAATTAATGGTTCGTTGCGCCAGAAAACTACAGTGTAGATCCAACGGGTTCCTGAATGAATAAAGGCTGTAGAAAGTCTGAGAGTCCATTGTTGTACTGTGAGATGGGGGTATAGGTTAATCCTGAATGTCGTTCTGTTCGTGGAAGCCTGGAGGGAGAGGAGTGGAGTAGGCCTCAAGCGAGGGCCGCGCACAAACCTTGGAAGTTATGATCAAGGGAGTGAGCACATAAGCTGTGAAAAATTGCTAAGTCCAAAGTTTAAACTCTGATTTTGCGCTGCCACTGGCCAGCATCAAGTGGATTTAACAAGTCTCCATTGTAAGCCAGGTCTCTCCATTCTTTAAGGTCGGGCGTTTCCAGGCCTAAGTGATGACAAAAAGCCTCTGCATCGTCAGGTTCCCTCAAGCTGTGCTGTTTACCATCTTTAGTGGTGGTGAGCGCAAAAGGGAATCCCCATCTGTAAGGGATGTTTTTAGACCGTAGGATAGTGGTAAGAGGCCTAAGAGCTCGGCGTTGCTGTATTGTGAGCCAAGACAAGTCTTGGAATATGGTTACTGCAAAGTCCTGATACTGGAACTTGTCAGTGTTGCGTAGAGTACGCAGTATGTCCTCTTTAATGGTAAATTTGTGCACGCAACAAATCACATCCCTGGGGGTGCCAGAGCGGATTCGCGGGGTTCCCAAGGTGCGGTGAACTCTATCCAGCTCTAAGGGTGCAGTGGGCTCCTTCCCCAGAATGGAATTAAAGATGGCACTTACTGTACTTCGAAGTTCCGCAGGAGGGATAGAGTCAGGGATACCTCTAATTCTGAGGTTGTTGCGCCTTCCTCTGTTGTCGAGGTCCTCCATGTGTTTGCGGAGCAGGTAGACGAACTTATGATGGTCATTCACACGGTCAGTGAGTTGGTCGTGTGCCGTTTCGACTTTTTCCAGCCTCGTGTCTAGCTGGCACTGGGCCTGGCTGATGCTGCGTAGCTCCTCTTTTATTTCAGCTAAATCTGCCTTATGGGACTCCTGCAGAGTTCTAGCCATCGCCTTCAGGTCCGTTTTTGTTGGAAGGGCAGCAAGAAGAGCATGGAGGTCCGGTGGAGCCGAGGCTGTACTATAGCTGGAGGCCGTGGATCCGGCGGGACTAGGGCTTCTGGCCCCAGACGCCGCCATTTTAGGTTCGCGGGCTTCCGTGCGTTTCCCTGATTTTTTACCTAAAAAGGGCGACATTGTGCTCTGAGCCCCCTGAGATGATCGCTGAGGCGTGTGCTCGGGTCGTTTGTCGTGTTTGCCCATCTATGCGGCGTTTAGGTAAGGCTTTTGATATCGCTTCAACCGGTTGAGGTCGGGAGCGCTGATTCCCTGCGACTGCTCAGTGCGCCATGAAGCCACGCCCCCGCTAAAATTGAATTTTGAACAGTCCACTACTAAGACACTAGTGGATGAATTATGCAAGGCCCTAATAATCAAAACGTAATATTCATTGCCCTAATAATCTCCAGGCCCTAAAATATTTAATAATCAAAAATAACTCTCAATCCCCTCCAACTCTGCTTAATGGTGTGATATTGGGAAAGAAATTTTGTCCAACAATTTTTTCAGTGGAAGCTCAGAGAAAGCCTGCAGCATAGAAACTGTTAAAATTGTATTTTGAATAGTCTGCTACTTAGACACAAGTGGATGAAATATTTAAGACTTTGCAGTATGGGGAGAGGAAGGTGAAGTTCCATCTAATACTTTTTTTATTTTTTAATTTTTTTTTAAAAAAACCTTCTCCCACATCAATTTCTGGCCTGAGCATTATTGCAGAGTACTGAGGTTTGTCTCTTGCACCTCCTGGCTCTCACCTTGTCTTGCCTAGGTCTTGTTCCCATTCTGCTTCAGTCTGCCTCCTTCTTTGCCACTCTGTCCAGCTCCAGTGTGTCCTGCTTTTCTGCCCACTCCATCCTTTTCTAATCTGTTCTGCTCTGTTGTATCTCCTCTTTTATTGTGTGCCTATTGGTTCCCAACTGCTAGGTACTTGAAAGACTTTTGTGTGCACATTTTAAACTTGTATGTGCAGTTTTTAAAAACTGCGTGCTCAGGTAATGATTTCCCACAACCACTAAGCTTATTGACTCATCAGCAGCCCACAACACACTGGATATGTGCAGTGACACAACTGCCAAAATTAGAGGATAGAGATGTTAACAACAAATGTGAAAGCATTGATCATTACTTTACAGGGCTGCTATAGCTTTGGGTCGATGCTGTGAGTTCACTACATAAAATTTAGCGTTTACTGTGTCCATTTTATTTATATGACTTAATTAGTTTTAAATGAGTGCTTTCAAATATCCATATTAAATTGTACAGGGACATGTTTTGCGTAGTCTCTCTGGGCAAGTTTTGTAGAAACCGAGGCAGTTGCCCTGCTATAGAGAATTACATCAATGACCTCAGGTTGTGGACTGCCAGCCTGGCAGATGGGGTCACCTTAAGCAAGCCTTAATTTGGAAGATGAGTCAGTATCACCTGAAAAGGAGAATTCATTTATTAATTTATTAATTTATGGAAAATGAGAAATAATAATGCATTCCCAGTTTAAGATCTCCATTAAAAAAATCTAAAGAATCCTATTCAGAAATGTTATATTATAAAAATAACACCTTGAAGTGCCATTGCCTGTATAAATGGGCTGGGGTCTTGCATCTTAATATTGTCATGTCATATAGTGATTTCATATATTCTTATTAAGTATAGTTGAGTTTTAGGAGATGAAATTATAAGACAAAGAATAATTTTGCTTTTGCCCAAGAAATTAATACTAACAATAACAGCATGCAGATGGCTTCATAGACCAGAATATGCTTAATTTGAATAAACACACTGTAAAAATGGCATAATCGAGTGTGATTACTGTGGGAATTTACTTTATTACTTTGAGAGCCTGTACTCTGCTTGCAGAGATTTTTGATCTATTATTTCCATCTGTTTTTGTACTATACGTTTGTTTGAAGTGTATTTATCCAATAAAACATCATTTTTTTTATACCTTGGGGTTCATGAGGTATGGATTACTGTTCTTAATTTATCCGTCCAGGGATTTTTTTAATCGAATAAAAATCAATACAATAAACCCAAATAGATTTTAGTATTCCTTTCCTAAATATTATTCCAAAACTGCAAGAACCTGATTTTTTTCCCCCATAGGTCATATGTTTGTTTAAGAAATGAAATCATCTTGGTTTGTTTAAATTAGTCACAGGAAAGAAAGTTGCAACATGGGATGAGGGCATGCTTATGGACTAGATCTCTACTTAGTTCATTTATAGTTATATTTTATTTATAAAGTGTCATAGACACAGCCATGAATGTTTAAATCAGTCAGTCAGTATTTTTTCATACAAGAAATACATGTATTCTCTCCATGAAGCTCCACCAATGTATTACTTGTTTGCACAATAGCAATCAGACACATATACACTCTTTTTTCATAAATTACCTGCTTATATTTTGCTCAATAAATGTCACGGTCGGCACCCTAAACCAGAACTAGTGCCAAGCTCCTTTGTCTCGGCTCGGCTTCACCAGTGGTGTGACTGCCTTGGCTTCGGGAGGAGCCCTCAGCGTACTCAGATGCCACCTGGACTTTACGAGAGGAGCAAGGCGAAGAGTTCTGGCAAGCAAAGGGGCACGACAGTTGCTAGAGTCAGTTGAGGCCGAAGGTCGCGGTACAATAGAATAAGGCAGATTCGTGGTCAGACTGGCTGGGTCGAGGCAGGCAGATAGCTAGGATCGTCAGGTAGGCAAAGGGTCAAAACCGGGTAGTCAATCAGAAGGGTTGAGGCAGATTCGGAGACGAATAACAGGCAGAGGTCAAACCAGAATGTCAAACAGCAGAATCAAGGTCGGTTTCAGGCAAAAGGTCGGGTTCCAGAGATCAGAGTAGTCAAACAGCCAGGCAGAGGTCAAACACAGGAATCAAAACAGACAAGAAGCTTTTCAGCACAAGGTACAAGGCACCAGGAAGCAAATCCTATCACGGGCACTGAATACAGACTGAAATCACTTTAAATACTATTTTGAATCTCGTGCCACTGCGCGCTGACGTCATCACGTCAGCGCGCATGCGCACAAAATTCAGGAAGAGGTGCGCGTGCACACCCTAGAGCAGCGCACCGAGGAACCGAAAGACGAGGCGGGCGTCCCTTGCCGAGGGGGCGGCAGGCGTCCCTGCAGTCCCCCCACTATACCACCAGGGTAAGATTCCCTTACAATAAATGAGTAGAAGTTGGGGGTTATCAGACAGAACTTAGAGAGTATCTGGGCTGTAAAATTATTTATTTTTCCGAAACCTTTATATATATCGAGTTACTACATTATTTAATTAATACTTTAAACTAAACCACTGGAATGTTGTGACAAAATAAGGATCTACTAATGCATTAAAGGGATTCTGTCCTTATTTTTATAGTGTAGTTTTTATTCTAAATTACGTTGTTCACACTGCAAATAATTCACTCTATCATATAAAATTTTATTCCTGAACAAACAAGTATATTTTTTTAGCTGTAATATTTGTGTGTAGGCAGCCATCTCAGGTCATTTTGCCTGTTCATGTGCTTTGAGAAAGAGCCAGCACTTCATGATGGAACTGCTTTCAGTTAAGCTGTTTTTCCAACTCAATATAACTGAAGGAGATGCAGAGGGGCTATTACCAGTATCAGGGAGCTGTTACATTGTTGCATAACCATTTTTCTGCTGATAGGCTGCTGGGGGTGAAAAAGAGGGTGTTGCTTAAAAAAAAGCCGGGGAACGGCTTGAAACATTGCTGTAAACTGGTCTGTGCCTTGTTCAAATAAAGGCCTTTTTATTCATTATCAAGGTGCTGTTCTTCTCTACGTTTGATACTCTGTAGTGCTGGGTGGCCACTACTGAACGTGCACCAGAGAAAGTTGTGTGCAGACTAGGGATGCACCGAATCCAGGATTCGGTTCAGGATTCGGCCTTTTTCAGCAAGATTCGGCCGAATCCTTCTGCACGGCTGAACCGAATCTGAATCCAAATTTGCATATGCAAATTAGGGAGGGGAGGGAAATTGCGTGACTTTTTGTCACAAAACAAGGAAGTAAAAAATGTTTTCCACTTCCAACCCTTAATTTGCATATGCAAATTAGGATTCGGATTAGGTTCAGTCGAATCTTTCGTGAAGGATTCGGGGGTTTGGCCGAATCTAAAAATGTGGATTCGGTGTATCCCTAGTGCTGACATAAAATCACAAAGTGAAAAAGAGGGTGTTGATATCAATCCAACTTGCAGTGCTGCAGTAAAGAGTGATTTAAGTTTATCAGAGCACAAGTCACATGACTGGGTGCACCTTGGAAACTGACTCTAGCCCCATGTCAGATTTCAAAATTAAATATAAAACAAAAATATGTTTACTCTTTTGAAAACCGGATGTCAGTGCAGAATTCTGCTGGAACATGTTTTCACTTGACAGAATACCTTTAAGAATTCTATTTTAGACACACTTGAATTTACAAATTCTATGCGGCAGACTACCATAACTACCACTAAAACAACTCTATCAAAATGTGTAGTTTTCCTAATTTTAAATAAAAATGAGATGATGGTGGTGGTGTAAAAACCACATAATCTCTAATACAAAACTTCGCCAGGTAAAAGTTGTCAAGGTCATATAGTCAATGAGAGCTGTGGTGATCATTTTAGACCATTCAATTCAGACTTTTATCACTAGGAATTGTCTGAAAAACTCAGATTTTTAGAGGTATTAATATTTTTTTCCAGATTATTTAGCATCATTTTCCATTTGTACTTTTCTTTTTTGGATCTTTTAATAAATTCCATGGCATTCATGGTTTTAGAGTTTAGTCATGGTTTCCAAAACCTAAAACACTAAAATTTTATCTTTAATAAATAGGCTTTCACAAGTCTGCTTTTCAAAGTACAGGAGAACCCTAATTTAATGCACATGGATTTACATTTTTCCCGATATCAATCTATGTTTTTTTCTTTCCCGGAATTTATATTTTTGATGTTTGCCCCTGAATAATTAGGGTTTTATTGTATATGCAGCTATTGTTTTAATTAAAAATGTAAGCATTTGTTAGTATTCCTAAATATATTTAAGGGGTTATTAGAAGTGGAGGGTTTTTTGTATGATGAAATAAAATGTAATTCCTAAAACCTGTTATCAAGAAAGGCCAAATTATGGCAAGGCTAGTTTAATGAAATAATGCAAACTTTTAAAAATTATCTTGCAGCTTTATCCAGATTTCAATACCCAGGAACTGAATTACATATTACATCACCAGAAGATATTTATTATTATGAGATGTGAAAAAAAAATCTTGTTTAATTACCTATTATGCGTAAAAATAATGTGTCATATGTGTGGATTAAGTAGAAATTGTAAAGCAATGTGTAATTCAGACAGAGTTACAAGATAACAAGCAGTCAAAAATATGCATTGTGGGAATGAAAATATGCCTCATATTATTTACAGTCCCAGTGGATGACTGTACATAGCTGAGCAAGCAAGTAAAAACATGCTGGGAGGTTTTTTTCCATGTTTACCATTACCAAATGAAATCCTGACGACTTGTATTTCAACACATTGGACGTCTTAATAGTTACTAAGTATTTAATGAACATGTTGAGAAAATCTGAAAAATCTTTGAGGAAATTCTTTGACAAGTTTTTCTTTCTGTTATACAGGATGTTCTGAAAGGTTAAGATCCTCCTAGTATACATATTTCCACATTTATTTGGTTTTAGCTTACAGATTTACACTTCTGATCTAATACTTCAAGAGGTATAAAACTGGTTCAAACTCCTTATTGGTAGTAATGGGCTAATCTGTACTGTTTCGATTTGCCTAAAAATTAGCAAAATTTTGAAAAAATTCAGGTTTTTATAACATTAATTTTAAGTGAAAAAAAACATAATAAATGAAGTATATATGGAGTTACACAGAGGGCCAAATGTTGACAAATTTGTAGTAAAGGCTATAATTTCTTTGCTGTTAAAGGGATGGTTCACATTTAAGTTAACTTTCAGAATGTTATAGAACGCCCAATTCTAAACAACTTTTCAATTGGTCTTCCTCATTTATTTCTTATAGTTTATAGAGTTTATACAGTTATTTGCCTTCTTCTTCTGACTCTTTCCAGCTATCAACTAGAGGTCACTGACCCCATCTAAAACAAAAATGTTCTCTAAAGTTACAAATGTATTGGTATTGATACTTTTTATTACTCATATTTCTATTAAGTCCCTCTCCTATAAAAATTTCAAATCATTGCATGGTAGCTAGGGTATGTTTGACCCTATCAACCAGATTGCTGAAATTGCAAACTGGAGAGCTGCTGAATAAAAAGCTAAATCACTCAAAACCCATGAATAATAAAAAATTAAAAAATAGTTGCATATAGCCACCGAATATCACTCTCTACATCATACTAAAAGTTAACTCAAAGATGAACAACCCCTTTTGGCATTTGACAAAAAAAAAAATTGTCATACTTTTTACTTTCATTTTACATTTGAAGCACTGGTTTTTCAACTGACTGCTTGAAATTTTGCTAATAAAACCTTTTTTAATCTGGCGGGAAGTACAATTTTCCAACATTTTAATTTTCTCTCTGCCAGGAATGCCCTTCCCTCTCACTCACTAGTATTTCATGTTTAATGGCACAAAAAGAAAGTGTGAGACAATTTAAGCAATAGCAGCAAATGTTGGGCTTATTTCAAAGTTTAGCAGGGCGCAAGATTTATTTGTTTAGGGAGCTATTCCTTGGTGCTCCCTCGAGAAAAAAACTAAAGGAAGAGAAAAGAAAACTGCTAGATAACCATAGGATAGCCTTACTGTGCACTGATTGGCGAATCTGACCCGTTTGCTTGTGGAAAATTCGCTGAAACGTATTGAAGTCTATGGGTGACAACATTTTTTTGACATGCAACAAATTTTTTATTTGATGCGTGACAATTCTTTTCATTGGAGTCTTTGGTAGCGATGGGCGAATTTATCCACCAGGCACAAATTTTTGGCGAATTACCACGATTAGCTGCCGGCGAATAATTTTGCGAAACCGCCACAAAAATATCCCAGCGAAAGTTCGCCGGCAATTTTTTTGCCGTAACGCGGGAAATTCATGAATTTTTCGGCGAAACGCACCAAATTCGCCCATCACTAGTCTTTGGGCATCATTTTCACTGAGAAACTTGGTGAAAAATTTTGCTCATCTCTACTCCACCACCAACCCTTCTGCACTCACCGACTCCTTTGTTTACAGTGAGTTTGAAGGTGAACCATACATGTAGTCCCCAGTGGCAATTTGGGCCCCTGGCACCCCTTTTGTTGCTGTAGGCTGTTTGTTTACCCACTAGAAAATAAAAACAAAGATCTGATTTGTGCTATGTGTTACAGCACTGGTACAATTTAGCACATTAAAGAGTCTAACTGATTTGTTAATTTGATGTATATGCAGCCAATCACAAAGTTAATCACCATACCCTTCATTTTTTGAATACTTACAGAAAATGTGTGGGGTGAAAAAGTAACAGATCCTATACCTGTATTTATTTTTATTGTGAGACCAGCAAACAAAAGTAAAAATATTCACACTTTTTATTGATTGTCTCATCCCAGTTTTGTAATAGTACTTTTATCAAGACTTTATTCATACATTATCTTATAGTTGGTTTCCTGAGCTTGATAACATATGTCTCATGTAACAAGATTTCAGTGTGGCACTTGTAGATTAATATGGGAAAAATGATGGATTGTTAAAGAATTTACAGAACACAGAGATTATTTGACAGTTCTGTAAATTGTCTGGCACCAGAATTTCATCTCACTAGCAAAACACAAGGAATTGTATGTCTTCCGTCTCTTTTTCATCATTGAGTTTCAGGCAAAATGATTTTACAGTGAATTTTCACCTCTATTTAAAACATTATGCTAGCTATTAATGTATTTTATTTAAATGGCCCCATTTTATTGCAAAGTCCACCAAATCAAAAGCTACAAACAGCCTGTACCTGATTATACTTTAAAAAAAATGGAATTGCTTACATTTCTTAGAGGCAGATTTCAAAATTAAATTAAGAAAAAAATCTGTTTGCTCTTTTGAGAAATGGATTTCAGTGCAGAATTCTGCTGAAACAGTACTATTAACTGATACATTTTGACATTTTTTAGGGGTAAAACTGGAATTTTTCGTAGGGGAAAAAAAAAGGAATTTTTTGAGATTTATCTACCCCAAAGCTGCTAAAAATCCAAAGATGAAAATACGACATCTCCAATCTGTCAATGTCATATGGAAGTCAATGGCAGATGTCCCTGAATTTGTTTGTTGACATTGTGATCTGCGCTGGATAATCTGAAAAAGTTGGGGTTTACATCCGATAATCTGAAAAAGTACAGTTCTCACAGTGAAAACTTAATAAGATCGAGTTTTTGGAGCGATTTTTTATGACATTTTGATTGATTTATTCAAGATAAATTATTGATAAATGAGTTCAATTCGTGGAAGGAAGTTAGGCTGACTTTGTTTTCATAAAAATATGAGATACATTTAGTAAATCAGCCCTTAAATGTATTATTTATCTATTTTGTTCTTATTTGTTAAGTGCTGGCAGATACTGTACTAGAAAGTGCTGCTGACAATAGAAGATTTATTATAATATGACATCAACAGGAAAATATGCTCTTTTCTGTTTTTAAATTTGAATGAGCGATTGACTAAAATTATGTCAAAAAGATACGGTATTCACATTTCGATTCCGCAGGGCAAGGAAAATGTACTGACACCCACATCCTCCAATTTACATACCAGCACAGCGTGCCATTTACTGGTAAGTAAACTCACGGAAAGTTATTTAACTGACAGAACAGCCTGTCACCTTTTGAACAGAGTATACAGTACATGATTATTCTTTCTGATTAATTATTTTTGTATTCCTTTTAAGGTCATTTAGTTTAGTACATTAAAGCCGCTATTAAAACTGTGCCATTGTGTTTATTCCTTGTAAGGACTAGAAGAAACGGTTAACAGTATACATTCCACATGATCTATTATAAACTTGCATGCAATAGAGACATTTTTTGTCAGAAACCCAGGCCAAACTGTGATACCACTGTTACAAAGTTCCCTTTGCAATTGTAAGACGAAGGGTACACTGCCTTTAAAAATTAACGTTTATATCTGTACTTGAAAACAATGTGGAACTTTTAATAGCATGGTGTGGCTAGTACCAAATGTTTACATTGCATTCCTTTCTCTAATAATGCTTTGGAACATCCTGACCAGTAGATGTGGAAAGTTTTATTGGCATAATATGTTGATGCAGAATTTTGACTCGTCAAATGGGTTTTATGTGTACTTTATGAAAACTAGCTTTATTTAGTCACAGCAAACCACAAATATTTTCAAAACATATTTTTGGATGAGATTTTCTTTTTTCAATAAGTTGCACATTTGTAGCACTAGGGCTGACATGTCTAAGATGATTGATTTAGCTTCTTCGTCTCAAATCAGTCAATTGAGACAAAGAAGGCTGCCCTTGCCCAGGTTGAGGTGAATGGGATGAAGATTGTTCATGACCCTTTAAAGGTCATAATTATTAGATGGGTATTTCTTCGCCCCAAAACGAAAACCTCCAATCTCATGGGTAAAAGTAAAGGCAAGAGTGGTCAGAATGATCATAAATAAATGATGGTTGTATGGAGTTTAGTGCTTGTAAGACATCATAATGCTATTCCATACCTCCCAACATTTTGGAAATAGAAAGAGGGACAAAAAGATTTACTGCACTGAGCATGTCAAAATGTTTTTATGGCCACACCCCCTAATTACCATGTCCATTTTAGAAAATTTGGCAGGTTATGAAAGTTTGAACACATTTCTGTGTTTTTTTTTTATTACAGTTTTGCTAATGAAGGTGATTTGCCCTTTAAGCTGCAAGTCAGTTTCCTAAAGAGACCTGCTTATCTTATATTGTTACAAAAGTATCAAAGTATCTATTCTGGGCTCTCTGAAAGGTTGTATCTTTTACTGGCTGTTCAGTGCAGGAGATCAAAGCGAAAGTCTGGATATTTCAGTAACAAACCCGTGACTGCAGGTTGAGCTGTCAAAATCGAGGGCTGTCCCGTGAAAAACGGTTGGGAGGTATGCTATTCATGTTGATATAAACTTTACATTTGCACAAGTCCCAAGATATTTGTATGTGTACAAAACTTATGGATAGACAGGGTGAGAATGTTATTTTAATCTCTACATATCCTTGGTCCCTGCATAAACAGGTCAGCTGCAGATATTTTGCAAATTGAAATGTTTCAGTAAAATAAGAAAATTACAGGAAGTCCATCTTCTATAAACTCCATTTTAATCAAATAATTCTGATTTTTAAGAATGATTTCTCATATCTCTGTAATAATAAAATCTTGTACTTGATCCCAGCTACGACGTAATTAATCCTCAGAGGCAAAACAATCCTAATGGGTTTATTTATATTTAAATGATTTTTAGAAGACTTAAGGTCCCTAAAAAGGAACAGTAACGTCAAAAAATAAAAGTGTTTTAAAGTAATAAAAATATAATGCAGTGTTGCCCTGCACTGGTAAAACTGCTGTGTTTGCTTAAGGAACACTACTATTGTTTATATAATTAAGCTGCTGTGTAGCAATGGGGCAGCCATTCATAGGAGAAAAGGCTCAGGTTACACAGCAGATAACAAATAAGCTCTGTCTGTCTAATGGTGTTATCTGTTATCCATTAGTTAACCTGTGCCATATAGCCGTTTTTCAATTTCCGCCATTGCTCCACAGCAGCTTGTTTATATGAAAGATAGTAGTGTTTCTGAAGCAAACACATCAGTTTTATCAGTGCAGGGCAACACCACATGATATTTTCATTACTTTAAATCACTAACATTTTTTGGTGTTACTGTTCCTTTAAGGAGTTCCAAATTACAGAAAGATCTGGAAAACCCCAGGTCCTGGAGCATTCTGGAGCATTCCATACCTGTATTTGCAATAATATATAATTAATATGTTAGTTTTTTTCTGTTGTTGTTCAGACTTTTAAGTGCAATTATGCACATAATATTTAGATGTTGTTTTAATATCTAGGGACCTGATTTATTAATTTCAGTGGTTCTGTTTTGCCCTGATTTGCATAACAAGTGGCAAAAAATTACAATTATTTGTTGCACTCACTTTATTTAGTGCTTGCATTTATTTTGCCATTGCGATGTATCCACTTTTTCTAAAACCTGCTTCTTGTCAGGTTTTAGGTGGCACAATTTGTACTTTTTATTCTTTGCTGTTTTGTTTGAAAAATCACAACTGAGACGAAAAAGCATGCTTGTGGGGAAAGGCACGACTGCAGCAAACCAAGACCATGGTCTTTTGCATTAATTTACCCATATCACAGCAAAATGTAACCGAAAAAATATCAACCAGACCTGTACATGCTGATGCCATCCTACACATATGCAATATGGATTAATTTACCTCATATCTTCAAAGGGGCAGCAAACACTAATGAATGATGTGCAACCTGTAGATATAGGGCTCAATGAATATTATACTCCTGTTAATATACTGTACAGTTCACCTTACACATATGACTGTGAAGTTTTTATTGCTAGTCTTCCACCTAACAATACTACAACCCTGCAGTATAATCGAGAGACAGATAGCTGAGCTGCTGCAATCCAGAGTTTATGCAGCAGATTATTGCAAGTTTTTTTACTTTAAGACTTGTGTTTATTGGACCTAAAATAGTTCTGGATGGCATCTTTCAGCTCTCACAGTCTGTGGTGTTAGAGCTGCTATTTATGCTGAAGAATCTTGTAGGCGTGAAGAGCTCTTTGGAACTGTTTATTTAAAGTGTCAGTAGGCCCTGAAACAATTCATGAAAATGTTATGATTTTGAAAATTCCATAGCAAAATGAATATCATAAATTAAGAAATATGTTGATTCCAAAAAAATAACTGTATGTCCATATTAATTGAAAATACCAAGAGATTTAATCAAGTTTCACACAAACATCGACTTATCAACCTTATGCTAAGTATCCATTGTAAATGTGCTTACATTTTGTAAAGGAACTCACAATCTACTGCTCATGTTACAACAATTATACACTATTTACAAGTTTGGCTGGGGGTGGTGGCCAGGAAATAAAATTCTGCAGTGGTACCGAACCCCAAAAGTTATGTCACCGGTATTGTTAACCATTGCAAATGAATGTGTTTGCAGTAGCAGTATACACGTTTTAATGTAATTAGATATTTTCCTGACAGTCAAGATGGTATTGTTACTTCATACTTGGATTGACATTCAAGTTCAGTCTTTAATAAATCTGCCACTTAATGTTTAAAAGTACAAATGCTTTCATAACAAACACTCACTGACAAAATTACTATAAAGTACAATGTACTGTTTTAATATTATTGAGAAAATGGAAATACTTTTTAAAAAATTATATTTATTTGCAGAAAATTACCTCTCTGTGAGATGGTCTACTTGTAATTTAAAACTTTTTAGAAATCTGTTTTTTGAATAAGAGATACCTGTACTACTAATAAATGACCCCATTGATATTTTTGTGGGAAAGCAGAGATAAGAAATATTATGGTGCAGTACCGTATTGAATCATTAAAAATGACACTTTTTAAAGTTATGTTTTATGGCTATTTATTATTTTATTACAATGGACATAAGACACAATATTGCACTTTATTCATTTAAAGGAGACCTAAACCCCCCTAGTAGCAACAGCCCCCTTAACTGCCTTTTATCACCCCTTCACCTCTTCCTCCCCACACTGAAATGTGCCCCTGAAAAAAATCTAAAATTCAGATCAGCGCAGCGGAGTTCCCCAGCACCATCTTCTGCCCATTCTCATTCTTTCAGACCTCTTTGCCGACATGAAGCCTGTGGAAGCATGTGCAGTTGAAGCTGATTCCTGACTAGGCCCAATTGTACATGCGCCCACGGGCTCGCACAGCTCTGCATTTTCATAAAGTAATTTAACTTGTTAAAATTTTTTCCTTTTTCTCTGTAATAATAAAACAGTACTGTGTACTTGATACCAATTCAAATATAATTAATCCTTATTGATGGCAAAAATATCCTATGTGTTTATTTAATGTTTCAATGATGTTTTAGTAGACTTAAAGTATGGTGTAAAGCACAAAGTCAGAGAAAGTGGTAGGCAAACAACGTCATTACAGGTGGCAGATAAGCTAAAGTCCAAGTTACAGGCCAGGGGTCAAGACCGGGGAGTCACAAAATGGTGAAATAAAGGGGAGGCAGGAACAGAATCACGGGAACTTTTGGATACAGGAGGCTTGATGGCAGGAAAAAAGGCTCAACTATCCAGCACTAGATAGGAAATTGTCTGCAATTGGATCCAGTCAATTAACATTAAGGGGGTTATTTATCAAAGGTCAAATGGCGCGAGGTTCAAATATTTAAAGGCACCACCTCCTTATTCACATCTCCCAACATAGGTCTGTTGTAGATACAGCAGTTTCTGGGTGTGCTTTTAGTTTGTTTTCTCTGTTCCTTGACCTTTGCCTGTACTTGACACCACTGTATCGATGCCTGAATCAACCGTTGCCTGTTACTGATTATTCTTCTGGATCCTGACTCTGTACTGCTCTGACTGATTGGCTTTGACCTCGGCTTGTTCTATGACTACACTCTTCTCTAACCCTGTTCCTTCTGTCACATGTTACAGTTCCCTTGCTGCCCAGAACTGTCTGACTTGGTTCTCTCACTTTAAGACCTGGCGGCATCCGAGTAGCAGAGGGCTCCTCCCAAGCCTGTTATAGGCAGAAGTGTGAGCCGTGACAGGAACCTTGATGTTTTTTTGGGATACCACACGTGACATTATATTGGGCCTGGCATATACTCTGAAGGAGCAGCTGCTTCTCCCGCTGCCACAGAAGCAGTACTGGGAAGCCTCCTTCAGCATATCGGGGAACAAGAGGCTAAGCAAGCTCAGATCTTCCAATGTCTCTAGGGATTGCTTGCGAGGCTGGACGTCATTCAGCAACAACCTGTCACTCCTGTTCCAGCTCTATAACGGTGAGCAGACTGCTTCTGACATGCCCAAATAACTCTGTGGTGAAACCTAATATCCCCTTCCTTGAAAAGTTCACTGGGGACCACAGTAAATTTTTTGCCTTCCAGGAGACTTCTAAACTACATTTTGGATTCCTTCCCTGATCCTTTCCCACTGAGGAGTCTAGAGTTAATTTTGTAATTAGCCTACTCCAAGGGGATCCTCAATTATGGGAATTTAGTTCATCCCCTTTCGATCCAGGCCATCCCTCTCTCAAATCCTTTTTCAAGGCCGTGGCTATTATCTATGATGACCCTGATGGTTCTGCCTCAGCTGATTCAGCAATCTATACATTCAAACAGGGTAAATGAAAAATCAAGGAGTTTTGTACTGACTTCCACCACTGGACAATAGAGATGGGCTGGAATACTGCCCTACCTAGTCAATTCAGGGTGGGGCTTTCCGATGCTATCAAAGATAGCTTAGTTCATTTTCCTATAGTCAATGCAAAAAATAAGACTAACATATCCATATCCAAAAGGTCAATCTTCCATAGTGCATGCTCCACATTGCACAGACATTTCCTCTTACTGGTCTCCATTCCAGTCAATGTCATATTCTTGAGATTTAGTGGGTGAGAAAAAATTCCGCAAATGGTAGTTAAAATCAAAGAAAGACTTTATTTTGATACTATTAAAAATAACAAACAGGCATCAGGTGCAGATGTATTTCCTACTCTATGACATGTTTGATCACCTGATGCATTTCATGCCACTCTCTGGCACTTCATCAGAGGTGAGGTCACAGGATATCTTATGTCTTATATACCTGTATCCATTAAAATTGTCAAACATTTAAAATAATAGCAAAACACAGTTTACTTGTTACATGTCATGTCAATTGCAACAGCTATTATAATAAGTTGACTGACACTTTCAAAACGTATTAAACATAATTTAAATGTCATGTATTGTACATATGTTAGAATTAGAAGAAACATGATACTTCCCAATCATTATTAAGACCAAAGGGATGCCGTGTTCTCAAAGTAAATATCCAATACACTTCTCTTTGGTTAATGATCACCCAATGTAGGTCTATTGTAGATAGTTCCTATATGTGTTTCTAGCCTGTTTTCTCTATTCTTTGACCTTTGCTTGTCCTTGACCACCACTGTTCAACCACTACTCTTTGCTCTAACTCCCTTCCTCCTGTCACACGTTATGGTTTCCTTGTCTGCCCAGATCTCTTGCCTTGGTTCTCTCACTTTAAGACCTGTCGGCCTCTGAGTAGTGGAGGACATCTCCTGAAGTGAAAGGCAGCTGTTCTAGGCAGAAGTGTGAGCCGTGACCGGAACCTTGGTGAACCTGATGTTCTGGGTTTTGGTATACCATACGTGACACTGGTCATGGTTAGTTTTGGAGCTTTATATTGTAAGCAACATATGTATTACCCTTTTAATTGACCTAGCACCTCAAGGACTGAGTAACAATTGCAAAAATTGTTATTTAGAAAAACTGCTCTCAAGTACAAAATATTCCACTCTCCATAAATTGCTAGATTTATACTGTAACCTCTGTAGTCATGGCACTGTATCAAAAAATTTTTGCAAAACCAAAATTGGCCAGAAAAATAGATCCTGTACTGTACTGTGGTTTTACATAAATAAACTTTATCCTTTTGAGATTATTTTTCACTTGCTATTGCTAGTTCACAACTGGGTAATTGTGGTTACTTTGTTCCAAAGAAGCATAATAGATCTTCATACATCTATTACCATGTGAAAAAAAAATAAGTTTCTTTCCCATCTCTCTCTCTTCTATTGTGGGACATCTAAGTGTGTAGACTTGCATATAAATCCTATATAGCTTTTTGGCTGATGATTAAGGATCTGTGTGATTTCTTCCACAAACTATTTTTTGTCCTTGTATATAATGATGAGTATGCTGAACCTCCTTTTATTAGTTAAATGTGTTTCATTGCTCTGCCTAAAGTCTTGGCCCTGTCATTACCCATGGGGCAGAATATGTTGATTATACTGAATAGAAAATAGAAACCGGCATGAGAAACAATGGACCAGATTTTTATCTCCTAATTTTGGAAATCTTTGTTATAACCATACATTAAATGACTTGAAAATATTACTGGCAAACAGAAGGAACACAGGAATAAACAGAAAGTGATTGAAAGTGGTGAGCTCTAATTTCTCACTTATATAAATCTGCCCCATTTGGCCAAGAGCTCCATAACACAACTATAATCTGACCCCCTACACGCATATTGAGTAATTGGTCCAATACATGGGACAGTGCTTTACTGAGTCAAGATTCTCCTCTGATTACTGATTACTCTATCCTCTATCTATTTCCGATTTAACAGATACAACAGAAAACTGATGGAGAGAAGCAGTAGTAATAATATTTTCTGCATTGTATCAAGTTCATGTGTTAATATATAAAAACACCAAGAAGATTGAAAGAATTATCTTGTGTTATTGGTCAATTAATATTGAAGTACATAAAGACATAATTAGTGTATGCTAAGACTTTCTTCGACTGCATAAGCGGGATGCCTTCCATTTTCAGCCGGCTTCAGAGCAGAGAGGGCGACTGGACAAGGGGTATGAGAAAGAGATGGTACATGCATGGTGCCCCCCCAGCTTTGCACCATAGGCACTTGCCTACTCTGCCTACCCCTAGTTCTGGCCCTGATCCTGACTTCTTGACCCCGTCTACCCTTTTCCCTCTTCCTTAGTCCCTCATACTTAACTGGACCAGTAAACCAAATAAGAAGAAAAAATATAAGGCAAAAATATATTATTATGAAAAAGGTAGGGGGGGGAATATGTGTTGGAAAAGGAAGAGACTAGTGATGAACGAATGTTTTCACCATCCATGGATTTGCGTCGAGATTCTGCATTTTGCCATCTGCAAATTCTGCAAACCTGCAGCAAAAAATTGCAGCAGAAAAATTCTTTGTGACAAAAAAGTCGCTGAAAAAAAACTGCCCATAAGAAAAACTGCCCATTGACTTTAATGCATTTGGACAAAAAAAAGGTCACCATAAGAAAAAACACCCATTGACTTTAATGCATTTGGAAAAAAAAAAGTCACCATAAGAAAAAACACCCGTTGACTTTAATGCATTTGGACAAAAAGTCACCATAAGAAAAAACAACCATTGACTAATGCATTTGGAGCATGAGAAATTGTCCCACGTAAAAAAAATGTTGATGTTGATTGACGTTTCGAGCATCACTATAAGAGAATGAGGGCTAAGTATTCTGTCAATCACTTATTAGATCCCTAATTTGTACTAAACTAAAATCATAACAAATTAAATAGAAAATACATTAAACAGGGGGGTAAAATTAGTTGTAGGGATGCAAACATAAATGATTTTAACTGGTTGACGGAAGGCAAGAGGCAATTAATAAGAATACATGCGTTTTTTTTCCGGAGTGTGGGAGGTAACTAGTGTACCTGGAAGAAACCCAACTAATTCCCAAACCTAGAGATAGTGTTCTTAAACAAATAAATTAGAAACATTGTGGTCTTTGGATCTTAATAAGTATTACAATTTGCATTTTTATTGTAGTGACACATGTTAATAGCATATAGAAGCACTATTTATAATTTGGAATTTATAAAGGGTTCAATATGGATGAAGGGAATCTTCTGCGCCAATCTATTTTTTAAAATATTTTTTTGAAAAATTGTTTGATTCATGGACTGTTGGTATTGATGAAGGGAATCTTTTGCACCAATCAATTTTGTTATATTATGATTTTTTTTTTTTAAGGACATTTTTTGAATTCAAATATATGTCAAGTGTTGGTAATGACTTCCCTTCCGCTAAACTTCCTTGTCTTCACAAATCACAATAAACCACTCTGGAGAACCATTGCAGTCAAAAACTGATCCTTCATTCAGTAAGTTGCACTATTATACAAAGTAAGTACCGTATATACTCGAGTATAAGCCGACCCGAATATAAGTCGAGGGACCTAATTTTACCTACAAAAACTGGGAAACCTTATTGACTCAAGTATAAGCCTAGGGTGAGAAATGCAGCAGCTACTGGTAATATTCCCTAAATTTGGCTCTTCTAGCTCAGAGAGCACTATTGTGCCTCTCTGGGCTAGAGCTACCTATTCCAGGTAGATCAATGATCTAATGAGCAGTGATAGATCCTCACTCAACCTACAGCTGTGCAATAATGAGCTCACGTGGTGCGGCACATGTAGCATGTGATTGCCATGTAGCACAAAGTATCTCCTGTTATTTACTGTATATTATTTTGACATGTTCTCTATGGAATGCTACTAAAACAGACCACTTTATACTGCACACACCTGCCTTCCTGCTGCCTTTGTATCTGTAACAGTTCCTACTCCTGCCCAACCATCTTAAAGAGGTTGTAGACTAAGTCATTGTAAGTTTTAGACTATCTAGAGTCTCTCATGAAGTTTCAGATTCCCTGGTGTTACTTTATGACGCCAGCCTGTTGCTTCTGACGTTGAGCTTGAATGATGTTGCGGGCTTCTTACACCAAACCCTGTCTTTTATGGTTCTCATTATGCGGTCAGAGGGTTACTGATAGAGCTGCTGACGAAGGGAACTAAAGTAGTTCTTTATGCAATACTGCCCAGGGGACCGGAAATAAACTACTTGTTTTAGACAACACATCAGTTTCCTGACATTAATTACGCCTTCCACAGAACCAAAATCGTCACGTGATAAAGTAACCCAGTAAAGGTTCCGTACCACATAACTTAGTAGACTCACGATTCGCTTCAGATTCCCACGCTAACCTCATGCATTTTCCAGAATAGACGGGTGCTAATGACTAGAACATTCCCCTCCCTGTTAGCATGGAACTAAAACTAATACTTCAGCGCACCGAACATAGGAAGAAAACGCTAGTGGGTTTGCGCACAGTCATGACATCACCAGCTTGGGGGCTTTTCAACCTTGTTCTTGTGGGAGACAGCGCTCAGCAGTCTGCGCGCATGTGGTGGGAAGTATGGCTGCAGCTAGTGGTGCAGGTAACGTCCCGTGTCGCATTGTTGCTTCATCATGTGCCAGCTGACTCAGCCATTCCTTACGTGCACAGCCTGCGCAAGCATATACTGTATATACATTGAGACAGACCATGTTAAAAAATAAATGGCAATGTTTGTACTGGGATTCCAGGCAGCCAAGATGCGGGGCCCTCATTGGCGTGGGCCCAATTGCACCCAATCGGCCCAATCTGCCTAAGGCCGGCCCTGCATGTGCGCAGAGAGAAGGCAGCAGGAGAGGCCGTGGATGTGAAAGGCAGGATAGCATTAGCCAGTCTGCTGATCATTCTGCACTTGCCTGCAGGAACTGACTCGAGTATAAGCCGAGGTACACTTTTTCAGCACATTTTGGGTGCTGAAAAACTCGGCTTATACTTGAGTATATACGGTAGTATGGTTATGTGCTTTCTGTGAGTGAGTACCATGCTTGGGTCCTTAAGCACTAGGCAATTATTAATAAACAAAAGAATGCATGTTTACTCACTTCAGACATTTATTTGTGCAAATTCACCAAAATCAAATCAAAACTGTGTTGTGATGCATTTAGCACCATTGGGTGCTTCATCTGAGACTTTCTAGTTTTTTATTACTCTTAAATTCTAAAAATATGAGATTTATTAAGTGTAAAAGCCATAAAAAACTCTAATACAAAAATTTGCCAAGTAAAAGTAGTTAAGGTCCTATAGAAGTCAACAGGACCTGCCTTCATACTATTGGACTTTTTTGCCATTCAGACTTCAGATTTTTATTTGTAATTGTACAAAAAACTTGAATTTTTAGAGGTTTTAGAGGTGGGTGCTTAGTAGGCCTCATTTATCAAATTTCCCAGTCAATGGATACCAATGCATCATGTGCTTTGGACCACAAAGTGCAAGGTATATCATTAGGAGTGTAACACAGCCTGTATTTCATTCTTGCCATAAGCAAGTACGAAGCACCTTGAGCCCATCTTTAAGTCTCAAAAGCTATTGGAAATCTTAGGTGATGCGAATGTATCACCCCCAACCTACCCTTCATGAATATATATACATTCAGGCAGCACTGTATTCATGGGAAGCATGCAGGTGTCTGCATTCATTCTGGTCAGAGAACGGAGACTTTGGGTGCTAAGTGCAGGAAAGGGTGCAAATATGTGGCTATTTTTTGCACTATTTACCCTGCCCAGCACTTCATATGTAATCCTATTATCTTATTACTGAAACATGCTAATTAGCATACATAGATACATAGTAGATGGGGTTGAGACATAAGACCATCAAGTTCAACCCACCTGTGTAAGCCAACTTTCCTAACTACTAGTTGATACAGAGTACAGAGGCTAAACATCTGTCTGAAGACTTTACAATTTGCCATGGCAGTTTGAACAGGCATTGGGTAAACCTTTTCCTAAGAGTTAATTTCAGTAGATTTGTATTTTATCAGTTTTTAGGCACCCAAATCTTTCTTAAAGGATAACTGAAGCTTAAATAAAGAAGTAGGCTAGAAATGTTGTACATTATGTTTTGGGCTTCTGTACCAGCCCAAGGCAACCACATGCATTTAGCTGTAAAGATCTGTGCCCCCAAATATGCCCCGGTAGCTCTCCATCTTATTTTCTGATGATTTACTGCACATGCTTTGTGCTGCTGTCACAGAACGGGAGTGCAGGAGTAGACACACTGAATTATTGTCAATGGGGCTGTACTCATGTAAGCGTTAAACGCAGGTTGGTGTAAGGGCCCGAAGGCGCAGTTGGAGTGCGGACCAAGGAGGAGGCAGGTAACAAACCAAAGTTCGTGGTAACAGAAGGATGAGGCAAGAGAATAGTCGAAGTCCAGGCAAAAGTTCAATCCAGGCAGCGAAGGGTCAATCCGAAATAACAGGCAAGGTTGGTACACAGGAATCAATCAATAATAAACACACCCAGGAATACAAGAAGTAAGACCTATACTTGGGCAATGTCTGTAGAGTCCAGAGAGCTTTAAATAGGCCAGGTTTGGCGCCAAAGTTTGGGCGCAATGGCGTCATGACGCTGACGCTCTGACACCGGCGCCCATTCTGACATCGGCAACCATTCCGTCGCCGGCGACCAATCGGCAGGCGGGAGGACGCAGGCGTCATAGTGCTGCGACCAGCAGGATCCACATTGGGGTGCCAGGAGTTGCCATCTCGGACGCCGTCGCCATCTTGGACGCCGTCGCCATCTTGGGAAGAAACCTCTATTTCCATTACAGTACCCCCTTCCTTAGGGGGGGCCTCAGGACCGCCATGACTAGGACTGGATGGAAACTGTTTGTGAAATCATCGGATAAGAAGGGGAGCATGGACGTCAGAATCTCTCACCCAGGAGCATTCCTCAGGACCGAACCCCTTCCACTCTATCAGGTACTGCAACACATCCCTGGAAATTCGGGAATCCAGGATTCTCTTGACTTCAAACTCCGGGTGACCATCGACAAGAACTGGAGTAGGAGAGGATGAAGCAGAAGAAGAAGAAGGTATTGCAGGCTTGAGAAGAGACACATGGAAGACATTAGGAACCCGCATCTCTGGGGGAAGTTGAAGACGAACCGCCACAGGATTAATAATCTCGACAACTGGAAAAGGACCGATGAATTTGGGACCGAGTTTGGGAGTAGGTACTTTAAGATGAATGTTTCGTGTAGATAACCAGACTTTGTCACCAAGATTGTATTGAGGGGAAGAAATTCTTCTCTTATCTGCAAATTTCTTTTGGGAAAGAGAACTCTTTTCCAGATTGGCTTTGGTGGCGAGCCAGATAGCGAGCATGAGAGAGGCTTTATCATTGGCAGCAGGAACGTTTGTGAGAAGGAGATCTTGAGGGAATGCTAGAGGATTCTGACCGTACACACAAAAGAATGGGGACCTCTCGGAGGAAGCATGCATAGCGTTGTTATGAGCAAATTCAGCCCAAGGGAGTAGATCTGCCCAGTCATCCTGACACAAAGACACATGGCAACGAAGAAATTGCTCTAATGCTTGGTTGACCCTCTCTGCAGCTCCATTGGATTGAGGGTGGTAGGCAGAGGAAAACTGGAGAGAAATGTGAAGAGCTTTACATAAGGATTAGGGATGTAGCGAACCGCCGTTTTGGTGTTCGCGAACGGCGTTCGCGAACACCGGCAAAAAATGCGAACGGTTCGCGAACCGTTCGCGAGCTTCGAACACCCGCAAAATCGTTCGATTCGAACGTTCGAAGGATTTTTCGTTCGATTCGAACGTTTGAAGGATTTTCATCGTTCGATCGAAGGATTTTCATTCGAATAGAACGGTCGAGGGATTTTAATCGTTCGAACGAATGGAAATCGTTCGAACGAATGGAAATCGTTCGAACGAATGGAAATCGTTCGATTTTAGCGGTCGAATGGTCGCGAACTCAAATTGCGAACGTTCCCAAACGTTCGCGAACATTAGGCGGACGCGAACGGTCGAAGTTCGCGCGAACAAGTTCGCAGGCGAACTGTTCGCTACATCCCTAATAAGGATCTCCAAAATTTGGAAACGAATTGGGAACCTCTGTCGGATACAACTTCAGCCGGAAATCCATGAAGGCGAAAGATATGCTGAATAAACAATTTAGAAAGTTCTTGAGCAGTAGGCAACTTACGCAGGGGAATGAAGTGAGCCATCTTGCTGAACCTGTCGATCACGACCCCGATGACCGTATGCCCAAGGGAGACAGGTAAATCCACAATGAAATCCATTGCCAAATGAGTCCAAAGTCGGGAAGGAATGGGTAAAGGCAGAAGTAGTCCCTTAGGAGGGGAGTGACCAGATTTAGAGGTAGCACAAGTGTAGCAGGAAGAAACAAAGTTCTTAACATCTTTCCGGAGTGAAGGCCACCACACCAGGCGAGACAGAAGTTCGGTAGTCTTCTTAATTCCAGGATGGCCGGCCTGTTTGGAGTTATGGGACTGAGACAGGATAGAAAGGCGAAGTTCTGGAGGGACGAATGCGACTCCCAAAGGAGTATCGTCAGGAGCAGAAGATTGTGCAAATAGCAACTGGGAAGCCATGGTGGGAAATAAAGCAGCGATGATTTTGGTAGGAGGCACAATGGGTTCAGGATCCTCAGAACAAGTGTCTTCAGGAACGAAGCTTCTAGAGAGAGCGTCAGCCTTCTTGTTTCTGGAACCAGGGCGGAACGTGATAACAAAGTTGAACCTAAAGAAGAAGAGTGCCCACCTAGCTTGCCTCGGATTAAGGCGTTTGAGAGACTGGATGTATTCGAGGTTTTTGTGGTCAGTGAAGATAGACACGGGTACAGAGGAACCTTCTAACAGATGTCTCCACTCTTCTAGCGCTAATTTGACAGCCAACAGCTCACGGTTTCCTACATCATAGTTCTGTTCAGGGGAAGAAAACTTTTTAGAAAAGAAAGCACAAGGATGCAATTTCCCATCATGCGAGGACCTTTGGGATAATACAGCTCCAGCCCCGACATCAGAAGCATCAACTTCAATGAAGAATGGTAGAAGAGGGTCAGGGTGTCTGAGGATAGGAGCAGAAGAAAAGGAATCTTTGAGGGTTTTGAACGCTTCTAATGCTTCAGAGGACCAACATTGAGGTTTCCCACCTTTCCGGATAAGGGACAGAATTGGAGAGATCTTGGACGAAAAGCCTTTGATGAATTGTCTGTAATAATTGGCGAAACCAATAAACCTCTGGATAGCTTTGGTGCTGGTGGGGAGGGGCCAATCCTGGATAGCTGAAACTTTTGCTGGGTCCATCTTGAAGCCTTGTTGGGAAATAATATACCCCAGAAAGGGGATTGAAGAAACTTCAAAGGAGCATTTTTCAAGTTTGGCGAAAAGATTATTCTTCCTCAATCGAGATAAGACCTCCCGCACCTGGATCCGATGTTCAATGAGATTAGAGGAAAAAATTAGAATATCGTCCAAGTAAACGACTACACTTTGACCCAACAAGTCCCTGAAGATGTCGTTAACTAGCTCTTGAAAAACCGCAGGAGCGTTACAGAGTCCAAAAGGCATCACGAGGTACTCGTAGTGCCCATCACGAGTATTAAACGCGGTCTTCCATTCATCACCCTCTCTGATCTGGATGAGATTATAGGCCCCACGAAGATCTAGCTTAGTGAAAATGCTGGCACCCTTGAGCTGATCAAATAACTCGGATATGAGAGGTAGAGGGTAGCGGTTCTTTACAGTGATTTTGTTCAAGCCACGGTAGTCGATGCAAGGTCGTAGACTGCCATCCTTCTTTTCAACAAAGAAGAACCCCACACCAGCAGGAGAAGAAGATGGACGAATGAAGCCTCGTAGGAGATTTTCCTGGATGTACTCTTTCATCGCTGCAGTTTCAGATGGAGAGAGCGGATAAGGACGTCCACGAGGAGGCATAGTGCCAGGAAGAAGTTCGACAGGGCAGTCGTACGACCGATGAGGAGGAAGCGTTTCTGCAGATTTCTTGTGGAAGACATCAGAGAAGTCTTGGTAAGCGGGAGGGATGGAGGGATTAGGAACCACGGAAGAAATCTTGACAAGGGGCTGAGCCGGAAGACAGTTCTGCTGACAAAAGAAGCTCCAGCAACAAATTTGAGTTGCGGACCAGTCAATGACAGGATTATGGATGCGCAACCAGGGAAGTCCTAGGACTACTGGAGTTGACGGGCAATCAATCAGCAGAAACGAAAGTCTTTCAGTATGCAAGGTGCCCACTTTGAAAAATAATTCTTGAAGACTTGAAGATGAAGGCAGAAGAAAGTGGCTGATCATCAATGGCTAGGACTCGGAGTGGTACAGCCAAGGTTTGTAGAGGAATGGAATGATATTCCGCAAATGCTTTATCCAAGAAGTTTCCAGCTGCGCCGGAGTCAAGGAAGGCGTGAGTAGAAATGATCTTGGATGCAAGCTGGATCTGTACCGGAAGAAGAAAACGATGAGCAGAGGATTGGGGAAGATGATCAATTCCGCCCAGGTAAGTTTCCCCAATCTTACCTAGGCATTGGCGTTTCCCGACTTCACTGGGCACTCATGGGCAAAGTGGGATTTGCCTCCATAATATAAGCAAAGTCCAGCAGCCCTTCTCCGCAACTTTTCCTGTTCAGAAAGACGAGCACGTCCAATCTGCATAGGCTCTTCAGTGGGAGCGGGAGAAGAAACAGGAGCCGAGGAAGAAGATGCAGCAGTGCTGGGGAGAAAAGGTCTTTGGAAGCGATGAGCCAGGGGGGGTTGAAACTTCCTTACTAGTTCTTTAACAGCTTGGTGTTCTCTTTGTCGAGTATCCACCTTGACTGCCAGGGCAATAAGATCCTCCCAGCGTGTAGGCAACTCACGAGAGACCAGATCGTCCTTGAGGCACATAGACAGCCCATTGTAGACAGCGGCATGGTAACTGTCATTGTTCCAGCCAGTCTCAGCAACCAATGTGCGGAATTCAATCGCATATTCGGGCACTGAACGTGTTCCCTGACGAATCTGGACAGGCGTGAAGAGACGGACGCTGCCCGGCCGGGAGCATCAAACACAGTGCGCAGATCACGGATAAAGGCCTTGGAGTCATCGATTAAGGGATCCTCTTTCTCCCACAGCGGTGATGCCCATTCCAAGGCTTTACCAGTCAGGCGAGTAATGATGTATCCCACCTTGGCACGTTCCGAGATGTATTGATGGGGTAGCAGTGTGAACTGGATCTCACATTGGTTAATGAACCCTCTACAAGCCTCAGAATCACCACTGAAGAGTGGAGGTGCCGGAATACGGGGTTCGGAGACATGAACTGGTGCCACAGGAATAGTGGCCGAAGCAGAGGCAGGAACCTGGACCGTAGGAGTGAGAGCAGACAATTTCTCCAAAATGGCTTCAAGAGCTTGGCCAAAGTGAGTCTGCCGGGCTTCATAGGCCTCCATGCGTGAGGCTATCCCACGGAAAGCTCTTCTGAAGTCAGGCTGAGCAGAGGTCTCCTCAGAAGGGTCCATGGCCCAAGTATAATGTAAGGGCCCGAAGGCGCAGTTGGAGTGCGGACCAAGGAGGAGGCAGGTAACAAACCAAAGTTCGTGGTAACAGAAGGATGAGGCAAGAGAATAGTCGAAGTCCAGGCAAAAGTTCAATCCAGGCAGCGAAGGGTCAATCCGAAATAACAGGCAAGGTTGGTACACAGGAATCAATCAATAATAAACACACCCAGGAATACACGAAGTAAGACCTATACTTGGGCAATGTCTGTAGTGTCCAGAGGGCTTTAAATAGGCCAGGTTTGGCGCCAAAGTTTGGGCGCAATGGCGTCATGACGCTGACGCTGGCGTCCTGACGCTGACGCTCTGACGCCGGCGCCCATTCTGACGCCGGCGACCATTCCGTCGTCGGCGACCAATCAGCAGGTGGGGGGACGCAGGCGTCATAGTGCTGCGACCAGCAGGATCCACATGGTGGGGCCAGGAGTCGCCATCTTGGACGCCATCGCCATCTTGGGAAGAAACCTCTATTTCCATTACAGTTGGGACGCAACATGTTGCATTTTATCTGCGTTCGGTGCATACATGCATCTGTGTGAGTACAGCCCCATTGACAATAGTTCAGTGTGTCTACTCCTGCACTCCTCTGCGGCTGAACAGAAGAAAGCGAAACACAGCTAAAACCGCTTGTGTGTAAGAGCCCTAATAGTGACATTTTTAAACAAATTCATCTGAATTCAATCTGGCCAATGTAATAAGATGACTGATGGAACACCTGGCAAAGTCTTGGGTGTAGTTTAAGGGTAGGACTACGTAGAAGTAAGGGTATAAAACGTGCATCCAGCCCAGGTTATCACACACTCGGGTGGACTAATTAAACAACCTCCCAGTCTGTGTGTCTGTTAATGGTGGCTAGATAGGAAACTGTGTTTTCACTTTGAGCTAGAGACTGGATGTAGCAGACAATGTTACTACAGAGAGAGAATGTTTCAAACTGTATCAGAGACTTCATCGGACTTAATGAACTCAATAATGTAAGTGCTGGACTTTTTCATTTGTATACACAGACCTTTATGTCTGAAGCAGGACTGCTAATCTTTTGTTAAAGAAAATGTGCTGAACATAAAACTGTGCCAAGGCTATGGTCCAGCTAACATGAACATTACATATGGTGGATGATTGCTGGCACAGAAAAACAGAAATCAGAGTGCCTTCAAGGGCCAGTACAACATTTATGGACTAAGGGGCCGATTCACTAAGCTCGAGTGAAGGATTCTAATGAAAAAAATTCGAATTTCGAAGTATTTTTTTGGTACTTCGACCATCGAATTGGTTAAATTCGTTCGAATACGAACGAAATTGAACGAATCGAACGAAAAATCGTTCGACTATTCGACCATTCGATAGTCGAAGTACTTTCCCTTTAAAAAAAACTTCGACCCCCTACTTCGGCAGGTAAAACCTACCGAAGTCAATGTTAGCCTATGGGGAAGGTCCCCATAGGTTTGCTAACCTTTTTTTGATCGAAGGATTTTCCTTCGATCGTTGGATTAAAATCCTTCGAATCGTTCGATTCGAAGGATTTAATCCTTCGATCGATCGAACGAGCGTTTAGCGCTAAATCCTTCGACTTCGATATTCGAAGTCGAAGGATTTCAATTCGAGGGTCGAATTTCGAAGTATTTTTTACTTCGAAATTCGACCCTTAGTGAATCTGCCCTTAGTGTAAAAACATTGTTGCGCACATGGAACAGGTGCTTGACACAACTTTTGGTTCTCCAGCAAGCAAATGTTGCCCAAAGAGAGGCAAATGCAGCCTTTCAGCAAGGGAATGTTGTCCAGAGAGTGACAAGCTCAAACGTTGAGCTAGAGACTTAATATAGCAGACATCATTGCTACAGCGAGAGAAAGCTCTCTGGTAAAAACATGACTGTATTCTGTATTCAAACATGACTGTATTCAGTACTGTAAATGCTGGACTTCTCTTTTCATTTGTATACACAAACCTTTATGTTGAAGCAGGACTTATAATATTTCGTTGAAGCAAGTGTGCTGAACTTGTTTGTTTGTAATAAAGGCAAGTTAAGCTGCATTTTTACTCTTAGGGGCATATTTGTCAAGAGCCAAATTTTGAAATTCTAAAAACTCCCATCAACTCTAAATTCAACAAAAAAGACCAATCAAAATTTATATAAATTTTTTTTTTATATATATTCGAGTGAATAGGATCAACCTGCAAAATCAAAATGAATTTAAATTAAATTCGATTCGTTTTTTGAAAAAAAAAAGATTTTCAAAAGTCCACCAAATGACTCCAAATTGGTTGCAGGAGGACTCCCATAGGCTAAAACCTCATTTCAGGCATATTTTAGATGATAAATAGTCAAAAGGGAATTCTTAAAGAGACAGTACATGGTAAATTTCAAATTGGAATTGTGATTTTTTTTTTAAACTCAAATCAAATTTAGACTATTCCCTAGTCGAATGACAGTAAAATAAACTCAAAATTCGAATTTAAAAATCCGAATTTTCAATTTGACCCTGGATAAATCTGTCCCTTAAATATTACATCAGACCTTTCTGAGCTAAAACTGTGCTGGGGCTATAGTCCCAGCTAACCTGAACCTTACACCAATCTATTATAGCTTATTTAATGGCAGACTCTCCTTGATGATATGACTTATTCATTCTCGGTTATCTATTACTCCATATGAACTCCAGGGGGTAAATTTATCAAAGAGTGAAGTTCCGCCACTAGAGTGAAATTCCGCAGCTCTCAATTCATTTCTATGGGATTTTGAAAGGCGTATTTATCAATGGGTGAAAGTGAAAGTTCACCCTTTGATAATCACGCCTTTAAAAATCCCATAGAAATGAATGGAGAGTGGCGGAATTTCACTCTAGTGGTGGAACTTCACTATTAACTTCACTCTTTGATAAATAGACCCCTATATGGGCATGGGTACTGATGTTTAGATATCAAGTGAAATATACCAAATCAAATTTGCCAAAGCCTCTATCACTAGTGTGGCAGTAGAGATCTCAAGAGACATTCTGTGAAACATCCAGAAGTTAGTAATTGGATCACTGTAAGACTTCTTAAAAGATGTCAGTTGTAAGACCCAGGAGATCTTCCTCTGTTCTTACCTCCCGACGCGCCTCTGCTTGTCTCAATGGGCGCAGGTGTTCGGTGCTGATGGCATCAAATGCGAATGGACGCCAATGTCACGACGCTGGCGTTTGACGATGATCGTCAGGACGTTCACGTTTTGACGACTAGCGTCATGACGTCATCTGTTGGCGTGGATTTCAAACTTTGGCTTCAAATCCTTAAATAGCCCAATCTCCATTTTGAAAGTGTCAAAGCTAGGTTTCAGTTTATCTGTTCCTTCTCAAGCATGTATCCTGTTTATTGATATCCTGGTTTTGACTTCTGCCTGATCTTTTGACTACGATTATTGCCGCCTGCCTTGAACCTTTCGCCTGAGTCTGACTACGCCTTCTCTTTATCCCTGCCGTTACCTAGTTTACGCTCCTGCTATGCACTTCCTTGTTGGCTTCCGCGGCAGAAAGCCTGGGACCCCAAAAGGACGTTGGTGAACACCGGAACCCACAGAATTCACCTGTGCATCTAAATGTACCGTTCACTACACAAGGTTCCTAATAATGAGATGTTTACATCCGTGATGCATCTAAATGGGTGCTCAGCATCAAATGGTTTATTAATTTCCCCTATACTGAGACTCTGGAAGTGAATTCATATTTTATGATAATTATTATTTAAGAATTGTGGGGCATTTATATAAAAACCTTAAACAGTCTGCCAGAGTGAAATTCAACCATTCTATATTCACTAATTTGGGTTTTTTCGTGGCATATTTTTGCAAAGGAGAACTGTAGCTTTCAATCTTTGATAAACATGCTCCTTAAGCAGTCCACCCAACTGAATACAGATTGGATGAATTTAACTCGGACAGACTGTGGTGAACTCTAGTTTCAGTACTTGATAAATATGCCGCATGATTCCTTTTGATACCTAATATAGTTGCCAGGATTTTAGGAAAGAGATTTATATTATATTTATTAATAAGGGAGAACTTACTAAAAGGAGACTTTCTCCTAGTCTAACTCTGACAAGTTTGAGTCAATGTGTTGGACATATTTTTGTGGCAACACTGCATTTTATCTTTTTAATGGTAGTTTGGCAGCCTGGATGTCGCAAAATTACTTGGACATGGAGGATGCAGGCGTACCTTCAGAAGCACATGACATGGGTGGGGGCCTATTTAAAATCGCTTGTGCTTTCCTGCAAGCTGCAGTTCCTCTGTTATCAGGTAGAATTATGGAAATTGCTGAGATTTTGGCTCAAAACTCACATATGGTTTCCTTAAAGGGATTCTGTCATGATTTTATAGTGCAGTTTTTATTTCTAAATTACACTGTTTACACAGCAAATAATTCTCTCTACCATATAAAATGTTATTCCTGAACCAAAATGTGTATTTTTTAGCTGTAATATTGGTGTGACGCAGCCATCTCAATTCATTTTGCGTAATCATGTACTTTCAGAAAGAGCCAGCACTTCAAGATGGAACTGCTTTCAGTTAAGTTATTGTTTCTCCAGCTCCAAACATCAAATTTAACTGAAGGAGTTGCAGTGGGAATTGAATTTTTACTACTAAGTGATTTTCCCATATGGCTTGTTATCTTGTTACCCTATTGTTCTGCTAATTGGGGGGAGGGAAGGGGTGATATCACTCCCACTTGCAGTGCAGCAGTAAAGAGTGACTGAAGTTTATCAGAGCATAAGAGCACATGACTGAGGGCACATGGGAAACTTGACAGCAAGTCGAGCCATATGTCAGATTTTAAAATTGTATATAAAAAATCTATTTGCTCTTTTGAAAAATAGATTTCAGTGTAGAAATCTGCTGGATGAGTGCAATTAACTGATGTTTTTTGAAAAAAGCATGTGTTCCTGTGACAAAATTACTTGTACCAAAAATCATGCATATTCTTAAATAGTTATATAGAAAAAGAACAGGCACTTGCAAAGACCAATCTTCCAGATCATGAAGTAGTTTATTCCAGTACACAAGGATACAGCCTTATGCATTGCACACCACTCAGAGACTTAATCATAGGCTCTATTTGACAAGTCTGCCTGGAAGATTGGTCCTTGCATGTGCCTTGCATGTGGTCCTCTCCCTAAGCTGAGGGTTCAGGGAGGTGAGGTCTACAAACACCTGAGAATTTTTTATTTATATATTACTACGATCAACAAGTGTGTATGGTCTACATTCTTAAATAGGCCCTAGGTGTGACTATAATAGGTTTGACACTCCTACACTTGGTTTCTCGCTCACCTTCTGGCATGGTAGGCACTCAATACATTTTTTGCACTGGAATATTTAGTGTTGTGAAGTGTTGTGAATGGTAACTAATGTTAAGTTAAAATGTCAAAACTAGTAATTGCTGATTTCATAGCAAATGATCGTTTTTGGTAAAGATACATACAATTTTGAAGTTTAGTAAAAATGCCTATTATACAATACTTAATATAGTTGGCCGGATTTTCAAAAGGAGATTCATATCACAGAATCACATTTGCATCTAATACCCAGAACAGGCAGCAATACTGAATAGATGACAAATTGCTCATATATTTGTAGATTATGGCAGGAACAATTACAGTACCCTGGAATGTTGGTATGCAAGTACAAAAACAGTGAATTGTATGGATTTTTGCACTTTGCACTTCAGTTAATGAGTCAATCTTTTTTATAAAATTCTATTTGTTCTTTATATTTGTCTTAATTTTTTTTTATCTAAAAGTCTGATCAAATACTTTATGCCATTTTGCCAAATTATAAATGTTTTTAAAGACCCATCAAAACATTAGATAGTTTTATAATTGTATACAACTGTTTTAGCAAATTAGATGTTATTTTGGCAAAATGACATGCTCAGGCTGTAACTTCTGTAGCAAAAGCACACTGGTATAAATATGTTTGAAATCCGTTATGGAAATTATGTCATTATCTCAGAATTTATATTCATGCCTGACTTCACTGGTCAAGGCACAAGACTTCAAACAAACCCCTTTGTTCAGCGGTTACCATATGGACAATAACAACGATACAGTATGTTCTCATTAATGAGCAACACCAAGGGAATGCAGATGTCTTATAAAAATGTCAGCATTATTGTGACAACTATATCTCCATAAATTTAGTTCATAAAGCTTTTATCCGTTGTATCAAAGATGCATTTATATATTTATGAATGATTTGTGGATGCAGTGAACTATTATAACATTTTTTAGATGGTTCTTAAAAGAGCAAATCACTCTTGTCAGTAACAAAAGAAAGTAAAAAAAAAGTGTATGCCATTAAAAAAAATTATTAATATTTCAGTAAATTATTTTTTATAAATATTATTAGTCACCACTGTATTTTTCCTGCAAAGATGCTCATTTGTAAAATAAATATAATTAAAGTAGTTAAAAATTAGTTTTATATCTAAGAGATTGAGTGTAGATATGAAGATTGCTAGACTTCATGAACTCCTTGACTAGTGATGGGCGAATTTGGCCCATTTCGCTTCGCGAAAAATTAGCGAATTTCGCGCGAAATGAGCGAAACTGCAAAAAATTCACGAAACGGCACCGGCATCTCGTTTTTGACGCCAGCGCCCGTTTTTTACGCTGGCGTCCGTTTTTTTCCGACGCTGGCGAAATTTTTTTTTGACGGCGACGAATTTTTTCGGGCAAATTTTCGAGGGCGCTTCATGAATTTATTCGCTGGTGGCGAATCGCACAAATATGCCGCGAATTTGCGCCTGGCGAATAAATTCGCCCATCACTATCCTTGACCACTGACAAAGTTGGGGACGAATGGAGTTGTCAGGTGCAACTTCATAAGCAATTGCATAGTCATAATCACCTATTTATATATTACATGTACATTTTAACTATGTGTACATAAAATTTACGTTATATTTTACTTCTAAACAAATTCATGTAGCACACACTTATTACCTCTCTGTCCTTCCACAGTTGGAAATGCTTGTAGAAATTGGCAGCACTCCATATAAAGGCTTTTTAATGAAAGTTTGGAGTTCTCCCTATATTTGATTTTAAACCAGTATATATAGAATAAACATCTATATTTCCCATAAGCTTTCTGCCTTTAAAGTTTAAGTCACTCACATTTTTAAATCTTTGATGAGTTCTGAAAGAGCATCTGTAATAAAATGGAAATGGTGTTATAACTAAATAGATCATGCAAGGGTATTAAAAAGGAATAGAATTAGAGAATTTATTAGAATATTTTTAATTTATTAGAATTTATTAATAGAATTTATGACAGACATTAAGACATCTGCAACACAATGTATTGGCAGAGAGGACTGCATAGTTTTGGAATTGGCTCAGTAGCTGCTCCACTGTTCTTTTTTTTGCTTCTGTCTGTATTCCTCTCATTTTTCCCAGCAAATAAATTATAAGTACAACAGGTGTGGTGGTGAAAGAGGAGGGAGAAATATTTTATTTTATCTGTCACACATTATCTTGACTCCACCAGTCTGTCTCCTCGGGATAGAGCTCGTCATAGTCAATTTTACGGAACATTCAATCTAATAATTATTTCTGCTAAGAATAATTAATTTAAATAGGCATAAACATGTAGCTATAACTGCTGTTTACTAGTTAATGTATTCTTAGTCTAACTGAGCATACTTTCTGCTGGATTGCATGCATCTCCTGCAACTGAAGTATTAAATAAAATAATTATAGTAGGGCTGATTTACTAACATAGGAACTATATTGCACCAGCATAGTTAACTATATCAGATTTATGCTTCTGTTTTCTACCTTGCACTAGAGTAAGGGTTTCCACTTTTTGTACCCACACATTCAAATACAGATAGTGTTGGAGAGCCCCACAAGCATTAACAATATTCTTGGGGTTACCAAATAAAGGATATAATTGGATGTTGTTTTACTCAATGTGGACAAACAGTCTGGAGCAGCTTCATTTGTCTGTAATCTTCTGTTTTATATGTCATGTCATGTATTTCAAATGGAGAAATTCCTTTGACATTTGCAAATCAAAAGTTAGCACCTGTTGTGAGGCATTTAAAAGAATTGATGGCATTATTATGCTATTCAGCCAAGCAATAGATCGCAACTAATATTTTTCAAAGTCTACCTTGGTTTAACTGATATTTCAGTTTCCAAAACTGAATTGGCATGTTGTCTTCATACTGAAACCCTTTAATCTAAATCAGATTTAGTCACCAGAGAACACACATTACTGGTAGTCGGGTTACAGGTTTGCGGCTGAAATAGTTGCGTACATGAAATATAAATAACATGCAAGTCCATGAAGTTCAACCTTATAACCAAAGAAAATCCTACCTAACTTGTTTTTCATCCAGGGAAAGGCATATCTTTTTTTATCTGAATCTGTATTCAGACCCCTTACAAAGGGGTAAAAATGTCTTTCTAATTCCTAAAGGACAAGCAATCCACATCCAGCATCCACATTGTACTGAGTATTAATATAATTAGACTTTTTTGTCACTTCCTTTTCTTGAAACCACCAATTTGTATATACAGTATCCTCTGCATGGATTTTCACTATGTACTTTTCTTTGATATAATAAATATCGAAAAATATGAGGGTTTTTTTTTCATGGAAAATTTGAGTTTTTGCCTCAAAAACTGATAGGTGCCTTTTCAAGTAGATCATCATCTATTGTAATACCACTGTCTTACTTTATACTTATTACATCAACTAGTACATTTGTTTTACATTATCTAGAATATAATCTTGAATGTAATCTCTTTAAATTCACATAGCTCTATCACTATAGATCTGTAATTGTGAGGTTGAAACAACACAGAATTTTAAAATATTGAAATTACATCACTTTTCTTCAACTCACTGGTACCACAGCATTTTATTGAAAACCCAAGAAAGAAATGGCATGGATAAAATGGTATAGAAAGCTCTCCAAGTACTCGTGGCTGCAATTCATCAGGCCCAAGAATATCTTTCACATAAAGGAAAAGGAAACTATAACAAAATGTTAGACTCCCCCCCCCCCAGTGAATATATTTGCTTACCTAATACTAGAGTCCTGCGCGGAACCAATTTCTAAGACCCGGACCCAAACCCGCAGCCCGCAACCCAAACCCGCTTATTTACCCACTTTGAACCGACACCCAACCCAGACCCACAACTGCCTTATCCGCAACCTGACCCACAGTGACATCATCAAACGTAGCCGAGAGGTACAGGGACAGAAGAGTGCCGTGTGATGTAAGAGAGCTGTGCCTGAAGTCATGGGAGGGGGAGACCAATGGAGGGAAAGCTGCAGGGAGAGAGCTGCAGCTGGAAGAGACCCACAAACCCGACCCACGTCCCACAGACCCGCATCTTTACCCACACCTGAAAAGCCTACCCTCGTTCTGCAGGGTACCCACTTTTTTTGCTGGTAACCCACTGCAGGACTCTACCTAATACCATGTGTCCCTGTTAGCTGAAAACTGCTTTGATCAGGATTCTTCTGCAGCATGCCTTGCTCTTCTTATTTTCTTTCTTCTCTGTGTTGGGTGCGCATGCCAAACTTAAAGCACAAAACTGACCATTTCACTCAAATGCACATGCTCTGGCCAAGGATAGCTGAAGAATGAAGATTTGCAAAGTATTACCCCTACAAATATACCCCAGGCCATGCAGTTCTATTTCAGATAATTAACAATTGAAAAATATTTATCTAGTTTCATCATATTGAAAAATGTATTTTGCTGAAGTGATTTCACTTAGCTTTAGCCAATCCCTAGCCAAAAATAGCTGCAATATGATATATTATATGAATCATACTTTTGCATGATAACTGCATGATAATTTTGAATGAAAGCTTTTTACGTATACTGTATTTATAAAACATGAATATATTCCACAGAGCTGACTTTTGACTAAAAATGCTTTTCATTATTTGTATTGCCACTGTTGAACATTATTCTATGACATACTGTAAACTGCATGTTAAGTATCACATAATGCATTCTGTATGAGAGTCCTATATAACATTAAAGAAATGCAAAATCTTGGATTCCTTCCTTCATAAAACAGATGTGCACAAGTAGATTTTATGTTTATATTAACCACAGAAATGTATACCCTGCACATCTGTCCGTTATGTCTGTTTTTTAAATTCAAACACATTTTTCCAATAATGAACACCCATGTATAGAAAAGTGACACGTGTACTATATCTATGACCTACATCTGTTAATGGACACTATCATTTTTAAACTCTGAAATACAGTATGCTGATTTCTATCATTCTGTTTATATTCAGAAATCAATTTCTATAATTCAGTTAATATTCAGAAATCAAGGAAAATGTATTTGGTTATTAAGCAGAATATTTGCTTTGAATTATGGTACCCATTACAGTTTGCTTTCTGTTCCTGTTTTAATATTGCAGCTTCCTGCTTACACATTGCACAGTATGAATAAAAGTAACATCCATAAAGCACTCCTAGTCACCAAAAATACCATAGTTTAAAAATGGTCTTTGTTTATGGAAAGGACAAAAATATTTAAGAAGTCTTCAAATTAACTAAAAGGGACATTTTTTTTAGAAAAATCAGTCCAACAGTATGGGGTGCCGTTTGTCCCAAATACATTCTGTATACAAAACTATCCCTAATACACAGAATGAATGTCTCTCATGTTATATAAGTATTTGTGACCATACACAGAGAAAAAATAATATACAAAAGACTTATTTCTATTAAAGAATGAAAACAAAATCTGGTTAGTGCACAAAAGGATGTCATTATATCACAAACTCCATTCTATACATTTTAACAAGCAATCTGTCTCACAAATATATAATCTCCATGTAACGGACGCACTTATGTGCAAAGTTACTTACAGATAGGGATGTAGCGAACTGTTCGCTGGCGAACTAGTTCGCGCGAACTTCGACTGTTCGCGTCCGCCGAATGTTCGCGAACGTTGCGCGACGTTCGCCAATAGGCGTTCGCGTCAAAATCGTTCGACCATTCGACCATTCGATCGCTAAAATCGAACGATTTTCGTTCGAATCGAACGATCGAAGCCATTGGATTGAATGAAATCATTCGATCGAATGGCTTCGATCGTTCGATTCGAACGAAAATCGTTCGATCGAACGATTAAAATCCTTCGATCGTTCGAATCGAACGATTTTCGGATGTTCGAAGTTCGCGAACAGTTCGCGAACTGTTCGCATTTTTTGCCGGTGTTCGCGAACGGCGTTCGCGAACACATAAACGGCAGTTCGCTACATCCCTACTTACAGAATGAATTATGTAAAAACAAAGTTGGACATAATATATAATAGTGTAACTAACTAGTGCTTGTCAAGCTAGATTTGGCTGACAAAATAGATATCTGTGACAAAAAGCAAGATTTTATAGTACAGGATTCATTCTTTCCACAAAATCACAGTTTTGTTTCACAAAACAGATAAAATAACCATTCTGTGAAGCAACACTGTCAGTCACATTCCTGAACCAATAAGAACAAAGCTTATTGCCATATACAAACAAGATGAGAAGTTGCCAGCTCTGCTCCACATGGCTAAGGCAAAGTATCTAGCCTGCTATAGAGGGCGCCCTCTAATGTCCCCTGTGCTGCATAGTAATAAACATGAACAAACCTTTCTTAAAAGAGCTGCTGTTAAACACTACAGGTTCATAAATGGAAGTTTTTACAAATGGCTGAGAAATATAATGCTACACTTATAATGATTGTAGAGAAAGAAAAGTATGCAAAACCTATATAAATATGATCATTTTAGGTGATATGGCTATTCTTATTGTAGTAACCTGCTTGTGTGGCCATTTTGGTTAAGGGCATTCCTGCTGTTTTGCCATTATCTTATGACTCACTCCTGTTCCTCTTCCTGTCTAAGCTGAGAGCAATAATGGGACAGGCCACACTCACCTGCGATGTTGTATTAAATGTACCAGAAGTTACTGTGCTTGTCTGGCTGCTTTGCCTGACTCTCAGAGTCAGTTATAAGTTTTGTATATGATAGTTAGACTCCAATGTCTCCTCCTAGCTGAAATCTTGCACCAATTAGCTTGTAGTAGTCTCTCAATAATGTGCTTAGCTATAGTTCAACTACTACATAATAGCTTTAGCCAGAGACTTGGGACTGATCATGTGCACGCATTCTCTATAGTATGATGTGAAGGTTATTTGTGGAAAAATGAATCCAGTACTATAAAATCTTACTTTTTGTCACAGATATCTATTTTGTCAGTCAAATCTAGCTTGACAAGCTCTAGTTAGTTACACTATTATATATTATGTCCAACTTTGTTTTTACATAGTTCATTCTGTAAGTAACTTTGCACATAAGTGCGTCCGTTACATGGAGATTATATATTTGTGAGACAGATTGCTTGTTAAACTGTACAGAATGGAGTTTGTGATATAATGACATCCTTTTGTGCACTAACCAGATTTTGTTTTCATTCTTTAATAGAAATAAGTCTTTTGTATGTTTTTTTTCTCTGTGTATGGTTACAACTACTTATATAACATGAGAGACATTCATTCTGTGTATTAGGGATAGTTTTGTATACAGAATGTATTTGGGACAAACGGCACCCCATACAACAGAGGGGAATTTTACAGCTCTATTATTTTGTAAAGGATTGTAAAGGACATATTTTTCAGAGTGTGGACATGTAATTCACTCTTTTTTAATCCTCCTAAAAATGAGTTTCCCTGGGTCTCTATAGACGTATCTTGGCAGAGTATCTTTATGAAATGCCTAAAGTTGTTTCCAAAGTTACCTATGCTGTATAACCAGGCACATAATTAAGCTAGGATAGTTGGAATAGGTGAGCTAGTAGTCCAAACTGCATGGCTAGGGACAGTAGTCAGTGGTATAGGTAATTGTAACTCGCTTAATGTATACACACACACACGAAAAAATGTCTGCATAAAATATGTGCATGTTATGGATCCCTTTAAGGCAATATATGTTCGTTATAATAGCCATCTGAAGAATTGTATTTTTCCATGCTTTTTGTAAATGGAAATGTTGCACTGGTTTGTTTAACGGTTCCTGTTAGAAAATAATATATTTTATTGGCTCTTGAGAGCTAATTGTAACCATTTTTTTGTCCATGAAGGCCTCACTGGTCATTGAGTTTTCACGTCAAAATTCCATGATTTTCGAGATATAATACCTGTACAACAAATTGAAATACTGTAAGTTACATCTCATCAGCTCAGATCTACTGAGATGCCACAGAATTCATCAATATTTGGATATTCTGAATTTTTGTGTCTGAATAATTTCCCCCCCCCCAAAAAAAATCCACAAATTGGAGGTGCCCCCTAATGCTTGAAAATTTATGCAAGCAGCAATTTGTGACTTATTACCGCAATTATTTTCTGCAAATGTAATATTTGCAGAACCTTGCTCTTATTTTAAATGGTCAAATTCATGGAAATCTGCAGTTGGTGTAATCAAGATTTTTACTAACTATGCACAATTTATTTGGCTAGAACTCCACGACGCGTCTGGAGCTGACACGTCGCTATGCGACAAAACACATGCGACGTGTCGGATGTTCTAAAGAAACAGGAAGTGAAGGATAAATCACAGGTAAGAACTACAATTATCAGACTGACGGATGAAAATGCAGCGCGCTTATCCGCATGCGTTTTGACGCATATCGACGTGTCGGCTCCAGACGCACCGTGGAGTTCTAGCCTTTGCAACAGTTGTTGTGTCAATTCACCAACTTGCTTGAGATGATGAAGTTGCTGAGCAAAAATGTAAAAACAACGCTAAAAAGTATGCACGTGCTCTACTTCTCTGTTCATCATTGTTCTTCAACTTATGTTTGGGACTTTAGGAAGACTCAGAGTTCACATTCACAGTCTGAATTCACAGTCACATTCAGACTTGATCCCAGCAAAATATGCAAAATTACCTGTCTCTTTTAAAGACTACATATAAAACATTTTTTCCTTTAAAAATGTACTGATCTAAATAGAGTGTACACACAACATAAAATATATATACAGTACTTCTTCTGCTGTGACCTGTGACAGACTAACAGAACTTTGTTTAATAATCACCCCAATGTGCATTGCTGGGCATAGTGTTAACACAATTGATAAGGCTAATGTCACATTATTTTCTCCACCAAATGAGAAAAAGTCAATTTCCTTTTATTTGTCAATTTTGATGCGAACGAAATTTTTATATGCGTGACTATTTGGTCCAAATGCATTAAAGTCAAGTGTCTGAATAATTTTCAATAATGTGCACCAATTTATTTTTACACATTTTTAAAGTTTCTCAAATTAATCCGCTTTCAGCGAAATTCGGAAATTTGACGCAAATTCTTGTCTGGTGAATTTATTCACCCATCATTAGTGCCCCGTGCCTGTAGTTGAAATTAGACATCTTCCAATTAACTTCAAACCCCTTCAAATATATGTTTTCTGACTTAGGCTATGATTAAGGTATAGCTGAGCTCTAGATTAGTAGGAAAACTAGAAATCATTGTACGCAAAAAATACAATGTATTGCAGGTTTAGGTATAATTGCATTTTTTTCTTAAACGAATTGAGGAAATGTATTTTGTCATGATGTAGGCATATATATATTTATGGCTCCAACTTGTTGATCTTGGACAAAGGACTATTATGGCTGGTGAAGAATGTCATCTGGACAGAATACAGACTAAAAATACCTTAATAGCTTTTAAGGAAAACTTTGCACACAAGCCAAGTCTTTGATATTTAATTCATGTATTTGATAATAATCTTTGTGTCCTAAACCTTTTAGAGAATTGTATTAGAACCAGGATTTAACAAGGATGCAAGGTTACAGTAAACTTTTCTGAACAGATGAAAGAAGGTAAGAATTATTTACTGGTCCACAAAGAATCCTATTTCCTGCTCTGAAAGGTCCACTCTTATCACAAGATCTCTAAACAGATCAGCCTCTGTTCTGTCAGCAGTTCATCTGCTCCATCCATACAGCATTTTGTACTATAAGCCAAAAGGAAAATTAACCTGCACATTAGAATGCTGGTTAAAATTCAGTCACTCAAGACAGTGTAGCAACTTGTACTTGAAATAAGTGCAGTCCTGGCTTCTGTGATTTCTTTATCTCCAAGAGACAAGACCCCCAAGTCAGAACTCTCTTACATCTTAAAGAGGTAAATTGGATACAGTTCATTAATCTACTTATAACTTTCCGGAATTTTTTCAGCTCCTCTTCACTTCCTGCTGTTGTTTGGGCGGTTGGCCTGGACGAGCAGATCAATGAGAATGTAGCCATGCACATATAGGGGCAAATTCACTAAGAATCGAAGTTGCGCCAGGCGCAACTTCGCCGCTCTTCGCCGCACTTCGCCAGGTGAATTTTTCGCCAGCGCTACGCAAATTCACTAAAATGCAAAGTTGCGCACAGGGGTAGCGAAAGGTTGCGGAGTTGCGCTAGCGTTGTTTCGCTATATAAAGCGAAGTTGCGCTAGCGAAGGCTAATTTGCATACGGCGCGAAATTCAAATTTCAATGGAGGAACACGTACTGCACTACAAATGCCTAGAAAACCTTCAAATCAGCCAATAAAAATTTTATTTTGCCCTACACATGTGCCCACTGTCTAGGTAAGTTGCCATGAGTCAGGAAATGTAGGGGGGAAGGAGGGGAGCCCCAAAAAATTTTCGATCTTTTTCAGCCTATCACCCGCCATGTAGAAAACACGCCAGCGTTTTTTGGGACTTAGAAAAAATTTTGACTTTTTTTGAAACAATCCCTATCTACTCTATTGCGCTTCGCCAGGTCTGAGGTGGCGAAGGAAGTCTAGCGTAAAAGGTAGCGTTCGCTACACTGCGCAAGTTAGTGAATTTGCGTAGTTTTGTCGCTAGCGAAGATTCGCCTGGCCTAAGGTTGCGAAGTAACACTAGCGAATTAACGCTAGCGTTCGCGCTTCGCGCTTTAGTGAATTTGCCCCATAGTTACTGTACATAGTTAATTTGAACCAAAAACATATATCAAGTTCAACCCTTCACACATATAAACTCATCAGAAGATAATAAAGTGCATTCTAGTGAAAATGTATACACCCGTTAAAACATGTATTGGTGTAGTTAAAAACTTTAAAAGTGACCAGTGCAATCCAATGGTGATTCACCTTCACCCCAACATGCCGTCAGTCCATCTACTCATCAGCCTGAGTCAGATATCAAGGCTCAATCAACCACTTAACAAAGCAAGAAACTTAAAGGGGACCTGTCACCCAGACATAGCTGTATAAAAAGTACTTTTCAAATTAATCATGAAATCCAAATTCTTTTTGTATTAAAAAATCCATACTTGTTATAAAATCTCAGCTGTAAATCATATATTGCCTGTCCCTCCTCTATGCCAGAGGCATAGAGGCGGAGCAGGCAATTACTTTCACTTTCCATTCTACACTTGCTTGATGTCTCTGCACTCCTCATATTCCCCATTTCTCCTCACCATATAATTTGTTAGTCAGTGCAAGGACATAGATGTCAAATGACCCATTCCGGTGCACAAACAACATTTTGGCATGATGCAAAGCTTGCCTTAATAACAATGTCCACAAAATGGGGCCTGCCTGCTTAATGTGATTTTGAATTCCAAGACTAAACGAAACAAGATTTCAATCATTTATAAAGTGTAAGTGAAGTTTATTTTGGTTGACTAACATCATAAAATAGGATTTTGAATTATCTCTTTGGCTGAACGGGTTTCCTTTAAATGTGGTTCCTTAATGACTTAAAAAACTATTCATAGTCAAAAATAAAACATGGAATTTACTTGAAAAAAAGTATTCATGGTGATCTGAAAACAACTGAAATGAAACAAAGTGTTCAGAAGGTGAACATCCCTTAAAAAAACTGGACAATTGCTAATGAGTGAGAAAAACTAATATAGTTGGTTTAATGCTATATGCGTGAAATATTATAGCTGTCCTGCCATAAAGACATAAACATGCCATTCTACCATTTTCCCTTTGTCCATTTCCCTAAAATACACATCAGCATTTTCATATAGAATAAGGCCAAGGGCACAACCTGCAAATACAGTAAGAGAGGATTTATCTGCAGGCTGAGAATCAACCCCTACAAATGAGTGCTTGTCTTACACAGAGTAGATTTTGGTGCTAAAACAAGTGAGTAGGCATTTGCCTATACATTTGTGTATATTGGGTAGAGCACTAACGTAATATACAAACAGAACCCTCTATAAGAGCTGACTTTTTCCCAGCTGCTCCTCCACAACCAATTTAAGACAGGCTGACAACTATGTCAATTTACATACAATGATGAGTCCTTTTATAGACAATGGCTTTAGTTATTAGGGGGGTTATTTATCAAGGTCCGAATATCTGAACCTCGAATAATTCGTGGTTTTTGCAGGGAAAAAAAGCTATGAATTTATCGAGATTTTTAGAGAAGAGATGTCCATACTGATATCCGATGAGTTTGCGGGTTCTGCGCAAAAAACTCAGAAAACTACGATTTTTTTCGCAGATTTCTGAGGTTTTTGCACAGAAACCACAAACAATTCGGAGTTTTCGGGGAAAGCTCCGAAGTTTGCCCGACTCGATTTTTTCGGGCTTTTTTCTTCATAAATAAGGTCCATTCAGGCAATCGGAGTTGCTCAGATTTCTAACTTAGAAATACTCAGATAAATTCGGACCTTGATAAATAACCCCCTAGGTATTGATTGAATTTTTAACAGCTCTCATTCATACTTTACACCTTACTCATTGTGTTTCTAATGTGTCCATTACATTTTATTGATCAGGAAACCCAACTTAGTAAACAAATTGCCACATTGAAGTAGAATGACGTTCAAACAATGATCAGAGGCATAAAATATAAATGTGGTTTTCTTGGCCTGTCCCATATCTATTAGGGGAGTACAGTCAAAACTAATTTCCTAATTAGGTAAACAAAAAGTTATTCTTTTTGCAAAAAAATGTAATTCCACTTCTGTATCAAGTTACTACTTAAGTCCCCATTTCAGGATTATCCAAACAATAAAGAATGAGGTTAAACGGCCACTTTTCTTAAAGTTCCAGCAATCAGTGTGGATACCATTGTTTCTCAGGACAGAGGTACGCATGAGCGTAAAATGTGTGCAGCTATATGGTTAAAGGCACATGTGATAGAGCCAGTACCTATCGGATAATACATTCTGCCATTCACTTTACTTGCACCCACCTGTCACTGTGCACCTGCAGCACAGCAGATTGTACATTTAAAAAAAAAAATATATACTAATACTAAAGCCTTCTGAAAAAGTAATTTTCTCTCTCCAGTCCACTGCTGTTTGTTCCAAATGCGGTGGGGAACTATTGAAACACCATGGGGTTATAAAGTTGCATTGGTAACAGATAATAAAAAAAATAGAGAAAATCAATTCCAAATTTCACACTGCCTGTTTTGTTATTGCCTATTTTATATATATATATATATTGTTTCCTGGATGGTTCTGTTTATATTGTGTGGCGTCATTGAAACTTACACCTCCATCAGTGCATACAGAAAGATGTTATATATTAGAGGAGGACATTCTCTCTGTTTGTGATGAAATTAAATGAACTATCTTATAACATAATATGACACAATAATGTTCAAATTATGTTCTTTTTCTGGAATTATGGTTTTGTCATAGCTAGGCACATTCCTGTCTTATCGCCAGACATAATTTAAGTTATTTTCAAAGCAGACTCCTGCCTTTTGAAGGCAAAACAGCCAAGACAAACATTTTAATTTCAGCAAAATATGCAGAAACTCAATGGGAATACAGTCAGTTTTAGTAATAAGGAGGAGGCTGGCTGTCCTGGTCAGTTTCACTGATATTTTCAGCTGCTCCATGGAATCAAGAATGAGATACAGGCACTAACTATTTTAATTTGATTCAACAGATTATTGCCTGTTCATATAATTGTAATATAATATAATAAATATATAATAAAAGAGGTGCTTATGAGATAATCATAATTGGAAATTCACAGCATTGACTAGTTTACTGGTTATGACCCGGCTCTGTTCTAGTTATTGCCAGGTACTGGCTAGCTTCCCGACTATACTCCTGTCTCACCCCTTAGTACTGCGCCTCCTTCCTTATCCTTTAAGACCTGTGAGTGTGAGCTTCCATTGTGCCTTTATATAGTGAATAAAGTACCCCCTCTTGTAAAATATAAGGATATTATAAGTTACCGAGGAGTTTCATGACCATATAAAAACACGAGGCCGAAGGCCGAGTGTTTTTATACGGGTCATGGAACTCCGAGGTAACTTCTAATATCCTCATATTTTACAACTGGGGGTACTTTATTTATTATAATACACAAATTTCAGTGAGTCATGTGACAGAAATGACAGAACTCACCGTTTATAACTGATGACATCAGAACTCACCGTTTATAAGGATATAATTTACAGGATATTCATGGCTTTTGTGTATTATATATATATATATATATATATATAGTCAAATACAAGAGTCCTCTGCACTCAACCCATTATCAATATATTTAAGACAGCGACATTTTGTGCATACTGCTACTAAAAAATGCCTTACCCTTTAAACAAAACAGGGATTGTTTGTCCATATATTGCAATATATTTAAGCTGGCCAACTACGTCAAAGTCATCCCATATCTGGCCAGTCCTATGCTCAATTTTATCTGATTCATTAAGAATTCTATTGCTTCATTATACATTTTACAAAGGGACTAGGTATTACCTGCAACTTAACTTGCTGCTTTCAAAGTAAACCTCCATACTTGGCTGCCCTTTTATTAGACACCAGTGGGATCACCTGACTATAGCTGGGAAGGGTCTTAAATATATTGATAATGGGTTGAGTGCAGAGGACTCTTGTATTTGACTATATGTATTTTGTGGTCACAGCCTCATTGCACCCCCGCCTAATGGTTTTAAAAAATAGTGGTGAGCACAACTTTCCCTTGTTTGTTATAGTTTTTATATATATATATATATATATATATATATATATATATATATATATATATATATATATATATATATATATATAATGTCCAATGAGATTGCACACCATTGTGTTAAAAGTTTAAAACATATCGTTATTTCGTAAGCAGAAGAACAGACAATATAGACTTAAATATACTCATTCATGTGGAGATCTATGTAATAATCTATGCAACCAAGTGGGCTCAAGGTTTGCAGCCTATGTATTCATTGTACTTCTGTCTTTTTCAATAGAAGGACCCTATCACCTCCCCTTCGTGGTTGAGGAATACTGTATGTTGAATTACTAAATCTCAAATGCTCCACTGTATGTCCCTTTTCTAAGCAATGTTCAGAGACTGGCAATACACTGTTACGGGTATTAACAGAGGATCTATGTTGTGAGAATCTTGGGAATTGTAGTCTTAGTACTGCATGGAGATCGGCTTGAGAAAGGGAGCAGCAAGCGCCCGAAACGTTGCATAGATTTCCACATGGATGAGTATATTTTTTAGTCTAGATTGGCTGTTTTTATGCTTACGAAATAAACGCTATGTTTTAAACTTTTAACACAATGGTGTGCGATCTCATTGGACATTGTATATTCAAAGTGGAGTGACTCACCACATTTTGATACAACGCACCCAGCACAGTTGATTCACTGTTTCTAAGCTAGTGTGCAATACACATGTTGAACTTTATATATATATATATATATATATATATATATATATATATATATATATATATATATATATATATATATATATATATATATATATATATATATATATATATATAGGGAAAGGTGGGTACAAGCTGCACACCTTAAAATACACAAAAATACCTGGGTGCTCTGGTTAATAAATAAACAGAAATTGCACGTGGTACCGGCACTCTCAGGGTTTGCATGAAAAACTCAAACGTTCGATATATTGAAATAAGAGAAAAAGGTTTATTAAATCCGACGTTTCGGTTCCCCACAGGAACCTTTCTCAAGGTTTTTTTTGTCCTGTGGGGAACCGAAACGTCGGATTTAATAAACCTTTTTCTCTTATTTCAATATATCTAACGTTTGAGTTTTTCATGCAAACCCTGAGAGTGCCGGTACCACGTGCAATTTCTATATATGTATATATATATATATATATATATATATATATATATATATATATGTATATATATATATAGTTAAAGTAAAGTGACATTCAGCACTTCCAGCTTTATAATGACTATTTGCACATCTCCCCAGACTCTTAGGGCTGAACCACACGGTGGCGAATATAAGGTAAGTAATATAAATGTTGGACCTTGTCGATGTGTGCATCCAACACGTCATGACGGATGCAAACACCGCACATTGCGTCTTCATCCAACAGTTTTGTTGTGTCGAATGCAGGCAGCACCAAGGTCCGACATTTCTATTACTTACCTCATATTCGTTGCATACTTCTCCTCGCATGCGCTTCTTCTCAGCACATCGGATCTCAAGAAGATGCATCGTGTAGTTCCAAACTAATAGTAATTAAAATCAAAATACACTACAGCTGCTGGCCCATCAGGTACAGGCCATCATACATAGGTGGGTTATAGTTATAGAAATGTTTCTGAGGTTTAAAGCTTTTCTTTATAAAACCCTCACATTATTATAGTTAAAACAAATGTGCTTCATTTCCAATACATATAAGCAATTTAACATTCACCTGATTAACTTACATGTAACACAAGCCACATTATAGGCTGCTAATACAAGCTAGATAGTTCACAGGTGCTGACAGACCCAGAGCAGAAATATAAAACTGTGTTAGGTGGGCAGACTAATGCAGAGATGGAAAATCAGTAGATAAGACTTGAAACATTCACCCTATTATTTTAAAATTTTTTATTTGATTTTACATTCACCCTAAATGTTAATCCATGCTGAAATTTGCATTAAAACCACTGTAGCTGATTTTAAAACATTTCTATCCAAGAGATAAGTTGCAGGTTCACAAGGAAAAAGTTTTACAAAGACTTGTGGAAGGGCTTTAAAAAACATTAACCCTTTATTGCTATGCAGAGCAATGAATGGATATTGCATTAGCATTTGAGGGGTCATTTGCCAATGGCAGGGTGCAAAGTGCAAAAAAAAATAAGAGCTGCCATGGCAAGTGTCTGTAGGAGTAGGCCTCTGCACTCTAGAATGGAACGCAAGAACCCGTACTGAGCAACCCCATGTCATGAGGGAGATGATCATTTAGTACTGGATTTTATTCAGTTTACGTTATTCTTCTCACTAAATGGTAACATGAAATACTTTAAGTCTCAAAAATGTCCAAAGTGGATAATTCTCTCCCTCGTGGCATGGAGTTGAATGAGATCCCTTCTTTTCTGCAGAGCAGCACAGTGGTGATCCAGGGCACCATTTTCCGCTGCTTTGTATTCTTTTGGGACTCAACGGCGACACAAAGCCTGCGGGAGCATACACAGTTGGGCAGAGTCAGGAATCAGCTTCAACTGCGCATGAAGCGGAAGATGGTTCCCTGTGCTGCTTTTTATTTTAGAGTCAGATTTTTTCATGGGTTTTTATTTAAACTAATGAACAGGGTGGGGGGGGGGCAATGCCAGACAGTTAAGGGGGGCTTTTTTGGTAAGGAGGTTTAGTTATCCTTTAAAGGGAAGGGTTTTGCTGCTCTTCCCCTCACAAAAAGTAAAAAAGACCCTTTGGATCCAAAAAGCATATATAGTGAATAAAGTACCCCCTCTTGTTAATATAAGGATATTATAATTACCGAGGAGTTTCATGACATTATAAAAGCACAAAGTTTTTATACAGGTGTGTATTATATTGAAATAAACAGATTCTATGAGCCTATGTAATTTTTGGTGAGGTTAAAGAATAATTGCACCAACAGCTGGAGATCCCAACATGGGGGAAAAGAGCTTTAAGTCTAATATAGGGTCTCTAACACTACAATACATTATGTAGTGGGTACAAAAATTAAGCTGCTGTGCGGCGCTGACCAAAGAATTCACAGGAGACGTACCTTGCTCAATAATTATGCGGCTTTATTGTGCACATCTAGTGAACATTTGCAGTGGGTTGGTGAGGAAACCTACGCGTTTCGTGCCTTAACTCTCCCGGCACTTCATCAGGGCACGAAGCGAACGGGATCCCGCGAGAGCTGCTACTGCAAGGAGAGATGCTGCGCTGCTGTACGGGTGAGCTCCGCTACATTTCCAAACCTTTTGGGTGTCCAATAATAGCTTTCTCATCAATAAATAATCTGTGACATTCGCAGTGTTAGCAGTACAAAAAAATTAAAAAAGTTGGAATTCAGTGTGAGAGTGGAAAGTAGCAGTTGATAGAGGATTGTAAATAACTACTACACACTAGCAGAACAATTGCAGACGTGAATGCATTTCAGTAGTGCAGACATAGGGGCAAATTCACTAACCTGTGGAAATTCGCCAGCGACGGCTTCGCTCACATCCCACACTTCGCAAGACGAAAATTCGCCAGGACAATGCTAATTCACTAAAATGCAAAGTTGCGTCGAGGACGCTGAACGATGGCAAAGTTTTGCTAGTGTTAATTCGGCAAGCAAAGCTAAATTGCGCTAGCGTTGGCTTATTTGCATACGGCGGGAAGTTAAATTTCAGGGAACCTTAATAAAATAAAATAAAGTTGTTATAATGCCCTACACATGAGCCCAGTGTATAGTTTATGTTCCATATGTAAGGAAATGTAGGGGGAATCAGGTTCCCTAAAAAATTTTTACAATCTTTTGCAACCTATCACCCTTAAAAGCTGAAAAGTCGGCAGCGTTTTTTGGGACTTAGAAAAAAGTTCAAATTTTTTTTGAGGAACTCCTATCTATTCTATTGTACTTCGCCTGGTCTGAGGTGGTGAAAGCAAGTCTGGCACAAGAGGTAATGTTCAGTAAAATCTGCATCTTAGTGAATTTGCGTAGTTACGTCCATTCACCACAGTGAAAATTTGCCTGGCTTTAGAGTTGCGAAGTAGCAATATAGTCTATCTCTTTCACTAGTAAATTTACGTCAGCGCCCTTTAGTAAAGTCCCGAAATGATGCAAATTTTCGCCAGTGTTAGTCACTTCGCCCTTTGGTAAATGAATATGGCTAAAAATTCCATGTTTTATATAATGAACTTATTGCACCAGCGTAAAGTTTCAGCTTGTCAATAGCAGCAATGATCCAGGACTTCAAACTTGTCACAGGGGGTCACTATCTTGGAAAGTGTCTGTGACACTCACATGCTCATTGGGCTCTGAAAAGCTGTTGAGAAGCTAAGCTTAGGGGGCTCACCAACTAACAAGCAGAAAAGGAGGTTGGCCTGTAATATAAGCTGATGCTACAGGGCTGATTATTAAATTATGATGCTAGTTGCACTGGTTTTTGTGCTGCCATGTAGTAATTATCTGTATAAATTATAAATCAGCCTTATATTGTGACTTTTATATTCTATGTGCACTGTATATTTTTAGTGAGCAGAATAAAATATAAATCTATGTAAAACAATATAAACTATATTTTCGAACATTATTATAATAAGATAGTCCTTTGTTATGGTTTCCAGGTGAAAAACAAAACTTTCTGTAGTTGAATACAGTGGGTGGCTGGCTTTGAAATGTTTCAGTAGTTCTTTAACATTTCTAGATCGTAAGACTTTATATAAAATATCTAGTATCGCAAAGAATTGTACTCTGTATATTTAATAATGTGCATTCCACACTAATGGGAAGTATACCTCGAGCTGTTTGTCTTTCCCAAGAGCTCAGTAAATGAGCCTTGAAAAACCAAGCACAGTTTCCACTAAAAGATTATATAATTGGTTTTATTAGTTTTAATTTGCAAGCCAACACAGATCTTTTGGCTCATTATACTGCTTGGCCTTTTGGTTTCCAAGAAGGATCATATCATCTATGAGAAGAAGTGGTAAAACATTTACAGTTTTACAGTGGAACATTACTTTACTATGAAGGATTCAAAAAGGCTATTTGAGACACACATGCACAAGGCAATCAGTTGTGTTTTTTAAATTCTCTCAATTTTGTTATAACAATGGCTTGGTCCATTTGTCATGTTTAAATTACACATAAGTCCTCATTTTATTTTCAATTAATCATAGTTTACCTAGAACACAGTGCCATAATTCAAGGAGGCCTGCAAATCTAAGGGGCCCATTTATTCAAAACAGTTTTTCACCTAGAAACTGTTGGCCTAAAAAACCAATGGCTTTACTGTAAGTGGAATTTGTGGCCTTGTAATCTAAAGTATCCAGTTTTCTGGACTGGTGTTTTAAAAGTTTGATATTGTACTACTTTGACCTATAAGTCAGAAATCTCCATAAAACTATATGTATTTGGCATTGGCCCATTCGGGAGACATTGGTCTTTAAAAATCATTTGTATTTTCGTGTATTAAAAAAATGTATTTCTGTTAAGGAACATGTTATTTTAAATTTTTTAAAAATGTTTAGAAGCCTATATCTTGCCAACGAAGTGGAATTACACAAACATTCTACCATATTTTGAAAGGTTAGTTTGAAAAAATCAATAGATAGTATAGAAAGAGTACAAAATCATCAAAAATGTCTGGCAATAAAAGTACCATAAGTGACCAAACTGGATGACAGTGAAAAGGCACTTGCGTCAAAAGGTGGTCATTGGACTTCTGTATAGTTGTGCTTGGTGCCTTTGCTTTCTTTCTGCCTCCTTTTAAATAAATCAAGTCTTTCTATTGACACAGAGGAACACTGGAGATACAGCAGACTTGCACCTAAAGAATATTCATTTTGACGGCAAGCACCAGAAGTTATGCCACCCACATCCAACCCACAAGTTTCAAACCAAGTTTCAGGATTATGAAAGGCTGCCAGGACTGGAGCATCTGATCATGAAGGTCCTTCACCCTTAAATGAGAAGGATAAGGTTAAACAATTAGGCACGCTGCAATGACAACAATCCCTACTGTTTTTCCTGGCCAGGGTGCCTCTTCTGTAAAGAAAATGCACCAGACCAGAGAATACAGATCACAGTAGATACATTTTATATATCAGGTATTTTATTGCTGCCAAGGGCACAATGGAGACCAGGGGGTACGATCTGCAGTAACGTTCCTTCATGCAAGCATGTTTTTTAAAGAGGGAAAATAAATTGACTATTGTCATTGAATGTGCTTGTTGCCTCCCATGAATGCGGTCTGAAATTCTTTTGTTTTCTTATTTTGCACCTCTGCAAGTTAAAGGAGCAGTAACACCAAACAAATTAAAGTGTTCAAAGTCATGAAAATATAATTTACTGTTGCCCTGCACTGGTAAAACTGATCTGTTTGCTTCAGATACACTACTATAGTTCATATAAAAAAGCTGCTGTATAGCAATGGCGGAAATTGAAAAAAGGCTATATTATTGGTAATTCCCTGCCACATTCTTGCTTTTGTTAAAAGTATTTTCCTTTACTCATTCTCATACTTCACCCCACCCAAATTCTGGATTGAAATGGTTCCCATGACAGTTCACTTTAGTTTTTCAGTTACACCATTTTTTTCCAAGCAAATTAAAACAAAAATTCCAAGCTTTTCTTGATCTATGATTTATAACCTACTTTCCCTTAATTAGTCTATTAACTAGAGTACATTCATTTCACTAATGTTGTTTTATATTGAAGTGTCCAGAACTGAAGTTTACATTAAAGGTGTATTCTACACATTTAAAAAAGGATAAGATATATTGCCACTTTTTGCATCTACACTCATTTAAGGTGAAGACAAAGTTTTATTAGTTTTTACAGCTGCTTCCTGATATTTAGTCATGTGGCTTAGTCTGTAACCTAGTAATATTAGGGAGAATTGGCTGATGCATAATCCCAACATGTTTAGCTTGGTAATAGCCTCTGCATGCCAGTCACTTGTTTATTTTTTTAACACAGGTATGGGATCTGTTATTTAGAAACTCGTTATCCAGAAAGCTCAGGATTACAGAATAGCTGTCTGCCATAAACTCAATTGTATCGAAATAATTCAGATTTTAAAAAATGTTTTCCCTTTTCTCTGTAATAATAAAACAGTACATTGTACTTGATTCAAACTATCATATAATTAATCATTATTGGAGGCACAACCAGCCTATTGGGTTTATTTCATGTTTACATGATTTTCTAGTAGACTTAAAGGGGACCTGTCACCCAGACACAAAAATCTGTATAATAAAAGTATTTTTCAAATTAAACATGAAATCCAATTTCTAATTTTTTATTAAAGCATTCATAGCTGTTGTAAGCTCATTTAAACATCTCAGCTGTCAATCAAATAGTGTCTGCCATGGGCATAGAGGTGGGGCAGACAATTACTTTCACTTTCCATTCAGCACTTCCTAGATGTCACTGTTCTCCCAACATTCCCCCGTTCTCTTAACCATTTAATTGTGTAGCCAGGGCATGTGGATGGACATCAGGTCCCCCATTCTGGTGCACAAACAAGATTCTGAGATGATGCAAGACTTGCCTTAATAACAGTGTCCACAAAATGGCTCCTGCCTGCTTGCTATAATTATGAATTCTCAGACTGAAGGAAACAAGATTCAATTAATTTATATAGTGTAATTAAAGTTCATTTTGCATGACTAATGTGATAAAATAGGATTTTGAATAATTTTTTGGGGTGACGGGTCCCCTTTAAGGTATGAAGATACAAATTACAGACCAGGTCCTGAGCATTCTGTATAACAGGTCCCACATCTGTATATATCCAAAGCTGTCTTATAAACACAATATCTGCTTTTTTTATTCTAAAAACATTTTTCTTATGAAAATAGTACTGCTTTGCTTTCCAGACATACCTTTGGATCATTAGCACTTCTGTCATTATCACTATGTGTAAATTATGATTTAAAGGGTTCTTTAGGACTGATTACATAAGATGTATTCTACTGATATAGGAGTTATAACGTTTTTTTTTCGCCGCCGGCGTCAACTTTGACGAATTGTTGTCGCCGTCAAAATCGCAATTTCACAAATTTTTCGCGAAATTCGTGGTGAAGCGAAACGGGACAAATTCACCCATCACTAACCCTAATGCAAGGAATGGGTCCTACTGTAGCATGGGGTATCTACTGTTTCTGAAGGTGGAGGGGGGCCTGTGCAGAGGGTAAGACTATTGCTACTATGAATGTGGTTAATGAATGAACTTTGCACATTCAGTGTCGGACTGGGACACCAGGGGCCCACCCAAAAATCTTAGACCAGGCGCCCACCAAAAGACCTTAGATCAGGGGCCCACTGTCAGTACTATTATAATTCCTCTCCTCACGCAACCGCTTTTCTTTACATGCTATAATCTATTATTCAATCTATTTAGTCTCTTTGTTCTCATAGAAATAGTTAATGGCCATGAAATAGGCCAAATGTTTTGAAGCAGGAGGGTCCACTGACACCTGGGCCCACCGGGACTTTTCCTGGTATCCCTGTGGGTCAGTCCTACACTGTGCACATTACACCTCTGTCACACAGCCTTCTTTTCCAGCTAAACCGATCTTGAAATGATTTCAGCATCTACTTCCAGGCAATGACCACCTATTCTTAGTGAACTGTGATGAATGGGAGGAAATCACCAAATGCCAAATACAGCCCTGTGAAAACTATGAAAACTATTAATGTGTGATACCTAAAAATGTGTAAATGTTGCCCACCTTCCAACAAATTGATTCAGCATGGCCAGCATAGTTGGGAAACTGAATTTAGTTCAGCTTTGACTGCAGGGCTATGATTAAAGGAATAATGCTTGACTGAATTAGGTGTGAGCTGGCAGAAAAAAGGCAGTTTCCAAGCATTATCAGCCAGTTTGACACTTTAGCAATATATTTCATTGTATTAAGCCCTACACATGGTTGTACGTTTTGCTAATTTGCACATATGTTCCATTCCCAAAGAGAATAATTGATTTTGCACACATAATGCAATTCTATTGTATGTATTAACACATACTATTAAGCAAAGTTAGCCTCCCAGATGCACTGGCCCAGAATGATTTTTGACTTAGGACTTTTTAATCCATGCTTCCTGGCAGTTTAAAGCATTAATGGAAACACAGTGCTTGCAACCAGACTACTGTCTTGATGATAGACTGGACACATAAACTGTCTTTCAAAGCTGTGCCCTAAACACCTGTACTCTCAAAATATTGTGGCAGATGGCTGGGAATTGACGGTGGTGGAGATAAGCACATCTCAGTACTTAACACCCATTTCCATGCTGGGATGCCACCTAAGGCAATAATGAGCTTTTTAAATGTGTCCCTGCCTAAGTAGATCTTACAATCTAAGGTTCCAAATAAACACATTGCCATCAATTTTATTACTAACCAGATATATTATAAATATACATTAATATATATATATATATATATATATATATATATATATATATATATATATATATATATATACGTAAATATGAATAAATATATATGAATATATATATATTTATATATTTATTATTTACATATATATATAGATATATATATATTTGTTTTGTTTTTTGTTTGTTTTTTTAAATAGTGGTGAGCACAACTTTCCCTTGTTTTTTATAGTTTATACAGGAGCAGTGACCAGCTCCATGTTGTAGCTCCCACCCTTCCCAACTATAGTCAGGTGATCCCACTGGTGTCTAATAAAAGGGCAGCCAAGTTTGGGAGTTTTACTTTGAAAGCAGCTAGTAAGTTGCAGGTAAAACTTAGTCCCTTTGTAAAATGTATAATGAAGCAATAGAATTCTTAATGAATCAGATGAAAATTGAGCATAGGACTGGCCAGATATGGGATGATTTTGACGTAGTTGGCCAGCTTAAATATATTGCAATATATGGACAAACAATCCCTATTTTGTTTAAAGGGTAAGGCATTTTTCAGTAGCAGTATGCACAAAATGTCTCTGTCTTAAATATATTGATAATGGGTTGAGTGCAGAGGACCTTTTATATTTGTCTATAAGTATTTTGTGGTTACAGCCTCATTGCACCCCCGCCTAATGTTTTTAAAAATTAGTGGTGAGCACAACTTTCCCTTGTTTGTTTTATATCTATATATCTATATATCTATATATCTATATATATATATATATATATATATATATATATATATATATATATATATATATATATATATATATATCTGTATATATGCAAAATTCATATCACAAAGTATTTTTTTTAATTTTAAAACAAAGATATTGAGACCCTTTAAATAACCATGTTCAAATGGTGGACATTAATTTGGTAAATATACTCATAAAACTTTGAGAAGCAACAACAACAAAAATCACATAAAAATAAAAGTATCTGCTTTTTTTTTGCATAAAAAAATAAACAGGTACTGATCATTGCATGAATTACCATATTAAAACTGCTTACTGTAAAGTTATTAGTAGTGGCCGGTGTATACCGTATATACCAAACAATGTATAAGTTGCCATTGCACAATGTCACATGATTTAAAGAATTAAAGATCCAAGAATTACATAAAAGGCATTTTCTTTCAATCTGGTTTAGATAAAATGTTCCCTAAACATTACAAAAAATGATTACAGAGGACTAGACTAGATTCTAAACACAAATATTACAAATTCTTTATTCATGAAACTCACAAGTTTTCCCCAGGCTCATTTAAAAAAGTTAATCTTTAACAATCTATGTATACTTGTATATTGAGTTTGAAGTCAACTGAATAATTCTCCAGGGAAATAATATTTCTTGAAGCACTTTAAACATTCTAAATAAAGCCTTACTCATATTTAGGCTCTCTGGAATCAACGTGACTTTAATATGATTGATATTTATACTTGAGATAATAAAAGAGAAGAGGTAATTTAGCATGCTTTCATTGTATTCAGTACTAATAAAAACCACTGATATATTTGTATATTCAGTACAATGACCTTCATTTCTCCAGATATCATACCCCATGCAGAGCAGGACATGATTGGGCACATTTACAAAGGATACACATACAGTATATGCTGAAAAACTGCATTAAAAATATGTGGGATATTCTGACAGCCTGATGACAGATTAATATCAGATGCAATCTGTGTTAATAAAGCATCAAAATGGCATACTTACTGGGGCTGTGTTTAAGCCCAAAGATAACATTTTAATAATTGGCTTAGTATGCAGTGGAGTGCTGTGTTTGCATTCAATACATCAGTACTGATGAATTTGTTCATTGATCGGAAACATTTTGCGACAGTAGTTTGTGATACTATGTGCCTAAGGGGTCTGTTTACTAAAGTGCGGTAAATCTGACTTTAAATTTCCGCATGTTATCGCTGAGAATATTTTTTCGCCAGAATATTCACATCGACTAAATTTACTAAACAGCGATGCGCTCAGAAGTCATTGCGATCACTTGCGGTCAGAAGTCATTGCGATCACTTGCGTAACTACGTTATTGAACCAGCTTACATTAGCGGTAATTTTAGCGATTTGCTAATTTTATGCCGACAAATTACGTTTTTGAGAATATTTATGCTATAAAATAGTCTTGTTTTATGGCGGTTATTATGGCAATTTTTACTGTGACATTTATGGCCAGAAATGCATCTTCAAAACTCATAAACTTTAATGACTGATGATTATACCATCCAACAACATCACCAGAGTAACACCAATCAAACATGTCTGCATCATATAAACCCTTCTGCCAATAGAATCATATGAACAAGAAATCATACCAGTCAATCTCTTTGCTTCATAGAAATGCACAGTTTAATGTAGCCAATCACAATGAAACCAAAAAAGCATAGAGGCTGACGAATCCTTGGACTGTGATGCCGCTGCCAATAATACACCTCTGAGCTGAAACTGCTGCTGTTGCAACAGATAGAAGCAGAAGCCAAAACATCCTGTCAGCAATAGCTACAGATCTCTCTCCTGTCAGCAAAGAATGATGGGTAAAAAAAAAGTATTATGGGATATTTCCTGCCCCTTGAGAATATTTTGGTGAAAAAATACCTTTACGCCACTACATAGGTGGCAGTAACATTTTGCAAATATTCTTGCGTAAATTTTGTCTTTTGCACATTTCACTGTTTTTGGCATTAATGTGTACGTAATGCGACGTTATTTTCAGCAAATGCGATAACAGGAGAAAACATATTTTTGCACAAGAAAATTCGCAAATTTATATTTACAGCAGGTTAGTAAACTGTCTCAAACATATTTGGCGACAAATTTGTCTATATTTTGTGCACATATTTTTACCTCGCTTTAGTAAACGGACCCCTAAGTCTGTTGTACCTATTACCACTGCCTGCTGTGGAAACACTGGATTTACTGCTATGTCCAGGGTGGTGTTAGCTTGAAGCTTTCCTTGCATTAGGTGCACATGTGAACAAACAAACAGAAGTGGAAGGAGTGTGTTGGGACTCAAGTATTTTTAATGAATAACTTCAAAATACAGATGCATCTAAACTCAGTTTCATGAGCATTCCAAAATAAGCTATGCCCTATGCTGGCATAGATTTATGGAATCTTTGTACTGGTTACAGAGTATTCAGTAATTGTTCTGGTTGAGTTTCCACATCTTTAGTTATATCAAACCATGTTCTTGGGTCTTCTAGTTCAGGCACCTGATTTAGTAATTACTCAGCAAAGCCATACAGACTCACCCTGCTCTCTTTGCTGAATGTCTCACGTGGACTGCAGAGGATTCAGTGTCCCCAGACTGTGTTGATCCAAAACAAAGGAAAAAAGGAAAAATGTAGAGCACACTTCCTCATAAAATAAAAGCCACTGTTTATTGTAAATTAAAGTTTTTGAAGATATTTTTAGTCAAAAAAAAAACCTTGAATATAGCTTCAATCCAAAAATACACCATCTAAAACCTGTCAGGGTCATGTAGACGTTAATAGCAGAGGTTCTTTAAACCATTTGAAGATGTTAATAGCCTTCATGATTTTTGAATTTTTTTTAGGTGGGACAATTTCACTTGTTTAAGACTAAACTTCAGACAGAAAGACCCACAAACAAACAGCAAATGAAAGCCGCTGCACTAAAGGCCTGGCAAAGCATTAATGGGGGAATGTAATAAAAGTTGCTAACGGAAAAAATATTCACAATGCGAAAAGTTATACCTCTGTGTGAAAAATGTTGCCTTTGTTTGAATTTAATATAGCTTTAGCGACCACATCCGACAGTGGAAGAAGGTTTGCGAATTTTATAGTTAGCGCCAGTGCGCAGTGAATGTAATAAAATTTCTTACTGAAAAAGTTGTTACGTTTGCTCCAAAAGATTACGACACCTTCAAGCACTTCTTAAAAATGGGCAATGCGCAATTAAAATTCGCAATGTAATAACAGTTTAAGGAAGAGCATTACATTAGGAAATTAGACTTTTTATTCTTGATTGTGCAAATTGTTTTGTTGTTTGCGACTTTTATTACATCCCCCCATAAAAAGAAGGGAACCCAGAATCTGGTGATGTCCATGAGTTCAAGACTTCAGGCTGTCATTGCCAGCAAAAGGTTTTCAACCAAGTATTAGAAATGAACATTTTATTTTCATTTTTTTAATTTGTCCAATTACTTTTGAGCCCCTGAAATGAAGTGATTGTGTTAAAAAAAGGCTTTCGTTCCTCACATTTTAATGCAATCTTTTTTTTCAACCCACTGAATTAAAGCTGATAGTCTGAGGTTCAACTGCATCTGAGTTGTTTCATTTAAAATTCATTGTGGTAATGTACAGAACCAACATTAGAAAAAAATTGTCTCTGTCCAAAGATATACGGACCTAACTGTAAGTATATGTAGTATAAAAGAGATGGTGATAACCAATCAATTACAAGAGTAAATGATAACAAACTCTGCTTTCTCCCTTGGCTACATGCTCATTAAGACCCTTTACCTTTGTTTTTGCTAAACAACGACTTAGTATAAAAATCTTAGCAGCTCATAGATATCTTTGTCATACTCAATGACAAATGAGGGACATTCTAACCTACAAAATATGCCCATTGCGAACAAATACAGTATTCCTTGCTAAAAAAAAAATATTTATTTGTGCATATTTAAATAGTTTTCTGAACCTGCAGTGTCTCATCTTCCTATGAAAGGCACACTACGGGGCACATTTACTTAGCTCGAGTGAAGGAATAGAATAAAAAATACTTCGAATTTCGAAGTATTTTTTTGGCTACTTCGACCATCCAATTGGCTATTTCAACCTTCGAATACAACTTCGAATCGAACGATTGTAACTAAAAATCGTTCGACTATTCGACCATTCGATAGTCGAAGTACTGTCGCTTTAAAAAAAACTTTGACCTCCTACTTTGCCACCTAAAACCTACTGCTCATCAATGTTAGCCTATGGGGAAGGTCCCCATAGGTTTTCTAGCCAATTTCTGATTGAAGGAATTTCGTTCGATGGACGATTATTCCTTCGATCATTCGATTGAATGAATAGCACTAAATCCTTCGACTTCGATATTCGAAGTCGAAGGATTTAACTTCGATAGTCAAATATCGAGGGTTAACTGACCCTCGATATTCGACCAATAGTAAATGTGCCCCTACATGTTGGTATTTTGTATCAGTATGTGCCAGTGTGTAATTAAACATCTTTCTATAAAAGATGTTATTGTTGTATTAAAAAAATGTCACTGTTAAGCAGGTCTTAAAAATGTGCAGTAGCTATTGTAATACAGTCTAATGAACAATAATACCACGCCAATGTGTTCTACGTCAGCTGGATTTCTGCGTAGATCCATGAAAAACAACTGGACACATGCTGTAACTTCTTTCATGATGAATGATCTACAACATAAAACAAGGGCCTTTGCCCGCATCAGTCACCAATATTGTAAATCAACAAAAAAGTAAAACAAAATGAAATGCATTGCTTAAAATGTGTGAATTGAGTTCAGAAAGAGAGCGTGGCCTAATGGGAAAACATCTGAGTAATTTTAGAACGAACTCCAGCCAAAGATCCTCATGGGATCCAGTCTTTATTAAAAAAAAATAATAGATTTGTTTTGATAAAAATGTGAGATGGATTAATGTCTTTTTTATTTAAAAACATTTAATCTAATTATTTCATAGCTATGGTCTTTCTTTCTTTCTTTCTTTCTTTTTCTTTCTTTCTTTATTTCTTCTTTCACAGAGACTATTATAGATGAGCACACATAGTTACAATATACAGTTAAACATATGAATTAATTTATTATGTATCAGCGAATCATTGTCTAGCAGGAATTGGCTAAGCTTTGGAGCAAAATGAAATTCTGGAAACTCACATGTTAAACTTGCAATTAAATATATATGTTAAAAATTTACAGGATCCTAGTAATGAAATATAAAGCTACAAGGATCACAAAACAGACCATGTTTATATTTACCCTGTTACTGTAGCAACAATGATTACCACACACATACTTGCAAGCCATTTTTGGTTACATTAATCCAAAATATATCTCTGCTTAGAGCAGGGAAAATAGTTACACATTATTTAATGTTGTTGGCTGTGATTTTTTCTTGCTGCTTCAATATTTATTTATACTCCTTAAATTGATCGTGACATTAATGGCCTTAATCTGTGACTCGTGGAATGTGATTACTTTTGGTAATTACATCACTGCACACATATAAAACAATCACAGTGTTTATAGAAAGTCTACAGCCCCTTAAGGCGGTTTTCATATTTTGTTGTTATTTTGTATCAGATTGGAAAAAATGAGCCAGTGCGTACTGCAAAATAAATTCCAATATCCGTAAACAGTATATACATTTAAAGGGTTGTTGTTAGTGCCAGGGTAAAATTTATATTTGGAAAACTATCTGCCCAACCCACCTGAAAGTGTGACAGAGTACACAATTGTCATGAGAGATGCCTAGTCAGCACCAGATCTAGTAACCCTAAGAAATTAACAAGCAAATAGAAAAAATATTATTGGATGCTATGGGTTCCTAGATCTGCTACAAGCTCAGTCTAGTTAAATTATAGCCCGATCCTGTTTAATTATAACTCTCTTTCGTTGTTTCTAATTTTCCTTATGCTGCACTGCTTCTCCACTTCTTACATCTTGGATCAATGACTCAACTTCTCACCCAACTCATCACCTGCTTTGGTCTTTTTTAGATCTATATATATAAAAAAGAGAACCAGCACTCCTCTATTTCAGCTGTTTGTTAAACATTTTTACACAGTATTGAAATGAGTCTTGAAAACTTTGTCTTAGTTCATTTTCCCTAAATCAATTAATACTCAATGTAATAAATCAATTCTCTTTCTACAAATGGTCATGTAAGTACATCTTTGTTTAAAAAAAAAGAATGTTTGGAGTAAACAAAGGTCAGGAAAAAATGTTACTAGTTTAAACTGGTTGTTGTTTAAAATACTTAAAAAACTGCTTTCCTCTGTTTAGTTTTTTTTCTGAAAATCAGATTTTAGCGGTTTTAGAGGTCTGAAACCACGGCTAAACTCAAAAACGCTAAAACTACAAAAGTCATAGCATTTATTAAAAATGAAGCTGAATGATGTGCTTAATAATACGAATACCCAGAAAACCTCTAAGAATTTGAGTTTTCAGAGAATTCCTATTAACAAAAACTGAAAACCTCTAAAAGCCTGAATTGATTTAAAGGAACAGTAACACCAAAAATGAAAGTATCTTAATGTAATGAAAATATAATGTACTTTTGTGCTGCACTGTGCACAATTTGATTCTTTAGAACATTTCTGTTATCTACTGTGTATCCTGTGCTTGAATAGCTGCCCCATGACCACATAGCAACTTGTTTATATAAACTACAGCTATTTTTCTGAAGCAACCACATCAGTTTTGCTAGTGCAGGGCACCAGCACATATTATTGGCATTCCTTTAAAACACTTTAATTTTTTGATGTTATTGTTCCTTTAAAGAGGTCCAAAAGGATCAGAGCAGCTCCCATTGACTTCTATAGGACCTAGACAACTTTTACCTGGCAAAGTTTTGTATTCGTGGCTTTCGTGGTTTTTATACATAATAAATATCAAATTTTTAGAGCTTTCTAAAAAAAAATGAGAAAAGCACAAATTTTTGGAGATTCGTGGAAATAAATTTTAATTCGTAAATGAGCCACTTAGTCTTTCACCTGCCTGTTCAATTTCTCAGTCCAAAATCATTCTATATAAAGTTGGTCTTCCAGTTTACAAGTTTGATTTAGTTACTTGAAATTAAATTGAAAAAATGTTTTCAACTATTGTGCATAGCCTTCAAAGTAGAGAAAACTCTATTAACAAATGAAACCACCACCTTTGGTTCCTTTAAAAACACAGAGTTGGACAGGTTGTAATATTCTGTCTGTGCAACAAACACACAAAAATCATTATTCACCCATGTAAAATTGGTTTCTTTAGATCTGATTAATAATACTGTAGACAACACAGTCATGGTTCATACTATGTTGTTATTGCAAAGAAGACAAATTCCTTATCTAAAAAATTATATAGTCCACTTACATTAAGGGCAGGACTACACTGGCGTTTTCGGTGCGATCCGAAGCGCTGCGCAAAAACGTAGGCGGCGTCGGATGCGACGGAAATAAGGTAAGATCTACAAACCCCTTACACATTTATATTGAACAGTAACAACTCTGTGCTCTGCTCCTCAATGAGTCAATTTTCTGCTCATGAAACATACTATTTGTTTTTTTTTTCATCTTAGGCAGCAACATTCAGATTCCCCTTTCCAATGCTTTGTTAGTTTTGGCTGCTGTTGAGCATCAGTAACTGAAGACTGGGGGTGTGTAACCCTGTTATGCCAGCTGTCTAAAACCAACACACCTGCAGCAGTTCAGCAATGCAGCTTGAGTGCTTAATTTAGAATTTAGAATCTCCCTCCTATGACATAATTGGTTGACTTAAGCTTAACACAGTTTTGACACAGATACAGCTGTAAAAACTACCATCTCCGTGTCAGTATTTTGTCAATAAGATAACCTGGATGAATAAACAAAAAACATTATGTAGCTAAGCATTTAAAATGTTTCCAATCAAAAAAAATACTAACCATTTTGAATCTGTAAATATGAAACATTTTATTTGTACAGCTGCATACTCTTTCAGGGGCAGATTTATTCGACCATTGAATTTAAATACTTTGAATTGGAATTCAAACTTTTTTCATTGAATTTGGGTATTTTGCGGTCGAAGTAAAATAATTCGATCAAACGATTCTATTGTACGATCAGACGATTTTACTTTGTCTTTAAAAAATTTAGAAAAATTCTGTAGAAGGTCCCCATAGGCTAACATAGCACTTCGGCAGGTTTAATTTGGCAAAGTATTGAAGTCGAAGTTTTTTAAAGAGACAGTACTTTGATTATCAAATGGTCGAATATTCAAACTATTTTACTTCTAATCGAATTTGAAGTCAAAGTCGTAGTATCCTATTCGATGGTTGAAGTATCAAAAAAATTACTTTGAATTTCAAATTTTTTAACTTCGAAAATTCCCTTGAATATACTTCGACCCTTGATAAATCTGCCCCTCAGACTCTGGGGTCTACTAGAGAACATTGTAAATGATATGCAGCTCCAGGCAACATATTATAATTTCTATAGATTATGCAGTAATTTAAACACTTTAACTATAACTATGAAGACTGAAAATGCATTTTTCTTATTAAATCCTCTGGTTGCTCCTCTAGAAGCAAAATCTTGGCATTGATCATTACAGCTCTTTACTTCTTGCACCTTCACATATTGCCTATAAACTCCACATACTGCATATTGAATATTATATCTGAAAATTCTATTTCCATTAGCTTACAAGAAGTAATTCAGTTTTAGTCATTTTCTAACCAATACAACACATATACGTAGTATTAATTTTTACAATAACTATTACTATTTGAATGTATTAAAAAAGTGCCAACATATTTTTTAGTACTGTACAATATAATTGCATATGCATAAATACATATGCTGCTAGTTGAAGCTTACAACCTTAAAGAAAAAGGGTGTATGAGACACAATTTCTAGGGTTAGGTAAGATAAGCAGTTAGCACGATGATAGATATGGCATTGAGTATTGCAATAGACTGAAGTGGTTACAGTCTTTGGAGAGGTAGGTAAAACCAAATAGCAAGTTGCACTAGTAAATAAAATCAATATGAGAATGTGAATGAAATGGTGGCATCTTTTGTGATGAATTGTTGTATTTTATAAATAGGTTACTGAGTATGAGACGCTAAAAAAAAATATAAAGAACAAGGATATCCAGAATCACTAGGGTTCCAATATGTTTGGCAACCCCAACTAAATTTAATCACTATGTTTTACTCTGGACAAGTGCTACTTTTAAATAAAAAATTTTTGAAAGCGCAGAGTGGGAGGGGATGCAGCATCAGGGCTGCTGCCTCAGACGGCAGCAGCACCTAAGACAATGCTGTATGTTTAGGCCCTGAAAGGGCAAGTTGTAAGTTTGATAAAAAATATACAAACATACATCAAACTCCTCCAACCTAACTTTACATTCCTTTTGGAGACACACTTTGTGGACTATATGGAGGTTAATGTAACACCTTGTATGCCATACTCTATAAAGCTAATTATACTAAACTCATTAGGAAGCTAACAGTGGATCTTCAAGAGTGGTCGCAAAATGGCATCTCATGGTTTGGAAGAATCTACAAGACCAAAATGACATTGATGTCAAGCTACTTTACAAATTACTCACTTTACCAGTAACGGTCAGTGTTAAATACCTTAAATATCTCCAAAATAGATTGAATAAATTAATCTGGTCCGGTAAACTCCCACAGGTAAATAAACTCATCTTATACATGCCCATTCAAGGCATAACATTCTCCAGAACTTCCAGTAACCCTAGCTTCATAGTATACTCATCCCCATACACAATAATCCACTCTTTCCTCCTCAGCCATTAGGTGGTGGAAAGACAATCTCATTCTTAAGGTCGGGGATCTTCTCCTCTCTACTGGAGTTAAAGTCAGTCAATACATGCAATTTGCTCTGAATATGCCAGACGGAGAAATATACCACTACACCACTTTATAAAAATAGTTAACTCCTCCTTTAAGAGCCGTCAACCATCAATATTGGAAACTTGCTGCTGGCAAGTAGAACTGAAAGGGACGCTCTAGTTTTTTTAAAAAATGAATACTATTCCAAATTTTGACACCCCACTAAAATACATGATGAACTGAGAAAGAGATGTGTGACGAAACGAGTGGAATCAAATATAGGATACTATATCTAGGATTTCCTCTAACATAGCTATTAAAGAATAAGCTTATAAAGTAATGAGAAGATGATATGGAAGCATAAAATCCCCACCCCTCTGACAGATGTGGGGAATTTTTTACATACTTGGTGGACATGCCCAGTTGCAACTGCCTATTGGGAAAATATTTTTAGACTCATACATGGTATATTCGACAAAACAATACAGAAAGATATCTTTCTAGCCTTATTACTCTTTCCACTAAAAATCTGAACAAGCCACAAAATAAGCTGTTGTCCCAAATTTTAGCAGTGGGCAGAATTAATTTGTCAAAACAATAGTTACAAAAATCTATCATGAGTCATGGGATAGTAGAGAGAATAAACACAATGCAGAACCATTTTATTAACCATTTTTTCATTTTTAATGTTGCTTTGTTTTTTCTTTTAATTCCACATACTAACATTCCCTATACCCAAACTGCATTGTTAATGATGTTAAAGTTTCTATCTCAACTCAAAACATGATGCCACTATAATATAAGTGTGTAATGGATCACATGCACAAATAAAATAGATTTAAAAAAAAATCTGAATATAAAAAGTACAGAATAAATGCTTAATGATCCAAATAAAAAAATCTAAAACCTCTACAAATTCATGCTTTTCAGACAATTACTATCAAAAAAAATCCAGAATGGCTACAGGATAAGCGCAGCTCCCCTAGACTTCCCTAGGACCTTAATTGCTTTTACTTGTCAAAGTTTTGTATCACAGTTTTTCATGGTTTTTACACTTTATAAATCTCAAATTCAGTTTTAGAGACATTTGAAAAAAAAAAAAGCATGATAATTTTTATAGAAAAAATTCAATTTGTGAAAAAAATAGAAGCCCGAATGGTAGTTAAAAGGCTCCTTAGACTTGCACCTACATAAAAGTGTAAAATTTTTTGATTTTTTTACTGTACAAGTGGTCTACCCTATGGATGAGTGAGAAATCCTGGTAAGATTGTGTCACAGCACTTCTATAGAAAGTTCCTCATTTTGGTACAATTTTTCTTAGCAATGCAATTCACTGGGTGGTGCTTAACATTCCGCCAGAATTTCTCAGAAACAAAATACCCAGGTCAGGGTAGATTCATGGATGCTGAGAAAATGGAGAGAATGTAAGAGAAGAGGGTGGTAAATGTGCAAAAGTGCTGAGATATCATGGAGTACTAATAAGCAGGCATCCCCCATATGTAATAAAAGGCACAAAGTTTGCCCAGGAACCCAAATTTTTAAAAAAGTCAGAGCTAATAAAAGCTCAGGGGAAAAAATATGATGACATTTTTTTATAGTGTAGTATTTACTAACAGAGTTGCAGTTCCACAACCAAAATAATCTCTTTGGTGCAGTTACCCTTTACGATTCACCACGTGTGGCTATTAGATGGTTACTTACAGACGTTTAAGTCTAACATATGCACATCAAGATTTGCAGAAAATGAAGCTGTAGAATATTCTCTCTAGCTGGAGGAGGTTAAAAGGCGCAAATATAGTGTAAAATCCTTTTTATTTTGTAACATTAAAAACCAATTGGTTCAGTAGATAAAATAGTCATAACATCTCTTTCAATGCAAGTCGGTGCTGTTGCAAGTATCTCCAGTGGTTTGTGTTTTAGGTTCCGACCAGCGTTGCCTCCACTCGTTACTTCCTGGACGCTTGGATATGACGTCAGCCGCCTATGCCTTACGCGTTTCGTAGCTTAGCGATTTCATCAGAGGCTTTGCCCAGGAGCAATAACCCATAGCAACCAATAAGATGCTTGATTTATACATGTGACCAGGGAATTCTACCTGCTGAACAAAACAATGGGGCAGAGGTTACTAAGATTGCATTTAAAGGGGAAGTAAAGGTCAGAAAGGAAAGACAGATGTGTTAGTGTTTGGTTAAACAGTGGGTGCGATTGCAGAGTTAAAGTAGGATCACAAGACATGAAAGGTTACAGAGTAGACATAAAGGGCATTCAGTTAAGCAGATGGACAGTTAAGAGGATCAGTCTGAACAATTTAATTTTTTGTATAGATTTTGCTCAGAAACAACTACATTAGAGAGAGGGGTGGGGAAGTGTAAAGTAAGGAATTAAAGTGATACTGATACGTTCCTATAAAAATCATAGGAACGTGTCAGTATCGAGTAATTGCTGCACCCAGAATATTTTCCCTCAAAGCCACCCCCAGCCCCGCAAACCTGCTTTGACCCGACCTTCCAACACTGCTAAAATACATTCTGTGCAGTTTCAATGATGCTGGGCTGGGGGCGGCGAGATTTTTCCATAGGCTAATTACGAAATAAAACAGGTCTTCGGCCTAAGGAAGGTTTGCTCCGCCCCCAGCGTCACGGAAGCAAGGCAGAAGATCTGTTAGTAGTGTGAGTGTGTCAGCTGCGCAAAGGTTTGCAGGGCTTTCAGGGAAAATATTCCGGGTGCAGCAACTACTTGATCCTGACACGTTACTATGATTTTTATAGAAACGTGTCAGTATCGTTTTATTGGTCAAGAAATGTTGTGCAAATTTTTAGTGTCTTAATGATTGAAGTTTAACATTCAGCTGTAGAAAGAAACACAAATAGAGTCCAGTTGCTTCCAGGAGTTGGTTACCCATGCCATAGTATATTCAGTACTTTGTATATCCATTGGTCACAGCCTGTTTGAGTTGACAACTGACTCTGACTCTACAAATATAAAACCTACCCAGAGGTGCCCAGATGTACTTACGAGATATCCATGCAATTAAATGCAATTTCAGAGCGTCATATATATCAAAAATATCAGCTTCCCAAAGGTTCAAATGCACATAGCTGGTCGAGAAGGGGTAGATCTGTTCTAATGCTGTATGTCATTGTTTTGGGTTGTTTGCCTATCCCTGACTGAGAACACTAAATTGCAAACAGTTCTCACATTTCCTGATACAATTTTGTCATACTTTTGTGTATGCCATTATCATTTTGACACTGATCTCTATTCCACATTACGTTATTTTGCTGTTTCTGTGACTGATGCGAATGTAATCTGAGTCCTAACTATTTGACTTTTGTAAATATCTGTTAGTGTTGTCATGCAGCTACACAACTGTGCATAATTCTCCATGCTAAGATATATTTTTGACTAGAAATGTAGTGCACTGGTAACTGATATAGAATTGAATATGAAACACATGTAAAAGGTATAGTTACCTGTAATCTTGTGACTTTAAACTGTTTTGGGGGAAAGTAATAAAAATATTTGCAATGTGAAAAAGTTTGCCTCTGTGTGATTGATTTTCCTTTGCACAAATTTAATATAGCTTTTGGCGACCACTACCAACAGTGAAAGAAAGATTGTGAATTGTATCGTTTGTGCCAGTGTGCAGTATATTCAATAAAAGGTTTTATTCAAAAAGGTACGCTACCTTCAAGCAAGCATTCAAAATGAGCAATGCACAATTAAACCATGCAATGCAATAACAGTCAGTGAAGAATATTCCATTGCAAAATGCAAACTTTTATTCTTCTTATTTTTTTTTTAAGTTATAACCGTTGGGGCAGATTTACTATTGGTCACTATGCAAATGGTCTTTAGCATTCAATGATAACAAATCCAGCTGATTCCCTGTGGGTTGATCCAATTTTAACGAATAACTGGTAGACTTCCTGGAATGTGCAACCACAATTACCACAATGTGAATTTGCGCCATATCAATATTTTGCTTGTGTCTTGATTAAAATAGGGTACAAGTGGCAGCTACCATTTTTAGCTTGGGAATTTAGAGCAGCTGTTTCCTTGTCTTATTTTCTGGGTGCAAGCCTGGTGTGCATTGTTATAGATCATAAGGCTCATTTACAAATAGTGGTATGGTCACAGTTTAAAAGGAAGAGAAAGACCTGAGCCATCTGTATCAATACTTCAATTACACTTAAAAAATATGTATTGGCTGATTTGTGATCCTTCATGAAGCACCTTCAGGCAAATTGGTATTGACTGCAGAAAATTGCAAGTGAGTTCAGAATTTACCTTAAAATGATAAATAATTAGCCTTAACATCTCCTTTGACAAAGTGTTGAAGTGGGAAACATATGTCAGGCACATTTTTAACTTAGTAGGGAACATAACTTTTTAGTTATGCAATTATATTTGCGCTTCTTTTTTGTGGCTAAACATTTCTTGGGTGTGATCAGGTTTTTCAACAGAAAGTCAACTCAGGTCTTTCCCTTTCTTTTCCCTTAAAAGTGGGTTGTAAGCACACTGGGGTACAAATTCTAAGTCATCTCATGTGATCTGACCTTTTTGTCCCTTTTTGTGATATACTTCATTCATCTCCATTGTACCTTTTTTGACACATTATAATGATACCTGGTAGTTTAGTGGGGGGGGGATGCCCACATTCTTCTGCTTTGGCACAAACTTACTCTTAGTCAACTTGGTGTTCCTGACGGCTTCACTCTTGGTCCAAAATTCAAATATTTAAAGACGCCTTGTCCGTTTTTCATTGCCCAGTATAAGTTTATGGTTAGATAGTTCCTGGGTGTGATTCTGGTTTGATTTACTGTTCCTAGACCCTTGCCTGTCCTTGACTATTCCTGTATTTTGCCTGAACAGACCATTGCCTGTTTACTGACTATTCTTCTGGGTCCTGATTCTCTACTGTGTTGCCTGACTGGTTATTGACCCTTGTCAAACAAGTTCCTGTTCCCTTGACTGCACAGATCTCTCGCCTTTTTCATTCTCTTACTTTAAGTCCGGACGACATCCAAGTAGCGCAGGGCCCCTCCAGATGTGAAATGCAACTGCTATAGACAGAAGCATGAGCCATAACCGGAACCTTAGCGTCTGTTCTGGATTTTGGGATACCAAATTTAACACACATGAGCTAGATCTGAGCAGTGTACCAAATTGCTCATGTTACCAAACTGATCTCAAAACAATTCCTTTGACCAAACTAACTTTGGGATACATTTATATCCACATATGCTTTTGCATCGGTGTTATATTATTTTCTTTTTGCACCCTAGTGTCTAATTTAAACGTTCATGCAGCCTCACATATTTTATCATTTATTTAAATGAAAGTTATATTTTATTTTGCAACATGCATGAGGAATGAAAAGGTGTCACTTATGATCAGTCCTTTGGGGCCCTTTTTTTGACAGCAGTAATCATTCTAATGTGTTACTGCATATATCATTCTTGCCTTACTTTCATGGATTTATGTTAACAGGTGATTTTTGTCCCTCAACATAATCACTCTTATACAGCTGTGGAAATAAACTTCCCTTTACAAAACAGTGTGAATTTGCATATTATTGAAACATGGCATCAGTCATTAACTCTCCTCCACCCAAAATTCCTATTCCAACAATGCTTTGCATTTTTGTGATTAATGTGCTTAAGCAGGAGGAGAATAACAGAAACTAGACATTGTGGGAATTGGTGTCTTTGCTGGAGGAGAGCAGATTTCAGAGATCTCAGTATAACAGGTTTATGGAAAATAGATGTCATACCTGATGGTGGTTATGTCTCAATCATTTTATGATTATAACTCTGCACACAAGTACAAAATATTGTTCACGTTAAACTTATCTTCAAAGCACTGGGGAGATGGCTGCACATTGCAATTATTTTTTATTCAGTGATCAGTTTATATATCTTCTATAGTTTTATCTTCCTCTCCTGTCTTGTTCCAGGTTTCAAATGCGGTTCACTATTGCTCTGTTAGGCTACAATTTTTTTATTATTGGGTAATGTTTTGTTATTTATTTTCTATTTAAACCCTCTTTTATTCATTTTCTAGGCTCTCATTCAAATGGCTGCCTGGTTGCTAGGGAAAATTGGACAATAGCAATGCTCAAAAAACACACATCCAAAAAAAAATGTTGGTAACCCCCCTGGTAAATTACATCTTTAACTTTTTCCCTTGGCCATTGCTTCTTTTAAGGAAAAATGCACTGGCCCCGGAAAAAAAGACCTGTGTGTACACAGTAAATACATGGGACAGGTTATCCAGAATGCTCTGGACCGGGGGATTTCTGGATAAGGGGGCTTTCTGTAATTTGGATCATCATAGCTTAAGTTTACTAAAAATCATATAAACAGTACATAAACCCAATGGGATTGGTTTGTCTCCAATAAGGATGAATTATATCTTTATTAGGACAAGGTACGGTTTTAATATTATAGAGAAAAAGTAAATAATTCACATTTTTACAAACTATTTAATTAAAATTGAGTTTATGAGAGATGGCCTTCCTGTAATTCAGAGCTTTCTGGATAATGGAGTTCCTGACAACAGATCCCAGAGTAACAGCTAAACATTTTAATCTTCTATGCATGCTCCTGTCTGTGTCTGAAAGGGAGAACCAGACTGGGAAAAAACATGGTGATTCAATTCACTCTTGGGTGCTTAACATATTGGCACTCCACAGTGAATCAAAGTTTCCTTGCTCTTTAATATAATGGTGAACTACCCCTTAATAATTAAAAATGCAGAAAAAGGGGCAAAGTGCAGCATTGTTCCCTCAAGGAAAGATTGCTCTTAATGCCTGCTTCCATGGGAATATACATTGTAAAATGCAGTGACTAAAGGGATTTATATTTTATACCTGTTTGTGACACCATCAATACTGTATCAAATCATAGTATCTGCATGTCCATGGACACAAGAAACAGTCTTGACAGTTCCATTGATTGTACCTCACTGATGGTAAATGTGAGAAATGGTCGGTTTTGTTTATAGTGATTAAAAAATAACAAAACATTATGCATGTGAAGCATTTTTAATTATCTTTTTGAGGCACTCTAATGGATATTAAAAGTAATCCAAAATCACTCACTTCATTTGACTTCTGTTCCTTCCAAAACTTAAATCCCAAACATTCAGCGATTAACTCGTTCAACTAAAACGTCTTTGGTATATATTCTGTTTTACCTTAATTTATGACCTGTAATCTCTTTTTGATATGATTAAGTGCTGACCTAAACTGCATAAAGAATTAAGAGTGCACTAAGTGGAAACATATTTTGAATTTGGCTTCTAAAGTAATATTCGTAAATCCAGAGCTGAAAATGTGCCATATTAACAGTAGAGAAAATCCACTAGTCAAAATGTACCTAGGCACACAAATTCAATTCAATCCAAAGTATGATGCGTTATATTGGCCATCATTTCTTTAGACTGTTTGAAGGTGATGACATAAACCGTGTGTTTTACCCCTATCTGTGCTGGATAAATCTTCTCCATGACATTAGACTGGCTTTGATAGGTTAAAAATGATAGAATTCAACATAATTTAAATTATATATGCATCACAGAATGATGTCACCAGGAATCAAAATTTGTTCTGGGAGGTGCTAAAGTTGAACTGATTCTGACAGAATATTATGCATGATTCATATGGTTTAGGAGTAAGTATGTAGAGCTGAAATTTGCATCACTGCAGCAAGAACAGACTGGAATAAAATGTGTGACGAATTTGTAATTGTCTATGTGATAGGAAAATACTTTTTCAGGGTATCTAGCTTTCCAAGCTAAACAGTGCAGTAATATTTTATACTACTTTTAATGGCTTATAACCAGACAGTCAAAGTAGCTGAAATAAAGCCGCTGCCATCATATTAGATTTGGGACAGGAGAGCATTTCAAACTCCAGCTACTATAACCCAGCTCTTTTTCTTTTTACCCTCATGAAACTCCTATGGTATGCATTCACTATACAATATGTGTGTGTGTCCATGAGACACACTTGTTATTGCCTTTACACACCCAAGAACTTAACAAAAATGTAATTACAGGCATTATTTTTCATAAAAATATGTTTTGTTAGTCTGTATCTATGTTTTAATTTATTGAAACTCATAGGGACAATTCTGAATCATAGTTCTCACTAGACAGTTTCCTTAATAACATAACAATGTGCCATAGGTAGCAGCATGTTTCTATTAGAAAATGTGGTCGCATTGTCGATGGAAGGTCAGAAAATGTGGTCATTTGACCATAAGAATGGTTGTTAGATTGTTTGGATTTAATTAATGGAACAGTGGACATTTTTATCACTTGAGTTCCTTTATAGAAGGAAAAATGCCCATTGTTCACTGATTTGAGCACAAAAATGTGCACCCAACTCTTCTTATGGGCATCCAACATCTTACTGATTAAAATATAAGGAGGGATTTTCAAAGACCCCAGACAGAAGTGCAATAGCAAAGCAGTCCCTAATGTTATTCAGGGAGCACTTCTGTCCACGGGCAGAGAGGACTACGGAGAACAGAGACCTGCATCACTTCATCTAGTGTGAAAATCAGGGTGTAAAGTGCAGTAACATAGTGGATTGCAATTTGCAACCTTCATTTCAGGTTGTAAATGACCCCTATTGTGTACATAAATATTTACCTGACATGGTTCAGTGTAGTCAAGCCAAAGCTTTAAAATCTGTGTTTATAGCCATAAACTATGCAGGCAATGTGAATTAATTGAAGTGAATAGTTGTCACAATTTTGTTATGAGCACCAATTTTTAAACACGCAAAAACTATTTTTTCTCACTCCAAATGCATTAATGTTAATGGCCGTTTTTTCTTGTGGCAACTTTTTTGTCTCACCGATTTTTTGTCTCCCCTACTTTTTTGTCCAAATGCATTAAAGACAATGGCCGTATTTTCTAATGGCAAGTTTTTTTCATTGTGGGGAAATTTTTTGCTGCAATTGTTTGCCATAGTTTTGTGAAGAAATTCAGATGGCGACTTTGCCACAAATCCATGCCTGGTTAAAAAAAGTTGACCATCACTACTCAATACCGATTATGCTAAACTGTGCTATGCTTAGTTTACAGTATTACGTTTTAAGTACTAATGCTAAGTACTGTATGTACTACTGTATGTTAAGTGCTATTATTATGAGTGTGCCTTGATGTGTCCAAGCAACACATGTAAATGCTACAGTACATGAAGTTCTTGAATTTAGCCATATCCCAAATAAATTGCTAGATTTGCTGTATTGATTTTAAGTTCAAATTCAGATTGTAATTGTTTCATTTGCAACAGAACAATGGTTTAATCTGCTGTCAAATGAAGCACAAATGCATAAATTGAGTTAGTGGGTGCAGTACATGACAGATATAGAACTTTAAACAATGGATTAGTTGGACATGAAACGAGCCAAACAACCCAAAAATGTGCTGCAGAGTTAAAACCTAAATTATAATTAAGAAATAAGTCCAATCTGTACAAATATATACATAACCTTTAGGAATCTGAAACATATTGGTTTCTGTTTTCTCTCTGATAGGAGGTTAAGAAGTGAACAACACTGATTGTTGTTTCTGAAAACTCAGCCAGAGAAAATAATTGAAATTCTTTGCAAACTATCATCATGTATTCTTTTCTCCAAATAAAACATGGTATGTAGTATAAAGAGCATTCTTTAAGGTTGGGGGCCTTATTTTGTTTTTACATCAATTTTCCCTGTTCAGAACAAAATGTAAAGTATTTACTGATAAAAGAGATAATACAGAAATGATGAATCTCTCTTTTTGCCCAGGCATTCGCAGCAAATTTGGCCAGCTCATAAGCTAACTGCTATTTTTTTTTATTGTAGCATAGTTTTTTTTCATGAGGTCAGGCCAACCACATATACAGTATCTATAGCATCCCAACCAAACCCTATGATGGTAGGTATGCCTTTAATAATTTCAGGTGTTCAGTTTCAGTTGAAAATAATAATCCTGTAGGAGTTTAACTAATTAGGGCCACCATTTAGAGTTTGCCTTTATGGTAACCTTAGATATCCCCCCATGTCTTTGATATCATTCACCAGGTCTCAACCACACTGCCTCCTGTGACTTAAAGTGATACTGACATTAAAAAATGAATTTTAGCATATGAATGTACATTAAATGTTACCTATAGGTCATGGTGATAATTTTTTGCTGAGAGGTTTGTTTTTGTATATAATTGTTAGTTGAAGTTCCTAAGCCTGACTCTCTGACACTCTGACTTTGCCAACCTGACTGTCCCATCTCAGCCTGTTAGTTACAGTTTCCAATGCTAACGGACTCCTGCTGCACAAATATGGCAGCCCCCTCATACAGGAACATGGGGGATCAGACAGGTAATGTAAAAGCATCATGCAAATACTTTATGGCAAATTTAGAAGTAGCTTGCAAAGCCAATATTATAATAGATGTAAAAAAAAAGTTTAATTTTAGGTGTCAGTATCTCTTTAAGTAGGAGGAGCAGCAGCTGGTATGTGGCAGGTCCTTGGTTCCATACAGGGAGTTCCTGACAGTGCTAAATGACAATATAGGTTGATTTTGATTTTACTATAAACACATTTTTAAACAGATTTTTAAATGTAATTATTATTAACAGATTGTAAAATATAATTTTTGTAAAATGGAAAACTAGCTTTTTCGTTAAGGGGCATATTTACTAGCACAAATTGTTACCTTTTGATGAGTTTTCTTTAAAAAGACAATTCATAGTGACATCAGCAATTTACTAAAAGTCAAGTAATATTTCATTATCGAAATACCTTATCACTGGAGAACTTTCACTGCTTTTCACCAGACAAATTTTTGCTCAAACGATCTTAAAGCCGCTTGTGTGAAAATTGCAATTTGTTAACCTTTTCAACAAAATCTATTCAATGTTCAAATGAATTGAAACAAACAATATAATCATAGCTTATTGATTGTTTGTGCTTCATCACAGTCATAAATATATGCATATGGTGCAATTTTTTTATAAATAGCTTTTTTTCAATGTTGCCGTTGAACTATAACAGTAATGATTTCATTAAGCATGTGACTTTGATGTTACTGCTGCTAACAAGAGAGTGCGTTTTTTTTAGAGAGGGTTTTTTGTTATAAACAAATGTTTTAAATATATCTCCTGAGACTTTATAATACTATCCTATAATGTGTACATTATTTCTTACATATATTTACCATAAAAGATTTAATTGTAAAAACAATGAATTATTGTTTACATTTTCTTTAAAGTTATTTACCCTCAAATATATAATGGTAATAAAGTTTGACACCCTTTTTTAACATTTGAAGCTCATGCAACATTTGTTTTAGGGTGGGCTCATGGCCTAGGACAGGGGTGCCTGATCAGTAGATCTCAAGACACTGTCAACAAACAGCTTGTCTACATCACCCTCTTGTTTCATGCTTTATTTCAGATATTTATTGTTAAGGTTACATAAGAAATAGTTGTTTATTAAATATACCAATATAAATTCTCTCATTAATCAATATATTTAAGTAATGCTTTTATGGATGTAGATCATAATGGGACAACATCACTAAAAGTAGACCTCGCATTAGTAAAGTATGGACATTCCTGGCCTAGGACAATACAGGATTTCTGTCTTTATTTAGCATCCTTGAACATTTTTAAAAAGAAGTGGCCAACAATTTCACCCATATCACTAATAAAAACATACATATAATCTTTATATACCCACTGAATTTAAATGGACACAAGAATAAGTAAGTTAACAAAGTTTTGCTGGAAGGAATTTATGCTGGAGAAAATTCATTATCAAATTTTCGCACCAACAAAACATCGCTGTATGTCTACACGCTCTTTTGTTGACAAAATAACATCTTTCTTCATGCACAATGCATGACGTTAGTAAATGTGCCCCTAAATGTTGAATATTGATGTTGCTTGTGAGTCTTACTAATGTGAGCACTGGAATGCTTTGCAATAATATCGTATATACATACATTTTTATTATAGAGCATTTGTAATGAGCATTGCTCAGCATATAAGTGCTTACTTATGAAAAACCAAATAATATGTAGTTGACAACTGGAAAGCTTACAGGTCAATAGAATAAGTGTGTGGTAGGCAGCCTGAGAAAAGTACAGAACGAATAAAGTAGAAGATGCTCATTCTAGAGCCAGGAAATAATCTCTAAATTGTCTCATTAAACATTTTCAGTGTCCAATAAACTAACTTGAAAGCATTTTAGCCTCTCTGCCTCTGTAGCTGCTGGTCCTATTCTTCACTTACTGTCTCATATGTAATTGGACTCATGGCACTAATTAACACATAGCAGCAAGTAGGCATGGGATAAAGACTCTTTTCTAGTATGAATGAAAACGTTTATTGGGTCTTGGTCTCAGCTCAAAATCCAATTAGTAGAGCATATAAAGTAGCATGATGTGAGATGAGGTATTGCAGTTGAAGCAGTTGCTGTTTGGGCACAACACAGATTTATTAGTCGGTAGAAGAATCATGTTGTGATGTGAGGAAATTTTAAGTATTGCTTAAACCACAAATGGCCAAGTAATATTTTAATACGTAAATGTGACTATAGTTTGAACACTTTTGCTTACTAAAATTAATAGCTTGACAATTAAATGACTTAACTCTACAGCATTTAAAATGTGCTAAATGTTCCACACATACAGAAGCATAAAAATACACCTGCCACACCAAAAATGTCACTGGCTGTTAAAAGGATGGAAAATAGTTATTCAATTTTATATTGTAAAATTTTGACATACAGTGAAACCTCAGTTTTACATCCCCTGGTTTTAAGTTTCCCCTTATTTTACACTTTTTTTTTGAGGTCCCACCAATATATAATGCATCTCCCTGGTTTTTCCCAGATTTTACACCATTTTTTCTGGTCCACTGAAAAATGTAAAACGGGGACTGTGCTGTATTAAATATAAAATAATTACATGTATCTACAGCACTATAACCATAATGTTTATGCAAAACATATTCTTCCCAAAGTCTTAACTGTTGAATCATTAATGCCTTTATTAGTCTCTGTATCAAATATTTTTAAAGAGCCTCAACACACCTCTTCTACCTTTTTCCAGCTTTTAAATGGGCCACTTACACCTGCAGCCAAAAATTGTTGCTCTGTTAGGCTACAATTTTATTGTTATTGCAACTTTTAATTACTTATCTTTCTATTCCGGCCCTCTCCTATTTATCTTTCAGTATCTCATACAAACTACTGCCTGGTTGCTAAGGTAAATTAGATAGCAACCAGATAGCTGTTGAAATTGATTCAACAACCACAAAGAATAAAAAAAGAACGTGAATTGCAAATTGTCTCAAAATATCACTGCTAAAAGTTAATTCAAAGGCAAACATTTAAACCATAAAAGTAATACAATATAGACAGTATTTAAAGTTTTGAGTTTTTACTAATCTGCATTTTAAATGAGCTCAGGAGAAATCTCTGCCTACAGTTTTATGGATTACTTTACCCATCATTTCTTATAAGTGACCACCTATTAATCAGTTCGGATGCATACACAGGTATGGCACCTGTTACCCAGAATGCTTGAGACCTGGGGTTTTCAAGATTAAGGAGTCTTTGCCTAATTTGGATATCCATGTCTACTAAAAATCCCAATAGGATTGTTTGCCTTCAATAAGGATTAACCCTTTCCCTGCCAGCCGTTTTGTCCTAGATGCGAACATCTACTGCCAAGCAGTTTTTAGATATTTTGCACTCTTTCACTTTAAGGGCCTTTCCTGGGGTGGTCTTTTAGTTAACCCAGGAAAACAATATATTGTTTTTTTCAGGACAACCTGAACTTTCACAATATGCAAGAATTTTGGTGTAATTCTACTTCTCTAAAAAAATATTGGATTCTAAGTGTCAAATAAAATGAAAAAAATCATGTTGCACGAAGAACAATCACATATATCAGAAACATCATTCATTTTACGTACGAGAACACAGCTGATTTAGAAAGGTCTATGTCTCCTGAACGCGACAATACCAAATATATATAGTTTTATGGAGATTTCTCACTTGTATAGCTCAAAATCTACAAGCAGTACACAACCAAATTTCCAAAGCAACACTCCCCAAACGGCATACTTTTGATTTCAAGGCCAAACATTCCACTAACAGTAGGTTTACCCAAGAAAACTACCCATTACTAGAAAGAACAGATTCTGGTGAATCAAAAATGGGTAGAAATATCTTTGTACTCCAAACCACCAAGTTGCAATTGTTTCCTAAAGTTATAGTGTTTTATAGAAATTGGTGAATTTTTTGAAAAATGACCTCAAAGCTTCCACTCTACAGCAACATATCTCCCACACATCATTAGGTATCAATGTAAAACACCCCAAATATAAAATCCTGGGTCCACTGAACAGTTTGATGCCCAATATGAATAGATGTACCCAAGCACGTGGCATAGGAGGCCCCAAAAGGAAGACCCCCCGTTTGTTCTGTAATTTCAGATACTGCAAAATCAACACATTTACATCGTTTTGGGGGGCGGCAAAGGTAGAAAACAGTACGTTCACCCCAGAAAACCATATATTTTCGGAAAGTACACATTCCCCTGAATCTAAATTGGGTATGCATGTCTTTCTACGCCAAAGTACCAAGCCGCAAATCATTCCTAAATTTGGTGATTTTGGGGACATTTCCAAAAATGACTTCAAAATTTCGACCCTGCAGCATCGTATTACCCACATACTTTTAGGTATCAAGACAAATCACCCCAAATATGAAAGCCTGGGGTCCTCTGAACAGTTTGATGCCCAATATGTATAGGTGTACCCAAGCACGTGGCGTATAGGGGCCCCAAAACGAAGACCCCCATATGGTCTGTCATTTCAGGTACTGCAAAATCAACACATTTACATTGTTTTGAGGGGGGCAAATGTAGAAAAAAGTAAGTTCACCCCAGAAAACCATATATTTTCGGAAAGTACACATTCCCACGGATCTAAATTGGGTATGCATGTCTTTGTACTCCAAAGTACCAAGCCGCAAACCATTCCTAAATTTGGTGATTTTGGGGACATTTCCAAAAATGACTTCAAAATTTCGACCCTGCAGCATCGTATTACCCACATACTTTTAGGTATCAAGACAAATCACCCCAAATATGAAAGCCTGGGGTCCTCTGAACAGTTTGATGCCCAATATGTATAGGTGTACCCAAGCATGTGGCATATAGGGGCCCTAAAAGGAAGACCCCCATATAGTCTGACATTTCAGGTACTGCAAAATCAACACATTTACATTGTTTTGGGGGGGCAAAAGTAGAAAACAGTAAGTTCACCCCAGAAAACCATATATTTTCGGAAAGTACACATTCCCACGAATTCAAATTGGGTATGCATGTCTTTCTACGCCAAAGTACCAAGCCGCAAATCATTCCTAAATTTGGTGATTTTGGTGACATTTCCAAAAATCACCTCAAAATATCTACCCTGCAGCATCGTATTACCCACATACTTTTAGGTATCAAGAGAAATCACCCCAAATATGAAAGCCTAGGGTCCTCTGAACAGTTTGATGCCCAATATGTATAGGTGTACCCAAGCACGTGGCATACAGGGGCCCCAAAAGGAAGACCCCCATATAGTCTGTCATTTCAGGTACTGCAAAATCAACACATTTACATCGTTAGGGGGGGGGGCAAAAGTAGAAAACAGTAAGTTCACCCCAGAAAACCATATATTTTCGGAAAGTACACATTCCAACGAATCCAAATTGGGTATGCATGTCTTTCTACGCCAAAGTACCAAGCCGCAAACCATTCCTAAATTTGGTGCTTTAGGTGACATTTCCAAAAATCACCTCAAAATATCTACCCTGCAGCATCGTATTACCCACATACTTTTAGGTATCAAGACAAATCACCCCAAATATGAAAGCCTAGGGTCCTCTGAACAGTTTGATGCCCGATATGTATAGGTGTACCCAAGCACGTGGCATACAGGGGCCCCAAAAGGAAGACCCCCATATAGTCTGTCATTTCAGGTACTGCAAAATCAACACATTTACATCGATTTGGGGGGGGCAAAAGTAGAAAACAGTAAGTTCACCCCAGAAAACCATATATTTTCGGAAAGTACACATTCCAACGAATCCAAATTGGGTATGCATGTCTTTCTACGCCAAAGTACCAAGCCGCAAATCATTCCTAAATTTGGTGATTTAGGTGACATTTCCAAAAATCACCTCAAAATATCTACCCTGCAGCATCGTATTACACACATACTTTTAGGTATCAAGACAAATCACCCCAAATATGAAAGCCTAGGGTCCTCTGAACAGTTTGATGCCCAATATGTATAGGTGTACCCAAGCATGTGGCATATAGGGGCCCTAAAATGAAGACCCCCATATAGTCTGTCATTTCAGGTACTGCAAAATCAACACATTTACATCGATTTGGGGGGGGCAAAAGTAGAAAACAGTAAGTTCACCCCAGAAAACCATATATTTTCGGAAAGTACACATTCCAACGAATCCAAATTGGGTATGCATGTCTTTCTACGCCAAAGTACCAAGCCGCAAATCATTCCTAAATTTGGTGATTTAGGTGACATTTCCAAAAATCACCTCAAAATATCTACTCTGCAGCATCGTATTACCCACATACTTTTAGGTATCAAGAGAAATCATCCCAAATATGAAAGCCTAGGGTCCTCTGAACAGTTTGATGCCCAATATGTATAGGTGTACCCAAGCACGTGGCATATAGGGGCCCTAAAAGGAAGACCCCCCCTTGTATGTTCTGTCATTTCAGGTACTGCAAAATCAACACATTTACATCGTTTTGGGGGGGGCAAAGGTAGCAAAAAGTAAGTTCACCCCAGAAAACCATATATTTTCGGAAAGTACACATTCCCACGAATCTAAATTGGGTATGCATGTCTTTCTACTACAAAGTACCAAGCCGCAAACCATTCCTAAATTTGGTGATTTTGGGGACATTTCCAAAAATGACTTCAAAATTTCGACCCTGCAGCATCGTATTACCCACATACTTTTAGGTATCAAGACAAATCACCCCAAATATGAAAGCCTGGGGTCCTCTGAACAGTTTGATGCCCAATATGTATAGGTGTACCCAAGCACGTGGCGTATAGGGGCCCCAAAACGAAGACCCCCATATGGTCTGTCATTTCAGGTACTGCAAAATCAACACATTTACATTGTTTTGAGGGGGGCAAATGTAGAAAAAAGTAAGTTCACCCCAGAAAACCATATATTTTCGGAAAGTACACATTCCCACGGATCTAAATTGGGTATGCATGTCTTTGTACTCCAAAGTACCAAGCCGCAAACCATTCCTAAATTTGGTGATTTTGGGGACATTTCCAAAAATGACTTCAAAATTTCGACCCTGCAGCATCGTATTACCCACATACTTTTAGGTATCAAGACAAATCACCCCAAATATGAAAGCCTGGGGTCCTCTGAACAGTTTGATGCCCAATATGTATAGGTGTACCCAAGCACGTGGCGTATAGGGGCCCCAAAACGAAGACCCCCATATGGTCTGTCATTTCAGGTACTGCAAAATCAACACATTTACATTGTTTTGAGGGGGGAAAATGTAGAAAAAAGTAAGTTCACCCCAGAAAACCATATATTTTCGGAAAGTACACATTCCCACGGATCTAAATTGGGTATGCATGTCTTTGTACTCCAAAGTACCAAGCCGCAAACCATTCCTAAATTTGGTGATTTTGGGGACATTTCCAAAAATGACTTCAAAATTTCGACCCTGCAGCATTGTATTACCCACATACTTTTAGGTATCAAGACAAATCACCCCAAATATGAAAGCCTGGGGTCCTCTGAACAGTTTGATGCCCAATATGTATAGGTGTACCCAAGCACGTGGCGTATAGGGGCCCCAAAACAAAGACCCCCATATGGTCTGTCATTTCAGGTACTGCAAAATCAACACATTTACATTGTTTTGGGGGGGGCAAAGGTAGAAAAAAGTGCGTTCACCCCATAAAACCATATATTTTTGGAAAGTACACATTCCTGCGAATCCAAATTGGGTATGCATGTCTTTGTACTCCAAAGTACCAAGTCGCAAGCCTTTCCTAAATTTGGCGATAAAAGCAACTGTTTTTACATTTCTGAAAATCGCCTAAAAATATTGCAATTGGCCGCATTTATCTCACCCAATTTCTTACATACAATTGTAAAACACCATAAATATTGATGCCAAGGGTCTACTGAACAGTTTGATGCCCAATATGCATAGATATACCAAGGCAGCTGGCATGTGCGGACCCCAAATAAAAATAGTGAATATGAGTTTTCTCCGCTGCCCATTCGCCTTCTGTGAACATAGACCCTTGACTTCATATTATTTGCCTCAAGACCCTCCTAACAGCAATGACCCCCCAAAACCATACATTTTTGGAAAGTACACATTCTGCCGATTCCAACAAAGATAACGACGTCTTTCTACACGAAACTACCAAACTGCAAAGCTTTTCTAAACATATAGGTTTTTACAACATTTCTGAAAATCGCCTAAAAATGTTGCAGTTTGCCGCATTTATCGGACACAATGTTTTACGTACAAAGAAAAATCTCTCTAAATATGGACGTCAGAGGTCTAATAAATAGTTTGATGCCCAATATGTATAGATTTACCAAAGTATGTGTTGTGTATGGACCCCAAATGAAAAACGTAACTATGAATTTTCACGCTAGCCAACTAAGCTGCAGAAAAGAGAACCCTAACTGTACGTTATGTGCCGTAAGACCCCCAAACTGTAAAAAGACCCCCAGAAACCCATATATTTTTGGAAAGCACATATTTTGGCGGATCAAACTAAGTAAAATCTATCTTTCTATACCAAAGCACCAAACAGCAAAACGATACTAAAGATACATAGGGAACAATAATGCAGGGATAAAATTGCAATAAAACCACAAAAATAGCGTAAATCAATGAAATAACAAAATAATTGTTCTGACAGCGTAATTAGTGGCCGAAATCGATTATCCAATAGTCACGCTGCCAAAATAACACGTTTTTAGGCAAAAAAAACAAAAGATAACAGTATAATGAATTCGTAAAAAAAAAAAAAAACACCTGTTTGTGTATACATATTTGTGCACTAATAAAAGTTATCTGAGTGTGCAAATACATGTAAATAAGTGTAAATAAGTGGAAATAACTGTACAAAAGGGACCAAGTGTGCTAAAATTAAAAAAAAAAAATTTAAAAAAATTCCAATCTTTACTAAAATGCATAAATGTACTGTAAGTATGTGTAGGTGCAGGTAAGTGTGTAAAAAAACGTGCACTTACCGTTTTTGGAGCAGGAGAATCGCTGTCTTCTTTGGAGGAGTCCTGGCAGCGTGTCTGCAGAGTTGCTGCGCAGCAGGAAGTGCGTGGGCGGCTCTGCAGGCAGGAAGAAGGTGAGTGTAGTAGCAGACGCTCCATGCGATGCGTCTGCTACTTTGAAGTCGGATCTGCGACAATCGAGTCGCAGATCCGACTTGACAGCCCCCCAGCCTCGTTGCCTAGGGGGCTGTCTTCTCTCCCCACTCTCTGCGGAGGCGGCAAAAGCCGCCGAAGCAGAGAGAGCGCTCAGCTGCTAAAGAACGTACAATGTACGTTCTTGGCAGCCTGAGCATTTGCCTGCCAGCACGTACGCCGTACGTGCTTGGCAGGCAAAGGGTTAATTATATCTTAGTTAGGATCAAGTCATCAATGTACTGTTTTATTATTAGAAAGAAAAAGGAAAGAGATGGCCTTCCCATAATTTGGGGATTTCTGTAAAATGGATTTCTGGATAAAGGATAAAGGATCCCACACCTGTAAAATACTTATGCTGCTTGGCTGATGAGTATTTTATCAACAGGATACCACATGACTACACAGAAGAAATGCAATGGTGTCTGAAGCAGGAAAAAGACGGTTTTGTTTGCATTTCTTGCTTATGCCATGTATTTTCTATCTAAGAAAAGACATGCTTTTAAAGGGGTTGTTCATCTTTAAATTAACTTTTTGGGGCAGATTTACATAGGGTCGAATATCGATGGCTAATTAAACCTCAATATTCGACCATCGAAGTTAAATCCTTCGACTTCGAATATCGAAGTCGAAGGATTTAGTGCAAATAGTACGATCGAACAATTAAATCCTTCGAATCGTTCAATTCGAAGGATTTTAATCCATCGATCGAACGATTTTTCTTCGACCAAAAAAAGATAGCAAAGTCTATGGGGACCTTCCCCATAGGCTAACATTAACTTCGGTAGCTTTTAGGTGGCGAACTAGGGGGTCAAAGTTTTTTCTTAAAGAGACAGTACTTCGACTATCGAATGGTCGAATAGTGAAACGATTTTTAGTTCGAATCATTCGATTCGAAGTCGAAGGTTGAAGTCGAAGGTCGAAGTAGCCCATTCGATGGTCGAAGTAGCCAAAAAAAACATTCAAAAGTTTTTTCCTCTATTCCTTCACTCGAGCTAAGTAAAAGGGCCCCTTAGTATGACGTAGAGAGTGATTTCCATTTTTTAGCTTTTTATTCAACAGCTCTCCAGTTTCCAATTACAGCTATCTGGTTGCTAGGGTTCAAATCACACTAGCAACCATGCACTAATTTGAATAAGAGACTAGAATATGAATAGGAGAGGCCTGAATAGAAATATGAGTAATACAAAGTAGCAATAACAATACATTTGCAGCCTTTCAGAGCTTTTGTTTTTTAGATGGGGTCAATGATCCCAATTGAAAGCTGGAAATAGTCAGAAGAAGAAGGCAAATAACTATTAAAAATAAATTAAAAGTTGCGTAGAATTTGCCATTCTATAACATACTAAACGTTAACTTAAAGGTGAACTACCCCTTTAAGGCTTTTAAGTTAGTCTGGACAGCTGAAACATTTGTCATATATAAGGAAGCCAATAAATCATGAAAAAATGTATTAGAAAAGGGCATTGTAGCAAGGAGTTAAATGAACCCAAAATTATTTTTAAATATGTAAATAGTAAAAAAATGAAGCAGGATGTGGTGGGACCATGGTTGTTAGAGTAGGGGGTCAGTTGATTGATGAGAACAGAAATAAAGCAGAGATTCTGAACTATTATTTTCATCTGTCTACACAAATAAGGAACCAAGTAAGGTTTCCTTGTAAATAGTCCCAATACTATTAATTCAACAAATGATGCATGGTTCAAGCAAGGGGAAATTCAAAAGAGACTAGAACATGTAAAGATAAATAAAGGTCCAGGACCAGATGATATTCATCCCAGGGTACTAAATTAGCTTAGCTCTTTACTTAATTTTTTAAGATTCATTGAGGTCTGGCATGGTGCTGAGAGACTGGCGAACTGCTGATGTGGTGCCTCTATTCAAAAACGGATCCCGTTCTCTGCATTAAAACTATAGGCCGATTAGTCTGAAATCAGTGGTAGAAAAGTTTTTCAAAGGGGTATAAGGGATAAAATATTTCACATCATAATGCTATGGGGGTTATTTATCAAAGTCCAAATTTATCTCAATATTTTCTCAGATCAAATTCCACTTGGGTTTTTTACGCTTTTTTATTATTACATTTCCCCAAAAATTTTCACAGAAAACTCCGAAAATTTCGGGGTATTGCATGAAACCCAGCGCACATCAAAAAATCATTGGGACTTCTCCCATTGACTTATATGCAATCTTGAAAGGTCTGAGATGCCGGATTTTCAGATTCAGGCTTTTCCATCCTCTGAGTTTAATAAATTCTGAAAAATGTGTGATTTTTTAAAAGTCCGATTTTGTATAAAAAAAAATCACAAATGTTTCGTTATTTTTGCATTCAGAGTTTAGTAAATAACCCCCTATGAGTTTGTGTCAGCATGGTGTTATGTGTAACTGATTGTGTCAACCAAATGAATTGCAAATTTGCAAATTGTACTTGTTTTTTTACTTTTCCACTTGTTTATTAATGACCTGGATGTGGGCATTTCTATTTTTGCAGATAATACTAAATTGTGTATAACTATAAGTTCCATGCAGTATGTTGCCACTTTGCAGAGTGCTTTAATTAGATTAGAAAACTAGGAAGCAAACTGGAAATTGCAAGGTTATGCACTTTGGCAGAAATAATATAAATGCACGTTTTAAACTAAACGGCAGTGATTGAGAAGGGACTAGGGTTTTTATGGATAACAAGTTGTCTAATTTCAGGTAGTTATTTTGTGGCTACTAAAGCAATTAAAGTTCTGTCTTGCATTAAAAAAATGGCATTAACTCAAGAAATTAAAGCATCATTTTGCCTCTTTATAGGTCCCCTGTAAGGCCTCTCCTGAAATATGCAGTGCAGTTCTGGGCTTCAGTCCTTAAAAAGGATAAAAATGAGCTGGAGAGAGTGCAACTAAACTGGTTAAGGCAATGGAACATTTAGGGGGTTGACTATAAAGATTTTCATTCATCCAGGTCATGGTATATCTAGTATAGGTAAATCTAAAACAGGTTTTAGGTAAATCTAAATCCAGAAATTCTTTTTTTAGACAGAAACATGGCTGTGCAATGGGGTCTCCAGTCTCTTCCATTGTAGCTAGCTTGTACATGGAGGAAGTGGAAAGGAGGGCCATACTTACATTCCAGGACACTACACCGAGTCACTGGTTCAGGTATCCAATGAAGTGGAGGCCTTTACAGAACACATTAGCTCAGTGGAAAATAACATCAAGTTCACAAGGGAAGATGTCCACGAGAACAAACTTGCCTTTTTGGACTGTTTATTATGCATCCAAGAGGAGGGTAACTTGAAAACGGAAGTATACAGGAAACCCACTCATATGGAACAATATCTGTTGTTTGATTTCCACCATCCGCTGGAACACAAACTGGGTGTCATTAGAACTCTGCACCACAGGGTGGAATGTGTGGCAACTGATACAGAGTCCAAAGACAAAGAGCAAATACATCTCAGAGAGATTTGAGAGTGTGTGGCTACACAAAAACAAAAAAAAAAAGTGTGGGCCTTTGTCAAAACAGCAGCAACCAAGCCCAACAGGAACACCAATAGAAATAACCACCTGGAGACACATAGTAGGTGCAACATAGTCATCCCATATGTAGCTGTTTTCAACAAACACCACGTCCCTGTGTTTTTCAAACCTAGCAACGCACTGAGACAAAATCTGGTACACCCAAAGGATCCAACACCAAAAGAAAAACAAAGCAATGTGGTATACACAGTCCAGTGTAGTGAGGAGTGCACTGATCTATACATTGGGGCGACAAAACAACTGCTCACCAAAAAAATGGCACAGCATAGGAGGACAAACTCTACAGGGCAAAATTCAGCTGTCTTTCTACACCTAAAAGACAAGGGACACTCCTTTGAAGATAGCAAGGTCCAAATCTTGGATAAAGAAGACCGCTGGTTTGAACGAGGCGTGAAAGAGGTGATTCATGTCAAGGTGGAGAAGCCATCCCTGAATAGAGGCGAGGCCTTCGACACCACCTGTCTGCCACATACAATGCTGTTCTAACATCTGTACCCCGGCGGTTTCAGAACACTTCACACATCCAACTCTCACAAGTAACACCTGTTTCTAGGAGTTGCATGACACATTGGTAATCCTATCACAGTAACTACACAGAATCAACACCTCTGTGAATTTCAAATGTCACCTCTTTGAAGAGTTACAATGTGCCATTGTGATTGGATTAGTGGAAGAGTTTATATGCCTAGAATTTCCAACACTAGTCAGTTGAACTGAAGAAGATGCTCGGATTAGTAGTGAAACCTTTTCAATAATTACTCAGCAAGTCCAGTTGTTTTAGATTTACCAATACTAGATTTAGGGGGTTATTTATCAAAGTCTGAATTTATCTCAATATTTTCTGAAAAAAACTGAGACCAAATCGGAGTTTTTTTCATCTTATTTAATAATACACTTTCCCGAAAATTTATTTGTGGGAAAAAATCCAAAAATATAAAAACAAATATATGAATTTTTCGGAATTTCCTCCTGAAAACTCAGAATTTCATGAAACATTTGGATTATTTCACGAAACACAGCGAAGATCAAAAAATCTTTTTGACTTCTCCCATTGACATATGCAACCTCGGCAGCTCTAACATGGTGGATTTCTGGATTCAGACTTTTTCCATCCTCGGGGTATAATAAATTCTGAAAAAATTGTGATTTTTTTTTTCACTTAAAATTTGGATTTTATACTAAAAAACCCAAATTCTTCGGCTTTTCAGCATTCGGAGTTTAGTAAATAACCCCCTTAAACTATGAGGGTAGATTGGGGTTGTTTTCTCTGAAGAAAAGACGCTTGCAAGGGAACATGATTATTCTTTATAAGTACATTAGAGGGCATTATAGAACACTAGCGGGAGATCTATTTTTTCATAAAATGGATCATTGGTCCAGAGGCTATACCTTTAGACTAGAGGAAAATAACTTTTCAGCGTAGGTGGTTCTTCACAGTGAGCACAGTGAGGTTGTGGAATGAACTGCCAGTCCATGTTGTGATGGCTGACTCTGTTAACACTTTTAAGAGTGGCTTGGATGATTTCTTGGACAAGCATAACATCCTAGGCTATAGGGATGTAGCGAACGTCGGAAAAAATGTTCGCGAACATGTTCGCGAACTTCCGGACAAAAATGCGAACGGTTCGCGAACGTCGCGAACCCCATAGACTTCAATGGGAAGGCGAATTTTAAAAGCTAGAAAAGACATTTCTGGCCAGAAAAATGATTTTAAAGTTGTTTAAAGGGTGCAACGACCTGGACAGTGGCATGCCAGAGGGGGATCAAGGGCAAAAATGTTTCTGAAAAATACATTGTTGACACAGCGCTGCGTTTTGTGCTGTAAAGGGCAGAAATCACACTACGTCACTCAGGTGATGTTTCTGGACACGGAATGTGAAAAAGCTCACACAGCTAGGTGGCACTTGGTTAAAGACTGGGCAAACAATGCCTGCAAGGTCAACGTATACACTACAGCAGTGGATACCGAATATATTATTGCTGCTTGAAAAACGTCACTCAGGTGGTGTTTCTGGAGATGGTATTATTATTGATATTTAGACAGAATGTGAACAAGCTCACACAGCTAGCTGGCAGTTGTTTGAAAATGAAGAACACACTGGGCAAACAAATTGAAACAATGCCTGCAAGGTCAACGTATACACTACAGCAGTGGATACGGAATATATTATTGCTGCTTGAAAAACGTCACTCAGGTGGTGTTTCTGGAGACGGTATTATTATTGATGTTTAGACAGAATGTGAACAAGCTCACACAGCTAGGTGGCAGTTGTTTGAAAATGAAGAACACACTGGGCAAACAAATTGAAACAATGCCTGCAAGGTCAACGTATACACTACAGCAGTGGATACGGAATATATTATTGCTGCTTGAAAAACGTCACTCAGGTGGTGTTTCTGGAGACGGTATTATTATTGATATTTAGACAGAATGTGAACAAGCTCACACAGCTAGCTGGCAGTTTGAAGAACACACTGGGCAAATAATGCCTGCAAGTGCACTACTATTGGTGCACTACTATGAAGAACAGCAAACAGCACTGGACACGTTAAAGAACAGTGAGATAAGTAAAATAAAAAAGAAATTACTCTGGTTGGTGCTGAACTACTAGGAGCAGCACACCAGTCCCACTCCCCAACACAGCTAGACTAATAGCACTGGGCTCTTATAGTAGCAAAGTAAAAAAACAAAAAAGAAAATAAAAGCAGTCCTTACAAGGACTATTGGGTTACAGGCAGCAGTCAGCAGATGAGAGATCAGCAGCAGTGCCCACAGCAGCTACACACAGAGCACTGCAGTAGAAGGTAGATTACTAGCCAGCAAAGCTACCTAACCTAAAATGTCCCTCAAATCCCTGCAGAGTTCTGTCCCTACAATACAGAGCGGTATCAAGTAGATTACTAGCCAGCAAAGTTACTATCAACTGTCCCTCAAATCACTAACAGCTCTCTCCCTACACTAGCTCTTCCAAGCACACACAGGCAGAATGAAAAAACGTTGCAGGGCTTCAGTTTATATATGGAAGGGGAGTGGTCCAGGGGGTGTGGGGGTGGTCCAGGAGGGAGAGCTTCCTGATTGGCTGCCATGTATCTGCTGGTCTGGGGTGAGAGGGCAAAAATAAGCGCCAGCTAAGGCGAACCCAAATTGGCGAACGTCGCACGACGTTCGCGAACATTCGGCGGACGCGAACACCCGATGTTCGCGCAAACTAGTTCGCGGGCGAACAGTCCGCGACATCCCTACTAGGCTATAGTGATACTAAAATGTACAATTAATATAGATATTGGTATATATAGTTTCAGTGTGTGTGTGTAGATATGTGGAAGGAATTCATTTGGAGGGGTTGAACTTGATGAACTTTGGTCTTTTTTAACCAAATGTAACTATGTAACTATGTACTTGTGAGTTTAATTCCTAATTCTGTAGTTTCACAAGATCAGAGCATATGCTCTATTTGTTTATATTTAGTTCAGATCTTCTTTGCAATAGAAATCATTTAAATGTAATTTAAATAAATACACACTGCAAACCAATTATCATGCACTTTTATTAAACTTTCAAAGAAAATATTTATGTGTACATTTAACCTATGTTCTGCTAATTGAATGAATATGTATTTAAAAGAGTTTAAGAACAGGTATGGGACCTGTAACCCAGAATGCCTGGAGTTTTTTGGTTTCTGTAATTTGGTTTGCTTTAAGTCTATTAAAAAATCACTTAAACATGAAAAAAACCCTATAGGATTATTTTGCCTCTAGTAAGGATTAATTAATATTATACTTTAGTTGGGATCAAATACAAGGTGCTGTTTTATGATTACAGAGAAAATTATAATGGAGTCTATGTGAGATGGCCTTCCAATAATTCTGAGATTTCTGGATAACAGGTTTCCAGACCCTATAACTGTACTGTTTTACTGTAACAAAGCAAAATAGAATAACAATTGGAGATTTTAAACCAAACCTAATTTTTATTAAACACAGCCACACACTTTTAAGATTACAATAACTTCTTTGCTCTTGAAACTACCATTGCCGTGGCTGTTTAAAAAAAAATTAACATTTGGAAACAGTAATCCTAGGTAATGAAATTCATTCTATCCTCTCAAAAACCAGGGTGTCACATTTCAGTATGTCTGGAAAGACCTGTGAAAGGTGCATTTACTGTTTTAATTAAGCAGAGAATATCTGGAGGCTTCACCTGCAGGAATTAAATAGTGCCAAAACCGCATTAGATTGTTTGGAGTCTGACATTTGGGTTGATCATTGTGCCAGCTGGAAGAATTTCTATACTTTTCTACTCTTGCAAATTATCTAAGCTTTGCAAAGCAGGCAGTCATACCATATTTGTTCACACAATTTCCAAATAACTGAACAACCACATAGCAAGAAATATATGGATTAAAGGGATCACTGCTATGATGTAATGCTATTAACATCTGATTTATAGGTGTTGACCCTGTTGGTATAGTAAGCTAAAGGGAAAATGCACTAATCCAAAGACTGGATATTGTGATCACCTTCAAAATGTTTTTATAACCACAGAAATAATAACAGTTACTCAAGTAGAAATAGATGCAGAGGTCAGATGACTGCTGCTTTCTCAAATAGAAATCTTGTGATACTCCAAAAATTCAATAGATAAAATCTAGTGAAGATGCGCATATACAGGTATGGGATCCATTATCCAGGAAACCCATTATGCAGAAAGCTCCGGATTATGGAAAGGCAGTTTCCCATAGGCTCCATTATGATCAAATAATCTAAATTTATAAAAAGGAATTCCTTTTTTTCTGTAATAATAAAACAGTACCTTGTCCTTGATCCTAAGTAAGATATAATTAGCCCTTTTTGGAAACAATATCATCTTATTGGTTTATTTAATGTTTACATGATTTTCTAGTAGACTTAAGGTATGAAGATAAGTGATGGGCGAATTTATTCTGCAGGCGCGAATTCACAGTGAATTCCCACAATTCCCCAAAGGAGAATAAATTAGTGAAACTGCCGTGAAAATTCACATGCGACGGACACCAGCGTCCGTTTTTTTTCACCGGCAAATGTGCACCGGCATCCAAAAACGGACACCAGCGTCAAAACCAAGACACCGCCATCGTTTCACGATATTTTCACCATTTCATCCATCACTAATAAAGATCCAAATTTCGGGAAGATCTATTATCCAGAAAACTCCAGGACCCGAGCATTCTTGTTAACAGGTCCCACCTGTATAGCCTAATAGCACATACTATGGCGTTATCAAAACTTTTCCATATCCTCTGATGGTTATTATCATTGATGGGCCTCCCTGCGTGTGCAGTCGCATGAAACAATAAAATAGTAAAAAGAATGTAATTCTGTTTTATTATTAAAGGGTTATGAATGAATAGTGATGAGCACATGTTTTCACCTGTAATGGATTCAGTGCTCCTGTGTTTTCCTCCTATAAGAGTTTTCCAATATAATACCCACTTTCCTAACACTAGCATAAATGGCAATAAAGCATTTACCATGGGTGAGAGTGGATAGCACATCTGTTTAGCATTAAGAGCTACAGCCATTATGATAAATAACTCCCTTATGCTATAATGTACTGGTAAAACATATAAATAAATATACAAATAGATTGCAATGTTTTATGTGTTCCAACACAAAATTTGTCTTGTTTTTTAAGGGTCAATTGTTCCTTTACAAAGAAATACATAAACAGACACATTCTGAATCACTATCTTGGCAAGGATGCAATTCCCAAACTGAATGGTCTGATAGGTCTCAGAATATCATATTATATCAGACATTTAGCAGCATGATGCATGTTTATAAATGTTCCTACAGTGATAATTTACTGTGCTTTGGAAAGTAAGCTTAAAACAATATTTGTTAAATATTTCAAAAGCATATAGTATTAGAAAACTAATTTGCACTTTTCAACATAAGAATTAAGCATAAAATATGGATGTAAAAGCATTCAATTACAAATGAAACAGGGCATAAAACCATGTATAGACAATTGAAAAAACACAGTGATAAATTACACATGTTTATTATATACATTATGATATTATCTATGCAACAATGTCAACATAATACATGTTTTTCAGATAGTTTCCTGCCTCTGTCTATTTGCAAATGTAACATGATATAAAACAATATATAGATATTCAGAAGAGATCACACAGTGATAAATCAGTGGAATTCATTACAAACAATATGATGTTACAATATACTGTATATGGACCTTGTATGCTCAGGATCAAAAGCAAATTAAGTGAACAGTTATGTCCCATGTGGCCCCCCTTTAAGTCACTGATTAAGATGTTAGAAAGATGCTAAGCAGGAAGTAGTGTTCTGGCAATTATAGTAAACATCCAATTATGTCAGTGTGTATAGATTACATATTAGGCCAACAAACTATATTGAAAATAGTTTTTATTTTCCACAGCCTATTGATTTTTCCCACAGCCTATTGATTTTTCCCACAGCCTATTGATTTTTCCCACAGCCTATTGATTTTTCCCACAGCCTATTTCTTTGGAGCAGGGACTCCTTTGAGGAGTAACATGCATTTGTAAACAGCTTTTTGGTATCTTGACCATAAACTTCATTGTCACCTACAGCAAAGAGCCCTGTAAACTCAAGATTCAGGTACATTTCCTGGACCTGAGAGCCTTTTTATGGGTAGTATCACAGGTTCTCTGTCCAGTACACAGAAGTGAACTACATAAATCAGCTATTCAGTAGTTAAATGAACATAGTTTTATTGCATTAAGGATGGAATTTATCTTACACACAATAGATTACAAATGGACAGTAAACACCCTTTTCAGCATGGATTGAATGAGTAGGGCATGTGCTTAATATATTTTTTGCCAATAGTTTTAATTATGAAATATCTATTTTGCTATTTCTGGTACTAAACAAAAAAATTAAACCTGTTTCACTTTAGCACCTCCAGTCACTTCCTGGTTTTGAAGAGCACAGGACACATAAATCCCTCCTGATAATGAGCCACTCATAGAGAAGGAAGGGGAATGTTTGTTTAAAGGTAGATAAGGAGCTCTGAACAAACTGTTCAGTGAAAAAAACCCATATATGTTATATACGTTATGTAATAAAAGGCACTCAAATTTCCAAGGTGCAGTAACCCATAGCACCCAATCAGCAGGTAGCAAACATCTTATTGGTTGCTCTGGTTTACTGCTCCAGGGCAAACGTACTGCCCTTTATCACATATGGGTGCATTATATCTGCTAACATTTAACACTGTTATGTAGCTCTTTGAAAGTTGCCTATATTATATGCCTATATTATATGCTTGTATTTATCCAATCTTTGGCAACAATGAACTACATTAACTAAAAGATAGCTAGGATTTGTTCTATAATTATGACCTACATTTAAACCCTTCATCACATTCAGAGTGAAACAGCCAGAAAAAGGAGTACTTAACAATAAACCATGTTCCTGTTAATATAGTTCTCTCAAATTATCTTTTGACTGATGAAAGACAATGAATGTTAAATGTTTAAAAAAAAGTGGACACCTCCATATATTGTGCTTCTTGCTATAAACAGGAATGCTCCAACATCATCCTAATCATCTTTAGTTGTTTAAAAAGTTACACATATTTTACAGCTGATCATGTCAATGTGAGCTGTATTTCAGTTAATTTTGAGGATAAAAACATTGTTGTTCTTCTCATTACCTCACACATTTTCCTGTTTCCATTTTGTTGTGTTTGTGAAGGACATGCCCTACTATTTACACATCACAGTGGAGGGGTAGGGATAATGTATTGTATCTTTCGCACAGCTGTGAATTTCAGTCTCGCAGGCAGGAGTTGGAAACTTGTTCACATCTGTCTCTCCCGTCTATCACCGGCTTTTGTCACCATGGTGATGCATTGTGTATTTGCTGCGGTCTGGAAGTGTTTTGGAGATGTGGAAAGCTATCCAAGTATTTAGTTTAGCCCGGGAGGATTTCCTCTTGCCAAAGATATCTGTTCCCTTACTTCGCCCTTATGTTAATCTAAGGAATACAGTATAACATTTCCCATAATTTTACTCTGACTACGAGTCAGGCTTAAATATGAAAGTCCACCTTCTTGGTATTTTTGTTTGTGTTGTTAATATAAATATTTTCTTCTTAGCTCAGTTATACATTATTGTGTTTTTATTGTTATGTTGATTGCATACAAGCAAGTGCTTAAAATAAATGTATATGTGTTTATAAATGTGCAAGGAACACTCACTTTTCCCCAAAATGGGGAAAAGTCCAGGAGAAGTAACCCATAGCACAATAAAAGGCTAGTTTTTAAACAGGTGACAATTAGATGCCACCTGCTGATTGGTTGCTATGAGATACTGCTCCTGGGCAAATTTGGTGCTTTTTATTACATTTATTTGCAAATATTACAATTATTTGCAAACATTATGCAAACCTTTTTATTTGTTTCCAAGATCTTGACATTAACTGGATTCCTTGAATTCCCAGGAATAATCTCTGTGGACTTTAAATGATAAAGAAAAATATTTTAAATGGAATGTCAGTAATACCCTACCTTTGGATGTGCTTAAGGGACAGTATTATGATATAAAACAATATTTTATTTTACAATTACTGTAACATTATAGAATGTATGTGTTTTACCAGGGTTATACTGATACTACAAAGCATATATTACAGAATTTGTTGCCCAAATGATTAATGAATCCCAGAATACCATACAAAATAATATTCTTTGCCAAGGGGTCATTGCAAAATCTCAGGCAAAGACTTGCAGAAAGAGGGGCATGACCGCATGTAGAGCAGGAAGGATGCACTACATTGCGCTCCGTGCCCGCGTCCACAAAAAGCCCATATACCCGCATCCTAGGGGCAAATAAAACCCCACAGAGATCCCTGATCCAGTGTGGATCGTCCAGTATCTCTGAAATGGGGAGAAACCATGCACAGACTATAAAACAGAGGCATGTGCCATTAGAGGAGGAGAATCAAAATGGCAGCCGCAACCAGGCTGCAGCACGGACTTATGCGCACCAGGGTGAGTCGAGCAGCCAGACTGTAAGCGCTCAGGCTGCACAGATGCTACAATGATTTGCCAGGGAACCAAAAAGCAAAACTAGCCCTGACAGACCTGACCCCCCAGACACAAACACGGCCAGAAACAATATGCAGGCGCATCAGGCCACAGCAGAACTGGGGGAGGACAGTACCCACCAAGCACCAGGGAGACCCGGGACTGATAGCACAGAAGGCACAGCTGGTGACACATGCTCTGAGCAGTCTCTGTTGCTGGAACACAATACTCTGATAGACATAGTCTTCCTACTCAATAGCAACCATGTTACCACAATTGGCAAAATAGATAGAACTCACATCAGATTTCACTATACTCCGCCATGACATTCAGAACATAAGGGAGCATACACAAGAAATAAAAATACGGGTCAGTGACCTAGAAGATACAGTTAACCCTTTACAAGAACAGTTCCAGTCTATGGAACAAAGACTAGCCAATACAGAAGCAAAAGCAGATGACCTGAAAAATAGGCTCAGACACAACATCAGACTGCTAGGTCTGCCAGAGAGAGTGGAGGAGGGACGCCCCGTAGGCCTTCCTGGAACGGTGGCTTCAGGACACATTGGGACCAACAATGGCCTCACCCACCTTTATGATCGAATGTGCGCATAGGGTGCCAGGCAGAGCCCCACAACCAGGAGCTCCACCACGACCCATGATCGCAAGGCTTCTTAACTACAGAGACAGAGACAAAACACTACGAGAGGCCTGCACCAAAGGAAACCTTTTGAATGAAAACTCCAGAATTTCCATCTACCTGGATTATTCAATTGAAATCCATAAGCAAAGGCTGAAATTCACAGATGTAAAGAAAAAGCTGAGACAACTACAGCTACCATATGCAATGATGTATTCACTAAACTGCGAGTGGCAGACAACGGCCAGACACATTTCTTCACATCAGCCCAAGAAGTGGACACCTGGCTGGAAAACAGACCCAGGAGATCTCCTTGCAGATAAATATTGGAGGCACGCACTACAGGTTTACTCCTCTTTACAGCACTTACAAAAGTACTACCCTAGGATGCACAGGCATGATCCTGAGAGGGCGGCATCCAAATCAAATATAAAAAGAAACTATTTTGTTTTACCTACCTAGACTCTGGTCTTGTCACTTTTTCAGGGTCAACAGTTATTGGGATCCACTGCAAGTTGGGGCAAGCGGTGAATAGGGAGGGGAAATGGGAAGTTAAGCATTGCTACACTGGACATTCTCTTCAGCACCAGGAGAGACTACATATGCTCTACAAACGGCCACCAGTGGTGACACCAAGTGTGACACCCACACATGGGAGGAAGGAAAAAGGAATGAGAAGAGACACAATATGTTATAATTGTTATATCTATAAATGTATAAAATTACATTAATGTCCTGGAATGTCAGGGGCATAGGTAACTCCATTAAAAGGGGCCTGGTTAACAAATTCTTAAGGAGACACAATCCACAAATTGTATTACTTCAGGATTCACAACTGGACGGGAGCAAACTAATGACGCTAATGAAGCCATGGGTGGCGGCAGCATACCATGCCTCATACTCCAGCAACTACAGAGGTATCTCCATTCTTGTAGCAAAAACCTGCACACACATCCTACATACTGTTATATCCGACACTGGGGAGGGGGCGCTTCTTAAAGGGATACTGTCATGGGAAAAAACATTTTTTCAAAAAGAATCAGTCAATAGTGCTGCTCCAGCAGAATTTTGAGCTGAAATCCATTTCTCAAAAGAGCAAACAGATTTTTTCAATTTTGAAATCTGACATGGGGCTAGACATTTTGTCAATTTCCCAGCTGCCCCAAGTCATGTGACTTGTGCTCTGATAAACTTCAATCACTCTTTACTGCTGTACTCCAAGTTGGAGTGATATCACCCCCTCCCTTTTCCCCCCCAGCAGCCAAACAAAAGAACAATGGGAAGGTAACCAGATAGCAGCTCCCTAACACAAGATAACAGCTGCCTGGTAGATCTAAGAACAACACTCAATAGTAAAAACCCATGTCTCACTGAGACACATTCAGTTACATTGAGAACGAAAAACAGCAGCCTGCCAGAAAGCATTTCTCTCCTAAAGTGCAGGCACAAGTCACATGACCAGGGGCAGCTGGGAAATGGATTTCAGTGCAGAATTCTGCTGGAGTAGCACTATTAACTGATGCGTTTTGAAAAAAATATGTTTTCCAATGACAGGATTCCTTTAATAATACACCACCCTTTTCAGATGCTATACTGTAGACGGTTATGAATAAGATATCCACACTGCCTTTGACACCCACAATAATTATGGGTGATTACAATAATGTAATCAATAATGATCTGGACAGACTGCCAATACCCCCCAGGTCTGACCAAGCCCTAGCAAAATGGGTGGACACATTCCATCTAATCTATGGAGAGCCCATAATGGTGGGACCAGACAATATACCTGCTTTAACTCTGCCCATAACACCCTCTCTCATATAGATCTAGCACTAGGATCCCCGGAGGCTGCCAAAATTACCACAGTTTCTGATATCTGATCACTCACCCATTACTCTAAGTCTACAAATTTGTCCTGAACCTCAGGACAAGGTGTGGAGACTGAGCCATTACTGGATAAATCATCCAGACCTGGCAGCACCCATAGCCATCTCAATTACAAGTACAGGTAGATACCTAGGGAAAATTGATATGACAACACTGGACGTGCAGGGGCGCCTCCTCCTAGACACTCCCATAACAGCCCAAGAAACTACCGAAGCCATTGAATCCTATCCGAGAGGTAAAACACCAAGTTTAGACAGTCTCCCCATGGAATGGTATAGGTCCAATCAAAAAGAACTGACCCCTAGCCTGGTAAAACTATTCAATGATGTCAGGGAGGGGGCTACCCATACTTCATCCATGAACAAGGCTATGATTATAGTTCTTCCCAAGCAAAACAAGGATCCCAAAGAGTGTTCGTCGTATCGAACGGGATCTCTAATGAACTGTGATCAATCCGGGTTTATCCCTACTAAAACCATGGACATTAATATTAGACGCCTCTTCACAAACCTCACTGTGTCCCACGACAACTCTAATATGAGAGTTATTACACTCTTGACATGAAAAGGCATTTGACCTATCTGTGGGCAACAATGAGGTGTATGGGTTTCCCCAATCATTATTAGGGGTGCAAACACTGTATAGCCCAGAAGCTACAATACGCACAAACCAAAATATCTCACAACCCAAGCTACACAGGGGAACTAGGCAGGGGTGCCCCCTGTTATTTGCAGTTGCTATGGAACCCCTAGCCTGCATGATAAGCCCAGGATAGAGGGACTTAAACTAGGAGGGATAACAGAAAAGATATCCAATTTTTACTATACCTGGCAAATTCAGAATGGGACCTAGAGGCAGCCCTAGATACAATAAATTATGCATACCAATTATGCTGGTCTTAAAGGAACAGTAACGTCAAAAAATAAAAGTGTTTTAAAGTAATGAAAATATAATGCAGTGTTGCCCTGCACTGGTAAAACTGCTGTGTTTGCTTAAGAAACACTACTATTGTTTATATAAATAAGCTGCTGTGTAGCAATGGGGGCAGCCATTCAAAGGAGAAAAGGCTCAGGTTACACAGCAGATAGCAAATAAGCTCTGTCTGTCTAATGGTGTTATCTGTTATCCATTAGTTAACCTGTGCCATATAGCCGTTTTTCAATTTCCGCCATTGCACCACAGCAGCTTGTTTATATGAAGTATAGTAGTGTTTCTGAAGCAAACAGATCAGTTTTACCAGTGCAGGTCAACAGTACATGATATTTTCATTACTTTAAAACACTTACATTTTTTGGTGTTACTGTTCCTTTAAAATAAACTGAAGTAAATCTGCAATATTTCATATAGACCCCCAGAAAGCTCCCCTGCCAGCGTTACCCAATGAACTGAATAGGACGAGCTTAATAAAATATCTGGGCATCAACATACACAAAGACCCCCATAAATTTGTGAAATTAAAACCTCCCACCCCTACTACAGGGGCTGGAACAGAAAGTAAGAACATGGACCTGCTTACCTCTATCCTTAATTGGACACATCAACCTTTAAGATGGTGATGCTCTTTAAATTCACTTATATGTTCAGACAATCTCCTATGAAGATCCCAAACAGTATTTTCATTAAAGCTAGAAGCCTCCTTACACAGTTATATTGGCATCCCACTACACCAAAAATAGCCATGGTTAAACTACAGCTACCAAAACAAGCTGGGGGCCTAGCAGCGCAAACTTTTCTATACTACTTATCAGCGAAACTGGCTTTAGCAAAGTGGTGGACAACCCCATCCCTAGACAACCTTGCCACATGCTTAGAGGCCAAAGCTATTGAGTCATATGTATAGAGGCTGTAACTATACAACAAAAACAACTTTATCCAGAGAGAAGTGGTGTGGACTTGGAACACAGCTCATAGCCTCTTTCTGAAATAAGCAAACCATTGTTCAGGGCTTACCCCCCAGAACCCCAAATCTGGACCAAGTACAAAATAAAATACATACGAGATATAATGGAAAAAGGCAAATTACTAGACCACCAAGCCCTAAAAAATAAATACAACTTGCCCAACAAAATGTTCTTTAGATAGCTCAGGTATGCTATACACTCCCAATTTAAAGGGGCAACAATTACAACCTCATTCACTCGAATAGAGAAGAGAGCCCATGCTGAGACAAGCACTAAAAGCCTCTCAAACTTCTATGCTCATATGATAGGTGCTGGGAACCCCCCACTGGGAAAGCTGTATGGGAAATGGAGAAATGACATAGCTGAACTAGACTTAGATACTTGGAAAGTGGTCCCAGACTCAATATTTGACCAAGTTGTTCCATCCAGAGATAAAATGATACAATACAAGTTCCTACAAAGAGTGTATCTCACCCCTAATGTGTTAGCCAAATTGTCCCCAGCCCAGGTTGATGAGTGTCCACGGTGTCACCAACCTCCTGCAAATTTCATCCACATGGTCTGGCTATGTACCAAGGTATAAAGGTTTTGGAGGGCAGTAGCACAATATATCTCTGACATGATGGACATGCCAATTATGATCAACCCCCTAGGATTGCTGCTGAATCAAGTTTCCGATCTAGCGCCAACAATAGCGGAGAGAGCACTTATCTCGATTATGTATGCATATGCACATATGCCCCAACTATAAATTTCTGGGAAAATCAGATCATTCATGCTGTACCAATGTATAAACTCCTTTACACTAAGAGGATGCCTGGCAAAATTTGAAAAAAAAATTGGTCCCCATGGCTAGACATACACAATTAGATATACTACAGGTTAAGACATTAATCTCAACATACCCTGGTAATGGGAGAAAAGCAAGAAACTGAATATCACATCCACTAGTTTCACCTCCTTGTATATAGAAATAAGAAATGTATCAGGAAGCAATACACACATTTATGTTTGGTTTATGAATGTTCTTTATTAGGAAGATAAGAAAGTAAAATCACAAAAAGGATAGAAGTACAAGCATGAAGGGAAATATAATGGAATATGTAGATGTCCATTGTTAACAGCAAATGTTATACCATCTGTAATCTACAGAATTGTCACATTAATCTGCATATCAAGTATATTTGTGTACTTTACTAAAATAAATCTTTGTTAAAAAAAAAGACTTGCAGAAATGGATGGATAGAAGTAACAAGATTCAAAAATCTACAGTGGTTGAATCATAGGTGTTTGGGTAGCAAAAGCCGAGGGGGCAAAGTTAAAGTTGCTATTTTAGATTTTTTTTTTGTAGACAGTTCAGTTTGTCTCATTTTTGTCAATGGAAACTCTTGAAATACTAGACTAGTTATTGTTAATTGCTAAGTGATTATTTTTTTAAACAATGATCACTGTTTTAACAGATAAATAAATTGAGAATTACAGTATTCTGGATAGTTTTTCTCAAACATCTTTTAAAACAGATTTACGATGTGTCTCCAAAAGACTGTAAAAAATATCAAAAAAATACATTTTATTCAGTATCTAAAGTAAATAAAAGCTTACAAGGAGGAGGCAATTTTCCATTTTTGTAATAAAGTTTTTAATAAATCACTTTATAATTTTATGGGAAAAAATTGTGTGTTTAGGTGCACATTTGTCTTTGAAAAGTAAGAGACCCAGAAACCCACATAAAGTTCTCATGGCAACCTATGTGGTCACCCCAGTCAGAGAGCACATTTGACTGTATTTACAGTAGTTGAAATATGGTGAATCAGAGAATAATATTTGATCAAATCTCTATTCTGGTAACAGTGCAAGATGTTGTCAAACTGAAAGAAAGAAAAACAAAAATAATTACTATTTACTACCTTTTGTCACCTATTGGCTTTACAAATAACAGCAGGAAATGAAACATTTAGCAGTTGGTCTGCTCAAGGTCATAAATCTGTGCTGCACAAAGTAACTCTCTGATCATGTAATAGGTAATAAACATAGCAGCACAACTTGATTGGGTTAAACAAATAAGTGTTCCCTTGAGCGCTTTTTAATTGGAATGAGCCTAAGAAAATTTATCTTGAAATCATTCCCTTTGCATTAGACACTGTGTCAGGCTCTGCTGAGGTTTGATCCTGGGACTTCCTGGTTGCTCGCCCTAACCACCAAGCCAGAAGAGCAGCTGGCAAGTTCTCATTCCCTTGTCATCTGGGTCCTGGGCTTAGCTATTTTTTTTTTTTGTAACTTAAATTTTTTATTAAATATAAAATTTTCCAGAGAAGAAAATAAAAATAAAACATTCCATGCTTGTGACAACACATGTATACATTGTGGAGTTAGGTGCTAGTCAATACATTATATGTAAACATTGCCTCAATTCTGTATTACAAGCAAAGATTGTTCTGGATATTCTCATACATACATTGAAACATTAACATAGAAACATAAAACAAAAATAAAAAACAAAGCTGTACCTTGTATGAAGTGATCACTATATTGATTGGTAAAATATTGTACGTTACATTGCTTCGTAGTTCAGATACCAGAGCAAATTATATTTCTAAGAAAGCATTGTGTATTAACTAAAGATCACCTGGTCAATTGTGAAATTAGTTAGGAATTTTGTGGTTTTGCCAACAACTCGTAAGGTGCCCAAATAGCTAGAAACTTATGTGTCCTGTTTTGAGTATATGCAATCATGTTTTCAAAAGTCATATTCGAGATAAGTTTTCTATGGACTTCTTGAATAGATGGGGCTTCAACCGATTTCCATTTGGCCGCTAACGTAATTTGAGCTACTGTTAATATATGGTTAACCAGAACCTGTGACGATCTAGAAATCTCTTCAATAGGTTTACCCAATAGAAAGGTTATAGGGTCTTTCACCACATCTTTGCAGGTGACCTTTGATATTATACTGTGGATTTCGGTCCAATAAGCAGTAACAATTGGGCATTACCAAAACAGGTAATATAGAGAACCTGGGTCTTGGCCTCCTCTCCAGCATTGGTTCGTGATCTGTGGGTATATCTTATTAAGCCTCATTGGTGTCATGTACCATTGCATCATTACTTTATATACATTCTCTTTCTGTTTGACACATGTGACTCCCTTCTTGGCATTGGACCAAATAGCTTCCCAGTCCTCTAGTGGCAAAGTGACATTAAGTTCTTGTTCCCAGAGAGTCATATATTTATGTTTTACGAAATCTGGGGGTAGTAATGTTGAGAGAAGTGTATAGATTCTTGACAGTAGAGCTTTTTGAGGCCAGCCATCCTTGATTATTTTCTCAAAAGGTGAGAAAGCCAAATTACTCTGAGCATTGAGAAATGGTCGAACAAAATGTCTTACTTGAAGGTATTCATAGAATTTTAAAGGAACTTCAGGTTGCTTGGCTTGAAGATCAGTAAATTGGAGGATCTTATAGGTATCATGTATGATTACATCATAAATCTGAAATAGACCCTTAGTTCCCCAATTGCGATAAAAGGAAACCTGTGTCCCTGGGATGAATTTAGGATTCTTAAGAAAAGGGGTCAGCAATGAGTGAGAAGAGCTTAAGCAATGCTTATCTTTCCATCTATGCCATACCGTAAATATTGTTTGGTGGATTCCAGTATGATTTTAGTTATAGTTGGAGGTATACCCATATCCCAAAGGAAGGTGCCCAGATGTATTGGCGCTATAAATGAACTCTCAATTTTAGCCCATATTGGGGTTACATTAAAATGAGACCATGCTGCAATTCATCTCAAATGGGCTGCATCATGATAATTTTGTATGGATGGTACTCTTAATCCCTCTTGCAGTTTGTTAGTTGTTAATACCGATTTAGATAGTCTATGCCTTTTATTGCCCCATATAAATTTATGGAAAGACCTTTGAATTTCAGTCAGAGTGGAGATAAAATAAAAAAGTATAAAAGTTTTGGTAAAATACTCATTTTGAGTGCCGCAATGCGCCCAAACCATGATAGAGGGTAATCCGACCATTTATGAAATAACAATTTAGTTTGCTGAATAATGGGAGAAGGTTCAATTTAAACAGATCCTTATACAAGGGAAAGATACGAACCCCAAGATAAGTCAATGAATCCATTTTCAATTTATAACTAAAGTTAGATCTCAAGGTGTTCAATAGTGGGGCCTGCATGCAAAGGGGTAGAGCCTCAGACTTATCCCAATTAATTTTATAACCAGAGAGTGAGCTATAGGTATTAAGTCTGGGCTTAGCTATTTCAACCCAGTATCTTTATTGGTGGGTTGGGATCAGCCAATCAAGGCTGGCCCTGCCCTATATTAGTCCAGCCCTCCTCACAGGCCGTGCCTGAGCATTGGCCTTACTTGAGCACTAAGGCGCTGTCCCTGGCTCTCATTACCTGCTCTGGCCACTGGCCACTTTTTGCCTAGTTTCTATCCTGTTCTTTGCTTGTTATTGCACCTAGTCCTGTCCTAGTTCTCTTCCTGTCTGTCCTGCTTCTGCTCCAGTCCTCCTGCTCCAGTCCTCCTCACTCCCATCCTCACCTTTTTCTTCACCCACACCATCCTTTTCTGTCCAGAGTCTTCGTCATAGTCTTGATTGGTTCTACTCCTGTACCATTTTGACTCTTCACCCTCTTCTCTCCTGTTTACATCCAATCACAGATTATTTTCCCTCTCCGTCTTTTTCTGTCCAGTCACATTTTTTTTGCCTTCTCCGTCCTGTTCCTGTCCATACAGTGTCAGCTCCTGCCTGAAGGATTCACGTTCCCCACTTATTCCTCCTTAGCACTCTCTACCAATCCCTGACAAACTGTGATTTATTTTATATGCTTTACATAGTTTGAGATACAAAATAAACTCTAGACTCTATTCTACAGGAATCTTCAGAGCTCAAACCCCAAAAATATTGGGCTGGTGGTCTATTTATCCTTCTCAAGTTATTATTAGACATATGATTATTCCATTAATGTGTTGTTTTCATGTGTTTCATATATTTATTTATTATTTAACCTCTATTTGACATCTTAAGAAAGGTTGGACTGCTGAATCATGGTATTAAAAGAGAGGCCAGAGCACTTGTCTGCATTCCGAAGGGCAGGGAAACAGAGTGGGGTTCTTTCTCACTGAGATTAGTCTCTATGACAAATAAACAAATGAAACAACCCCACTCTGCTTCCCTGCCCTTTGGAATGCAGTCAAGTGCAGCAGTTCTGAATAGTTTTCTTACTGCTCGAGCTGGCCGGCCAGGAAAGGTCCTGTGTGCAGCTTCAGATAGGAGAGGAAACTAATGGTTAATTCAGCTGCATAAATTGGTTATTTTAAAGAAACTGTACAAAACTTCTAATTGAAGTACATTGCAAATATGCTTCTTTTAAGGTTTATAAGCAGTACGTGCAATATTATTTTTTAACTTTGAATCCCCTTTAAACTTTGAAGATATGTTGTTGGAGGACAGAATTTAATAAACCAGCAAAGAGGTACATTAATCTGGAAGGTGAAAGCAGAAAATTGGTGGTGAGATGTGAGCAGTGGTAAGAGTATAGGTGACCATACATGATAAGATCTTAACCCGATATGCCTACCAAAGGCAGAGTGGATTATACCAGATTATAACTAAGGAAATGGACATCGACCGGTCGTTGGACCGCATTATCTATCCAATGCAGTCCTCGATCGCAGGAAAAATCAAACCTGCCTGATTGATATCAGGCTGATTGTCGGCCTGATATTGATCATGGAGACCTGTCGGAAGCCCCCACACACACGTGCAGATAAATTGCTGAATTGGTCTAAAAAACCATATTGTCATCTTTAATCTGTCTGTGTATGGCCAACTAAAACAGATAATTCACAAGAAAATAGTGATGAGCACATCAGTTCTATTTTACTTTGCTAAAATTTTTGCAAAACTGCAAATTCACAAAACGGCTAAAGCATTGAAGATAATGGAGTTCAACTGCAGCAGCTTTTTTGTCCATTTTTGTTCTTTGCAAACTGCATTTTTTGTGAACTTTTGCCACGGTTTCACAAATGCAAAATTTCACTTCAAATCCATAAAGGGCGAAAAAATGTTTGCTCATCTACTATTATAGAGAACCTCAGAGTGAATTTAGATGAGACTATAATAAAATGGCATTTGTTTCTAACATCTGAACTATTTCAAATTAAAACATGTTTATTTTTTTTAGCTTAAAGCACATATATTCATTCTTACATAAAATAACAGAGTATCATTTAACATATTATATTTTTGTAATAATGTTCTCAGTTTTGGAAGATTACGAATGTTGGCACTGTTGTACCAACTGTGTGGCTCACTTTCATTGCATCATATTATTTATTTTCTTTTGGAATTGTTGTATACTAGTACTATTAGTTCCACATTTTGCCCAGATGTTATCTTGCAAAATTGTGATGTATATAATTATTTAAGACAAGACATGAAATGAGATACAAATAAAACAAACAGGACTCCTGCTGTGCATTAGTATTGCAATATGTGGTCACTGTTACAGAAAGAAGATGGAACAGTTCCAAAAAACAGCACTTTCATTGCATAATCTAATCTTTATACTGTATAAGCTATAAGCATGTCATAATGTACCCTGTTCTATTACTGAGAGGATACACGGTTAATTGGTAAAGTTGTGATCAAACAACTTCATAATCAAAATAAAGCTTAGATAGGTGGCCATACATAGATTTCATTGTAACAACCGATTTTAGTACGATCTGATACAATCATCTACTTATGGTTACATTGATAGGGTGCAAATAATCTTATTGTTACAACAAATTCAACCCAACAGTTGACTGAACAGGTTTAAACAATGAAACTGGTCAGTGGATGTTTGTGTCAGACAATCATCTTTAAACCATTGTTCATTGTGCATGCCTTTTGCAAAAGTAAACAAAGGGACAGATAACCATTGGTTAATATATATATGAGATCTTGCAACCTACTAGACCAAAGTCTCCTCAAATGGATGGGTGAATAAATCTTTCAAACAATTATTAAAGGAACAGTAGCACCAAAAAATTAAACAATTTTAAATTTAAATTAATTTAATGGTAAAACTGATCTGTTTGCTTCAGAAACACAGCAGCTTGTTTATATAAACAATAGTAGTGTTTCTGAAGCAAACACACCAGTTTTACCAGTGCAGAGCTAAACTGCATTATATTTGTATTACTTTAAAACACTTTTATTTTATTTGATGTTACTGTTCCTTCAAGCCAATAGGATTGTTCACAGAAAGCCAGCTAAATCTGCCTGTGTATGGCCATCTATAAGAATTGGCCTAAAGACTAAGTGATCAGCCTTTGATGTGGAATCTCATGCGAGAGACCGTGATTTGATTCACTGAATTTGAAAGTGAAAGCATGTAAAAATAGTTATAATAATAATTCTAATAACCTTTGAGGTACAGGTATAGGATCCATTATTGGGAAGCCTGTTATTCAGAATGTTCAGAATGCCGCAAAGGCTGTTTCCCAGACTCTATTTTATTCAAATAATACAAATTTTAAAAAAAATATTTCCCTTTTCTCTGTAATAATAAAACAGTACCTTCTATTTGATCCAAACTTAGATATAATTAATCCTTATTCAAAACAAAACTAGCCTATTGAGTTTATTTAATGTTTACATTATTTTATATTAGACTTAAGGTATGAAGAACCAAATTAGGAAAGATCCATTATCCGGAAAGCCCCAGGTCCCGAAAAAAGATCCCATAATTGTATTACATTTTAAATGGCAGATCACCTGGGATAGTAGCCTCTAACTACAGTATAGTATAAGCACATGTTGCATCCACGTTATCATGGGTGCAACTTGTATACATCTGAATGCAATTTTCTATCTGCCAATTACCAGTTTGGTATAATAATGCTGTGGTTTTAGGGAAAAAAGAACCTGGACATTTGTGAAGATTTTTTGCTCCTAGAACTTTGTCCCCTTAGATAATAAGACCTTCATTTTGGATATAAAATAAAAAATAATCACAAAAGATTTATTTTAGTATTAAATGTTTAATTTATTTGAAATATATTTTCGAGTCCTAAACTGCAGCTAACGGGGCTTTATCTTGGCAATAACTAGGTAGAAAGTTGTAAATGACTTTGGAGATTATGGCAGAACAGTCTTCCAATGAAATCCAAAAGTTGCATTTTCACAAAGTAATTTTAGCTGTCATTAACAGGCAAGCAGTACAGGAAGCCAATCAACAGTGTATTACTGTAGTAGCGATAACAGCCTGTCAAATTTCAGTCATTTTGAAAGAACCACTTCTATTAATCTGGTTGAGAACCTGGCTAACGTACTTTGTAAAGATGTAGAACATTGTTGCAACCGATTGTTGAACAAAAATTCAAGCATTAAAAAGTACAAAATGGTATTTTTGATAGTTGCCATTGTTTTAAATCAGGCAAAGGCAAGGCTAGTGAATTTCAAGAATAGTGGATCATACTTTTGACAAGGGACTACCTTTAAAAGGAAACTAGAACTAAATTATTTTTTTTCTTGCATTCTCTATTTTCTTGCTTCTCAATCTTGAGAGCAGGCAAAGGAGTTAATCAATAAGACAGCTCCTGGGAATCCCAAGGCACACACTCAAGTGTGCATGTGTATTACTCCTGAAAGGGAAAAGACTGGAAAGCATGGGAAGTACAGGGTGAAACCAAATATGTGATGGGAACATTTGCCATGGCTTTCTACATGGTATATGGTAACATTCCCCTGCATCATCTTCACGGGTTTCCTTTGCATTTATTTGACTGTCTCTTGTGGATAAATAAGAAATGCAGCCACGTGATAACCCCAGAGAGAGAAGAAAGACCCTTTAAATGTAAGAAAAAGTCTGTATGTTCTAGTATGTACAACTTATAAGGGATAGTTTGTGTGTGAACGAGAGCCTGTTACTAAAAAAGCTTGTGCGTGCTTGAATGTGAGAATGTGAGAAAGACATTTTTATTAAGTGAGACAGTCTTGCATGTAAGGCTGAACTTAAAACATAAATCTTTTTTATGCTTTTTTACTGTAATCACTTAGTAAAGTTAAATGTTTTAAGATGCAGTCCACATAAATGCCAAATAATTGGATTTCAATATCATTTGGACCCTCCAAACCAACCTTGTAGATGGACAGCATTGGTCAATTGCAAATTGATCTAATGGCTGGGGTTTATACATATTTAGACTGTTAGTGCAAAATAATTAAAGGGAAAGTTAACCTTAATATTAACTTTAAGTATGAAGTTTACACTTTTATGGTACATGGTATTCACTTTAGATGCCATATATTTTTTTTTAGATTCTTGTATTTGAAGCACTTTTTGACATTTTGTTTTTTTTTTGTAAATGGTTTTTTCTTGTCTTATTTGATTTTTTTTTTTGCAAATTGTCTTACATTTTCTGTAACTATTTAGTCTAGCCTTACAAAACAACCACAAGTATTGATTTTGCTGATGCCTACACTTTTTAAATTATTTTTAAAAAAAATACAATACAAGTACAATAAAGCATCTTATTCATGTTTTGTGTAATACTTGCCTGAGGCAAATTCTATTTCTCTTCATTCCTTAAAGTGGAAAAAAAAACATTATTAAGTTCTTGTCACATAGAAAAGTATGCGGCATAAGTTATACATCCAAATCATTTTTGAATGGACTTTTTTTTTGTTAAATGAACAAATGCACAGGGGTCAAAATGATGTGTTAAAGGACAAGTCAACCCCAGCAAAGACAGTAGTGATGTGTAGGTGCAGAAAAACTTGACCCGCACCCGACTCAACCCAAATTGCCCACACCCGCCTCTTACCCTCTATATATAGACCTGCGATGACAGCCCCACCGATGATGTCACTAAAGGGGCAGGGCAGGTGTAAGGGTAGTGTAAGGTCACAAGCGGGTACCAGCAAAGGGTGTGCTAAGGTTGGCCCAAACCAGCCCGATCCGTGGGTATCGAGCCGGCCTGCACATCACTAAAAGACAGGTCTTTTATTCAGCTGCCTTGTCTTACATTGTATCAAAAGTCTGAGCCAGTAGAGGATTGAAAGGGGCAGACAAACACTGCTTTGAATAGCAATACATACACATACAAGCTGTTTAGAATTGTGTTTTCTTTTATTAAACAAAAAATGTTTTTTGGGGTTGACATTTCCTTTAAGTAAAACCAAAGCAAAAGTACTTATGTGTTTGCATAGATTGCAATATGAAAAGCTTTCATTTTAAATGTTGATGACTTTTGGGTATTACTTATATTGTACTAGGAAGGGGAGCTTTATAATTTTTGCATAACTAACAGCATCCTGTTTTTATTCCATACTTTACCATGTACAAAAAGTTTTAAATCATAGTGATCAACACAGTAGGTGATTGTGTACTAAGGGCACCTTACTTACAGCGTGGCAGTGTTGTAAAAACAAGATGGCAGTGCCCCATTCCAGAGTGGCTTTCCATGAAAAGGATATAAAATGACAACATTCCCTCAAGAGCAGCCTTTTTGTGAATGTCAGGCAATCAGGTATTACTTTCAGATTTTGAGATAAAGAAAAGTTCATACTACCTTTTTTTCCTATAGTTGTAGGTATAACCATAGGAAGCTAGAAAGTGAAACTATTTTCATTTCAGTCTTTGTCCTGCTCATTGCAATAAAATATATACATATGTAGATATTTATTTATGAAGACAATAGGGGGCAGTAAGTTTAACACAAGCGCTGTTAATTAAACCCTGTTAATTAAACTCACTATTTTAACATGAATGTCTTACCTTGGTACTACATCTGTCTTTCTTGCTCTCTTTGTTGAGGTGCCAGTTAGAGATGTCGCAAACTGTTCGCCGGCGAACTTGTTCGCGCGAACATCGGGTGTTCGCGCTCGCCGGAAGTTCGCGAACGTCGCGCGACGTTCGCCATTTTGGGTTCGCCATTGTTGGCGCTTTTTTTTGCCCTCTCACCCCAGACCAGCAGGTACATGGCAGCCAATCAGGAAGCTCTCCCCTGGACCACTCCCCTTCCCTATAAAAACCGAAGCCCTGCAGCGTTTTTTCACTCTGCCTGTGTGTGCTGAAGAGATAGTGTAGGGAGAGAGCTGCTGCCTGTTAGTGATTTCAGGGACAGTTGAAAGTTTGCTGGCTAGTAATCGTTTTGATACTGCTCTGTTATTGGAGGGACAGAAGTCTGCAGGGGTTTGAGGGACATTTAAGCTTAGGTAGCTTTGCTGGCTAGTAATCTACCTTCTACTGCAGTGCTCTGTATGTAGCTGCAGTGGGCAGCTGTCCTGCTTCTGATCTCATCTGCTGACTGCTGCAATAACAGTAGTCCTTGTAAGGACTGCTTTTATTTATTTTTTTGTTGTTTTACTACTACTACTACTACTACTATAAGAGCCCAGTGCTATTAGTCTAGCAGTGTTGGGGAGTGGGACTGGTGTGCTAATCTGCTGCTCCTAGTAGTTCAGCAGCACCAACTTTAATTTTTTTTTTAATATTCATTTTTTTTTTTTTTACTTTTTTTTATTTTACTACCGCTGTAGTAGTGTATAAGTTGACCTTTTAGGCATTATTTGCCCTGTAGGCATTATTTGCACACTGTTTTCTTCAACCCGCCATCTAGCTGTGTGACCTTGTTCACATTCTGTCTAAATATCCATAATATTACCGTCTCCAGAAAAAACACCGGAGTGACTTTTTTCAAGCAGCCATAATATATTTTACGTAATCCGTATCCACCGCTGTAGTAGTGTATACGTTGACCTTGTAGGCATTATTTGCACACTGTTTTCTTCAACCCGCCATCTAGCTGTGTGACCTTGTTCACATTCTGTCTAAATATCCATAATATTACCGTCTCCAGAAAAAACACCGGAGTGACTTTTTTCAAGCAGCCATAATATATTTTACGTAATCCGTATCCACCGCTGTAGTAGTGTATACGTTGACCTTGTAGGCATTATTTGCACACTGTTTTCTTCAACCCGCCATCTAGCTGTGTGACCTTGTTCACATTCTGTCTAAATATCCATAATATTATCGTCTCTAGAAAAACCACTTGAGTTACTTTTTTTCAAGCAGCATTCATATATTTTACGTAATCCGTATCCACCGCTGTAGTAGTGTATACGTTGACCTTGTAGGCATTATTTGCACACTGTTTTCTTCAACCCGCCATCTAGCTGTGTGACCTTGTTCACATTCTGTCTAAATATCCATAATATTATCGTCTCTAGAAAAACCACTTGAGTTACTTTTTTTCAAGCAGCATTCATATATTTTACGTAATCCGTATCCACCGCTGTAGTAGTGTATACGTTGACCTTGTAGGCATTATTTGCACACTGTTTTCTTCAACCCGCCATCTAGCTGTGTGACCTTGTTCACATTCTGTCTAAATATCCATAATATTATCGTCTCTAGAAAAACCACTTGAGTTACTTTTTTTCAAGCAGCATTCATATATTTTACGTAATCCGTATCCACCGCTGTAGTAGTGTATACGTTGACCTTGTAGGCATTATTTGCACACTGTTTTCTTCAACCCGCCATCTAGCTGTGTGACCTTGTTCACATTCTGTCTAAATATCCATAATATTATCGTCTCTAGAAAAACCACTTGAGTTACTTTTTTTCAAGCAGCATTCATATATTTTACGTAATCCGTATCCACCGCTGTAGTAGTGTATACGTTGACCTTGTAGGCATTATTTGCACACTGTTTTCTTCAACCCGCCATCTAGCTGTGTGACCTTGTTCACATTCTGTCTAAATATCCATAATATTATCGTCTCTAGAAAAACCACTTGAGTTACTTTTTTTCAAGCAGCATTCATATATTTTACGTAATCCGTATCCACCGCTGTAGTAGTGTATACGTTGACCTTGTAGGCATTATTTGCACACTGTTTTCTTCAACCCGCCATCTAGCTGTGTGACCTTGTTCACATTCTGTCTAAATATCCATAATATTATCGTCTCTAGAAAAACCACTTGAGTTACTTTTTTTCAAGCAGCATTCATATATTTTACGTAATCCGTATCCACCGCTGTAGTAGTGTATACGTTGACCTTGTAGGCATTATTTGCACACTGTTTTCTTCAACCCGCCATCTAGCTGTGTGACCTTGTTCACATTCTGTCTAAATATCCATAATATTACCGTCTCCAGAAAAAACACCGGAGTGACTTTTTTCAAGCAGCCATAATATATTTTACGTAATCCGTATCCACCGCTGTAGTAGTGTATACGTTGACCTTGTAGGCATTATTTGCACACTGTTTTCTTCAACCCGCCATCTAGCTGTGTGTATTATCGTTTCCAGAAAAACCAACTGAGTTTTTGTTGTTGTTGTTGTTTTTTTAAAAATAATGCCAGGCAAAGGCAGGCCGCCACGCAGAGGCCGTGCTAGGGGCCGTGCTGCTATGCAATCCTGTGGCCCTAGCAAATTGCCCAGTTTTAAAAAGCCAATGACCCTGAACTCCCAAAATGCTGAAGAGGTAGTTGACTGGCTTACACAGCACACCCCATCCTCTACCGTTTCTAACTTTACCACAACATCCTCCTCATCCTCCACTGCTATGGCCACCCCACGTAACACTTCCTCCACCACCGGTGCCCCTTCTTCACTGGGGTCAGAGGAGCTATTTTCCCATGAGTTTCTTGAACTGAGTAATGCGCAACCATTATTGCCAGAAGAAGATGAAGGAGATGAGGACCTTACACCAGATTTAATTCTGGCAGAGAACACGATAGAGATGGACATAATGAGTGATGAGGAGGAGGTCCCCGCTGCTGCTTCCTTCTGTGATGTGTCAGAAGAAATTGATGCATCTGAGGAGAATGATGATGAGGAGATTGATGTTTTGTGGGTGCCTAGTAGAAGAGAGCAAGAGGAGGGTAGTTCAGATGGAGAGACGGAGAGTCAGAGAGGCAGTAGGAGAATAAGACTTAGAAGAAGCAGGGAGGACAGCCCGCAGGGATCAGTAGGGCAACAACATGTATCGGCACCTGTGTTCAGCCGGCCAACGCACCCGCCATTGCCGCCAATACCGCCAACTCCGCCAACTTCTACTGTTACCGCCAGATCGCACACTTCCAAAAAGTCAGCAGTGTGGGATTTTTTTAATGTGTGTGCCTCTGACAAAAGCATTGTAATTTGCAATGAGTGCAGTCAGAAACTGAGCCTTGGTAAGCCCAACAGCCACATAGGTACAACTTCTATGCGAAGGCACATGAGCGGCAAGCACAAAGCACTTTGGGAGCAACACCTCAAAGGCAACAGGCAAACTAAAAGCCACACTCCTTCTGGTCCAGCATCTTACTGCTCTACCTCTGCTCTCCTTGACCCGTCTGAACCACCCTCCACTCCGCCTTCCACCTTGACCACCTGTTCCCATTCCCAGTCATCTGCCACCAGCCAAGTTTCTGTGAAGGCCATGTTTGAGCGTAAGAAGCCAATGTCTGACTGTCACCCCCTTGCCCGGCGTCTGACAGCTGGCTTGTCTGCACTCTTAGCCCGCCAGCTTTTACCATACCAGCTGGTGGACTCTGAGGCCTTCCGCAAATTTGTAGCAATTGGGACACCGCAGTGGAAGGTACCCAGCCGCAATTTTTTTTCTAAAAAGGGAATACCACACCTGTACCAACATGTGCAGAGCCAAGTTACCGCATCTCTGTCACTTAGTGTTGGGCCAAAGGTCCATATGACTACTGACGCATGGTCCTCCAAGCATGGTCAGGGCAGGTATGTCACCTACACTGCCCACTGGGTGAACTTGGTAATGGCTGGGAAGCAGGGAATGGGTAGCTCAACAACAACAGTGGAGTTGGTGTCACCACCACGGATTGCACGCGGTTCTGCCACCACCTCTACTCCTCCATCGCTCTCTACCTCGTCTTCTTCTTCTTCTTACTCTGCTGCTGGGTCCTCCTTCTCCTCCTCCACACCTGTGCACCCCCAGCTCCCCCTAGGCTATTCGACGTGCCAGGTACGCCGTTGTCACGCTGTCTTGGGGATGACGTGCCTGGAAAGCAAAAACCATACCGGATCTGTACTCCTGTCATCTCTGCAGTCACAGGCCGATCGGTGGCTGACCCCACACCAACTGCAGATCGGAAAAGTGGTGTGTGACAATGGAAGCAATCTGTTGGCAGCGTTGAGACTAGGCAATTTAACACATGTGCCCTGCATGGCACATGTGTTAAATTTAATAGTCCAACGTTTTGTCTCCAAGTACCCAGGATTCCAGGACGTTCTCACCCAGTCCAGAAAGGTGTCGGCCCATTTCAGACGTTCCTACACAGCCATGGCACGCCTTGCTGACATTCAGCAGCGCTACAACATGCCAGTCAGGCGTTTGATTTCTGACAGCCAGACTCGCTGGAATTCAACGCTCCTTATGTTGGAACGTCTGCTGCAACAACAAAGGGCCGTCAACGAGTACCTTTTTGAACTGGGTGGTAGGACTGGATCTGCACAGCTGGGGATTTTTTTCCCCCGTTACTGGGTGCTTATGCGCGATGCCTGCAGGCTCATGCGACCTTTTGAAGAGGTGACAAATATGGTCAGTCGCACCGAAGGCACCATCAGCGACCTAATACCCTTCGCTTTCTTCCTGGAGCGTGCCGTGCGACGAGTGACAGATGAGGCTGTAGACCAGCGTGACGAGGAGCTGGAAGCGCACGATTTCTGGTCGGAATCACCAGAACGAACCCAGGCACCTGCTGCAACGCAGGGAGAGGTGCCAGAAGTGGAGTCAGAGGAGGAAGGTGGCTTTGTGGAGGAGGAGGAGGAGGACCAACAGGAGCAGGCTTCCCAGGGGGCTAGTGGTGACCTTTTGGGGACCCCTGGTCTTGTACGTGGCTGGGGGGAGGAGACCGTGGATGATGCAGTCCTTGATAATGAGGAAGCGGAGATGGATAGCTCTGCATCCAACCTTGTGAGAATGGGGTCTTTCATGCTGTCATGCCTGTTGAAGGACCCCCGTATCAAGAGGCTTAAGGAGAAGGACCTGTACTGGGTCGCAACGCTACTAGACCCTCGGTACAAGCATAAAGTGTCAGAAATGTTACCAACATACCACAAGTCCGAAAAGATGCGGCATTTACAAACCAGCCTGCAAAACATGTTGTACAATGCTTTTAAGGGTGATGTCACTTCAGGAACTCATCAACATTCCAGGGGCAGAGGTGCCAGTAATCCTGCCACGAGCACACCTGCAAGGACAAAGCCCTTTGGCCAGTCTGTAACGTCAGACATGCAAATGTTTTTCTGTCCAAGGCAGCGCCACAACCCTTCTGGATCCACCCTCAAAGAACGCCTCGACCGTCAGGTAGCGGACTACCTGGCATTAACTGCAGATATCGACACTCTGAGGAGCGATGAACCCCTGGACTACTGGGTGCGCAGGCTTGATCTGTGGCCAGAGCTGTCACAATTTGCCATGAACCTCTTGTCTTGCCCAGCCTCAAGTGTGCTCTCAGAAAGGACCTTCAGTGCAGCAGGAGGGATTGTAACTGAGAAGAGAACTCGCCTAGGTCACAAAAGTGTTGATTACCTGACCTTTATTAAAATGAATGAGGGGTGGATCTCGGAGGGTTACTGCACGCCGGAAGACTTGTTCTGACTTCTATGCAGCTGTCCTTCTCTTCAAGCCTCATGACTCCACACACAGCTGTCCTTTAGCGTCCTCCTCCTCCCTCCGCCACCGTTACAAACTAGGGTGCAAACCCTACTGGTTTAATTTTTTCTGGCCTCTGTGCTTCAGTGGCTGCAACCAAAAAAACTGGGCAAACAATGTCTACAAGGTCAACGTATGGCAAAAAATGACTATTTTCAGCATTTATATGGCATATTTTTTCTGGCAACTGTGCTTCAGTGGCTGCGTCCAAAAAAATGCATATTTTCTGCATTTATATGGCATAATTTTTCTGGCAACTGTGCTTCAGTGGCTGCGACCAAAAAAATGCATATTTTCTGCATTTATATGGCATAATTTTTCTGGCCTCTGTGCTTCAGTGGCTGCAACCAAAAAAATTTATATTTTCAGCATTTATATGGCATAATTTTTCTGGCCTCTGTGCTTCAGTGGCTGCAACCAAAAAAATTTATATTTTCAGCATTTATATGGCATAATTTTTCTGGCAACTGTGCTTCAGTGGCTGCGACCAAAAAAATTACTATTTTCAGCATTTATATGGCATATTTTTTCTGGCCTCTGTGCTTCAGTGGCTGCGGCCAAAAAAACTGGGCAAACAATGCCTACAAGGTCAACGACGTTGACCTTGTAGGCATTGTTTGCCCAGTTTTTTTGGCCGCAGCCACTGAAGCACAGAGGCCAGAAAAAATATGCCATATAAATGCTGAAAATAGTAATTTTTGCCATACGTTGACTCAACGTATATGGCAAAAAATGACTATTTTCAGCATTTATATGGCATATTTTTTCTGGCAACTGTGCTTCAGTGGCTGCGACCAAAAAAATGCATATTTTCTGCATTTATATGGCGTAATTTTTCTGGCCTCTGTGCTTCAGTGGCTGCAACCAAAAAAATTATATTTTCAGCATTTATATGGCATAATTTTTCTGGCAACTGTGCTTCAGTGGCTGCGACCAAAAAATGCATATTTTCTGCATTTATATGGCATAATTTTTCTGGCCTCTGTGCTTCAGTGGCTGCAACCAAAAAAATTTATATTTTCAGCATTTATATGGCATAATTTTTCTGGCAACTGTGCTTCAGTGGCTGCGTCCAAAAAAACTGGGCAAACAATGTCTACAAGGTCAACGTATGGCGAAAAATTACTATTTTCAGCATTTATATGGCATATTTTTTCTGGCAACTGTGCTTCAGTGGCTGCGTCCAAAAAAACTGGGCAAACAATGCCTACAAGGTCAACGTATGGCAGTTGTTTAAAGAGAACAGTAGATTACTAGCCAGCAAAGCTACCTAAGCTAAAATGTCCCTCAAATCCCTGCAGACTTCTGTCCCTCCAATACAGAGCAGTATCAAGCAGATTACTAGCCAGCAAGCTTACTATCATCTGTCCCTGAAATCACTAACAGCTCTCCCCCTACACTATCTCTTCCAAGCACACACAGGCAGATTTTTCAGATACATTTTTGCCCTTGATCCCCCTCTGGCATGCCACTGTCCAGGTCGTTGCACCCTTTAAACAACTTTAAAATCATTTTTCTGGCCAGAAATGTCTTTTCTAGATGTTAAAGTTCGCCTTCCCATTGAAGTCTATGGGGTTCGCGAACCGTTCGCGAACCGCTCGCATTTTTGCGCAAGTTCGCGAATATGTTCGCGAACTTTTTTTCCGACGTTCGCTACATCCCTAGTGCCAGTCACAGTGTTATGTTTAAGATCTCCCACTATTCATCATATTTCTAGAGAAGCTGATAGAGTTAATTGGGTTCTGACAAAGTCATTTAAGTTCCAGTGACACAATTATTTTGAGAATGACAGGTGAGTTCATGTTTGCCTCTTTCTAGAGGAATCAGATTAACAATCACCTAACAATAAGAAGTTGAAGCTGTACATTATTAATGAAATAGTGTATCCACAAACATTCTTTACCAGCAATCACAAATAAGAGCAGGTGTAAATACTTTTCGATTCAGAACATTTTAGGGTTGAAAAGCACTCCCACCTCTAGCTTTAAGCAGCCTGTGTGTAGTCATCTTAAGCCGACCCAAAAAAAAAATCACCTTTCAGCTATGGATGAGAGATGGTAGTGGATGTTGATGGTGTTAAATTATTGTCACCCTGAGAGGAATAAATGAGACAGCCAAGAATATATTGAGACATGTAGAGAAATGTAGTAAAGAAGTAAAGAAGGGCTTTGAAGGATTTTGTTTACTAACCTTTAATAGGCAGCCACAATAAATATTTTAACATAGGATGAAGAGGTTCTCTCTTAAAGTGTTATTGCAGTGGCATTCATATGATTGAGAAGATGGTTGTCTATTACCCAAGTACAGTATTGTGCCTAATTAATAGGGTGAATGAGCATGCCATCAATAGTAATCATAAAAGGCGGAGAAAGGCCAGGATTGTGTGGAAAGACTACAAGTTCTGTTTCGAACAGAGCTCACGGCTACGGTTAATGCACACAACATGTTTTGAGCCAGCGTCGAGCCAGTGTCGAGCCAGTGTCTCTTTGTTGACACCTTACACAGTCACAGCTATCTCTTAAATTTTTCTTGTATATTGTCATCATCAGCTCACTCCAAGGGCTTATAAAACATGTAGTTTTAAGGTGGCTCCACAAAAGAACTGACACGTTAAAGCTGTTTATTAAGATGTAACTAATAAGAGCTTTACACTTTTTACAAGCCATTGAGCCATTGGAGTGAGCTGAGAATATGAACTATATATATTTATATATTAGTGTTGTCCCATGTGCATTCGCTGATGGACTAACTACAAAAGTCAAGGGTAACATTTTTGTCTCACAAGTGTGTGTGTGTCTGTTTGTGTATATGTATGTACATATATTCCAGCGAAGTCGCACTCCAAATTGTTAAAACTTAGCATTTATTGTCCCATCATAAAAACATGGCAAATAGAGATATACTCATCTACATGGAGACATCACGCAACGTTTCGGGGGTCCCCTGCCCCCTTTCTCAAGCGTGTCCCCGATGTGTGTCGCATAGAGTCAGTAAGAGACCCGGAAGTCTGTCGTCACCATTGAAGTAGCGGAGGCTGCATGACCGGTCACTCTGACGCAACGATGCCACTGCGTCAGTGCGTCACAGAAGCGAGCACACACACGTCCACCCATTGAAGTAACAAACGCCATATTGGTTATTGGCTATATTCAATCTATAGTATCTCGGGATTTAAATACATGGTAGATACTCATTGATTTTATACAGGGTACATAATATAACTATCCATGCAACATATATATTTCTTTCTTTTAGCTTGGCAGCAATATATTTAGTTACACATTTTCGTAATCACTACATAAATCAGTAAATGTTTATATCAAATGAACAGCTGTAGGTCAAAATCCCCATTCGGTCATTTTAATTGATGAATCCATTGTACCTCCGTCCTTTTCAACAACATGATTCTGTCACCCCTCTCCTTGGTTGTGGCACATGTTGTATCACCCTGAACCTGAGATCATCTGCAATATGACCCTTTTCCAAACAATGTTTTGAAACTGGTAAAACAGACCAACATGGAAACAACATAGCTTGTGTCACAGGAATGATGACCCCTAATATTATAACTCCTATTTGTTACCGGACTACAAAATGAGTCACCTGTAAGCACAAAACAACACTGTGCGCAACCTTTACAACGGAACATACCCTCCTTGGGGGGACCCAAAAATGTATATTGTCTTGGTGAGACATAAATTGGTACATAGGGGCTACCCACCAGATTCGCTAGATACCACAATAGTTAAGGCCAAATTGAGTGCTGGGAAGGCGAGACAAAGGGTAGACAATAGAGATAAACGGTTAACCTTTGTGGGGCAATATCATTCCCGGAGCAAAAAGTTCAGACAGATTTTATGTAAACATTGGCACTTGTTAAAAGATGCATATCCGACAGTAACTGAGTTTAAACAACCACCTATGATGTCTTTCAAAAAAGGTTCCACTATAGGGAGGAGGTTGGTGCGCACAGATATGTGACCACCACCAAGAATTCTATTGCTTTGTTATAAATTTTACAAAGGGACTAAGTTTTACCTGCAACTTACTTGCTGCTTTCAAAGTAAAACTCTCAAACTTGGTTGCCCTTTTATTAGCCACCAATGGGATCACCTGACTATAGCTGGGAAGGGTGGGGGCTACTCCTGATGTTCCCTCACCCCTAGAAGTGCTTGCCGGCCTTGAAGAGGGGGGTAGAGGAAGGTGACATGGTACTCGATTTAGAGGTCTCCAGAGACAACCTTGGAACTGCCTAAATGAGGGACCCCACTCTGAGCAATGCTAGAGAAAATATAAAATTGGGGATTCCGCACATGGCCCTAAACCAGGCTCTGTTATATCATGTGAGCAAAGTAAGGGGTGACATTATAGATCAGCTCATGGTACCCCAGCAATAAAGAAAGGTGGTATTAGATATGGCACATAGACAAGTATTTGGGTGCCACATGGGAGTTGATAAAACTACAGAAATAATCATTCAGAGGTTTGAATTTTAGCCTGGGATGGTTGGAGATATAAAGCAATATTGTATCTCTGGGAAAAATTTGGACTGCTTACTGCAATTTTTGTTGTTCTCGATCAGGGAGGTGCCACAAGCATCTACTGGGCTCGCCCCCTTTGAGTTACTGTATGGTAGACACCCCAGGGATCTGCTAGATGTAGCTAAGGAAACTTGGGAACAGGAGGCTACCCCCTATAAGACAGGGGTAGAACATATTGCTCAAATGCAGGAGTGAATTACAGCCATTTTACCTATTGTAAAAGAACACATGGCCCAAGCCCAGGAGGCCCAAAGCAGGATTTATAATAGGACGGCAAAAGTAAGGATCTTTATTCCTGGTGATAAAGTCTTGGTACTTACAGTATCCCCACAGCTGAAAGTAAGTTCCTGGCCAAGTGGCAGGGGCCTTACGAAATTATTAAAAAGGTTGGTGAAGTTCACTATAAATTACGGCAACCTGATAAGAGAAAACAGGTGCAACTTTATCATGAGAATTTACTTAAGCCCTGGAGATCTCAGGAGGTCCATGGTCCATAGATATAATGATCTAAATTTCTTTACATTTTTCTCTCTGTGTCAAATACAGTGTATCTGTATATTGTAAAATAAAGATATCTCATTCAAGTCCTGGTGGTTTATATTTAGTTAATGCATGATTTTATTGGTTATTTGTTCAGTTCAGTGATCATTTATTTTCATAACATGATGCTGTAAAGAGTTAAAAGAGTATGATTAATAATACTTCTCCAATATTTTTAAAATCTGAGTAAACATGTCAGTTACTCTTAAAGGAAGTGGGCTTGTATTGTACACATAGAAATGCTTTTTTCCCCTTTGGATAAGCTAAAGCAAATGTTCAACACTGATAGCTGTATGAAACATTTATTTATTTAGTAAAAGTGCATGTATATATTTTTAAATGTGGTTCTGATTTATGTAAATAAAGGTATTCATTTGTACACCATATGGGCCATGTTTTTGCTTTTACTACTAAAAGTGTCAGAAAATATTACACTCTGAGTAGGAACTGGAATATTATTGGCACATAAAACAGAAACTGTAATTAATAAAAATTGGTTGCTTGATTCCCTTTTGAAATGGTTGTAGCAGTAAACAGGTGAAATCAGCTGGGAGAGTCTAGGTTAGATTCTTTGCTTTTACATTCGCTATTTGTTTTGTATTTCCATAGTTACACTCCAGTTTCAGTCAAGTCTGGTGTTTTACAAAGAGTTTATAAGAAATTCCATTAAAACAAAATGACCCTCTTAAGACTTTACATGAATTTTGTGATTCTCACATATCAGCCTGTGTTTTATTGGTTTTTATTGCTAATGAAAATATCACACTGCTGGAGAACGTGAGTCCTTGCAGTGCATTTCATGTTGTATTTTTGGCCTGGCACCAACATAGCAAAAGGTTTGCTATAATGAACATTGGGAGAAACTGCATTGGCCTCACAAAATAATATGAAGAGGGTGTGTAGTTTTGAATCTGAGTTTAAGTTGATTAATAAGTCTTAAGAAATATGAAGTAATATGAATAATAATGTTGAGATTACTCCTAAAAGGTTTAATGGCTATAATGTCAGTTCGAACCTCATCACTGTTCCTGTTTTATGTTGTCCCTGATTAAAGTATAAGTATAAAGAATAAGTAAGTTATACAGTATGCATCTCTTGTTACAAGTGGTCATGACTAAAGGCCTGTCTGACGAAGGAGTTTCAAAAGAGGAACTGTTCAGCTAGAAGACCAGTGATTGTGTCCTGAGTATAATCATTGTGCTAGGGTTAATATATGGTTCACAACAATTATTATATTGTTTTTCTGTCTTGTGGGTTCATAGACAAAAACAGACAATGTTTTACCCAGTAAGGCTTTGTCTTTTCAAATGCTTTCACAAGGCCCCTTCCCACTAGATGCACCAGACTTCTGTCCTTTTATTTATGTCTTAATAGAATGACCTTTTTTGTCTTTAAGTAAGCATCCCTATTATGTTGTGTGGTGGAGTAATGGTTAACATTGCTGTCTTGCAGCATTGGGTCCTAGGTTTGATTCCAGCCAAAGCACTTTCTGCAAGGTGATTGTATGTTCTTTCCATGTTTGTGGGTGAGAATACCAGAAGTAACAAAGTTGTACTTTAATCAAATTTTCAGCGATAATCTTCATCCCCTGATTTTCTGATGTCATACGTGCCAAATGGCATTCATGTTGGATGTGCACTAGGTATTGGTGTATGGTATGGTAGTATGTTTTGGGGTTGGGTTACTGGTACCTGTGCCCAGAGCCTCCCAATAACCCATCTTATGCATGCTCTTACCCTTTATATCAACTTAGTTATTTAAAAAAAGTACACAAGTAGCAACAGATATGTAGAAATTAACTTTAATAATATTTTCTGCCGATGGTCTTGTGTATTACCCTGTCAATTGCAAACAATTATACATGTTCATTCCTTGTACAGTTATCCTGTCTAGCACTTCAGAGTCCTTAAAAAAAGTCACATGAGCATAATGACGTGGAGAAAATTGTTAAACTCCTTGGGGTCATTTTGTGGGTTTTGATGATGTTTGACCATGTTGCGTTATATACCAACCGCATTCTGTTTTGTCCTAGTTGCCTCTCAGAGTCTGGTTTGGGATGGGACAGCAGAAAGTAGGAAATGAAGAGTAAGGAATAAAGTGACCCAGTATATACAAGTAGATGGAGGAGGACACTATAACTGCAATATATGCAAGTGCATAATATTGAGTTTGTGCCTTTTTTGCCCCTTTCAGATATTTTTAGGATCCTAGACCTATAATGAATATTTTAAAACGTGCTTAGTTACCTTTATAGAAAGACTCAGTCATGGTATTTTCTTATTGTATCAAAACAAATCCAGCTGGCAGAATCTGGCACGATTGGTATTAACAATGACTCTGACACCAAGGATTAGGGGCAAAAATAAAGACATGGCATGTTGCAAAACAAGAGTGCAGGCAGAAGTCCACACTATAAATCACTAAAAATGTATGTAAAATTACTTAATTGCTCTGTCATTTTGAGTCTGTTAACATTTGAAACAAAAAATGTTATTTTGCAGAGATTTTTATTAAGCTGAAAAACTTTGTGCATAGATACAATTAAAGTTCTTCTACAGTATGTACACTACATTACTGTTGATAACATATATAGTGTGTTATAGATGCCAGTTCCCACTGTATAATGTGCTTTATATATCAGTACCCACTGATCTTACAGACCGTGTGCTTGGGATTCTTTGCGCCATAAAAATTAAGAACATCTTCTGGGGTCATTTGCATCTAGTTTTCAACTGTTTCATATTATTAATCTTCTTTAACACCACATATTAAGACACTAAAAAAGTATCTTAAGTGCATAATTTTTTGATAAATAATATGAATATATATATGGAAATCCTGCCTTACAAACATCTCATTGATCCGTTAACTATTTTTACATGACCTCTAGTTTTCTATATTGGCATTATTGCCTCACAGTTGAAACTTTAATCAATTGTAGTGATTATAGAGTACAAGTGAATTTAGTCAAAATCTATCCTCTTCTTCCTACCTAATTGAGTAAATTTATAAAAAGAACTTTACCATGACTTCACAAAACGAAAGCTTCTGATGTACATGAATGATTAGGAGTGAGTCAGTGAGATCATTTAACTGTAAACCTATGAAATAAATGTCCACATTTTCTATGGTCAGCATTTTCTGATGTTATCCTGTTATCTTTACACCCTAAGGAACTTGAAAAAGAGTAGATTCCATCTTTCTAAACAGTGATGGCAAATGAATTCAGGTCTTTACAACATGTGGGTCCATTTCTATTTAATTTCTATGTATTTTGTTCTCAAAGTTATTTTCTATAATAACAGATGGAAATTTGATCTCTATGTCCTGGGGAGTTGGCAAAGGTTTGAACCACCTATGCTCAATACAAACATTTATCCCAATTCACTTTTCATAGAAATATTTTCTTTTACAAACTGACAATTTAACATTTAACGTGCTGTAGCAGAAATCAGTATTATACGTGACGGTGCAGTGTTTGAATAATATTTTAGATTAACAAAACAAACTATGTTACCTGTTAATATTTTTCAATTTATATGAAATGTGGCAAAAACATGATCCCAAAAATGAATAAATTGCCCGCAAGACACTTTTTTTTGTATTTATGAATGGCTGAAGCTCCAGTTAGAACACAACACAGTTTCCATGCCACCAAAATTATCACAACTATTCTCATTTTATGCAACTGAATGGCACTTATATGAATAAAATGGCAAAAAAACAATAATCAATCTAAATTACATTGCCTTTTATTCTTGAAAATGAATCTCAGCCCTTTAGTCTCACGTTTTGAGGGGTAATAATGGCACCTTCACATTCTGGGTATGGCTTTATACAGTATCTCCTTTAATCTTCCTACTGTGTTTTCAAGTAATTAAGTGTATAGGACCTGTGCTACAACTGATAGAAAGAAACAAAGGACAGATGTGTCAGAGTGACAAATGGGAAAAAATATCTCTGGCAAGCATCAGAGAAATTCTTCTGAAATACTAATTTTTTCAAATTATGAGACACTGGGAGGCACATTTATTAAGGGTTGAATTTTGAATTCATGTGAGGTTTTTTAAACTCACATGAATTTGATTTTACTCAAAATTCAATTATTCAATTATTTTTTAAAAAAAATCTAATATGTAAAACTGTCAGGAATGCTGCCCGGAGCTCCAGGCGGCGCACCCTTCTCTGCCGGCATCGCTCCCAAAATGGCGGCGCCCATGGCCGCCATGTGGGTAGCGGCGCCGGCGCAATGATGTCAGCGTGATGACGCTGGCGCCAACGCTGACGCAATGATGTCACCAATGGCGCCAAATTTGAATATAAAAAGGCGCCCTGGCCTTCTAGACCCTGCCCAATTATAGGATTAGTTTAGTAGCATTCCTGGGTGCTTTATTATTGTTATTCTGGACTTTGAACCCCTGCCTGGACTTTGATTCTGATTCATTCTGCCTGCCTTTGAACCATAGCCTGGACTTTGACCTTGCATTTGCCTTAACCCTTGCCTGTACCTTGTACCTGGACTTTGATCCCTAAAAGCTTCCTCCTTGGTCCTGACTCTCCCGCTGGGAGCAGATAGGCCCCTGACAAATTTTACCCACTTAAAAACGCTAACCGAATTTGACCAAACTCAATTCAATGTCAGGTAGGCTACAAACAACTCCAAATTGGTCACTGTACCACTCCCATTGACTTATAAGTTATTGCAGGTTTTAGGATTGTGAATAGTTGAATTCAAATTATTAAAAGGTTTCTAAAATGATAAATCTTGAAAATCAAATTTGAATTTTTAAAAAAAAACTGGAATCGATTTTGGATAATTCCCTAGTCAAATTTGACAGTTTTGACCATAAAAATAAAGTTGAAAATTCAATTCGAATTTTCATTTTGACCCCTTAATAAATCTGCCCCTTGGAGTTGCTATGTGCTGCCATGATTTATACACTGCTGAATGTTGCATCTTTGTAAAACATTAAAGATCTGACAACCAGAAGAACTATCCAGTGTTTTTACATTCAGGTGGTAAAAAAGTAAAATGCAGCCTAAAGAAGGAACCTTGGCGGCTGTGGGTGACCATTTTCTGGGTATTGGTCCAGATTGCAGTCCAATCCTCTATGCAGTTGTTGTGGCAGATTCCTTTCCCACATGGTCTTATACAAATGTTTTGGAGGGTTGTCCAATGGCGCGTCCATCAGCAGTCTGCAAATCCTTGAAATTATGCCTTTTTGTGGCAGGCCCGGCCTAGCCAAAGATTCAAAAGGTAGAGGGGTTGCGGATTTTGCTTGTTGTAAGTATGGTTGTAAAAAGTGTCATAGTTGGAAGTGTTCTGTTTAAGTTGAGCAGCTGGAGCATTTTGAATTAGTTATCCATATGTCAGAAGAGAGTTAGTGGATGTCAATATGTCCTTGACTGTGGTTTGTCTTTTGCCACCTGGTACAGAATTCCTGGGATGTACCTGTAGAGAAGTCCAGGTTCTTTAAGTAGATTGTGTTTACAGAATATGTCGATTTTAAGTTGTCTAATTTTATCTTTGTTCCAGATTCCCAGTGTGTGTTGTGTATGTTGCAAGAGATCAGATAAGGAAGTTGGTTGTTTGTTAGAGGACCATATTTGAGAGTTAAGGTGGCTACCAAGGGTCATCTTGTTTTCAATGCGGCCATATATTGTGTTGTGTTCCCATTGAGACAAAGCCAGTAGCTGTGGTAGGTGGGACCCCTCATAATATCTTTGTAGTAATGGGACACCAAGGCCCCCATTTCTGGTTGGGGTGGTCAGTGTCGCCTTGAATATCCTGTGGCATTTGTTTCCCCAGATAAAGTTATGAAGCAAGGCCTGGGTGTCCTTAAAGATTTTGAGAAGGAAAGGGATAGGTAGCGTCTCAAATAGATATAAAAATTTCCTCCAGTACTTTGTGCAAGGGTGGCAGCAAACCTTGAACTGTTCATGATAGACCTTTACCCCGGTGATATCTATGTTGTTTCTAATCACTGCTGCTATATTGAGAGCATATACTAAAGGGGAAAGAGGCCACCCCTGTCTTGTTCCATTAGAGATTGAAATGGGCATGTGAGCATGACCTGGGAGCTTCAAATAGGTTGATGGGGTGCTATGCAAGCTTTTTAATGATGTTATATAGGGGTCATATAGGTCTAAGTGTTGGAGAAGGGCAAATAAGAAGGGCCAGCTTAAAGGAACAGTTACACCAAAAAATGAAAGTGTTTGAATGTTATCATTTACTGTTTCCCTGCACTAGTAAAACTGATCTGTTTCCTTCAGAAACACTACTATAGTTCATATAAAAAAGCTGCCGTGTAGCAATGGCAGAGATTGACAAAAGGCTATATGGCACAGGTTAAACAGTGGATAACATATAAAACCATTATGTTCTACAGATCTTATCTGCTTATTTATGTAAACAATATATAGTTTATATTGTTAGTTTCTAAAACACAACAGTTTTACCAGTGCAGGGCAACACTGCATTATAGTTTTATTAATTTAAAACACTTTCATTTTTTGATGCCACTGTTCCTTTAAGTAATTGAACGTTTTTTCATCATCTAGGCTTAGTAGAAGCATTCGCTGATTTTGCCTTTGGGCAATTTCTAAAAGGTCAATTACCCTTCTTGTTCCCTGCCTGTCGGCCCTGGATGACTCCCACCTGGTCTTTGTATATTAGACGTGAAAGTATGGGGGAAACATGGTTCATAAAATTACAATTTTGATGGATATGCCTTTTTTTAAAGCGGAATTGACTTCAAAAGTCCAAAGTATTAAAACTTATGTGTGAACAAATTTTTTAAACTAATTTGAGGGGCATACAACAATTATATAAGGGTGGACTCATGTCTAGGGCATTGGAGGAACTCTTCTGTCTTTATTATGGCTCACTGGACATTTGTTTTAAAAAGTGGCCACTTCAAACATTTGCACCAACATTACTATTAAAGACTTCCATATGACTTTTAGGTACCCACCCTATTCAAATTAACCTAAGCGCAAGAGTGCTAGCAAAGTTCCACTAGGCAGAAATGAACACTAGCGAAAATTCACTATGAAATGGTCGCATTGCGAAGTAACGCTAAAAAAAATTTGCCAGTGTTCGTTGCTGAGATGCAACTTCGCATTTTAGAGAATTAGCATAGTGGTATGAATTTGCACCTGGCGCAGTGGTGCTGAATGTGTGAGGCAGTTGCTGAAGAAAATGTGGCCATCAGTAAATTTGCCCCATGGAGTTTTGCTAGTTTAGTCAGCAACAACTACAGGATATTGCCTCATTATTACATCAAAAAATTAAGAATTGTTGATTTAAGGTGGTTTTTCCACCTTCCAAACATTTTTTCCAGATGTGTTTTAGTTGTGTTCACTTGAAATAAAGACTTTTTTTCAATTGATTTCCAGTAAAGTTTAAAGTTGAATGCTCCTGTCTCTGGTGTTTCAGTCTGGCAACTCAGTAATCCAGGTGCAGATTCTGAACTGTTACAATTTGTTACATTAGATGACAGGGGTGCTTCGCCAATGAGGCTAGTTGAGGCTGTCACCTCAGGCAGCAGCGCCCCACTAGGTACCAGGGGAAGCAAAAATGCTGCTCCTGGTACTTTAAGAGCAAATTTCCAGGGGAGGGGGGGGGGCAGCAGCAACTGCTGCTGCCTCAGGCGGCGGAGGGGCCAGGATCGCCCCTGTTAGTTGATACATTTCTCAACAGCATCTGTGAAATATTAGCAACTATTGTATTAAAGAAACTCAGGGATTTTGCTCAGCAAGGCCCAAAACTAATGTATCATTGAGAACTGTTTAAGGTGTTGGTGAAACCCCCCGAGCTGTTTCGGAAAGACATAAGAAGGCAAAAAATGAAAACTTCAATATTATAAAAACAGTCACAGAACTATCTGAAACTACTGTAACTGAAATGAAAAGTGTTGGCAGATGAAAAATCTATTTAAATAAGATACAATGGTAAATGGCATTGCCATACTTTTTGACAACAGTTTTTCAGATCCCATACCTCTTGTTAGCCAGTTTGTCTTGTTCTTGCTTCAGTTGGATTGCCAGATACAAAAGACACGAGTGACGCGTCGCTTACCAGTCATAGCCCCAAATCAATAAGTTCAAAGATAATTACTTTTTTTATGCATTGTATACCTTACAATTTTAGTTGTCTAAATCTCAAATCAATCAATCCTGGTAAAGCCAATGCCATAATCTGAATTATCAGTTTACAAAACACATGAAAATATTACAAAATCAATAAGCATATTAACCTTTTTTTAATAATTATTTTAAAAAATATTTATTTAGAAACAGGGCTATTTCTAAACTAAAAAAATATTGAATTATATTCAATACAGAGTTAAATAAATCTGCATAATTTTAAGATTCCCCTAAGACGTATGTTTTGGTTACCTAATGTATACAGTACATGTAAAACAAAGGATGCAGTGGGAATCTCCAAGAGACTGGGAGTGACCAAGAGTGTAAAGCATAGAATATGGACACATGGGTTCAATATACACCTCAGGCACTGGTGCAATTCAGCTACTTAGGTTACCCAGCTGCACTGTAATTCTCTAAATTGAACATTGTTTCATTCTTATTTCCAGCTGTAACTCAAAGCTAGGATAGAGTCATGCTGTGGGATCTCACCGTAGAGCTGAATTTATAAATATGCTCAACACAAAAGATAAACAATAAATATAAAGATATTGTCATATTTTTTCTCGGCAAAATGTTAAAGCATCCATTATAATTGCAAATCTATCCATTAAACTGTAGTAAAAAACTTCTATTTTCAAACATTACTTTCCTGTCTTTCCCTGGCAAAAATATTGCTTGAGTGTCACACTGAATTCCTTAATGTATTGCTCATAACTAACCGAATGTAAGCAAAATCTGTGGGCTTTCAAGGCTTACATCTCACACTGAGAAAAAAAACATACATTATAAAAATAAAAAATCATTATGTTAGTATTATAGATGTCACTCAAAGGGTCAGAAGATAGGAAATAGTCAATTATTAGCTCACTGGCTCTCATAACTCAGGCTTCTTGTGCTTTCTTATGACATCATCAATAAAACATTAAAACCTAATCTATTTCTCATATTTATGTGTAATGACTGTACAGTTTGTGTTAGGTAATGTAAAATCAGAAGGGGACTGAAATATGGAAGTCAGTGAGCCATTTATTTTGACCTTGTACTCCAAGCATGACTTACTCTGCTAATAATGTCTTTTCGTTAGATTCTAACACAGTTAAGCCAAAACATACATGTTAAGGTTCAACAACATTTGACATTTTATTACATTAAATACAACACTCCTTTGTATATACTCAGTGGGAAATTTCAAAGTGAGAAACATAAAACAAATGCAATCTGTTTTAAATTTTGATTAAAATATCATCAGATATAGCAGTGGAAGAAATAAATGAAAAACTGTTACTTTATCTTGGCATTACCATTCTATAATTGAAGTTCTTTTAAATACACAAAGGTCTTTTTCAAATCCCAGACCCCTTCTTTGCCAGTATTCTATTCTATTCTATTCTTCTTAATACATTGCTGCTATTTGCACACACACACATACAAAATAAGACAAGCTGTATATTAACTATTATGATGAACTTTTACAGGTCTTACATACAGTGCATAGACTGAAATATTCAAATTATATTGGAATCCAATATGTTTTCTTTTTAAATCATTTATATCTGATTTAATTATGACATACATTTTGGGGCCTATTTTAATGCTATGTAAAACAAATCTTGCCAGAGTAAAAAGCTGTTTAAAATGATGTGCAATCCATTAAAGTCTAGGAAACTCTAGGAAAAAAACAGGTACAAAGCCGCAATCAACGATCACCATATTTTCCTATAACATTTTCAAGAAGCTGCTTACAGTTATGCCAGATTTGTTTGTGTCGGTATTTGGTCGGCAACAAAAATCAATACAAGATTAATAACTACGCTGTTATGCTGTGATGCTGATATTGTGTGGCAAATTGGAACACAGTTTTTTACACAGCATAATAAATAAGTCCCTTTGTGTGTAAATGTCCTTATTCAAATATTTGCTTTAATATATACACTATGAGGGAAAGCAGACATTTTGTTTTTTTTATTTTGGGGGAGGGGTTGAGGGAATATGTCCATAGGGCTCTGATATATCATCCCAATGATTTACAGTAAAACTTTTCAATTGGCACTGATTGGCAAAAGATTTGCAGTGGTATGAGGAGAGTATGTGACTATATCTTTCCAGGGTGGCTTTGATAGGTTCTCCTTGCCCTGCAGAACATGGGGAAAAATCTAATTGATTTCCAAAAGAGGTACACCTTTTCCAGGCTACTATTTATCAAGAAACATTTCTACCACAATCTATTTTGCTGTTACAGCTTGCATATTTTACTGCACATTACTTCTATTTGATAATTCTTAGCTACCATCCAAACACATTTCAGTTCCGTTGGTTTCAGATAATACACCAGAAAAAATACTTTTTTCCATTGCTTTCTATATTTTATTTTTAAAAATTTCAGGCTGGCAGTTCAGTAATCCTGCTGTTGACTCTGTCATTGTTACAGTTTGCTTCATTAGTTAATACATTTCTTAGCAGCATCTGTGGAATTTTAGTAACTATTATTATAACAGTTACCTTTAATGAGAGGGATTTTGCTCAGTGGTTAGGAAATGTATCAAATAAGAATAGTTGACCCCTTTCCCAGAGAAGGTGAAACATTAAGGAGCAGTTTTATTAAGGGTCTACTTGAAAATTCGATTTTGAATTTTTTTATTTTTTTAATGGTCAAAACTCACAAATTCGAATTGTCTAAACTTGATTCGAGTTTTAATTTCAATTTCGAGACTTATCATACTTTGGCCCTTTAAGAACTTGAATTAGACTATTCACCACCTAAAACCTGCCAAGTTCATGTATAAGTTAAAGAGAGAGTTCCAGGGACATGTTTGTAGCCTTAATGATATTCGAGTTTAGTCAAATTCGATTTGAGTATTCGAGTCGGTAAAATTTGTCCGAGTTTTATAAACAGTTGAATTTTAAGTATATTAGAATTTATAGGAGTTTAAAAAAATGTTTTCAAAATTTCACCCTTGATAAATATGCCCCTAAATATCAATATTAGAAAAACTATAAAAACATCAAAATATAATTCTTTATTTCTGGTATATTATCGAAGAACTGAACTCAAAAAATATTTTGTAACGTGAACAATACATTTTAACTAGTACTGAACCTTTTGTTGTCCATTTATTCCATGCAATGCTGCTTACCTTTCTGAGCACATGTCCCAGCATCGTTATAGAATAGTATCTGCAGGTATTTATGTTTTCTGAAATATAGTCCCCTCCCATAATAAACTTCCTGTGCTTTTTTATATAATAGACTTTTACTACAAAGGCAACTAAACCCCAATTTATCAGCTATTTTTTTTAACCTGTTGCGTTGCTAGCATGGAGTGTAAGGCGTGTGGCAACTATAGAAAATCCTCAAACAAATCAATGGTGGCTTTAAAAAGTCAAATTATTAAAGCTAATGTCAGGGGCAGACTGAAAGTCAAATTATAAAAGCTAATGTCAGGGACAGACTAAAAGGCAGCTTTCATGTATAACATTAGATCACACAGGTTCGGCTGCAATGTAAGTATGATTCCCTGGCTGTTTTACATTCTGTTGTTAATAGCTTGCAATGTAAGAAACATATTTTACACCTAATAGATGAAAACAATCTTTGTGGACGGGCAGGAGCCGAAATGCTGATTCGATGTCAGCTTTAGCCAAAAGTGCACCTTTGCCTGCCTTCCGAACCAATTCAATTGCTCGATCAAATGGGGCATAAGACACTGAAGCATCCTCCTTGCTAATGCCATCATTGATGGACTCGCCTTTAGGGTATGATAGGTGGTGTATTAACCGAAACTTACCAGGCTCTTTTTTGGGTACCACACCCAAAGGGGAAACCCTCAAGTTGGGAAAAGGTAACGATTCAAAGGGGCCCGGCTATCCTGCCTAACTCCACTTCCTTACTTAACTTTTCAGCAACCACACCGTGATGCTCTTCCGCTGACCTGAGGTTGGTGGAAAACAATGGTTCGAATTTTAACTGAAAAGGGATAAAAAACCAAAAAGAAAACCACACCTAAGCAGGGCGGCTTCCCGCTTCCTGGGGTACTGATCTAACCAAGGTGACATTGCTAGCACATTCACTGGGGTTCTCTGTTCTACCTGGGATTTGAGGTGCTTCCAGGGTCTTGCCCTTTTTAAAGCACCTGAGGGCTGAGTGGGCTCCCCCACATATGGAGCACTCATGCTTAAATTTACACGTTCCGAAGAATCTGCAATGACCCTCATTGAACAACCAGCAAACCCCCGGCCATCTGGGGGCCACAGAGCTGGCCTGTGATTGCCCAGCGGCCCCCGACAGAAAGGGAGGGGGACACTGGGCCATCATAAACCTAATCCACACATCTGTAGCTTTCATGTCCCAACCCAGATCTGGTCGAAGAGCAAGTTTCCTCCTGAATTCCTCTTCATACCTCCACCAGGCTGAACCCCCGTGCACTTTGTAAGCCCCATAAATAAGATCCTGGTAAACAAGAAGTTGAGAGCACTTCTCGGGATGTTTTTGACCAATAACACCAGCAAGCACCGAGAAGGCTTGCAGCCAATTCCCAAATGTTTTAGCGACTCTAGGCTTTCTGTCCTCGCTTTTGTCAAAACGCTGAGATGAAGAACCATGCCTAGCTACGTTAGCACTCGAACGGGGGGTGCTATGAGTGGTGGGTATAATATCAGCATCGTGGTGGAGAGACTGCTGAACCTGAGAAAACCCCCCAACTGCAGAACAGAACAGTCTGAATTATGGGGTGGAGTACTATCCTCAGAGGAAAAGACTGGAGCAACCTGTGTATGTACCACAGCTAAATCTCTTTTATTGCATGCCCCAGTGTGCTGAGTTGGAACTGCGGGTATAGGGGGAGTCTTTGCTGCAGAATGCAGCCTGCGTGCAGATACAGTATTAAGGGGATGAGGGGAGCTGCGAGAATCAGCCCGTGTTGCAGGAGGCAGCCTCACTAGCTGGATAGGATTGGCAGTGGGAGCGCGCACTGCTGCGCGTGCAGCAGCCTGCGCTCTGGTGACTGGGGGCCTAACTGTGCTGACCAGAGGAATAGCAGCTTCCACAGGGTTTACCGCTGCAGTCCTGCGGGTAGCGGAAGTCGCGGTCGCTTTGCGAGCCGCATTCCGGATCCTCTGCCTAGGGGGACTGGGACTAAGCCGGGACGGGGGACAGGAACGTCTAGAGTTACCCGCCGCATTTCTACGCGCAGCAGTCCTGCTGCGACTGGTCGCAGCTACGGCTGGAGGGGGAATCAGCTCTGCTAAAAGCTGATCCACCCAGCCCGATCCTTGCTGCCTAAGTCTTTCCCTCACCTGGGCCTCTAGGGAGTCAGCCATTGTGGAGAACCGGACACACTGATGGCAGCAGCTCCACCAGCGCTCCAGGATCCTGAGGGAAGAGGAAGCAGGTAAGGGATTCCTTGTTCATATAACTGCCCTACCCCTCTGCTCCCACCAATGCTCTCTAACCTACAACCCCTAAGATCTAATCCCCTGGCCTGCCATCCCTCCTCCCAGTCATTGGCACCCTCGCTACACCCTTTGGTGCCTTCCAGAAACATATTTTACATAAAAAGTGACTCCAAAGAACATTATTTATTCAGTTGAGGTTTTTGTTATGGAATCAAATGGTTCTGTGTATCTAACCTTTCCCCAGTTGAGCACATATTTAACCCTCTATAGGTTTCTAATACATACAATAACACAAGGTAAGAAAACAGGCTCAATCATACAGCTTAGAGGGACATATTTCATTTAGCTACATGTACAGAGAAATAAGGTAATTTAAAATTGTTTAAATGATAATAATGGCTTGTCAGTAATGATGGGCAAATTTTTTGCGAAACGTGGATTTTGACACCAGCGACAAAGTTGATGCTGGTGCCCAAAATTGATGCCAGCGCCCATTAAAGTCAATGGGTGTCCGTTAATCGTCGCCGGCGTCTTAATTGTCGCCGGTGTTTATTCACGCAAATTCGCGAATTTATTCGCCGGCGATGAAACGCAAATTCGCGCCTGCCGAATAAATTTGTCCATCACTACTTGTCAGTTATTGGATTACAATAAACCATGGTTAAAATGGTTTTGTAAAAACTATTGGTATGACTTATTTTAGGCTTGTTTGGTAAAAAATCCCTCATAACCCATGGGACAGTTGGATTAACACTCAAATGTAATAAGAGACACTAAGGTTGCCCAGGAGCAGTAAATCATTGCAACCAATAAGATGTTTGCTTTTTGACTGGTGATGTTACCTGCTGATTGGTTGCTAGAGGTTACTGTATTTGGTAATTTTCTGCAAGTTTCCATTTACCTAGTATAATAAATGGGCCCCTTAGTGTCTTTTATTACATAACCCCAATGTCTAATCACTTCAGGAAAAATAACTGCTACTATCTCTAGCAGTGTTTGAAAAGCAGAAAGAGAAGTGTGTAAGTCTGGCTGTCACTGTAAAATACCTTTAAAGATTATCACCTTATAAACGTAATGGTTAATATACTTAAAAGAAACTGGTTATATGATTGGTTTTAACAAAAAGCAAGAAAATTATTTTTGAGATATATAATATTTCAGTGTAAAATGTAGACTGCCAGATAGTGAGTGCGTTACTGTACATACAGAGATGGCTGTGTAGTTTCCTTAAACTAAAGAAAAAAGCATATTCATAGTTAATATACATCTTTTTTTATCTCTAAACATAAAAACTGGATGAGGGCCACCATAATTTCAAACACAGATAGTAAAAACTATTTATGGCAAAAAAAAGAGGAGGAATGCAGGTTCTGATATTATTGGGCACATCTTGTATCTCTGTGTCTCATAATTGCTTCCTTTAGCCAATACAGGCACTGATCATGTTTTTCCTTATTACCATATATGACTGATGCCAAATCAATTAACTGTCAATGCAGGGGCGGTTGGCATGTGAAGCAAAAGACTTTCTGTATTTCACTAGACAAAGTCTGCTTTTGGCAAGTAGCATATTTTTATCTTCTCTCCTTGGCCAAATAGTTAGAATCTGATACACACAGATCTTAAATCATACAGATCAGTTGTTCTTCTGTTCTGTGCAAGCCAAATGAGGTGCCCTTTAGGGATATGCCAATACTTAATAATAGTAATTATATAAATACTTAGGCATGTAATTATTCAGCCCAGTGTTATCCCTTGGCAGTTCCTTTATATACATATTCTAAAGCTGTTTTCCAAATCTTTTGTAGTAACAGTATTCTTTTTCTCTATATGTAGTGATGGGCGAATAAATTTGGCTGGCACGAATTCGCAGCAAATTTCAGTGTTTCGACACCAGCGAATAAATTGGCGAATTTCCGATTTTCATGATTTTTTCATGAAAACGCTCGAATTGCTTGATTTTTTTGTGAAAATGTACGAATTGCTCGATTTTAGTGAAAATGTTCAGATCGCTAGATTTTTTTGTGAAAACTTTCATATTGCACGATTTTTTTGTGAAAACATTCGAATTTTACAATTTTTCCGTGAACCTTCTGGTTTCACAATTTTTTGCTAATTTTTCGCCATTTAGAGAATTTTGCAGGAAATTTGTGGATTTTTCAGTGAAGCGAAACGGGAAAAATGTGCCCATCACTATCTATATGTTTTACAGCGCTATGGAATATATGAAATCTGATGAGAACAAAATGTTGGATATTAAAAAAGAATTATTTATATATATACTATACAACAAGCTTGCCTTAGATGTATGACTGTGTTTATAAATGCACATATATCCTGTAAAAACCACATTGTTATATTGGTAAAATTAAACATATTTGTATTATTACTGTTATTAAAATAACATTGATAATAGCTTCACACCCATAAAACTTCAAAAAAGATTATAGACTATCCTGTAAATCAGAGGGTTTCACCCTTCACAAAGCCTCACATACTTATAGGCAACACTTGGAGGCCCATTTATCAACATTCTCATTTTTAGTGGTTTTAGTCGTTTTGAAACCACAAATAAACTCCCTTTCTCTAGAACCACAAATGACATGTAAAAGATCTAAAAATAAAAACACAGATAACAAAAACTCTGTACAAAGCAGTAAAATATTTAAAAACCTCTAAAACAATTACTAGTGGAAAAAAAAATCATAAAAACCTCTAAAAGTCCAAATGGCTAAAAAAACAAAAGGTCCAATAGGATCAGCGCAGCTCCTTTTGACTTCTATAGGTTTGCATTAGCGTTTTTAGTGTTTTTTTTACACTTTATTAGTCTCTAATTTTTGGGGGGAAATGTAAGAAAATTTGCAAAGCGAACAAATTTGCTTATAAAAATTTGCATGTTGCAGTGTAATATTCTTCATTAGGCTTTTATGGCATTGCATCTTAATTGAGAACCTGCTTGAAGGTGGTGTAAACATTGGAGCAAACGTAACAATTTTTTAATTGATTAAGTGTTATCACATACACTGTACACTATCACAAACTATAAAGTTTGCAATCGCTATCCTGCTGTGTGAGGGCAAAAGTGTTGACAAAGGCAAAATTTTTCACTTTTCACATTTATTCGTATTGTGAATGATTTTTTCTATTAGTGACCAATATTACCTTCCCCAGCTTGAGTTTTAGAAAAATAAAAAAAATACACATTTTTAGAGAAAAACATTTGTGAAAAAAATGAGGCCCCTCAGTGTCTCCTACCTGAAACATTACTATCTGTAAATATGATATTTTCACATTGCCTACACAAAAAAATTTTTAGACTTTTGTAATGTTATTTTTCAATTACAGGAAAAAAAAAAAACTTTAGGTTCTATGCAAAAGTAGTACAAAAAGAGTTTCATTTCAGTGACCCTGAATGTAAAGGTGGCCATAGATGTGCAAGATTACCTGCTATATCAGGCGAACAAACGGATGTCCCCATCTCCCGATCTGCCACTAACCTTCAGTTTAAATAAAGCAGTAAAAAAGACCAGATCAGACATGTTCTGCCCTGACAGCAATCGTAAGAAAATCGTCAGTTTGCCAATACATGCAGAGATATTATCTGCAGCCGACAGAAAATTTCTAATCTGTCCGATCAACTGAACGACTGATCGTCATGGCACGAAAAATGTCGGGACACTTCACACATGGTGCAAACATTTTACAAATCGAGAATTCATAGGCAAGTGACTTTTTTTAAAAAAAAATTACCTTTCTTGGCATTTAGGACATTGTCCAATAAATTTGGAACCCAACTGTATTTAAATTGACATAATTGTGTGGAACAACAAGGAGAAACAAATATACAAGGAATATAAGGCTTTCATTGGTTTGGAAAAAAAGGTTTACCTATTGCCCATAACTTAAAAATAAAATCTATCCATGGGTTCAAATTTTCCAATATTCTGAACTGTTATTTTCCAGGATAAAGAATCAAAAATTCTAGTACATCTATTGTCCCAGGTGTCCCATCTAGTAAATGCTCCTTTCTCCATCATCAGAGGAAATTCAGGATTATTAGTTAACGATTGAAAACATAGGGGGGACCTGTTAAATTGTAAACTCTCTTACTATTGTGCCATATTTTTATGGTGGTGCTTATCAGTGTGTGTTCAGAGGCTTTTTTGCAGTATTTTTGTTCTTCCACCCACAGTATATTCTCTAATGGTAGAGGGGAGTAATTCTGTTCCAATATAATCCAGTGCTTTTTTCCCTTTCCATGAACCCAATTATATATCCTTGACAAGTGTATAGATAGATAGTATAGGTAGAAATCAGGGAGACTCAATCCTCCTTTTACTTTAGGGAGGACCATAAAGGTTATACTTAAGTCTTGGGGTTTTCCCATTCTATATAAACCATAAGTTTAATCGATTTAAAAAAGGATTGAGGTATCAGAATTGGGAGAACCTGGAAAAGATAAAGAATTTTTGGTAAAAATGACATTTTAATAGCTTGGATTCTCCCAAAACATGATAATTTTAATAGTCCCCAATTCTTGAGTAATTTTTGTAGTGAATTCAAAAGTGGAATATAATTAACTTTGTAAAGTTTTCCCAAATTTGCTTGAAGATTTATACCAAGGTATTTCAGACAAGGATTTGCCCATTTAAATGAGAAATTTTGTCGCGATTTAACAATAGTGGTTTCTGGCATTTTACTATTTAATAATACTGATTTAGAGAGATTGACTTTAAAGTCAGATACTTCCCCGAAATCTCTAATAAGATTTAATGTGTTAGGTAGAGATATACACGGGTTGGTGATATACAACAATAAATCATCAGCGAAGGCCACGCACTTATATTCTTTGTCTGACACCTTTAAACCAGAAATATTTGGGTTTCTTCTAATCTGTGCTAAGAAACCTTCCATCACTAAAATAAAAAGGATTGGGGAAAGGGGGATCCCTGTCTGGTCCCATTAGAAATTTGAACCTTAGTACATAGGAAACCATTTACCTTAATTTTTGCATACAGATTAGCATATAAAGCCACAATTCGCTGTTTTATTTTCTCCCCTAGGCCGAAACCTATAAGCATTTTTTCCATATAAGCCCAAGAGACTCGATCAAAAGCTTTCTCAGCATCGATAGAAAATAACAAAGAGGGATAACCTCGCTTTTAAGCATGATGTATTAAAGAGGTAATTTTAGCCGTAATATCTTTACCTTCTCTTTCAGGCACAAAGCCAGCTTGGTCTGGATGAATTAAAAAAGGTAAAAGTTGTTTTAGTCTATTACTCAAAATCTTTGCATATATTTTAATGTCAATATTAATCAAAGGTATGGGAAACCACTACAATCCGATATTGAATTAAAGTATTCAAGGAGGAGTGGGGTTAGCTCCTGTAATGGAAAGTGAGGAACTTACCCCACGGGACATCCAAGATGGCGACCTCCTGCTCCACCATGCGGTTCTTCCTGGTCGTAATATGACTGCGTCTGGAACGTGTCGCCCCAGGATTGGTCGCCGGCGACGGAATGGACGCCGGCATCAGAATGTGCGTCGGCGTCAGGACGCCAACGTGAGGACGCCGGCGTCGGCTTAATGACGTCACCGCGTCAAGTTTTGGCGCCAACCTTGGACTATTTATTCTCAATTGCCCTTTCTGTCCTTGCCCAATTATAGGTCTATCTCGTATAGTTCCTGGGTGCGATTTCTTGTTATTCTGATTTTCCGTGTACCGATTTCTGCTTGTTTAATGATTCTGAACCCTTCTGCCTGTATTGACCATTTGCCTGATTTCGACTATTCTCCTGATAAATCCTTTTGTACCGCGAACTTGGTGTTGTTGTCTCCTCCTTGGTCCACACTACAAACAGAGCCTTCGGGCCCTGACAGTATAATTGGGCCATGGACCCTTCTGAGGAGCCTCCAGTTCCTACTGATGTCGGCAGAGCTGTTCGTGGATTGGCTTCTCGCATGCAGACCTACGAAGCCCAACAAACCCACTTCGGCCAGGCACTAGAAGCAATCCTGGAGAAATTGTCTGCCTTGTCTCCAGTGGTTCCAGTTTCTCTGCCTGTTCCTGCTACTCCGCTCCAGGTTTCTGAGCCTCGCATCCCTGCACCTCCTCTGTACAGCGGTGATCCGGAATCATGCCGTGGTTTCATTAACCAGTGTGAGATCCAATTCACCCTGCTTCCTGGTCAGTTTGTCTCGGAGCGAGCGAAGGTGGGCTATATCATCACCCGCCTGCAAGGGAAAGCTCTGGAGTGGGCTTCTCCTCTCTGGGAGAAGGAGGATCCGGTTATTGACGATGCCAGGGCCTTCATCCATGACCTTCGCACAGTGTTCGATGATCCTGGTCGGGCTACCTCTGCCTCGGCTCGTTTATTTCAGCTGCAGCAAGGGACTCGTTCTGTTCCGGAATACGCCATCGAATTCCGCACTCTTGTGGCTGAAACTTCTTGGAATAATGATGGTTACCATGCTGCCTTCTATAACGGCCTGGCAATGCGCATCAAGAATGATCTTGTATCACGGGAGATTCCTTCTTGCTGGGAAGATCTTGTTGCGTTGGCTGTGAAAGTTGACACCAGACAAAGGGAGTTCCAAGTCGAACTTGACAGGGAACGCGCTAGGAAGTTTTCCAGGTTCCAACCCACCCTGGCTCCACACTTCCAAAGACCCTTACTCTCCAGTCCGGCTTCCAACCTTCTTTCTCCGCCTCCTGCGGCATCTGCTACTTCTTCTTTACCTCCTGAAGAACCAATGCAGATTGGACGGGCACGTCTTTCCGAACAGGAGAAGCTCCGGAGAAGGGCTGCTGGGTTATGTCTCTACTGTGGGGGAAAAGCCCACTTCGCCCATGAATGCCCAGTGAAGCCGGGAAACTCCAGAACCTAGGTAAGATTGGGGAGACTTACCTGGGTGGAATTTTTCATCCTCCCCATTCCTCTGATCAACGTTTTCTCCTTCCTGTTCAAATCCAGTTCGGCTCCAAGAAGATCTCTTCTCAGGCCTTCCTCGATTCTGGTGCTGCAGGCAACTTCATGGATCGAGCCTTTGCTGATAACCATGCCATTCCGCTCCAACCCTTGGCAACCCCTCTTCGAGTCCTGGCGATTGATGATCGTCCTCTTTCTTCCGCCATCATCTTGCAGTCTACCCAGGAACTTTCCTTCAAGGTGGGCACTATGCATTTAGAAAGACTGTCTTTTCTTCTTATCGATTGCCCTTCTACACCTGTTGTCCTGGGATTGCCTTGGCTGTGTGTTCATAATCCGGTCATTGACTGGTCCATCTCACAAGTTTCCCGTTGGAGTCCATTTTGTGTACACAACTGTTTACCTGCTGTTCCGGTTGTCAAAGTTTCTTCAGTGTCTTCAAGTTCTTGTGTACAAAGCCTTTGCCGATGTCTTTGATAAGAAGTCCGCTGAAACTCTCCCACCTCATCGTCCCTATGATTGCCCTATTGAACTTTTACCTGGCTCTATGCCTCCCCGTGGCCGCACTTATCCGCTTTCTCCCTCCGAAACTTCTGCTATGAAGTCATATATCCAGGAGAATCTTCAAAGAGGTTTCATTCGTCCTTCTACCTCCCCTGCTGGAGCAGGGTTCTTCTTTGTTGAAAAGAAAGACGGTAGTTTGCGGCCCTTCATTGACTACAGGGGGTTGAATAAGATCACCGTAAAGAACAGATATCCTCTTCCTCTCATCTCTGAACTTTTTGATCAGCTCAAGGGGGCTAGTTTCTTTACTAAGCTGGATCTACGTGGGGCCTACAATCTTATTCGGATCCGTGAGGGAGATGAATGGAGACCGCTTTCAATACTCGCGATGGCCATTACAAGTATCTCGTCATGCCATTCGGTCTTTGCAATGCTCCTGCGGTCTTCCAAGAATTAGTCAATGACATTTTTCGTGATCTTTTGGGACAGTGTGTGGTCGTGTACTTAGAAGACATTCTTATTTTTTCCAAAAACCTTTTTGATCATCGTTGCCAAGTGCGTGAAGTTCTTTCCAGGTTGAGGAAAAATAATCTCTTCGCCAAATTGGAAAAATGCACCTTCGAAGTTTCTTCCATTCCTTTTCTTGGCTACATCATTTCTCCACAAGGTTTTAAGATGGATCCCGCCAAAGTTTCTGCAATTTTGGATTGGCCCCTTCCTACCAGCGTCAAGGCAGTTCAGAGATTTATTGGCTTCGCCAACTATTATAGACAATTTATCAAAAACTTTTCTTCCAAAATCCATCCAATTCTTGCTCTAATCCGTAAAGGGAATAAACCTCAACTCTGGCCTCCTCAAGCTCTCGAAGCCTTCAAGACCCTCAAAGAAGCCTTTTCTTCTGCTCCAATTCTTAGACACCCTGAACCTCTACAACCCTTCTTCATTGAAGTCGATGCCTCTGATGTAGGAGCTGGAGCAGTTCTGTCTCAAAGATCTTCTTCTGACGGTAAACTCCACCCTTGTGCTTTTTTCTCCAAAAAATTTTCTTCTCCAGAGCAGAACTACGATGTTGGCAATCGGGAGCTACTTGCCGTTAAGTTGGCCTTGGAAGAATGGAGACATCTGCTTGAAGGTTCTTCTATTCCGGTGACAATCTTTACTGACCACAAAAACCTTGAATTTATTCAATCCCTCAAGTGCCTCAATCCCCGGCAAGCCAGGTGGGCACTTTTCTTTTCTCGTTTTAATTTTATTATCACCTTTCGTCCTGGCTCCAGAAACAGGAAGGCTGATGCTCTGTCCAGAAGCTTTGCTCCTGAAGATTCCTGCCCCGAAGATCTTGTACCCATTGTGCCCTCTACCAAGATTATTGCTGCCTTGTTTCCCTCCTGTGCCTCTCAGTTACTTTCTGCTCAGTCTTCGGCTCCTGTAGAGACTCCTCTTGGTGTTGCCTTTGTTCCTCCGGAATTTCGTCATGCCATTTTATCCCAATCTCACAGTTCCAAACAGGCCGGTCATCCTGGGATTAAGAAGACAACCGAGCTCTTGTCTCGTTTGGTCTGGTGGCCGACTCTAAGGAAAGATGTCAAAGACTTTGTTTTGTCCTGTTCCACTTGTGCTGTTTCCAAGTCCGGACATTCCCCCCCCAAGGGTTTTCTCTTGCCACTTCCCATTCCATCTCGACCTTGGACTCACTTGGCGATGGATTTCATTGTCGATCTCCCTGTTTCGTCTGGTCACACTGTCATCTGGGTGGGGATCGACAGATTCAGCAAAATGGCTCACTTCACGCCTCTTCGGAAACTGCCTTCTGCTCCCGAACTCTCTGAACTTTTCATCAAACATATATTTCGTCTCCATGGTTTTCCTGCCGAAATTGTGTCTGATCGGGGTTCCCAGTTTATTTCCAAGTTCTGGAGATTTCTTTGCAAAGCTCTTAACATCTCTCTTCAATTTTCTTCTGCCTACCACCCACAGTCTAATGGAGCCGCAGAACGGGTCAATCAGGCCTTGGAACAGTTTCTTCGTTGTCATGTGTCCCTGTGCCAGGATGATTGGTCGGATCTTCTTCCCTGGGCTGAATTTGCCCACAACAACGCTCTGCATTCTTCTTCCCAGAAATCTCCCTTCTTCTGTGTTTATGGTCTCAATCCTTTGGCTTTTTCCCAGGATCTTCTTCTTACCAATATGCCTGCGGCCAATGACCAAGCTGCTCACATGTTGGCTATTTGGCATGCTACTGCGGCAAACTTAGAGAAAAGTTCCTTGGTGCAGAAAAAGTTTGCTGATAAAAGAAGGATTTCTTCCCCTCCATATATTCCTGGTGCTAAAGTTTTTCTTTCCACACGCAACAATCGTCTCAAGATTCCTACACCCAAGCTTGGTCCTAAATTCATCGGCCCCTTCCCTATCATCGAAATCATCAACCCTGTGGTTGGCCATTACAAGTATCTCGTCATGCCATTCGGTCTTTGCAATGCTCCTGCGGTCTTCCAAGAATTAGTCAATGACATTTTTCGTGATCTTTTGGGACAGTGTGTGGTCGTGTACTTAGAAGACATTCTTATTTTTTCCAAAAACCTTTTTGATCATCGTTGCCAAGTGCGTGAAGTTCTTTCCAGGTTGAGGAAAAATAATCTCTTCGCCAAATTGGAAAAATGCACCTTCGAAGTTTCTTCCATTCCTTTTCTTGGCTACATCATTTCTCCACAAGGTTTTAAGATGGATCCCGCCAAAGTTTCTGCAATTTTGGATTGGCCCCTTCCTACCAGCGTCAAGGCAGTTCAGAGATTTATTGGCTTCGCCAACTATTATAGACAATTTATCAAAAACTTTTCTTCCAAAATCCATCCAATTCTTGCTCTAATCCGTAAAGGGAATAAACCTCAACTCTGGCCTCCTCAAGCTCTCGAAGCCTTCAAGACCCTCAAAGAAGCCTTTTCTTCTGCTCCAATTCTTAGACACCCTGAACCTCTACAACCCTTCTTCATTGAAGTCGATGCCTCTGATGTAGGAGCTGGAGCAGTTCTGTCTCAAAGATCTTCTTCTGATGGTAAACTCCACCCTTGTGCTTTTTTCTCCAAAAAATTTTCTTCTCCAGAGCAGAACTACGATGTTGGCAATCGGGAGCTACTTGCCGTTAAGTTGGCCTTGGAAGAATGGAGACATCTGCTTGAAGGTTCTTCTATTCCGGTGACAATCTTTACTGACCACAAAAACCTTGAATTTATTCAATCCCTCAAGTGCCTCAATCCCCGGCAAGCCAGGTGGGCACTTTTCTTTTCTCGTTTTAATTTTATTATCACCTTTCGTCCTGGCTCCAGAAACAGGAAGGCTGATGCTCTGTCCAGAAGCTTTGCTCCTGAAGATTCCTGCCCCGAAGATCTTGTACCCATTGTGCCCTCTACCAAGATTATTGCTGCCTTGTTTCCCTCCTGTGCCTCTCAGTTACTTTCTGCTCAGTCTTCGGCTCCTGTAGAGACTCCTCTTGGTGTTGCCTTTGTTCCTCCGGAATTTCGTCATGCCATTTTATCCCAATCTCACAGTTCCAAACAGGCCGGTCATCCTGGGATTAAGAAGACAACCGAGCTCTTGTCTCGTTTGGTCTGGTGGCCGACTCTAAGGAAAGATGTCAAAGACTTTGTTTTGTCCTGTTCCACTTGTGCTGTTTCCAAGTCCGGACATTCCCCCCCAAGGGTTTTCTCTTGCCACTTCCCATTCCATCTCGACCTTGGACTCACTTGGCGATGGATTTCATTGTCGATCTCCCTGTTTCGTCTGGTCACACTGTCATCTGGGTGGGGATCGACAGATTCAGCAAAATGGCTCACTTCACGCCTCTTCGGAAACTGCCTTCTGCTCCCGAACTCTCTGAACTTTTCATCAAACATATATTTCGTCTCCATGGTTTTCCTGCCGAAATTGTGTCTGATCGGGGTTCCCAGTTTATTTCCAAGTTCTGGAGATTTCTTTGCAAAGCTCTTAACATCTCTCTTCAATTTTCTTCTGCCTACCACCCACAGTCTAATGGAGCCGCAGAACGGGTCAATCAGGCCTTGGAACAGTTTCTTCGTTGTCATGTGTCCCTGTGCCAGGATGATTGGTCGGATCTTCTTCCCTGGGCTGAATTTGCCCACAACAACGCTCTGCATTCTTCTTCCCAGAAATCTCCCTTCTTCTGTGTTTATGGTCTCAATCCTTTGGCTTTTTCCCAGGATCTTCTTCTTACCAATATGCCTGCGGCCAATGACCAAGCTGCTCACATGTTGGCTATTTGGCATGCTACTGCGGCAAACTTAGAGAAAAGTTCCTTGGTGCAGAAAAAGTTTGCTGATAAAAGAAGGATTTCTTCCCCTCCATATATTCCTGGTGCTAAAGTTTTTCTTTCCACACGCAACAATCGTCTCAAGATTCCTACACCCAAGCTTGGTCCTAAATTCATCGGCCCCTTCCCTATCATCGAAATCATCAACCCTGTGGTTGGCCATTACAAGTATCTCGTCATGCCATTCGGTCTTTGCAATGCTCCTGCGGTCTTCCAAGAATTAGTCAATGACATTTTTCGTGATCTTTTGGGACAGTGTGTGGTCGTGTACTTAGAAGACATTCTTATTTTTTCCAAAAACCTTTTTGATCATCGTTGCCAAGTGCGTGAAGTTCTTTCCAGGTTGAGGAAAAATAATCTCTTCGCCAAATTGGAAAAATGCACCTTCGAAGTTTCTTCCATTCCTTTTCTTGGCTACATCATTTCTCCACAAGGTTTTAAGATGGATCCCGCCAAAGTTTCTGCAATTTTGGATTGGCCCCTTCCTACCAGCGTCAAGGCAGTTCAGAGATTTATTGGCTTCGCCAACTATTATAGACAATTTATCAAAAACTTTTCTTCCAAAATCCATCCAATTCTTGCTCTAATCCGTAAAGGGAATAAACCTCAACTCTGGCCTCCTCAAGCTCTCGAAGCCTTCAAGACCCTCAAAGAAGCCTTTTCTTCTGCTCCAATTCTTAGACACCCTGAACCTCTACAACCCTTCTTCATTGAAGTCGATGCCTCTGATGTAGGAGCTGGAGCAGTTCTGTCTCAAAGATCTTCTTCTGATGGTAAACTCCACCCTTGTGCTTTTTTCTCCAAAAAATTTTCTTCTCCAGAGCAGAACTACGATGTTGGCAATCGGGAGCTACTTGCCGTTAAGTTGGCCTTGGAAGAATGGAGACATCTGCTTGAAGGTTCTTCTATTCCGGTGACAATCTTTACTGACCACAAAAACCTTGAATTTATTCAATCCCTCAAGTGCCTCAATCCCCGGCAAGCCAGGTGGGCACTTTTCTTTTCTCGTTTTAATTTTATTATCACCTTTCGTCCTGGCTCCAGAAACAGGAAGGCTGATGCTCTGTCCAGAAGCTTTGCTCCTGAAGATTCCTGCCCCGAAGATCTTGTACCCATTGTGCCCTCTACCAAGATTATTGCTGCCTTGTTTCCCTCCTGTGCCTCTCAGTTACTTTCTGCTCAGTCTTCGGCTCCTGTAGAGACTCCTCTTGGTGTTGCCTTTGTTCCTCCGGAATTTCGTCATGCCATTTTATCCCAATCTCACAGTTCCAAACAGGCCGGTCATCCTGGGATTAAGAAGACAACCGAGCTCTTGTCTCGTTTGGTCTGGTGGCCGACTCTAAGGAAAGATGTCAAAGACTTTGTTTTGTCCTGTTCCACTTGTGCTGTTTCCAAGTCCGGACATTCCCCCCCCCAAGGGTTTTCTCTTGCCACTTCCCATTCCATCTCGACCTTGGACTCACTTGGCGATGGATTTCATTGTCGATCTCCCTGTTTCGTCTGGTCACACTGTCATCTGGGTGGGGATCGACAGATTCAGCAAAATGGCTCACTTCACGCCTCTTCGGAAACTGCCTTCTGCTCCCGAACTCTCTGAACTTTTCATCAAACATATATTTCGTCTCCATGGTTTTCCTGCCGAAATTGTGTCTGATCGGGGTTCCCAGTTTATTTCCAAGTTCTGGAGATTTCTTTGCAAAGCTCTTAACATCTCTCTTCAATTTTCTTCTGCCTACCACCCACAGTCTAATGGAGCCGCAGAACGGGTCAATCAGGCCTTGGAACAGTTTCTTCGTTGTCATGTGTCCCTGTGCCAGGATGATTGGTCGGATCTTCTTCCCTGGGCTGAATTTGCCCACAACAACGCTCTGCATTCTTCTTCCCAGAAATCTCCCTTCTTCTGTGTTTATGGTCTCAATCCTTTGGCTTTTTCCCAGGATCTTCTTCTTACCAATATGCCTGCGGCCAATGACCAAGCTGCTCACATGTTGGCTATTTGGCATGCTACTGCGGCAAACTTAGAGAAAAGTTCCTTGGTGCAGAAAAAGTTTGCTGATAAAAGAAGGATTTCTTCCCCTCCATATATTCCTGGTGCTAAAGTTTTTCTTTCCACACGCAACAATCGTCTCAAGATTCCTACACCCAAGCTTGGTCCTAAATTCATCGGCCCCTTCCCTATCATCGAAATCATCAACCCTGTGGCTGTTCGTCTTCATCTTCCTCCTGAACTGCGGATACCCAATGTTTTTCATGTTTCTCTGCTTAAACCTGCTGTGTCTTGCCCCTCTTCTTCTTCCTCTCCAGCTCCTGTTTTGGTTGACGATCATAAGGAATTCGAAGTCAAAAGAATCTTGGACTCTCGTATTTCTAGGGGCATTCTTCAATATCTTATCGAGTGGAAGGGGTTCGGTCCAGAGGAGTGTTCTTGGGTGAGAAGCTCGGACGTACATGCACCTGTCCTGGTTCGTAAGTTCCACAGACTTTTTCCTTCTTCCCCTAGCCTCGGTGGTCCTGAGGCCCCCCCTAAGGAGGGGGGTACTGTAATGGAAAGTGAGGAACTTACCCCACGGGACATCCAAGATGGCGACCTCCTGCTCCACCATGCGGTTCTTCCTGGTCGTAATATGACTGCGTCTGGAACGTGTCGCCCCAGGATTGGTCGCCGGCGATGGAATGGATGCCGGCGTCAGAATGTGCGTCGGCGTCAGGACGCCAACGTGAGGACGCCGGCGTCGGCGTCATGACGTCACCGCGTCAAGTTTTGGCGCCAACCTTGGACTATTTATTCTCAATTGCCCTTTCTGTCCTTGCCCAATTATAGGTCTATCTCGTATAGTTCCTGGGTGCGATTTCTTGTTATTCTGATTTTCCGTGTACCGACTTCTGCTTGTTTAACGATTCTGATCCATGCTGCCTGTATTGACCATTTGCCTGATTACGACTATTCTCCTGATAAATCCTTTTGTACCGCGAACTTGGTGTTGTTATCTCCTCCTTGGTCCACACTACAAACAGAGCCTTCGGGCCCTGACAGCTCCTCCCTGAAAACTTTATAGAAAAAGGCTGTGTATCCGTCTGGTCCCGGGCTTTTCCCGGTCTGTAATGAGTCAATACAATCTTCGATTTCTTTGGAATTAAAGGGGGCGTCTAAAAGTTGTGCTTGGTCTGATGAAAGTTTTTGATTTTTTTTAACTCCTTGCTGCAATCCCCTTTTCCATTTGAATTTTAGCTTGTCTGAATATCACTTTGCAAGCTTCTTTCACTCCTTAGTTCTTTGCTTCGGCCCAGGTTAATGTATGTACACATTTTTGCGCCTCTTCACTTTTCATTCTACCGTGCCTAACATTTTGGCACCCTCTGGAGATTGTACCTTTCTTTCTCCTTTAATTTGTATTGTTAAGTGTGCATTCATATGCATCATTAACTAACAAAATAAGTACAGTGTTCTCATCAGGCTGCTAGGCGTATTGTCCGGCCATTTTCCTCTCCACCCCTGCACTGCCCCCACAAGCTCACAGATTTGAAAATCTTTTTGCTCACAATGAAAGGACTGTAGGCTATGTTTGCCAAAATGCATAGTCTTATCAGCATTTGTAAAAAAAAAACCACTTACTGTGGTGCGGGTGGGTTGGGGAGGTACATATTTATTTAATTCCCCCACACACACCTGGCTCATTTTTTTGTGGTTCTGTGGGGTTTTTTTGTTATAGGGAGAACACTGCAGTACCTTCATTCAGTTTTCAACAGGATTACTCTACAAATGTTTTATTACATCTTACCTCTCTGAAACACTGATAGATCATTTTTTGGTCTCCCAATCACACTATTTCCCAATGATATAGTAAAACGTATTTGTGTTATTCATATAAATGCCATATTTCCATTTACGCACTTCATCTAAACACAGTCAACCACAGATCTAATCCTTTCCTTTTTAACGTAATATAAATTACTTTCACACACTATCAGGCGGATGTGGGAGCTTACCATGTCTGATCAAAGTATAGTTAAACATTAATGTCAGTGTTACCAATCTGGCTAAAATTTCAACAAACAGCTTTCCAATTGTTGCTCCCCTAGGCCAAGAGATTTGACTGATCCATTGCGATGCAGCTAGTGTGTTTCTTGCTGCATCCTAGACCTGGTCCTTTGTGACCTTCAAATTTGGACCATCTATCTTTGAACCTGTCTATAAAACACGAAAAGGGGAATAGTGCAATGTACATTTGTGAGAATACTTGGTGGTGGTCTAGTGGGGATGTGGGGATGCCCTGCCACTGCTGATGCTGATGGAGCAGCTGCTTCCCCTGCTACCACGGAAGTAATCCAGGCAAGCCTTTGTACTGCGTTCCTGTTGGTTGAATCCCAAGCCCGTGTCCTGTCTATGCTCTTGGTTCCCGTTTCTGTACTCCGCTGCCTGATTGGAAACAGGTCAACCTTCCGTGAGATTGTAGCAACTCCAAATATGCCACCTTAATGTTTTTAATGCATTGCATGCATTATAATGCATTGTATGACTAAATGCATTAATCAAGTAACATTTTCTCCAGTTTACTGCAGCCTATGACAAATATGACCAGTGTCAATAGTAAAGACCATCATATGGGGGCATGGTGATCTTAAATCCATAACTAAACACCTGTTGAAAATGCAAGCGTTTACAAAAACTAATTAGTAGTAAATCATGGGGAAAGAGAAAGCAGAGGCATAGCCCAACTCTACTGTGCAGATTATAATTCCCTGTCTTTATTTCAAGAGGCATTACTTATCCCACATTCTCACAAAATACATACTAATGTGCACTCTTATTATATATCATTTTCAATTATTTAAACCATTTTCCTTGAAATGTCCAACATTCATTTATTCCCTTGGGCTACAGATAACTCTAAATGGTCAGATTCCCACTCCTCTTTTTAAACTGGCATTTCAAATTTCAATTCATTAGTTTTCTAATTTTCCTAAATTCAACCTGCAATAATATTGTTTTTTTCTATTTAACTTACCTATGAAATTACCTTTACCTACCCATAAGTTCCAAAAACATGAATTTACTATATCAGAGTTAAAAAAAAACAAGTAAAGTTGGCAAAGAGTGCAAAAATAAATTGCAATTATTAAACTTTACTCTATTGTAATTTCAGCATGATTTCATACATAAGTACAATTAGTTAGTGCTATGTAGTTGTATGTAGATGCCTGAACCTGATAAAGTAATTCTTTCAAAAATGCATCAGGCTGTGGGTCAGTATTTAACAAGAATTTACAAAGGTCCAACTTGTGGAACAGAGGAGCAAAATCAGTTTACAATACTAACTGATAGAAGAGGTTAAGTAGGTAATGCTGTTCAATATAGGTGCAACTATGGGTGACTGATACATTAATGTTCTCACATATATATTATCAGCTAAGGGGGGCCTTGAACAAATGTTGGACTTCAAAGGCAGCACTTAACACTAAATAGGTCTGCAAAGCCCTGGGCTATAGAGATGTTGGGTTATTTGCAGTTGCCTACAAATCACTAGATTGAACACAGATAATGACCATTGTTCCACATCAAATTGGCCATGGGTTTTATTAGATGATTTAGTAATTGATCGCTTGGGGTGTATCCTGATTACTCTAAATAAGCCATGTCAAAGATGATTGTAAGAGATATAAAGAGTACAAGAGGGACCTGGGGTGAACAGAGAGACACATAAGGGTATATTTATCAAAAGGTGAAATAGAGGTAGCCACAATTTTCACAAGGGACATTTCACAACACTCTCCCTTTTTAGGGCATATTTTTCAAATTAGGATCCCTGACTAAAACCCATTAATAAATGTCCCAAATCCCATACAAGTGTAGAGAGGGCTGTGAATGGTTTTCTTCTGGTGCATTGTGGCAAGCTCTCCATTAGTACTTTAAGAGGAAAGTCATCATGTAAACTGTACATTTATATTAAACAAAGCCCATTTGTTTGCATGGCTAGTTTCACGTAATCTATTTTAGACACATAAAAGAAGATCTCCAAACTGCATTGTGAAATTAGCCAGGTTTAGCCAAGTTGTCTGAATAAATACAGTACTGTTACACTATTCGTGATTTAGAAAAATTTATAGTTACACGTTGGTACCTGTAGTGGAGTGTGTGCGAATTTGGGACTGATTTACTAAAATTCAGATTTCTATTTTTTTCAAGAATTGTATTTTTTCTTGAAAATGCAAAAAAATTAAGATTTATAAAATCTAAAAACTACAAGAAACTCTAATACAAAATTGTGCCAAGTAAAAGCTGTTCAAGTCCCATAGAAGTCAGTGGGAGCTGTCTGATACTACTGGAGAATTTTTAATCAGTTTGGACTTTTAGAGGTTTTCTGATTTTTTTTCAGTAGTAATTGTCCAAAAGACTCAAATTTTAGAGAGTATTCTGTTTTAACCCACTGGGGGTCATTTGTAACGTTTGCACAGCGCATATTTATTCACAAATGGTTGTATTGCCCATGCTAAAATATTGCACTGCTGTGTCCATCTTTCCGGTTTTTGCAAATTCGCATTGTGAATAAATTTTCGTAAATGACTCGCAAATGAGAGAGGAGTTTGCACGAGCACACCGAATTTGTGAAGTTGTTGTGTGTGAAAATAGTGTTGACAGTAACTAAAATTCGCACTTTGCGAATATTTTCTCCGCCACCAAAGTTGTGGCGTAATTCAGTCGCAGAGTGTGCACATAAATATTCGTATTCATATTTTTTACATATTTAAAAAGCTCTTATAGACATTCGCATTGTGAAAAAAATTTGCAATTCTGTTTGCCCCACACTTTATAAATATAACCATGCGCAGGGCAAATATATTCACTTTCTGAACCAATCTGCATTGTGCAAAGTTTATAATACCCCACTGTCTTTAGTGATAGTTCCCTTAGATCTGGGCCAGGACCTTTATAGGACACTATTCACTTTTATGAGCAGATCTCCACAGACAGTTGAAATAAACTGGACCAACACAAGTATGCAAATTGCTGAAGTTTATTCCAAAACTGTGAAAAATTTCCCATACATTGATCAGACCAGTAGGTCAGAGAATATTTTTTTCACCAGATAGATCTGGGCCAGGACCTTTATAGGACACTATTCACTTTATGAGCAGATCTCCACAGACAGTTGAACTAAACTGGACCAACACAAGTACACAAGTATGCAAATTGCTGAAGTTTATCCCAAAACTGTGAAAAATTTCCCATACATTGATCAGACCAGTAGGTCAGAGAATATTTTTTTCACAAAGGTTGGTTAGGCAGTTAGAGATCACCTAAGGTGGCTGCTAAATGTACACTGGGAAAACTGTTGAGGAGGGGAGGGGGTCTAAGGGTCACACAGCTTCCTGGACTACAGGGAGAGGTGAAGGACAAATATATAAAGATGCAGCACACAACAAAAACAATAATATAAAGAGAATCTTTGTGAATCTTTAGATTTCACAATAACTAAACAATTAATATAACAAACGAGTATATAAAATTGTGATCCTTGTACTCCAAGAACAAGAACAGAGAAGAACTGAGAACAACAAAAATCATGCATAACAATGCTGGAGTTATTTGTAGACATCTTGTGCCATAATATCAGTCTTAATGTTCAAAACATCACAGTGTAAGGCATTAAGATAAGTGGTGTCTTCTCTTGGTATGAGCAGTACCATCTTTGTAAGTCTGAAGTCTGTAGTGTCACATTTGGATACCTTTACTACAATCTTTTGTAGCTCCCCGCCGTCACTGGATGTAGATCTTGTAACAAGTCCCATAGTTCATGATGAACAAGATCACCTGCTTGTTTGTAAGACCTTGCCTCATGGCACTTGTTCTGAGTCTGAAGAACAGTTATATATTCCTTTCTCCGTTGGTTCCACAACACATTGGAAAGATGTTGGATGTTTTTCCATTGACTTTCGATAAGTCTGCTGCAGATGAAGTCTCCTGAAGAAACTGGGACTGCTACAGTCTCTTGTGTGCGATAAGTGTGTGGAGTAAGATTTGGAATTTCTGGGTCTATGAATTCAAAGGCATGTTTAATAGGACTTGCAGTATCTTCTTGGCAGAAGTCTGGTGTTACCAACCATGTTGCTTTACTGTTGCGACTGGTTGCAGATGTTGGTTGATTGCAAAGTCTGATGGAATAAGCTCACAGTTTTTCAGATCGTTCAGCATTTCTTTCTGTTTGTAGTTTTTGTATTCTGGTCTTTTAATAGCTTTCATGGTATTTGTGATTTTAGAGAACTAGGGGATATGTAATTAAAAAAGCAAGCAATGTTTATAATCATATGTTTGTGAATGTTTAGTGTTGCTTGAAATGTAAAATCATTTTTCTAGCAAATATTACACCTCTCACTATCGCTAAGCAAGGTTAGTGTTAACTGCTCTGGCAGTTTTGTGGCAAAAAAATGCCTTCCAATGGCAAATTACATATTACATTCTCCCAATAAAGTTTAATGGTGGTTTCAAAAAGCTCTAATACCAGTAAAATTCAACTTGTAATAAATGTGTGAGGTTGATGCAGTAAATCCACTAGTCACATATACAGAATGCAACCTGGATAAACATTTATGCCCAGCTTACATTTGAGGTGAGCCAAGAGTTTGTTGTATTATTAATTACATCACAGAGAGGGGCTGTGTAATGTATTCATCCACAAATAGCATACACAGGTTCAATTTGTTTTCCACCTGGCACAATCAGTATTTCAATGGACTGATCAGATATTGGTAGCCAGGCGGACTCGTCACTAATTCTGTCAATAAACGTAAAATTGTCAGCCCCTCTGTCAGTGTCCTGGTTTGTATTTATATATTGTTGCTAATGATTTGCACAGACTAACGCTTATTAGATATTGATTGGCACAATTCAGGCACTAATCTTAGTCTTTCTACTTTAACCTAAAACAATCTGCAATTTGAATCACAAATGATTCACTAACTTTTTATAGTAGTTCTGCAAAAATGATTAGCTAGGTAATTCCTAGGCACTTTTAAGCTTTTTGGGGTCAATGTTGTGCTGCCATAGTAGCCAGCCTTTATGGGTAGCACTTTACATCAATATTACATCAATATTAGACTGCACCAAGAATAACAAATACTAGAGTATTTTACATTGCAAAGGCAATTGAAAGATAGATCATATTGTCATTAAAAGTAACAAGTCAGTGATATTCTAGTATCATTTCATTGTATTACATTTTATAAACACAGACCCCTGCAAACCACTGCCAGGTAAATTTTAAAAAACAAAAGGAGGGGCAAAAAAATGGGCAGTCATTTCACACCTCCCTCACCCCTCTAAACTGTGCCAGCTGGCCCTGCTACATAGCCAACTTCCAGGGGGTTTGGGCATGGTTTCCACTGGTTGCTGAGGTAACTCAGCAACAAATAGGGCTGCCCGAATTTTTCCTACTAGTAGAGTCAAAAGATTTTAGACCAGGTGTATCCTGCATCACTCATTAACTCATTCTTCAGGTTGCTGTGTAGAAAGGCTCAGTCTGTGCAAAATAAATACATCAACAATCTACTAATCACTCCTCCATGAAGTGATAAAAATAGCAGCATTTCCTTAATATGCTAAAGAAAGATACTGATTCTAACATCCTGGAAAAGATTAACTCAATTTTTTTGTAAAACCCTATAAATATATTTAGCTTCTTTTTCATGGGATAGTTAGAGATGTTTAATAATTACGATTTATGCAATTTCTATCATACAGTAAAAAAGATGAAAATATACATTAAAAATCCCTTTCTAAGAATTTCCTCTGAAATCTGCCATGACTGACCAGACCTATAAAGCTAAAAAGTAACATAGTTACATCGGGTTAAAAAAAGACAAAGTCCATCAAGTTCAACCCCTCCACATGAAACCCAGTATCCATACACACACCCCTCCATACAGTCACATAAATTATATATACCCATACCTATAAGAACTATAGAGTTTAGTATCACAATAGCCTTAGATATTATGTCTGTCCAAGAAATCATCCAAGCCACTCTTAAAGGCATTAACTGAATCAGCCATCACAACATCACCCGTCCTCACTGTCCTCACTGTGAAGAACCACCTACTGTACACTGCTTCAAATGAAAGTTCTTTTCCTCTAGTCTGAAGTGGTGGCCTTTGGTGCAATGATCCTCTATGGATAAAAAGGTCCCCTGCTATTTGTCTATAATGTCCTCCAGTGGGGGGCGGGCCTGGGTGCCGGACGTGCAGCCGGGCCCACCCCCTCCATGCTGATTTTCTTTGGGGCTGCAGCCAACTACAGCTGGCTGCAGCGGGGCTGCGGGGTGGGGCTCTAGTCCAATTGCTTCCCCTACTCCCCCCCCTGTAGTTACGCCACTGATGTCCTTTAATGTACTTGTAAAGTGTAATCATGTCCCCTCGTAAGTACCTTTTTTCCAGGGAAAACAACCCCAACCTTGACAGTCTACCCTCATAATTTAAGTCTTCCATCCCACTAACCAGTTTAGTTGCACGTCTCTGCACTCTCACCAGCTCATTTATATCCCTCTTAAGGACTGGAGTCCAAAACTGCACTGCATACTCCAGATGAGGCCTCACCAGGGACCTATAAAGAGGCATAATTATGTTTTCATCCCTTTTTTATGCAAGACAGTGTTTTATTTGCTTTAGTGGCCACAAAATGACACTGCCTGGAATTATAACAAACAAGGGAAAGTTGTGGCTGGGCCACTAATCCTCTTTAAAGGAGAAGGAAAGCTATGGAGGCCAATAAATTAGCTGCAATAGTGCAAGCTAGAATGCTATATTTATTCTGTAGAATGTTTTTCCATGCCTGAGTAAAAAGCTCTAGAAGCATAGGCGGATTTTCTATAAGGCTAGGGAAGGCTAAGCCTCCCCAAACCTGTCTGACACTTTTATAAGTGTAAAGTAAAGTAATAAAATTTTTTTAAAAAAAACGGAGGAAAAAAACATATAAAACATTTTTCCCTGACCTTTGCTGACTGTGTGGTGAGAAGCATGGGAGGAGTTTGCAGGGCCCCCTGTATTTTCTGGCCCGTGTCACGGCAGTGAAATCAGGCATCTTCCTTCATTTAGGCAAGCTTGCATGCTGATTGGTTTGCCCTGAGAGTTTAAGTCCCGGTACTACTTCTGAGCAATTCGATTGGCTTGAAGGTTAGCTTTGAACCTCTCTCCAACCAATCCAATTCCTGCACCGGGACTTAGACTTTGAGGGCCAAACCAGCAGCATGGAGTGGAGATGTCACAGAGATTTGGAATTTCTATTAGGATTTATTACATTTCTGCTGCTGGCACAGAGGTAATCAGCCCTCCACCCCAGTGACCCCACTCCACTGTTAGTTCTATAAATAATGCCAGTTTTAGACCTTAAGGAGGCAAATGCTTTGATAATCTTGTATATAGTGTTTATATGTGTTTGCAGCTTTCTAACTTTTCCCACCATACCAGCATTAACCCTTCTATTCTATATTTTTTTTTTTACTAAAACCCTCCCCTTGTGGATTAAACATTGGTTTAAATACATATTAAAAGCTATAAATACAAGATAGCTGCTAAAAGGGTAGAGTGATAGGTATGTACAGCAGATTAACATGTATGGGCAAGATAAGGGTTAATGCTGAATGCAGTATTCATTCATCCTGATCCGTGGAGATTATACATGAAATTACCTTATACATGTACTGAGTCTCTTCTACAAGAAACTGCACTGCATTAACCTATGATTTTACTGAGGTAGTTCATATAGAGGGCATTAGCATTGGATGTATCCTTCATTGTTTTCTGGTGGCATGATAAATACAATTTGCAAAGCATTTATGTTACCCAGTGTTCAGGAGGCGTTTTAAATGTGATATTGGCTACTCATTTACCCTGGATCCATCTAACCCTAATGTTTCTGCATCCATTAGATAATGTGCCTGGTGTACCATTATTCGCTATACTGGGGGTGTGTCACTGCCTACTGCCACTCACTATATATAATATGCCTGTTATGAAATTATCTACTGTGATTATTCACTAGATTGGATCAGCTGGTTGGGAAGGCAGTCAGGCAAATTTCATTTATATAAAAGGTTAAAATGATAGCTGTGCCTTTTTTCAACTTTAATTATTGTGCTTCTATACCTGTGCGCAAATGTACTTGGCGTGTAAGCACTTCCTCTCAAAGTATGTTATGTACTTGGGGTGCCATTACCCACTTTTTCCAACTTTTTCCAATTTTTCGAGATGTATTATACCCAGAGGTTGCAAAAAGTCTGAAGATATTGTCTGCAAACTTTTCGGGCTTTGGATTAGAAAAAATATAGATTTTTCACATGACAATCCAAAAAAGATGCTGTTTTCATGCGACAATCCAAAAAAGTAACGGTTTTTTCATGGTTTATTATTGATAAATAAGGTTAATCATGCATTCTAGTTTAGTCAGACTTTTTTTTTTTATTTAAAAAGTCCTAAAATTTGGATTTTAATAAATAACCCCCTTATTATCTGCCCTTCAGTGAGTGCTGCCACTTTATATGCACGTTGGGCAACAATACACCACAAAATATTTTCTTATTGCCCATAATACAGTTATTCCAGCACAGGTACTAGTAAATCAGAGGTTATTTATGAGGGATTCACCGAATCCACTATTTTGGGAAAGATTCACCCGAATACCGAACCGAATCTGAATCCTAATTTGCATAAGCAAATTAGAGGTGGGAAGGGGAAAACATTTTTCGTTTTGTTTTGTGACAAAATGTCACACGATTTCCCTCCCCATCCCTATTTTGCATATGCAAATTATGATTCAGTTCAGCCGGGCAAAATGATTCGGCTGAATCCAAATCCTGCAGAAAAAGGCCGAATCCTGGATTCGGTGCATCCCTAGTATTTATTGGATTAAGCACTTTCCACTGAAGTCAGTGGGAACTGTGAGTAGTTATTGGGTTGATAATTATTATACAAATTCCCTTGTAAGTTAAGGTGGCCATAGACGCACAGATAATATCATACAAAACTAATTTTCGTCCGATATTCGGTGCATGTATGGTGGAAAAAGAGCCGACCAATATCGGCAGAAGACTTGGATATCGGTCGGCTCGTCAATCGGGCTGGATGGAAAATTTTGATCGGGTGCCTTTGAAGGGACCCAAATATCGGCCATTGTTAGTGCTGAATCGTCAGATACATTTAGAATTCTATTGTTTCTTCCCATATATCGATCTGTATATCTGACGATTCAGCTCTACACGTGTGTATTGAAACGAACGATCTTATTTGGAAAGATCTTTTCCAAGAAAGATCGTAATTGTTACGTCTATGGCCACCTTTAGTCTGTGCATGGCCAACTTTAGCCTCCCCATATAAAAAAGTCACCCTCCGCCTATGTCTAGAAGCTCTCTGTTTGTTTAGGATAGCAGCTGCAGTATTAGCTTGGTGTGATGTCACTTCCTGCCTGAGTCTCTCCCTGTTAACTTATGGCTCTGGGCTCAGAGAAGGGAGAAGGGAGGGGGGGAAGAGGAGCAAACTGAGCATACTCAAGCCAGGGGCAATGAGGTTTAAGCTGAAGGCAGGAAGTCTGATACAGAAGCCCATGTGTACACAATAGAATGAAATACATACAGTGTTTCTTTTGACAGAGGACTCGGAGCAGCATTACTTTGAGGGGTTATTGGTATATTTAGGTGGACCTTTCTGATAAGGCTTTCTTAGTTTTAACCTTTCCTTCTCCTTTAAGCCACTAGCAGAGTTTGGCGGTAACTTCCCTTGCAGTTACATTATAGTCTCTCTACATAGAGTCCCTTATAAGATTCACCTGCAGCTTCTAGGCAGTTCAGAAAAATTGAAAATCAGTGTGAGTTTTTCAGCTGCACTTCTGTGGCTGTATAACAGGGTTATAGTTCAACAGTCCAGGAACATAACATGAGGTGCAGCTCTGGGGAATCACAGTCCAAAGGGAGGGGACACTTATCCCATTCTGTTGTGCAGCCACCAGCCACACTGCAGCAATTCTTTCCAGCAACTTCTTCATCAGGAGACACACCCACTTCCTGTTGACCTCTCTGAGCAAACAGCTTTCTGCCCATGTGACCTACCAGCCCCAGCCCTTTCAGTTTGCAGCTTCCAGCATTATTAGAGCCCTTTTCACAATAAGCATGAAAAAAGTCCCTGTGGGTGCCAAATAAGGGCTGCACATTTTTAAAGTGCATCACGCAGTGCGCAAAGTGGAAAAAAGTGTGTGGTACACTGTAAACGACCCCTGCCATCCTATTCCTGTCTGTAGACCCATTGCCTCACATCTGATAAAAAAAACCAACAATACCTATTCATTGGCCTTGAAGCTCTTCTTGAACTATCTCTACCAGATCCATAATTACCAGAAGGCTGTAAATGGAAAATGGCAGCTGAAGTTCTGCAACAGCTTCAGGACCAAAGGATGGGCATCAATACTACATGATCCTGGGATTCATAAACCAGCTTCTGGAAGTTCACTAAATCTCATTTCATAACAGCCACGTGGTTCTGTTAGCAGTATAGTTTATATGTCTAGAGTATGTCTAATATTTTTGAACCTATTTTAAATCTATGGAGTGTGACAGACAGCAAGTTGTTGAATTCATTATGCTATGTGACCCGGACCTGTTCACACCCACCCTGCCTAATTTCCAACTCCAAAAAGCAGCTGTTTGGGGCACCTGGGTGCAGCAGTTCTTTAGACTTTCTACCATATGACAGCATCCCTTTAATATTCAAACACTGATATCTAACTTCCTGCATCTGGTGTTGACATTATCTAATTTATTGCCCACATGAGAAGTATGCCTATAGGCTCACACATGGTGTGCATTATGGCAGCCTCTATAAGGATTATTTTTGCTTTGGAACACTCAGAAGATAGCATGTTTGAATAACAATTTTTATTCCAGAAAAAAAAGCTACATAGTATTTTGGAAAGACTGGAATTAATTTTCAGAGACTTACACTTGCTGTATATTCCCTCTTTAAATGTGATGCAGGCCTTGCGTCTTGACTTGGCCACCCAGTTTCTGACCTAATAAATTCCACAGCAACATAGATGAGAGAAAGCTCTGCTGCCAAAGAATTTGTATTTGACTCTGTTAACAGACAACTTAGATTAATCAGCACAGTTAAGTAGGTGTATTGTAACCTTCTGCAATAAGTGATGAGCTAAATTTTCACCGAGTTTCAAGACAAAAAATGGTGCCCATAGACTCCAACGGGTGAAAAAAATCACCAATAGACTTCAATGCATTTCATAAAATTTTTGCATTTCTGAATTTTCGGTAGAAGAAGATTATTCGCCCATCACTATCTGCAACTCCATACCAACATCCATAAACGGTTTGATCGGTCAGATAGGAAGATATTTAATATTCATAGAACAATATGTGGCTGCAAGGAATTTACAGTACAGTAGAGAGGTTCAGGTATTAGACATGAGATTTGTAAAAATGGGTTATGCAGTGCCAATGTCACTGTTATCATAGCAAGAATGCCCATATGCTAAGCAATTTATTGAACATCTAGCTAGTAGGGGATCTTATGGGATCCACAGGAGAGAACAGCCCAGGGTAAATATCCAGGCATTGATTGATTGATTGATTATTTCCATTTTCTTTAAATAAATGTAGTGGTGTTGAGATTTGGTTGACCCATGCGGAAAGGACATGTATAGACATTGAGCATGTGTAAAATCGTACAGCCCATCTGCCAGAAACCAAGTTTTCCCTACTTAATTAACCCATGGTGGCACAGCTTACTTACTGTACTGTTCTAGAGCATTACAACCCAACTGCTCATTTCTTGTGTGTTCTTTCTTCATGTGTTATTGATCTGGATTATGGATTGACTGGAAGATTATAAAGAAAGCAAATAAAATCAGTATGTATATTTTTCCTGCATTTTCATGAAAATGTATAATAATCACACAATGTCTTACACTTACTTCAATGTTGTATATATATATATATATATATATATATATATATATATATATATATATATATATATATATATATATATATATATATATATATATATATATATATATATAGGGAATATAATGAATGCAGTATAATGAATGCAGGTGTGGTGAGTGATATTACCACCTGGGGGAGGGGAGCTCCCCCAGGTGAATGTGAGGTGGCTTTCTGAAGCAAGGGTTTTGTGTTAAAGACCCTGAAGAAAACCAAGGTGGTTACACACAGTTATATGGATTACTACCCTAAGTGGAGGCAAGACCTGTGCAGCCAGACCGCCAGTGGAACAGGCAGGTCAAAAGTTGTCAACGGGTGAATGCAGTATTTAATTTCTCCCTAACAGGAGATGTAAGCTGCAAATGAGATGTTACTAAACATGGAATGGTTTCTCAGTTTAAAGAATTTTGCTGTCTGCCCCAAGAACCAGTAGTGTTCTGGATGGAACAGGCAAGCCAGGCAATCAATTCCAGTGGTCCAGTTTGCATATTGAAGCTCACTTTCTACAGGAAGGCTGTCCTGTGGAAAGGTATTTAATTGTAGTGAGCATGTTAGGAAAGTCTCTCTGAGCTGGGCACAGAACAGGAAGGTTACCTGTCTGTGTTAGGAACTCCCAGAGGGGCTGGGGGGGTGTTGCCTGCCACTGCAAGGAGCAGAGGGAGATGTGACCAGGTGACTGAGAGTCTATTGAGTGATTGAGGAAAGCCAGAAGGTGAGACAGGCCAGAAGCTGGTGAGCTGTATCCCTGGATGAGAGAGTCAGCAGGGCTTAGGGAGAAGGCCAGACAGTGGCGTAACACCTAGGGGCCCTGGTGCAGAAATTTGCAACTGGGCCCCCCCCCCAAGCAAATGTGTCGTGGGTAACAATTAATGATCCAATGTCATAGGACTGAACTTAAAAATTATTTTAACATACAGAAACTGTTACACTTTTTTAGGGCAAAGTACTGTACAACTAAAATGTAATTTTTATAACACACTACCAGTATTGTGAAAATAATCTGGTGCAGACTGTAACCATAGCAACTAATTAGCTGTTTAGTGCCACACAGCAGACTGGTGAATATTCATTTTTCCTCTGTGCTGCCTGAGGCAGGATTCTCACCTTGACTCATGGGCGGAGCGGCCCTGTATGAGTGGCATGAAGCCAGTGAGCATGAACTCACTATAAACTTGATTCCCAAATCTGTAGCTCTACTAATAATGAACCAGCCTTCGCAGGGACTGCAATTCCTTCCTTTAACTGGAAGAAATCTAACTAATGGGGGTAGGTGTTGCAGCCCCACAACTAAATCTAAAATTGGATATAGGGAAGACGCAAGGTTCCTTCTATGCCAGGCAAACAGATCTCGAAGCTAGCATATACAATGTGCTCTCATGTGGGAGTTTTGTATGATAGCACTACATTTAACACTTAGTCAGATGCACTCACAAGTACTCATGGGTACACAGGTAAGTCAAAGTCACATTAAAGGTAACATTTGCATACACAACCAAAAACAAATGAGAGGGAATGTTGAAAAGATTGAAATTGCTGGTTGCTCAGGCATTACACAGCACATAAGGGCACCCCTGGATTGTAAACTCTTGCTGGCAGGACCCACTCATTTGCTTTTTGTTAGTTGCATATAATTGAATTGCTTGTGTTTCCACCAAAGCATTGTACCGCACGGAGGAATATCCCTCAAAAAGGGATTACGATCTCAGCATGGCAATTATAGGCCAGTAAACTTGACATCTGTGGTGGGCAAATTATTTGAAGGCTTGTTAAGGGATCACATTCAAAATGTTGTCCTAATGAATGGCATTATGAGCAACAATCAGCATGGCTTTATGAAGGATAGGTCATGTCAGACGAATTTGATTGCATTTTATGATGTGGTAAGTAAGATTCTGGCAGTGGGGGGGCAGTAGATGTGATCCATTTGGATTTTGCCAAAGCGTTTGATACTGTGCCCCACAAACGACTGCTTTCTAAACTAAGGTCTGTTGGGCTTAATGAAGTCGTTTGCACGTGGATAGGAAACTGGCTACAGGATCGGGTACAGAGGGTGGTTGTTAATGGGACATTCTCTACTTGGAGTAAGGTTCTTAGTGGGGTCCCCCAGGGCTCAGTATTGGGTCCACATTTATTTAACTTGTTCATTAATGACTTAGGGGAGGGTGTTGTAAGTAATGTATCAGTGTTTGCAGATGACACAAAACTATCCAGCCCAATTAATTCCATCCAGGATGTGGCATCCTTGAAACATGATCTTGACAAACTGGCAGTCTGGGCAGCTAAGTGGCAAATGAGATTCAATGTTGATAAATATAAAGTCATGCACCTGGGATGTAAAAATATCCAAGCCACTTATACCCTTAATGGGACTGCACTAGGCAAATCCATTATGGAAAAGGACCTTGGAGTCCTTGTAGATGATAAACTTGACTGTAGCAAGCAATGCCAGTCGGCAGCATCAAGGGCAAATTAGGTCTTGAGCTGTTTTAAAAGGGGCATAGAGTCAGGAAGGGGTCATTCTTCCACTGTATAGAGCACTTGTAAGGCCCCATCTAGAATATGCCATACAGTTTTGGTCTCCATCACTCAAACAGGACATTATTGTATTAGAGAGGGTACAGAGAAGGGCAACTAAGCTGGTAAAAGGTATTGAAAATCTTAGCTATGAGGAAAGACTGGCCAAATTGGGGATGTTCACGCTGGAGAAGAGGCGCTTAAGGGGTGATATGATGACTATGTATAAATATATAAAGGGATCATATAATAATCTCTCTAATGCTTTATTTACCAGTAGGTCTTTCCAGCTGACATGAGGTCAACCATTCCGATTAGAAGAAAAGAGGTTCCGCCTAAATATTCGGAAGGGGTTTTTTACAGTGAGAGCCGTGAAGATGTGGAATTCTCTTCCTGAATCAGTTGTACAGGCTGATACATTAGATAGCTTTAAGAAGGGGTTGGATAGCTTTTTAGCAAGTGAGGGAATACAGGGTTATGGGTAATAGCTCATAGTCCAAGTTGATCCAGAGACTAGTCTGATTGCCATTATGGAGTCAGGAAGGAATTTTTCCCCCTCTAAGGCAAATTGGAGAGATGGGTTTTTTGCCTTCCTCTGGGTCAACTGGCAGATAGGTAGTTAATATAAAAATAAAAAAAAAGGTTGAACTCGATGGACATGTGTCTTTTTTCAACCTTACTTACTATGTTACTATGTTACTATGTTACTATGTTACTATATTACTATGTTGGTGTTTTACAAATAAACTATAAGAATAGTATGTTTTACCATATACAGTATAACTGTGCAATTGTTTGCATAGCTTTGTCCGTTGGTTCAGTGCAACCAGGTTTCTGTGCTAATCTAATATTAACTGTAAAGTGTTCAGCTGTATTTAAGCTATATTTCTCCAACCTTCAGCCATCCACCTGCTGTTGGACTTCAACTCCCAGTGGCCCCTGATAGATTTCCGCTATTGGTGCTGTTATTTCCACAACAGCTAGATGGCCACAGATTGGACACCCCTAAGCATCACATAGCTGTTCACTTAAATAGGAGTTGTGCACCAAAATCCTTTATAACTGTGCACTTGATGACCCCCAGCATCTATAGAGAGCAGTCCGACCCGCTGCAACACTAGAAGGCCCCTGTGGCTGGCACATGCCTAAGCTTTCAGCAGCACTTCTGCTCTACACAAGTCACACTGCGGCTCACAGTAGTTGCTAAAACATTAATAACACAATTCCTAATAAAACAAATAACTTGTTTTTGGATACAACATGTCTCACTTACATCCTTCAGCTTTTACTGCTGGACAAACAACCCTTGCACCGCGCTCATACGGATAACAAAATTGCAGAGGAAACAAATTTAGGAAGCCGCACTCTCTACTGCAGCCCCAGTTCTTAAATACCCTAGCGGCACCACGTCTCTGCAATAAACACCATTAAACAGACGCCGCTCCCGTCCATCACCAATGCTAAAGAAACTTGCAACGCAGGCATTACTCGCGTCAGGTTCAAATGCGTTCCTTCTCCGGTGCGCCGATCATGAAGCCATGCCCCCTCCTCTGCTTTCACAATATGAGCCTCCTATAGGAGTGATTCAGTAATGTGACTAGGAGGGACGGGGCCAGGGATTCGCAATAGTGCAAACTGCCGGCAGGCCCCGAGGGGGTGCAGTCCCTGGTGCAGTCGCACCCTGCACCCCTGGTAGTTACGCCACTGAGGCCAGAATTTCCAGAGTGTTTAAGCCACCCTGTATAGTGAGAACCCCACAGTGGGGAAATGTCTTGAATGCATGCTGTTTAAAAGCTGTGTTCCTGTGACTTTATATTAGGAAGAGATTGCTTGAATAAAGTTGTTTTTTGCCTGAAGACATGGTGTTTCTGTCATTATGCTCCAGATCCTACGCTTACCTGCCTACCATAGCTAATTTCCCCCAGAATTACTTGTACAGGCACCCAACTTGTCACAACTTTTATCAGTTACTTCTCTCTTGAATACTCCGTGAATAAAGCAGACGGTTTTCTTTTGAAAGTTATCTGAATGTTGCTGCCTTTCTACAGATGACAAGTTATCCCTAAGGCTTACATTTGAGTGAATTCCCATATAAAATACAGTATATATAGTTGACTATTAGGGATGTAGCGAACGTCGGAAAAAAAGTTCGCGAACATATTCGCGAACTTGCGCAAAAATGCGAGCGGTTCGCGAACCCCATAGACTTCAATGGGAAGGCGAACTTTAACATCTAGAAAAGACATTTCTGGCCAGAAAAATGATTTTAAAGTTGTTTAAAGGGTGCAACGACCTGGACAGTGGCATGCCAGAGGGGGATCAAGGGCAAAAATGTATCTGAAAAATCTGCCTGTGTGTGCTTGGAAGAGATAGTGTAGGGGGAGAGCTGTTAGTGATTTCAGGGACAGATGATAGTAAGTTTGCTGGCTAGTAATCTGCTTGATACTGCTCTGTATTGGAGGGACAGAAGTCTGCAGGGATTTGAGGGACATTTTAGCTTAGGTAGCTTTGCTGGCTAGTAATCTACTGTTCTCTTTAAACAACTGCCATACGTTGACCTTGTAGGCATTGTTTGCCCAGTTTTTTTGGACGCAGCCACTGAAGCACAGTTGCCAGAAAAAATATGCCATATAAATGCTGAAAATAGTCATTTTTCGCCATACGTTGACCTTGTAGACATTGTTTGCCCAGTTTTTTTGGACGCAGCCACTGAAGCACAGTTGCCAGAAAAAATATGCCATATAAATGCTGAAAATAGTAATTTTTCGCCATACGTTGACCTTGTAGACATTGTTTGCCCAGTTTTTTTTGGTTGCAGCCACTGAAGCACAGTTGCCAGAAAAAATATGCCACATAAATGCTGAAAATAGTCATTTTTTGCCATATACGTTGAGTCAACGTATGGCAAAAAATGACTATTTTCAGCATTTATATGGCATATTTTTTCTGGCCTCTGTGCTTCAGTGGCTGTGGCCAAAAAAACTGGGCAAACAATGCCTACAAGGTCAACGTCGTTGACCTTGTAGGCATTGTTTGCCCAGTTTTTTTGGCCACAGCCACTGAAGCACAGAGGCCAGAAAAAATATGCCATATAAATGCTGAAAATAGTCATTTTTTTGGTCGCAGCCACTGAAGCACAGTTGCCAGAAAAATTATGCCATATAAATGCTGAAAATATAAATTTTTTTGGTTGCAGCCACTGAAGCACAGAGGCCAGAAAAATTATGCCATATAAATGCAGAAAATATGCATTTTTTTGGTCGCAGCCACTGAAGCACAGTTGACAGAAAAATTATGCCATATAAATGCTGAAAATATAAATTTTTTTGGTTGCAGCCACTGAAGCACAGAGGCCAGAAAAATTATGCCATATAAATGCAGAAAATATGCATTTTTTTGGTCGCAGCCACTGAAGCACAGTTGCCAGAAAAAATATGCCATATAAATGCTGAAAATAGTAATTTTTTTGGTTGCAGCCACTGAAGCACAGAGGCCAGAAAAATTATGCCATATAAATGCAGAAAATATGCATTTGTTTGGTCGCAGCCACTGAAGCACAGTTGACAGAAAAATTATGCCATATAAATGCTGAAAATATAAATTTTTTTGGTTGCAGCCACTGAAGCACAGAGGCCAGAAAAATTATGTCATATAAATGCAGAAAATAGGCATTTTTTTGGTCGCAGCCACTGAAGCACAGAGGCCAGAAAAAATTAAACCAGTAGGGTTTGCACCCTAGTTTGTAACGGTGGCGGAGGGAGGAGGAGGACGCTAAAGGACAGCTGTGTGTGGAGTCATGAGGCTTGAAGAGAAGGACAGCTGCATAGAAGTCAGAACAAGTCTTCCGGCGTGCAGTAACCCTCCGAGATCCACCCCTCATTCATTTTAATAAAGGTCAGGTAATCGACACTTTTGTGACCTAGGCGAGTTCTCTTCTCAGTTACAATCCCTCCTGCTGCACTGAAGGTCCTTTCTGAGAGCACACTTGAGGCTGGGCAAGACAAGAGGTTCATGGCAAATTGTGACAGCTCTGGCCACAGATCAAGCCTGCGCACCCAGTAGTCCAGGGGTTCATCGCTCCTCAGAGTGTCGATATCTGCAGTTAATGCCAGGTAGTCCGCTACCTGCCGGTCGAGGCGTTCTTTGAGGGTGGATCCAGAAGGGTTGTGGCGCTGCCTTGGACAGAAAAACATTTGCATGTCTGACGTTACAGACTGGCCAAAGGGCTTTGTCCTTGCAGGTGTGCTCGTGGCAGGATTACTGGCACCTCTGCCCCTGGAATGTTGATGAGTTCCTGAAGTGACATCACCCTTAAAAGCATTGTACAACATGTTTTGCAGGCTGGTTTGTAAATGCCGCATCTTTTCGGACTTGTGGTATGTTGGTAACATTTCTGACACTTTATGCTTGTACCGAGGGTCTAGTAGCGTTGCGACCCAGTACAGGTCCTTCTCCTTAAGCCTCTTGATACGGGGGTCCTTCAACAGGCATGACAGCATGAAAGACCCCATTCTCACAAGGTTGGATGCAGAGCTATCCATCTCCGCTTCCTCATTATCAAGGACTGCATCATCCACGGTCTCCTCCCCCAGCCACGTACAAGACCAGGGGTCCCCAAAAGGTCACCACTAGCCCCCTGGGAAGCCTGCTCCTGTTGGTCCTCCTCCTCCTCCTCCACAAAGCCACCTTCCTCCTCTGACTCCACTTCTGGCACCTCTCCCTGCGTTGCAGCAGGTGCCTGGGTTCGTTCTGGTGATTCCGACCAGAAATCGCGCGCTTCCAGCTCCTCGTCACGCTGGTCTACAGCCTCATCTGTCACTCGTCGCACGGCACGCTCCAGGAAGAAAGCGAAGGGTATTAGGTCGCTGATGGTGCCTTCGGTGCGACTGACCATATTTGTCACCTCTTCAAAAGGTCGCATGAGCCTGCAGGCATCGCGCATAAGCACCCAGTAACGGGGGAAAAAAATCCCCAGCTGTGCAGATCCAGTCCTACCACCCAGTTCAAAAAGGTACTCGTTGACGGCCCTTTGTTGTTGCAGCAGACGTTCCAACATAAGGAGCGTTGAATTCCAGCGAGTCTGGCTGTCAGAAATCAAACGCCTGACTGGCATGTTGTAGCGCTGCTGAATGTCAGCAAGGCGTGCCATGGCTGTGTAGGAACGTCTGAAATGGGCCGACACCTTTCTGGACTGGGTGAGAACGTCCTGGAATCCTGGGTACTTGGAGACAAAACGTTGGACTATTAAATTTAACACATGTGCCATGCAGGGCACATGTGTTAAATTGCCTAGTCTCAACGCTGCCAACAGATTGCTTCCATTGTCACACACCACTTTTCCGATCTGCAGTTGGTGTGGGGTCAGCCACCGATCGGCCTGTGACTGCAGAGATGACAGGAGTACAGATCCGGTATGGTTTTTGCTTTCCAGGCACGTCATCCCCAAGACAGCGTGACAACGGCGTACCTGGCACGTCGAATAGCCTAGGGGGAGCTGGGGGTGCACAGGTGTGGAGGAGGAGAAGGAGGACCCAGCAGCAGAGTAAGAAGAAGAAGAAGACGAGGTAGAGAGCGATGGAGGAGTAGAGGTGGTGGCAGAACCGCGTGCAATCCGTGGCGGTGACACCAACTCCACTGTTGTTGTTGAGCTACCCATTCCCTGCTTCCCAGCCATTACCAAGTTCACCCAGTGGGCAGTGTAGGTGACATACCTGCCCTGACCATGCTTGGAGGACCATGCGTCAGTAGTCATATGGACCTTTGGCCCAACACTAAGTGACAGAGATGCGGTAACTTGGCTCTGCACATGTTGGTACAGGTGTGGTATTCCCTTTTTAGAAAAAAAATTGCGGCTGGGTACCTTCCACTGCGGTGTCCCAATTGCTACAAATTTGCGGAAGGCCTCAGAGTCCACCAGCTGGTATGGTAAAAGCTGGCGGGCTAAGAGTGCAGACAAGCCAGCTGTCAGACGCCGGGCAAGGGGGTGACAGTCAGACATTGGCTTCTTACGCTCAAACATGGCCTTCACAGAAACTTGGCTGGTGGCAGATGACTGGGAATGGGAACAGGTGGTCAAGGTGGAAGGCGGAGTGGAGGGTGGTTCAGACGGGTCAAGGAGAGCAGAGGTAGAGCAGTAAGATGCTGGACCAGAAGGAGTGTGGCTTTTAGTTTGCCTGTTGCCTTTGAGGTGTTGCTCCCAAAGTGCTTTGTGCTTGCCGCTCATGTGCCTTCGCATAGAAGTTGTACCTATGTGGCTGTTGGGCTTACCAAGGCTCAGTTTCTGACTGCACTCATTGCAAATTACAATGCTTTTGTCAGAGGCACACACATTAAAAAAATCCCACACTGCTGACTTTTTGGAAGTGTGCGATCTGGCGGTAACAGTAGAAGTTGGCGGAGTTTGCGGTATTGGCGGCAATGGCGGGTGCGTTGGCCGGCTGAACACAGGTGCCGATACATGTTGTTGCCCTACTGATCCCTGCGGGCTGTCCTCCCTGCTTCTTCTAAGTCTTATTCTCCTACTGCCTCTCTGACTCTCCGTCTCTCCATCTGAACTACCCTCCTCTTGCTCTCTTCTACTAGGCACCCACAAAACATCAATCTCCTCATCATCATTCTCCTCAGATGCATCAATTTCTTCTGACACATCACAGAAGGAAGCAGCAGCGGAGACCTCCTCCTCATCACTCATTATGTCCATCTCTATCGTGTTCTCTGCCAGAATTAAATCTGGTGTAAGGTCCTCATCTCCTTCATCTTCTTCTGGCAATAATGGTTGCGCATTACTCAGTTCAAGAAACTCATTGGAAAATAACTCCTCTGACCCCAGTGAAGAAGGGGCACCGGTGGTGGAGGAAGTGTTACGTGGGGTGGCCATAGCAGTGGAGGATGAGGAGGATGTTGTGGTAAAGTTAGAAACGGTAGAGGATGGGGTGTGCTGTGTAAGCCAGTCAACTACCTCTTCAGCATTTTGGGAGTTCAGGGTCATTGGCTTTTTAAAACTGGGCAATTTGCTAGGGCCACAGGATTGCATAGCAGCACGGCCCCTAGCACGGCCTCTGCGTGGCGGCCTGCCTTTGCCTGGCATTATTTTTAAAAAAACAACAACAACAACAAAAACTCAGTTGGTTTTTCTGGAAACGATAATACACACAGCTAGATGGCGGGTTGAAGAAAACACTGTGCAAATAATGCCTACAAAGTCAACGTATACACTACTACAGCGGTGGATACGGATTACGTAAAATATATGAATGCTGCTTGAAAAAAAGTAACTCAAGTGGTTTTTCTAGAGACGATAATATTATCAATATTTAGACAAAATGTGAACAAGGTCACACAGCTCGATGGCGGGTTGAAGAAAACACTGTGCAAATAATGCCTACAAGGTCAACGTATACACTACTACAGCGGTGGATACGGATTACGTAAAATATATGAATGCTGCTTGAAAAAAAGTAACTCAAGTGGTTTTTCTAGAGACGATAATATTATCAATATTTAGACAAAATGTGAACAAGGTCAAACAGCTCGATGGCGGGTTGAAGAAAACAGTGTGCAAATAATGCCTACAAGGTCAACGTATACACTACTACAGCGGTGGATACGGATTACGTAAAATATATGAATGCTGCTTGAAAAAAAGTAACTCAAGTGGTTTTTCTAGAGACGATAATATTATCAATATTTAGACAAAATGTGAACAAGCTCACACAGCTCGATGGCGGGTTGAAGAAAACAGTGTGCAAATAATGCCTACAAGGTCAACGTATACACTACTACAGCGGTGGATACGGATTACGTAAAATATATGAATGCTGCTTGAAAAAAAGTAACTCAAGTGGTTTTTCTAGAGACGATAATATTATCAATATTTAGACAAAATGTGAACAAGGTCACACAGCTCGATGGCGGGTTGAAGAAAACAGTGTGCAAATAATGCCTACAAGGTCAACGTATACACTACTACAGCGGTGGATACGGATTACGTAAAATATATGAATGCTGCTTGAAAAAAAGTAACTCAAGTGGTTTTTCTAGAGACGATAATATTATCAATATTTAGACAAAATGTGAACAAGGTCACACAGCTCGATGGCGGGTTGAAGAAAACAGTGTGCAAATAATGCCTACAAGGCCAACGTATACACTACTACAGCGGTGGATACGGATTACGTAAAATATATTATGGCTGCTTGAAAAAAGTGACTCCGGTGTTTTTTCTGGAGACGGTAATATTATGGATATTTAGACAGAATGGGAACAAGGTCACACAGCTCGATGGCGGGTTGAAGAAAACAGTGTGCAAATAATGCCTACAAGGCCAACGTATACACTACTACAGCGGTGGATACGGATTACGTAAAATATATTATGGCTGCTTGAAAAAAGTGACTCCGGTGTTTTTTCTGGAGACGGTAATATTATGGATATTTAGACAGAATGGGAACAAGGTCACACAGCTCGATGGCGGGTTGAAGAAAACAGTGTGCAAATAATGCCTACAAGGCCAACGTATACACTACTACAGCGGTGGATACGGATTACGTAAAATATATGAATGCTGCTTGAAAAAAGTGACTCCGGTGTTTTTTCTGGAGACGGTAATATTATGGATATTTAGACAGAATGGGAACAAGGTCACACAGCTCGATGGCGGGTTGAAGAAAACAGTGTGCAAATAATGCCTACAAGGCCAACGTATACACTACTACAGCGGTGGATACGGATTACGTAAAATATATGAATGCTGCTTGAAAAAAGTGACTCCGGTGTTTTTTCTGGAGACGGTAATATTATGGATATTTAGACAGAATGGGAACAAGGTCACACAGCTCGATGGCGGGTTGAAGAAAACAGTGTGCAAATAATGCCTACAGGGCAAATAATGCCTAAAAGGTCAACTTATACACTACTACAGCGGTAGTAAAATAAAAAAAAGTAAAATAAAAAAAAAATGAATATTAAAAAAAAAAATTAAAGTTGGTGCTGCTGAACTACTAGGAGCAGCAGATTAGCACACCAGTCCCACTCCCCAACACTGCTAGACTAATAGCACTGGGCTCTTATAGTAGTAGTAGTAGTAGTAGTAGTAAAACAACAAAAAAATAAATAAAAGCAGTCCTTACAAGGACTACTGTTATTGCAGCAGTCAGCAGATGAGATCAGAAGCAGGACAGCTGCCCACTGCAGCTACATACAGAGCACTGCAGTAGAAGGTAGATTACTAGCCAGCAAACTACCTAAGCTAAAATGTCCCTCAAACCCCTGCAGACTTCTGTCCCTCCAATAACAGAGCAGTATCAAAACGATTACTAGCCAGCAAACTTTCAACTGTCCCTGAAATCACTAACAGGCAGCAGCTCTCTCCCTACACTATCTCTTCAGCACACACAGGCAGAGTGAAAAAACGCTGCAGGGCTTCGGTTTTTATAGGGAAGGGGAGTGGTCCAGGGGAGAGCTTCCTGATTGGCTGCCATGTACCTGCTGGTCTGGGGTGAGAGGGCAAAAAAAAGCGCCAACAATGGCGAACCCAAAATGGCGAACGTCGCGCGACGTTCGCGAACTTCCGGCGAGCGCGAACACCCGATGTTCGCGCGAACAAGTTCGCCGGCGAACAGTTCGCGACATCTCTATTGACTATACAAAACAGTTTTGTTACATGGTTCTTTTTCTAACTAAAGCTGTTAAAATGTTTCAGTCCCATTAAGGCCCTACTCCTTACAATCAAAAACTGCTTTAATTACGGCACTGAAAGATAAAGTGTGCTGGGCAATGTTACAAAGAACTGACAGAAATCTGACCATATTTTCCCACTGTATAACCAGATGAACCTCTCCCATTCCCACAAGACACATCAGCTGGTAAATAATATGAGCCAAATTCTCTGTACAAAAGCTTTAGAAATCAGTGGGAATGAGCACAAACATTCTTTTTAAAGCAAATCTACACGATTCACTGTTTCATTTTAAGTAGTGGGAAAACTACTGAAAGATGATGTAAATTACTAATCTTTTATACAGTAAATATACTTGTGCTAGGGTGGAGCATTCATCATTATGGTTTGTTTAGAACTTTGCAGATCTCTATACTTACAATATGCCAAAAGTTAGTTTATTGGCCTAAAGTCAAATATCTTTTCTTCGCTCTTCATGGAAATTTAATTTTATTCCTGAACTGTCCAAACTAAAAATTTGACTTAACTTGCTGGTGGTTCAGGGCAACAATGTAGTGGAACCATATTGGTTCCAAGTGTTCATTTGGAATTTTGAAATGAAACAACATACTGCTAGGGATGTAGCGAACTGTTCGCCCGCGAACTAGTTCGCGCGAACTTCGACCGTTCGCGTCCGCCGAATGTTCGCGAACGTTTGGGAACGTTCGCATTTTGAGTTCCCGTTCGATCGTTCGACCATTCGACCATTCGAATTCCTTCGACCGCTAAAAATCGAACGATTTCCATTCGTTCGAACGATTGTAAGCATTCGATCGAATGAAAAGCATTCGATCGAATGGCTTCGATCGTTCGATTCGAATGAAAATCCTTCGATCGAACGATTAAAATCCTTCGATCGTTCGAATCGAACGATTTTAGCGGGTGTTCGAAGTTCGCGAACTGTTCGCGAACGTTCTCATTTTTTGCCGGTGTTCGCGAACGGCGTTCGCGAACACCAAATCGGCAGTTCGCTACATCCCTACATACTGCTAGTACAGTGTATAGTTGTGTACAGAACTGACAGGAGGGCAGAAACAGAAATGCTCGCAAAAGGTATTTAAGAATGGGTAATACCTGCAAATAAAAACTAGAAGACAGTGGCGTTACTTAGAGTGTGCTCTAGTGTGCAAGAAAATCTTCAGATGCGCCCAGCACATGAAGACCCCCAACCACCCTCCCGTATGTGTCCCCCTTCCCTGCCCACAGCTAAGAGAGTGGCTGGTGAGGGGGTATTCTTTTTGGCTATAGGGGAAGCAGACCTCATGGTTTGGGCCCCCTGTTCCAAGGGCCCCTGCAAATGCAAGGTCAGCTTTGTCTATAGTTACGCCACTGAAGAAAGAATAAAATAAATTAATGGTACTCTCATTAAATTCTATCAGGGGTGTTTTATTGAAACTTTATACTAATTGAAATGTATTAAAATTAATAAGTGAGATAAAGGAGGTTCAAGGAAATGGGGAAAAAGATAAGCTCTTAAATTTAGGGAATTTTATGTTCTCTTCTGCATCTAAATTCATGAATAATGGCATTTTTTTCTGGGTCTCTACCATGTGATAATAGAGGTGCTGAAAAGAGAAAACATATTTTGAATTCATAGAGAAATCTGGCAAAGGGTTAGTTCAAGTACAGAATAAACTGTGCAGTAACTATGGAAAGAGCATCAGCCTGTTCCAGTATGCATGCTGTTCCGAGTTAAGGTTATATAAGGACAGTCCTATCAAAGCAATGCCTTTCCTATAGCATTCACTGGGATTATGACCTTCAGATTTATCTTTAAAACCCTCTTCTATGCAACGCATCCTCTGTTCCTTACAGACTGATTTGAAAGGTTTCATTAGCCATAGATCCTTACATGAAACTCACACTGAAAAATGGGTTAATGTAAAATCAGGTTTCTAAAGAACAATTTCTCTCTTTATAAACAACAGCTAGAAACCACATGTTCTGAAATAGATTTCCTTGTGGGCTTATAATGTGTGAAGTCACACCAACGGCCAGTATGGGTGTTGGCTTAACTGTTTCTCTGGAATTTAGCTGTTTCTCTGGAATGCCATCTTATATTATTCTGGGTACTTTGTCTTTTTATACAGTTTAATACAAACATTGATGGGTGTCTTTAAATAAAATTTGGTACAGTATGTTTCAAATGAAAGCAAATGCTGATTTTTTTCATGGATTTTTACATTTTGAAAATGTTTGTTTACTTTTTTTGACATTTCCATTGTAACTTTAGTATAAATGATTGGTTTGTAAATTTACATACAAAATATTTCTTTTCACATGGATTGTACTACAGAGAAAAATAACCTCCCATATCATTTAATAATTGACCCAATACAATATTGAGATATTTATTTTTAGAAAGAAAAGGGGATGTTGACCTAAAAAAAGTGACAAAGAGACCATGAGATTCGTACAGTTGAAAGAATTTATTTTTTTTATAGGAAGCTAATAATATTCCTGGACTGTAATACCAGACATGTGCAATGGCTATCAGTAGATGATTCCTTAAGGATAAATTTGTTAATCCTCTGAATCACTACGAAATTCCCCTAACCTGCTGTAACTTTGCTCTGTCTTCCATGCAGAACAGCGTACATATTCCTAGCAGGGGAGGTCTGGCAGAAAAGAAAAAGTTATTTAAGGCAAGCGTTAGTGAGATTACCAAAGTTCTCCAAATGAAATAAAATTGCAGCCAGTCTTCGCTGGAGCCATCAACTCAAGAGATATATTGGCACATAATATGTGGATTGCACCACATGAGAAAAAGAAGTTTCAGGTAATGAAGTATTTTCTGAGATTTTCAGTTAATGAATAGAAGTTCATGTCTGGACTTTCCTTCCAAATAAGGAAAAGCAATGCCTCACTACAAACAAGTTTAAACATTGAATAAGTATAGAAATATAAAAACCCATTAGAAATGATATCAATACATCACTAGACATATTATACTAATTTTTATAGTTCTAATATTTTTCACAGATACAAAACAATGATGGGAGAAGGGCTGAGTTTGGATACAAGAATCAATACAACACTGACATATATATAGTGACAGATGCACCTTGCAATAAATTGCTAAACTGACACCATTTAGCAGTGGCAGAGCTACTACAGGTCCAAACAACCAGAGAGGGTCATTCAATTATGAAAGAAACTTATTTTATATAGATTTTTAGGTAATATTAGCTTCCAAGTATATATTATCCTCCTTCTCCTTTCACATCAACCAAATTGATTTGAACCCACTTTTTCTATAAGGCAGTCCACAGTCAGCATTGCTTAGTTTGTTGTGGTTAGGGCAGGAACTAGGAGATTTTGTGCAACTTGTGAGCTAGAGTAGATGTTTTTAGAGCTAGCTGTTTGAGTGAATCTATGGACTTGAGTTTAAAGAACGGGCGGGATAGGCTGTGGTGCTGGCATGGGCATGCTATGCCAATACGTATGGTGCTCAGTCTAGGCAATGTTAAGCAGCAGCAGGTGGCATTGGATCATACTGGGGCACCTGGCAGATACTGGACTGTGCCCAATTATTTTGCCTACACTGGGCAGCCCATACAATAACAGCGATAGACTGGCTCATCCAGGCTACCTCCTCTGTTGCAGGCACTAGTGAACTACAGAAGGTCACTTCACATGCCACTTCAGTGCCAGGGGACAGCAGTTATTGTTTGATCCTGAGATGGACTTGGGTCCAGACACACATGATCTTTTTGAGGAGCAGACAGGAATTGGTACGCATTCCTGTCTGATAAGCAGAATGAGGAGAGCATGGCACAGTCCACCACCTCAGCAGTAGGGAATGTTAGGCAGGGTCCCATAATGGCATGGATGCCGGCTGATGATGTTGAGGCACAGGTCAGCATAATATAATTCAGAGACTGATTCAGGGGAGGATTGTGATGATTAAAGGAACAGCCCCTGGATGCCAGCTCAGGCGGACTTCAACAGTAGCTGTTCAGAGGGGAAATGGTGTGTTGTTGATGATGATGAAGAACCAGACCCACAGAGGCAGGAGAGCCCATCTATCACTGATTGGGGGGAGTTGCCAGAGGGACAGTACTGCACTACGGTTCAGGGGCACTGGGTCTATAGCAGATGGCAACAGCCTCTCCTAGCCCACCAAGACAGGTAAGGCGGTGGCCCACAATATTGGGCTATTTTTATGTGCCAGTCCGAGCCAGTCTGAGCACCAGTTGGTAGCAGTGTGCAAATTCTGCTGGTAGAGAATTTGTATGAGTCAGTGACACATGTGGGAACTACAGCTTTAAGTTACCATATAAAATGTCATCACAGGATGATGTGGGACACAGAGCAGTTATGCTTCCTGTCTACCTCTAATTCCTCAGGGAAATTGTGTCAGCAACGCCTGCCTAACAAAACTACTGGCAGTGCATCTGCTGCCCCCTTTCACCAGCTAATGGTGTGTAATTCCCCTAACTCACTGTCATTATTTTACCAGGAAGGCTGTCCCTGCCCTCCACCAGCAGGTGGGATAAAATGTGTCTCTGTCACTGGATCATATAGTCATTGGCACAGAGCACTGCATCACAGACAAGTGGACAGGAGGTGGGAGCAGGGGACTAGAGACAAAGCAAGAGGTCCTCTGCACTCAACCTTTTATCAATATTTTAAGGGCATTAAAGGATAACTAAACCCTAAAAATTAATATGGCTAAAAATGCTATATTTTATATAATGACCTTATTGCATCAGCCTAAAGTTTTAGCGTCTCAATAGCAGCAATGATTCAGGATTTCAGACCCGTCACGGGGAGTCACCATATTGGAAAGTGTCTGAGCTCTGAGCAGCAGATGAAAAGCTAAGTTTAGGGGTCGTTGCAAATTATCAAGCAGAAAATAAGGTTTGTCTGTAAAATAAGATGATTCTGCAGAGCATATAATTAAATTCTGATGCTAGTTGTACTGGTTTCTGAGCTGCCATGTAGTAATTATCTCTAAGTTTAGGGGTTGTCACAAATTATCAAGCAGAAAATGAGGTTTGTCTGTAATATAAGCTGATGCTACAGAGCATATCATTAAATTATGATGCTAGTTGCAATGGTTTCTGAGCTGCCATGTAGTAATTATCTGTAGCAATTACTATTCAGCCTTATATTATGACATTTGTATTGTAGGTGTACTGTATATTTTAAAGTCAGTCCCCAAGCTCATTAACTGACAGCAACACAGAGCATGTGCAATGAATCAGCAGAAAAGAAGATGGGGAGCAATCTTTGGAGACACAGATTTTTACTGCTAAAGGGCTGCAGTTGCCTTGGGCTGGTATAGAAGCCCAAAACATAATGTACAACATTTCTAGGCTACTTCTTTAGTTAGGCTTTACTTATCCTTTGGGGGGAATGTAATAAAGTTCGCAAAGAGAACAGATTTACGAATAAAAGTCACAATGTAATATTCTTTATTAGGCTGTTATTGCATTGCAAATCTTAATTGCACATTTCAAATGTTAATTGTGCATTGCAAACCTTTAACACCTGCTTGAAGGTGGCGTAAACTTTTGGAGCAAACTTAACTTTTTGATTCTTCATATCCTACTGTTGCGTGGTGGCAAAGTGTTGAAAAATAATTTCAATGCAGTAACCCCTCTTGAATTCTTGGGGATTTTGAAGGATGAAATTGTGTTGAATTACATTCATTACCCATTTGTCTGACACTGTCTGAGCCTAAGTCTTGCTACTACTGGGATCTGCACGACTCGCAGAATTCTGTTTTTTTTTTCTCTTTTGATATCTTTTTTCCCTGTTTGAAAAGGCTGGTTCTTGTTTTTCCAAGTGGCTTGCTTGAGGTAGGATTTGCTAGGACAATAAGGCTTAGCTTGAAGTTTTAAAAATGTTTGAAGTTTTAAAAATGTTCTTCTAACCCTTCTGTCTTGGGGAAGGCAGATTTCCATGCCACATATTTTCATGTTGCCTAGTCTCTTCCCAAACAGCAAATCGCCCTCAAAAGGTAGATAACACAAGTTATGTTTAGAAGGTGTATCCTTCAGCCAGTGTCTGAGCCAAAGGGATCCTCATGCTGGCACAGCAAACCCTATACTTTTGGCAGCTAATTTCAACATGGCCACAAATCTCTTCAATGGAGTTTATAATCTCTTTGCTCACCTTGTTACTCAAGGCCTCTTCAATATTGTTTAGCCAATTCTATTAGTTCTTGTCAAGGAAGTGATAACTACCACCGGTTTACATATGGCTCCAGCCACCACATACTGTATGACTTTTTAAGGACCAAGTCTTAATGTCTTTTAAAGATACCTCTTTATCCACAGGTAACATTGTTCTCCTTGAAACCATGGTGATGGAAGCCTCCTCTGTGGGTTCACTATCCCATTATTTAAGATCAGCTTCTTGGAAAGTATACATTTTTCTCATACTTTCTGACATAAAACATTTTTTGTCTGGCATTCCGTTCTTGACCTACAACACTCTTCATAACCTTGTGGATGAGAAAAAAAATTACTTTTTTAAACATTGTCGTGCTGATGACTCTCTGGAATCTAAATTGATGGAATATCTTATCGTAAGAATTAAGTGTAACAAAAACTCCCCCTAGTGGTCCAGCAGTGAGTCTCCTCTATGGCAACGACAGTAAAAAATTGAGTGAAGAGGGATGGGGAGTGTTTATTGTGTATATAATTTCCTGTCCTTCACAAGGGGAGGGAAATTAACCCATTTGTGCCTACTGATATGTGAAAGAGCAGGAAAAATTAGTGCAGAGACGTGAAACTAAACTAGTAAAATGGATGGATGATTTAAATTGATGGTAGACTATAACAAACATGGGAAAGTTGTGCTTACTACTAATTTTTAAACCATTAAGGGGGCAATGTGACCACAAAATTCATAAAGATAAATACCAGAGGTCCTCTGCACTCACATTACCAATATATTAAGGACATTGAGACTTTTTTTGGTAGCTTAGGTAACAACATTTCTCAATGTCCTTAATGTATTGGTAATGGGTTGAGTGCAGAGGACCTCTGGTTATGTCTACATGAGGGAAGACTGTCAAGGTTGAGATTGTTTTCTCTGGAAAAAAGACTCTTGGGATGGGGCATGATTACACTTTACAAGTAGATTAGAGGGCATTGTAGACAGATAGCATGAGAATCTTTTTTCCCTTAAAAAGGATCAACACACCAGGGACTGCCTCTTTAAACCTGAGGAACAGAACGTTTAATTGAAGCAGCATATGTGGTTCATCACTGTGAATACAGAGAGGTTGTAGAATGCCCTGTTGGCTGACTTGGATGACTTCTTAAACAAGCATAATATCCAAGGCTATTGTGATCTACATCTTGTTAGTACCGATATTGGTATATATATATATATATATATATATATATATATATATATATATATATATATATATATATATATATATATATATATATATATATATATATATCACGTTCTTTGCATAATACAAATATATATATATATATATATATATATATATATATATATATATATAAATCCCATACAACTGGTGCACTCTAAACTGTACTCAAATGCCTGGGTGCCGGTCAACACATTAGTATAGCAGAAAACAAACAAACCGCACTCCAAGGACTTCGTGTCTCAAAAGCCAAGTGAAAGTTTATTCTTGCTCAACGTTTCGGCACTCCAACTGACGCCGTCTTCAGGAGGGTGAATACACACACAACAGTGAATCACATTTAAAGACTAAATTAGGCCTCAAACAGCATGAGGATGATGTCATCAACAAGTGCCAGACAGCTCAGCACAATTGCTGAACTATCACTGGGTGCCATAATGTAATAGTGCATAAATAAGTATCTGTAAAATTGATATCGAATTACTGTGCACAAAAACAAAGTCAATACATATAGGGTGTTATTTCAGTGTTTGCTGTGTGCCCGCGTCATTAAAATAATGCCAATAGTGAACACGACTCTGATACAAGGCTGTGGATGAGGTCCCCAATCCACTCTCCCCCATTTGGAGAGAGTGCGTTTATAAGCTCAATATCGCCCCTTTGCTGGCAGTGGCAAAGCAATTATGAACCACCAAGGATCAAACTAATTGGCCTTCAAACTCTTACTTGCCTTACCTTGCAGCTCATCTACCCGTGTACACCATCAGAGGAGTTCCTCCCATGTTGCCATGGTGACAATGACGCTTAGTTCCCCCGTCTCAGTCTGGGGCTATGCGTGTGTTGGCTGTGCGCCCATTGTGCCGACCGCTCATATCGCTTACTCCTATTGGCCATCTGTGGAGTCCCACCCCCTGTCACAGGTATGTACCAAGACTCAGTCCAGTACCACCACCTAGCTCGAGTGGGGTGGAGACTTACCCTGTTGTAGTAGGCGTGTACCCAGACACAGTCTAGTACCACCACCTGCCTGGGGTATGTCATGCTCTCCTAGGACATCGTACATCTTTTTTGCCCTTTTTGTGTGCCCCTCTGTGATGTCACATTCTGGTAGTTGCACGCTGGGCAATAAAGAAATTGCTCATACTGATCCTGATAGTAATGCTATGCCATTCTGCCAAGGGGTCCGATGTAATCAGTAGTCACCACTTGGGGTGCTTGCCCGTATAGAGTATAGTGAACAAAATAAGCACAAAGGGTTAAAAACAAACACACAACTGCACGTCATTTTACTCAAAATTGTTTGGACGCTTATCTATATATTTGAAACCCAGATCAAGCTATCCAACTGTGGCACCGGCAGACCAACAAGACATTAAAGAAATGAGTATACTTCCAATCACCAGTTCCTGGAAAAGGGGTTAGGTTATGATCTCCCCTGGACATTAACAAGTACATAGCACCTAGGGAACCTAGGGTAAGTCCCTCCCCATAGTCATGGTGCCCCTAGTAGAAAGGAGACATTGGAAGTGTCTCATTTAGCCCATTAGGGGCAAGGGTGTCCACTTTGTAAATCCAGCCCGATTCTCTCCTTATGAGCATGAAATTGCCCCCTCTCCTGAGGGGGGGGTATATGGTCTATCATCATGTGACGGAATTGTGGTACAGTGTGTTTGGCCTGTAACCAATGCCTCGCCACCGGTTGGTCTGTTACACCTGAGGAAAGGGCACTTCTAATAGCGCTCCTGTGATCACTCGCAGAAATTGTGAGTACAGGACCCCTCCGGACATGTGAGGGGGGTGGTGGGAGTGAGCTTGGATCAGGCTATTTTTGTCTGTGGGTTTTTTGAATAGGGTAGTCCCTAATTTATCCCCTACCCTAAAGATAGTCACATCCAGGTAGTTGACCTCCTGTTTGTCATATTTCAAGGTCAACCTAATGGGGGAGTCCAACCCATTCAACGTGTCATGGAACTCTAAAAGCTCCTTTTCAGTCCCCGTCCATATTAACAGAAGATCATCTATGTACAGTTTGTATAGGGCAATATTCCCAGCACCCAATGGTATTAAATATTCTTTCTCATATTGCTCCATGAAGATATTAGCAAATGATGGAGCAACATTTGACCCCATCGTGGTCCCGGACACTTGTAGGAAATACTCATCTGCAAACATAAAGTAGTTATGAGAGGTTATCAAATCCAAAAGAGATATCAAAAATTCAATAGGGGGAGGGCCTTTATGGAAACAAAGCAAAGCGTCCCTGCAGGCTCAAATCCCTTTAGCATGGGGAATTAACGTATATAGACTCGAAATGTCCATTGTTGCAAGGATACAGTCTGTAGTTAATGTTACCTCCCTCAAAATGGTCAAAAGGTGCGTCGTGTCCCTAACATACGCGTCCATGCCCTGTACTATCGTTTGTCGGAAATGATCAATGTAAATGGCCACCAGTTGGTATAGAGAGTCTGTGGCAGAAATAATTGGTCGTCCAGGTGGTGCCGTCAAGGATTTGTGTATCTTAGGTAGTGTATACAGAAATGGTGTCTTAGGAAAATCAGTAGTGAGAAACTGACTAGTACTCATATCCACCCACCCTGCCATTAGAGCTACCTTGATTTGTGTGTCTAGCTGTGCTTTATATTTCTCTGTGGGATTGCACCTAAGTTTAATATATGTGTTGCTATCAGATAATTGCTTAGCAACCTCCATCATGTAATTGGATTTTTCAAGGAGGACAATGGCACCCCCTTTGTGCCGCTGTGTTATTACAATGTCTTTATCTCCTTTCAGGGTTTTGATGGCCTCCCTCTAAATATTTGTAAGGTTCAGAGAAAAATGCTGATTTCTATTGTCCGCCTTTCCCATGTGTATTCAAAAGGTGCATAAAGGTAGAAATGGATGGTGCCGTGTTCTGTGGATCAAAAGTACTTTTCTTCTTAAACAAGATTGGCTCACTGGGGGTTTTCTCTTTATAGTAATCTTTCAATTTTAATTTGAAGTCTCCAACCCAGGGTAACCCAGGGTAAGTCTCCAACCCACTCGAGGTAGGTGGTGGTACTGGACTGAGTCTTGGTACATACCTATGACAGGGGGTGGGACTCCACAGATGGCCAATGAGAGTAAGCGATATGAGCGGTCGGCACACGCATAGCCCCAGACTGAGACAGGGGAACTAAGCGTTGTTGTCACCATGGCAACATGGGAGGAACTCCTCTGATGGTGTACATGGGTAGATGAGCTGCAAGGTAAGGCAAGTAAAAGTTTGAAGGCCAATTAGTTTGATCCTTGGTGGTTCATAATTGCTTTGCCACTGCCAGCAAAGGGGCGATATTGAGCTTATAAACGCACTCTCTCCAAAAGGGGGCGAGTGGATTGGGGACCTCATCCACAGCCTTGTATCAGAGTCATGTTCACTATTGGCATTATTTTAATGACACGGGCACACAACAAACACTAAAATAACACCCTATATGTATTGACTTTGTTTTTGTGCACAGTAATTCGATATCACTTTCACAGATACTTATTTATGCACTATTACATTATGGCACCCAGTGATAGTTCAGCAATTGTGCTGAGCTGTCTGGCACTTGTTGATGACATCATCCTCATGCTGTTTGAGGCCTTATTTACTCTTTAAATGTGATTCACTGTTGTGTGTGTATTCAACCTCCTGAAGACGGCGTCAGTTGGAGTGCCGAAATGTTGAGC